>NC_090343.1:27200336-27825836 GCF_035084215.1 Heptranchias perlo
GTGTTGAGATTTTATGCAGCAGGCTACCACTGCAGATCTCAGGCACATCTCCCAACCTTCAGTGTGGACTTGCATCATACAGATCATTGACGCAATGTTTGCTGCGACCAGTAAATTGACCAGTTTCCCTTTGGGAAAACAGCCAGCAGCAGGAAACAGCCCTCTATTTCTGACCTACGGCAGGATAGAAGTGTTGTGCAATTTTGATTGTACTCATGTGGCCACACGTGCCTTCGCCCCCCCACTGCTGCTCCATTCATGAACATAAAAGGCTACCACTCCACAAATGTGCAACCGGTCTGTGGGCAGCATCCATGATTCCTTCGTTCTACTGCACTCAACAGTTGCAACATTATTTGAAGGGCCACAAAGACCAGATGAATGGCTTTTGAGCCACCAAGGATATGCACTGCAGCCATACAGATGACACCACTGTGTAACTTAAAAACATGAATAGAGAAGTACAATGCAGCACATGCTTCCACCAGGGTCTTAATCAAGCACACCATCCACATCCGCAAACAGTGATTAAGATGCCTTGCAGATCAGGAGAGTATCACAGTATAGCTCGGTCAAGGTTTCGAAGATCACTGTATCCTTCACAATTCCACTCTATAAAAAGAGGCCGAGACATGGAGGAGAAAGGGGGGAAAAGGCTGCAGCAACCAGAAGAAGATAAGCACGAGAACAAGACAGAATATCAGTCTGTACAATGAACAGCTTAGTGAGCAAGAGTTACACCTGCAATGCACAGCAGTTATCTCCAAATAACTGGAGATTTATTTGGAGAAAATCTTTATTTGTATAAGTATCACTTTCGATTGGGTCCAGCTGCACATGAAGACCCAGAAAACTGCAACCGTCCTGCCCAATGACTTTAATGAGCTTCATACCAAAAGAGCTTTCAGGATACATTCCGGAATCAGTCAACCCAACTTTTCATTAACCCTGACAGTGTCTGGTGCAGGTGTTCAACATGTTTTGCTTTGGTGCTTTCCTTTAGTGAAAGCATACTGCATGTCCCTTCTACTTCCCAACTACGTGCTCCTCCTAAGTGTTCCCCAGTATGAGGTGGATGGGAGTTAATTGCTGGGTGTCAATGTCTGCACCTTGGGATGAAGATAGTCCAATAGCACCTTGTGCTGTGTTAATATACAGCCCTACGACTGCAGACACCACTGGAATTGACGTAATAGACCTGTATGCTCAGAAAAACATTTGAGTGAGGTGGCTATGGTGTCACCATAAGAGAAAACTCCATCACCTTGAATGTCAGCTCCTGCCATTTCACTGCTACTATGCATTGCTCAACACAGTTAGAAATCTTTGTAAGAAATTATTGCTGGATAACAATGTTGAAACTATGGCTATCTCAGTTTGATTCCCAATATGGTGAATGCAGACAAGAGACACTGCTGTAGATTGAAGCCCAAGGTCTGTAAAGCCCCAGTCAAATCATTTCTGATGTTAATTTTGCCCAAGCTTACATCCTCGGCCAATGAGGACTTCTCTGCAGAAGGTCCAGACGTGACTACGCTGGCACTGTGAAGCTGGGATGCTGCTCAGACACTCCAGACGCATTATGGGACAGGCATCTCATTAAATAGAAATTATGGGCCTAATGAGCCTGGTACACAACTTTTATTTTTAATTCATTCATCGGATGTGGGCGTCGCTGGCGAGGCCGGCATTTATTGCCCGTCCCTAATTGCCCTTGAGAAGGTGGTGCTGAGCCGCCTTCTTGAACCGCTGCAGTCCGTGTGATGAAGGTTCTCCCACAGTGCTGTTAGGAAGGAACTTGTGGGCTAGCTCCCAGCTTCTTTGCACTTAGAACCCTCACTGGAATGTGCTGAGTGTCTTGGAGATATTCTACGCCTCAGGCCTCTATGTTGAACTTTCCAGGAGTAGGAACCCGATGAGCTTCTATGCATTGGATACTCTCCATCATTATTGGCCCTAAGCAGTCAAGGATCACAGCTTTGGTGGCCTCCCTCCTGTCTGTGTTCAATGCCTCTCATTGTGTGTAGTCTTCCCTTGCATATAAATATAAAAGAGGACAGGCTGCAAACACAAATGTGAAAAAAATGCATGCCACCGATTGCATTAGTCTCTGCCACCCTTTAAATTTTAAAACCCTCCCTCCACTGCCTTATCAACAATGGACACCAAGGAAGCAATCAAGGTCATGATAGCAACATGAATAAGGCACTAACGGCAGAAAATACATCCAATGACGTATTTCCATCAGTACCATTTCATTTGACTATGTCCATCCAAGTAAAGGGAAAACCACGAATGTGGCGGTGGAGGTCGAAGAGCCGGTGAAAAATCCTGATCACTTAGTCACAGGGCCACACAGTAACTAAAACCAAACCATAGTTTCCTATTTCAAAAAATAGCTTTTTATAACAGTTCTTCCAATGAAAAATCAAAAAAAAATTTGGAATGAAATCTGTAATCCTATTAACAAAAGGTTTCTCATAATGGTCATAGCTTTGCAAATTTAGCTTTCCTTTGTTCTTTCTTTTAAATATATATTTTATTGGTGATTTTTTGTGCATCCTTGTGGCATCTATGGATGAGATTGCAAATCAGTACCAAATTGTGCTCAATTTTGTACTATGATTCTCTGCCCACTATGAATTGTGTTGATATTGTTCAATTGTATTTCGTACAGGAACTTTACAGGTAGCAGAGAGAATGTGGACTGGAATCGTTAGCTAGGAACCAAAGGTGTTCAAACCCAATGCACATCTGTGGATTTCTATTAATAAAGCTTTAATGCTGCCTAATACTTTTTCTTGCAATTATGCATTGACAACATATCCTCCCCTATGAATAACCATAAAGGGTTGACCTCAGTGACACAATAGAATGCAATTTAGTTTATTTTTTGCAACATGTAGCATGGAACAGCTATATTTTAATTCCACAAAGAATTACTTATGATCACTCTGCAAATTTTTCAAATATTGTAACGTTACACGTGTCCATAAATAAGTGTGCCCACTTAGATCAGCAAGTAAACGATATATCCCGATGGAACAATTAACAGGTCTTAAATCTCCTAGCAGTCAGCTGATCAACAGCTTTCATAACTTTTCTGGATGCAAATTTGGGTTAAGGCAATGCTACTTCTGAATCTGAATAAGGCAATACCGAAACTCCTAACTTGGAACCAAAAATCAAAGAAATATAAAAAGCCCTGTATTCCCTCGAGTGAAGATGCTGCCAAAATTCACTGTCATACTAAGTGAGGTAGATAAGTTACAAAAACCAGTATTAGCTAGAATAAATACTCCTGGAATCTTTTCATTACTGATGTACTTATATAGCAAGATAAATGAAACTTCTGAACTGGGGGCCTAACTGAAGATATTGGGATTGTTCAGTTAAACTGAAGTATAAGTCTTAATTCAGTGCAGGTGCTTTTTAATTTCCTTTCTCCCACTTTTCTCCCCACTCCTTTTCTTATGAAGATATTGGGGTCTAACTTTATCATTCCACCAATTTTATGGGCCTAAATTGGGCACAACGAAAACCAAGTTAGCAGTGCAGAGGCCCGTGCTAAATTTGCATGGGAGTTTGGACTACTGCTAAATTGGTCGGGCCTTTATTTAAGCAGCCCTACTGGTCACCTGAAATGAGTGCAGGCCTCATCTTAATACTGAAATGAGGCTCCTGCACTCATTTCAGACCTGGACTTCTAAATTTGTTTACCCTAATCGGAGCTTGCAATGCATAAGCTCCGACTGGCATTTCTGGATCTTGAAAAGCATGATCAGTGGTCCTTGAAGGGGCTACTGGAGGCAAAAACATGGAAACTTTATAGTTACCTGTGGAGTGGGAAGGAACAGGAATGCTCCTCCTGGTTCCACAAAACAACTGTGACCATTATCGGTCTGCCCTCTCCCCCTACTGATTACCTCCCTCCTCACCCCCCCCCCCCCCCGCCCCCGCATTTACTTCTGGGCCTTGGTGTGGGCCGAAATTTGTTAGTTCCCAACAGGTGAGCTGCACCGGGGCGCCTGATAGGCACCTGTATCTGGCATGACTTATTCTAATGAGACCAGAGGATGAATTTACTTCAGTCCTCGAGCCTCTCTGTTCTGGCATACCATTTCAGCGTGCCACCGGAATTGCACCAGCTTTGGGGCGCTAAGGAATTTAGGCCCCATCAACTTCTTACTGGGATGTGGTTCCATGGGAGGGTGGGGGGGGGGGGATGCCAGTACCTCACCTGAATGGCCTTAATTCATGTATGAGCCTTGACAGTGAGTGTATTTAACCATGGGGAGCATCACACCAAAGTCTGATTCTGGCCTCAACTGATATCTACACGTGAACTTCTGGCACTGAACAGCGATCAGGAGAGGAAACTCCAGTCAATTTTCCCTTTAACCCAGGGTGCTAAGGCCACACATCGCCCTAGCTGAGATCAGCTAATTTAGCACAAATCAGAGATCTAACCTAGAATCATCTAGTATCTCAGCTAGATAAACTGGCTGTTTATCTAGGGAGCAAATTCTTAACTGATAGATTTATCATGCATCTATTCATTCTGTATGTTTTTGTCTATGGGAAACAAAATGAAGAGTATCATCTTTGCATCCACAAATTACATACATGACGTCACTAATGGCATGGGAACCCATTAACATGTCCACAGGGACTAAATTGAGTACATTATGTTCTTAGACTGGTCATCCAACAAAGACAACAGCGGTTATACCAGCTTAGCTACTGTTCTATTTTTCTTATATTAAAATTATTTTGTTCCAACTATGTTAATTTGAATTGAAATCGTGCAAAAATTAGTTCCTGTGCTGTTTCCTTTATATTGCTTAATTATTGCTGGATTATTTGATTTTTTTTTTCAAACAAAAAGCAACTTTGAATTAACAGCCGACTATTTTTAATTTGCATGCAGCAGTAAAATTTGTTGAAAGGCAGCACTGCAAGCATTGTCAATGACAGTTTGAGTGTGCCTTACTATATGAGAATACTGCAGTAAAAATCTTCTCAAAGTACAGAAATTAAGCATAGCCTGGATAGACAATTTATCAGAATGCTGAATTGAACTGTAATTAATTTTTTATATAATCTCAGAACAATTAAAGATCAAAGGGGGGTGAAATTCAACTTCGGCGATCGCAAAAATTGGGTGATAGCAAATCGGCGGCCCATTTTATATCTCGCCTGATCTTCTTTTCTACAAGAAAAGAAAATAGGCCGATGCTCTTCATTTTGCCCGTTTTGCGCTATCGCCGAAGTCAAATTTCACCCCCAAAGTGCTATCAAATATTCTATCCAGCCTTTGCTGACTAAACTGCAGCAGCAAACAGTTTTAAAGGTGCTGCATAGAATTGATGATTCTTCTGTCTCTATTACACCTATTTCCAATTATTGCTGATTTGCTAATCTGTGACCCTGTAATGACAAACATGAGTAATCAGAAATATATTGATAATAAACGGTTAGTTAATCTGCTTTACTATTCCACAGCTACCTTTACACAATCTTTGCATTTCTACTATTTCCATGTGACCTAACTCAAGCTTCTTACATATATCTGTTTGCATTCTTAGAGTTCGAGCAGAAATAAAATCTGCCTGTGACTCATCAGGTATGTTGATGTCCAAAAACACTTTAGGATGCATGTTCGACTGGCAATATCTCATTTGTCAAGGTCCCTATCGAATTCAAGCTGTGGCAGATGGCATTGGTGGGACAGAGATCCCCAAGAAAAATGGGGAGAAAATAGCTGAAAACGGGAGTTAACATTGAGCTGCAGAAATGTGCTTATATAGGAATAGCCCAGCTCATGAAAAACCAATGAGTGGGTGCTCATACCAGGGTTAAATTCAGGTTAGGTCTTTTTTATAGTGTAGTAGGAACATAGCTTATACACCTGTGCCATGCGTGTGACAAAGAGGAAAATCCTATTGACTATATATATTTGTAATTTCCTTTTTTTTCCCCCAAATGAAGCTAACAATAAAATAAAAAGGAAAGTGAAAAGGAAAGGAGTGAAAAGTGAATTGCAGCATGTAGACAATTTAGGATTAAATCACTTAGATTTTCCAATAGGGTGTGATACCCACAGGAAATGGCACCCACCCAAGGTCATGAGCGCTAATCCCTTCTATAATCTCCAAGGTCAGCCTAATTTGAATAATGAGGGCAAGCCCCTGGTGTTGAAATGCCTCTTGACGAGGAGCTCAACCAGTGTGGGGCAGAAATAGTGTACTGATGCAGATTAAAGGCCTGCAGCAGTTTAAAGCAGCAGACACTCACAAAAAATGGATTAGAAACACAGCATCAAGTTCAATTTAAAAATAATAACTGGCAGGTCTGCAGGAAGGCAGACAGCACCTCAGTAACAGGATATAGTTGCGGAAGTTCTGCTGGATTGTCTACATGCTGCAATTCACTTTTCACTTCTTTCCTTTTCACTTTCCTTTTTATTTTATTGTTAGCTTAGAAGTAAGGCAGAGGAGGGAGGCCGTGCTTGAACTAAACAATGTAATTTCACGTAGTTCTTCAAATACCATCCGTTGCCATCTTAAGTTGAGCTCCTAATGTTATAAACAATGACAAACAAATTTTCAGCACATTGTTCAAACCAAGTGCAGGTCGATTGTGTAGTGTGTGAATCTTAGCAGTTTGAGTAGCATGCTAGTGCTTTGCTTCAGGCGCAAGTTACCAACCGATCTTTCTAAGTGATTCTCTATGGAAGGAATGTGTGCTGGTTGGCTGCAAGTTTCACTGACAGCTTGCTGGGATTCTGGTAGCTCCAGATCTCTTTGAGCTATGCATTGTGAATCACTGCATATGAGTCAGCCACATGCAGAACTCTGGTGGCTAACTGATGCTGCCTGTTTTCACCAGGCTCCGCCCATGCCTGATGCATCTGATGTTTCTGGGGCAGGACATGGTCATCAGTTCCATAAATTGCATACCTCTTCTCTCTGACTCCCTGCAGCAAGATTTTCAGCACCGAGCTACATCAGGTGCTTAACTAGTTGCACTTCTGAGCTGAATGAGAGGATTACTATTCCTCCCTTTTCATTAGCTACCCTTCTGTGCGGGAGATATAGCTCACATTTTGATCCATAAATTGAAAATAGGAAATCATGTGTAAACCAGCAGACTTTGTTACTCCTAAAAACTTTTAGTAACCCACAGTTAAACTTGATGTAGCACCAGAGTCAATTATGAGCTCATAAATTTATAGTATCATTGTTTATCTATTTGTTCCCAAACATGGAAGCATTCAAGGGGGAGATTCAAGGGGCTCAGAGTAAATATGTTCCCACAAAGAAAAAGGGTGGGACTGCCAAATCTAGAGCCCTCTGGATGACAAGGAGCATACAGAGTAAGATAAGGCAAAAAAGGGAAGCTTATGTCAGACACCGAGAACTCAATACTGCAGAAAGCCTAAAGGAGTATAGAAAGTGCAGGGGTGAAATTAAAAAGGAAACTGGGAAAGCGAAGAGGGCATGAAAAAATACTGGCAAGTATAATTTTTTTTTAATGTTCTATAAATACATAAAGAGCAAGAGGATAGCTAAGGAAAGAGTAGGGCCTATTAGAGAACATAAGGTAACCTATGTGTGGAGGCAGAAGATGTGGGTATGGTTCTTAATGAATACTTTGGGCTCGATATTAGCAGGGCGGCGGGTTCTCAGCGGGGGGTCGACTGGGCGCCTGGTGAAATCAGTGTGCTCTGTACGCAATTATAGGCTAATTGGAGCCACTTACCTTCGCTTCCGGGTTTCCTGCTGGTAAGCTGCGCGGCGGGCGGACTGCGCATGCGCAGTAGATCTGTCAGCTGGAGGAGCCCTATTTAAAGGGGCAGTCCACCAATGCTCCTCCTGCAGCAAACAACCAATGCTAAACCATGGAGCATGCCAGAGGGAAGGCTGCCCCAAGGTTTTCAGACTCCTCACTCCAGCTGCTGCTGGATGGGGTGAGGAGGAGGAGGGAAATATTTTTCCCGTCTGATGGGAGGAAGTGCCCTCCCTCCACCACAAAGAAGGCCTGGCTGGAGGTGGCCGAGGAGATCACCAGCTGCGGCAATGTGCCACGAACCTGGGTCCAGTGCAGGAAGAGATTTAATGACCTAACCAGGTCAGGCAAAGCGAGTATACTTACGTATTCTCCCACACTACGTCTTCCACATCACCTCCACAGCCACACAACCCCTTCTGCACTGGCACCACAACGCTCTCGCATCACTCCTCACATCCACTCAACTATCATTCTCACCTTGCCTACATGTACTCACCGCCCCTGTCCCCATTCGAACACTACCACGCAACCCAATCCTCATACAATATCATGGCTTTGTTGCACATGCACCCTCCCATGCATGTCCCTCATGCTCAACCCCACCCACACCATGCAACCATCACTCAATCACGCCTCTGTGTTTTGCCTTGATAGGAGAAGAGATGCCAGAACGCCCGGGAGAGGGCACGGACCGGAGGGGGCCCGCCACACCAGGTGGTCCTAACAGACGCGGAGCAGCAGGCATTGGACGTCAGCCGCACGCTGGAGTGCCTGTCCGTGGCAGATGCCAAGGCTGGGATTGCACAAGCGGCCGGTGTCAGAAAGCTAACACTCAGCACTCATGACAGCGAATGATCTTAGCATCACTTGGCATCTGCAGCACCTCAACATCTGTCCACATGCCTAATATTGCTTTCTGTTCTCTTGCAGGGCCATCTGCGAGCGCCGTGACCGTGGAGGGCAATTCCTCAGAGGACCTGCCGGTCTCTGAGGGTCCATCGTCACATCTGAGCCATGCATCCACCAGCGCAGATACATAGACTTCGGTGGGTCCCCGTCCTCATTCAGTTGGGCTTGCATGTGGCGAGTCACCACGCACGTGAGCACGAGCAGACCCTGGTGGCAGGGACAGCCGTGGAGAGTCCACGTCAGTGAGAGTACTCTTCTCCAGGCTCTGCTCAGCTGGACCCAGATGCTGAACCCTGGGGGCCAGCCACAAAAAGGAGAATCATCGAGGTGCAGCAGCACATTGCCGCGGTACTGGAACAGGTGCCACGCGCACTCTCCACAATCGCGCAGAGGATGGAGGAGTCCAACTCCTGCATGAGGGAAATGGTGGCACAGGTACAAGAGGGTATCTCCAAGATAGTGTCGCAGGGACGTGAAGGCATCTCTGAGATAGTGTCGCGGGTAGGTGCGGGAATGTCTGCGATGGAGGAAAGGCTAGCCTTCATCGAGCATCAAGCACAGCTCAACAACGTGTCCATTCAGGCCCTGACAACGGCTGTTCGGGTTCAGGGTGAGCAACATTCTGCCGCCTTGAACGCGTTGACAGAAACTTTACAGGTGGCCTTCCAAAGCCTCACACAAGTCCTCCAAACTGCCGTCCAGCAGGGTGGAAGGAGTGATGTGGGCCTGGGCCACGAGAGGGATGATGGTGAAAGGGGACATGGAAGTGGGGACGCCACTCAAAGCGCTCCCACATCTCACCTGTTGCCCCCCTCTCAACCAGTATCCGCAATGCTGCCCCCTCTCCAGGTGGCCGAGTCTGCCCCTCCACAGGTGCAGGTGGAGCAGTCGTTGGAGGGGCCCTCACGGGCACTGAAACCCAGAGGGCATCGGCCCAAAGCATCTCATCGGTCAGGGCATGGACAAGAGCAACCTGCCACTATCTCTGCTGAAGCCACAGGGGTAGCACCATGTAGGGGTTCCCGGAAATGCAAGGCGAAGGTTTTGTGAGCACAAAGGGAATGCACAAGGGTGTCTGACGATTTGTCATGTTTTTCATTTCTTTTGTTTTGTTCCACATGCACAATAAATATTATCAGCACTACTGCCATGTCTTGCCCATTCTTGACTGGCTTGTGGAATAGATCCCTTTCATGGGGTTCACCATGGACACGCACACTTGATGCCACCCATTGTGTCACTGCAGAGTGGGTGTAGGTGTATTTGCAGGGATCTTCTGTGCAGACGACTGAGAGACGCCTGCGATGTCCCCGGTGGCACCCTCGAAGGATGCGGAGGAGAAGTTGTTGAGGGCAATGGTGACTTTGACAGCGACAGGTAAGAAGATAGTGCTCAGGCCAGCCGGGAGCAGCTCGGCATGAAGGAGGCTGCAGATGTCCATGACCACATGTCGAATGACTCTGAGCCACCATGTGCATTGCTGCTCAGAGAGGTCCAGGAAGCTAAGCCTCGGTCTGTAGACCCTGTGGCGAGGGTAGTGCCCTCTGCGACGCATCTCTCTCTGCCGTTGCCCTCCCTTCTGCTGTGCCGGTGGATGTGTCACAGCACTGTGTCGTGGGGCTCCACGTTTCAGAGGTGGACGGCGTGGCGGCGAGGCTGGTGATGCTGTTCACCCTCCGAGGAGGTCATGACTGCAGCTATGGCGGCCCCCATCCGGAAGTTTGAGGGGGTCTGCAAGGTAGGTAAATGTGTCTGGACACCGGGGTAAGTGTGCAAGTTTATGCATTTGATTGTTAGGAGGAGGGTGGTGGAGGCCAAACTTTGTCCAAAGTGACAGAGTGGCCTCCTGCAATGAGTGAGGGTCTCCCCCCCCCACCCCTGCCTGTCAAACAGATCTTTGCAGCTGCCACATGCTGGTGGCTGCAACACGTCCATTTCAACTGGGAGTGTTTCCCCCAGTACGGGAAACAGTCTCAGTTAATTGCAAAATCCGATCCCTCCTAAAATATCAGGTCAATCAGGTCTGTAAACAACTTGAAGTGCCTGTTCAAGTACTTTAAGTGGTACCCCGCCGGCTTTAATTGCCGGCGGGAGTCCCACATGCGGGGGCTGCGCGCGCATGTGAGCGTGTCACTGGGGAGCCCGGAAGTGGGGCGGTTGGAGCCGGGCTCCGGAGCCGCCCCGGGTATCCCGGATTTTCGCAGCGCCCCCGCCACGAACGCACCTGATCACGGGTGCGAAAATACAGCCCTTTCAGTCTGTCTTCACAAAAGAGGGGGACGATGCAGAGATTGTAGTTAAGGACAAGGGGTATGAAATATTGGATGGGATAAATGTAGTGAGAGAGGAAGTATTAAGGGGATTAGCATCCTTGGAAGTAGATAAATCGCCAGGCCCAGATGAAATGTATCCCAGGTTGTTAAGAGAAGTAAGGGAGGAAATAGCAGAGGCTCTGACCATCATTTTCCAATCCTCCCTCACTACAGGCGTGGTGCCGGAGGATTGGAGGACTGCTAACATTGTACCGTTGTTTAAAAAGGGAGAAAGAGATAGACCGAGTAATTATAGACCAGTCAGTCTAACCTTGGTGTGGGCAAATTATTGGGATCGATTCTGAGACACAGCATAAATCGTCATTTAGAAAGGCGCGGGTTAATCAAGGACAGTCAGCATGGATTTGTTAAGGAAGGGTCGTGTCTGACTAACTCGATTGAATTTTTTGAGCAGGTAACAAGGAGAGTCGATGAGGGTAACGCGTTTGATGTAGTGTACATGGGTTTTAGCAAGGCTTTTGACAAGGTTCCACATGGCAGACTGGTCAAAAAAGTAAAAGCCCATGGGATCCAAGGGAAAGCGGCTAGTTGGATCCAAAATTGTCTCAGTGGCAGGAAGCAAAGGGTAATGGTTGACGGGTGTTTTTACGACTGGAAGGCTGTTTCCAGTGGAGTCCCGCAAGGCTCAGTACTAAGTCCCTTGTTTTTTGCAGTATATATTAATGATTTGGACTTGAAGGTGGGGGGCTTGATCAAGAAGTTTGCAGATGATACAAAAATTGGCCGTGTGGTTGATAGTGAGGAGGAAAGCTGTAGACTGCAGGAAGGTATCAATCGACAGGTCAGGTGGGCAGAAAAGTGGCAAATGGAATTCAATCCAGAGAAGTGTGAGGTAATGCATTTGGGGAGGGCAAACAAGGCAAGGGAATACACAATAAATGGGAGGATACTGAGAGGTGTAGAGGAACAAAGGGACTTGGAGTGCATGTCCATAGATCCCTGAAGGTAGCAGGACAGATAGATAAGGTGGTGAAGAAGGCATAAGGGATACTTTCCTTCATTAGCTGAGGCATAGAATACAAGAGCAGGGAGGTTATGCTAGAACTGTATAAAACATTGGTTAGGCCATAGCTTGAGCACGGCATACAGTTCTGGTCACCACATTACAGGAAAGACGTGATTGCACTAGGTAGGGTACAGAGGAGATTTACGAGGATGGTGCCAGGGCTGGAGAATTTTAGCTGTGAAAAAAGATTGGATAGGCTGTGGTTGTTTTCTTTGGAACAAAGGAGGCTGAAGGGAGATTTAATTGAGGTATATAAAAATATGACAGGACTAGATAGAGTGGATAGGGAGGACCTATTTCCCTTAGCAGAGGGGTCAGTGACCAGGGGGCATAGATTTAAAGTAATTGGTAGAAGGATTAGAGGGGAGCTGAGGAGAAAATTTTTCACCCAGGGAGTGGCGGGGGTCTGGAACTCACTGCCTGAAAGTGTGGTAGAGGCAGAAACCCTCAGCTCTTTTAAAAAGCACTTGGATGAGCGCTTGAAGTGCCGTAACCTACAGGGCTACGGACCAAGTGTTGGAAAGTGGGATTAAGCTGGATAGCTCTTTTTAGGCCGGCACGGACACAATGGGCCGAATGGCCTCCTTCTGTGCCATACCTTTCTATGATTCTATGTATACATAACATTATTTTAATGCACCAATTCATTAGCAGGGACTGTTTTTGTTAGTTAGCCTATCCCTACAAACCTAGCGTTAACACAACTGCTATTCTGATACTGTATATTTGCATACTCGCTATTCAAATGTGCTGTTAATTATAAGACAAGTCAAACTTTAGGATGTTTCAGTTTATTGCATCTACTGTCACTAATGTTTAAATAAATATTTATGAAATAATATTTACAGATTCAATCTTTCCAAAGTGAAAACAAATGTGAAATAACATTACTTACTGAATGTTGCAGTTTCTGTGTTGTAGTTTCAGTGTTATTACACATATTCTATTAATCTTAGTGTTTTCTAAATAGTCTAAATCTTTCTGTATTTTGTATTTTATGTTATTCAGAACTTTTTCATTTCAAAATGACTCTTTTTTGGAACCAAATGACTTTTAAATGACTCCAGAACACCCTTTAAAAATTTGTCCAGAACTTCTCAATCTAAACTTTATATTGTTCCATCAAGAAAACCTTAAGAATTATGTCTTTTCAACATATGCCAATCAGTCTCGGTCTATGGCAGGAAATGCTCCAGCTATTCTGCATTCCCTCCTTGGATATATATATATACACACACAAGAGCTTCCTCAGCAACTCCACAGCACATCCCCAGAGAGAGGGGAGGTTAAGAGGGAAGACAGGAGCTGTGACTGCTGAAAAAAATTGTGCCAAACCTATTTCCAGATTTCCCTGCATGCAGCTAAGGATCCCTTTCAATACTGCAGGAAAAGGCCACATCCTGACCTGTACCACCCATGGTTTGTGGGCAAGTTGAGAAACTAGTGGTAGCAATGTGGGTAGAGATGAAAAAGCATCCTGATAATGTTATTTGACCCTGATTTTCATATATTAATGAGGCCCCCGTCTGTTTACAATGCGAGCTCTGGCTGCCTAAATCAAGATCCACCCGAAAATTGGAACAGGCGGAGCTCCAGGGGGACTGGAGGTTCCAATTTTGGTCCTGTTAATGCCCTTTTTAATGCCTAAAAACGAGGCGGTAGCAAATCAAATATCAGACCCATATTTCTTTTAGGGTACAAACACTGCACAAATGCATAGAGTTCAGATATATAAAAGACCGCATGGATTTAATTTTAAGAAGAATGACACTGTTAATTTGATGAAAAATGTGGAACTCTGCTTTGTTTAATAGTGGGCAAAAACTCAAACTAGATCAATAAAATGGATTGTTTGATTTTGGCTTTAGCTTTTGAATGCTTTGTGGCTTCAAGTGTTCACCAATCTGATCACTAGAGCTACAAAGAGGAGATGCCTCGGTGTTGTACTAATCGGGGCTAGGAGCAGACGTCGACTATCAGCTGTTGCATTCTCTTTCAGCAATGATAAACTAGCTTGTGCATTGCCTTATTTAGTAAGGGTTCACTGCTGACTTTGGGAATCATGTGCGTCATTTTCACCCTGCTTGACTAGCCCAAAGAGACTCTCATTTCTAGCTGTGCAGAGAGCATGTCTGAGCATTGGGCGTACGATGGTGATCAGAGAATCAAATGGACAGGCACAACTGTGGTTTGAAAGAGCTGACAAAAGTAATGTATAACATGTTATTTGTGTTGGTCAAACTTTACCCCAGCTTAGCATTTATTTTACTTTTGAAAGTTTTTCAAAGCTTGTTATTGCCAGAGTTTGATTCAAAAATAAGTCAAATTAGCAAAAAAAAATTTAAGACTTGGCAAACAGACTTGGCATCTAACCAAACCCACAGTTTGAAAGTATAAATAAGTTAGATAACTGAATTAATCTCTGCTTTTCACATTCTATTTATCTGTAACATAAAATAAAAGATTTATGCTTAAACTGCACATACAGTGTCTTGCTAGACTATTAAACTGTTGGAATCCTAAAATTTATCAGGCTGACTCTGATTTGTCACAGGGAGTAAATGCTGCACTTAGTCTGCTTCTTGTCTTTATTTGGTCTTATCCCTCATGACCTTTTATTAAAACATCTGCAGAATGCACTGCATTACAAACAAGGACAACTTTGGTACTACTTGAATAGTCTGCATTTCCTTAAATCCAGTCCTGTCTCTCCAAACTCTCACTCCTCTGTCCAGAGCCACAATATCTAATCTCCCAATGTTGTTCTCCATTTAAAGAAGCCAAACCACACGAAGCTGTTTTCTATTCAAGCCTCTTTTTATCCAATCTGATGTTGACACTCACTTTTCTCCCTATAGGGCTCAAAGTAAAGTCACAGAACCAACACACACAGTCGGAACATCAAGCAGCAATAAACAGTGGTCCATCACCATATCAGAAATTGAAAAATGCACTTCTTGTCCCTTATATACAAAGATATCTGTTGTACAAGAAGCTTCCTGAATGTAAGAATAGAGGGGATTTACTGGTATTGGGATATATTCACTAATTTATTTGACTAGTCACACTTTCAGTGCCACTGATCCAGCAACAGTTTTACTGGTCTGAGTTTGGTGGGCCGCTGTTAGCTCCAAGCTCTTCACTGCTAATCAATTTAATTTAAAAAAAGAAAATTCTGTACCAGTTCAAAGATTTCTGACATGACAGAATAAGAAACATTTAATGTAAACATTAATTGAAAGAATTATTATACATACTAGCAATGTTATTTTCTAGTAATGAACTGTAAATTATCATTTGATAAACCTTCAGTATCACAAACATCAATCATTCAGTGAGGACAATATTGTATTTCAACTGCACGGAGCATGTTATTGATTTTTGCCTGACACCCATTTTTACATAAAGGAAATGGCCTTACTAACTTACCAGTATATCTTACAAAATAAAGTTACCTCAAAGCGATTGCTAAGCAGACTGCTCTTTCAAGAGATAAACATCAGCTAATATTGTGTTTGGATCACAAGGACTGTGGGATTTCATCTGCAGCCTCTGGGCAAGACACTTAGATAGCAGTAGTAGAGAATGATAGATTTTCCAAGCCCTCATCTGTGGTAAGGTTCCTCACCCACCTCTAAAGCATATCAGAAAATCATGGAAATGTTATCTACGATTTTCCAATACACGCTGGCGGTGGGCAAGGACTCGGAAAACATACCCAGATTTTTTCACAGTATTTACAGGAAGTGCCAGTTTGGTAGCAGCCACTGTACTGCGTGGCAATCCACACCATGAACAGGAACTGTGTGATAATGCAGAGGGAGAAAAGGGAAGTTGACTTTTATCAGAATGTTTCCACAGATGGAACTGTTGACTGATAAAAGCCAGCTAGACCAGATGTTGCAGGGTCAGGTCTTCAGCAGATCTCCAGCAATTTATTGGTGAGCCAATCAGACTATTGCAGCATCAAAGTTAAAGTCCAACTTTAACATAGCCGAGAGGCAAAAACTGCCACTGAGATAGCCCAGAGCACAAAGTGTCACCGATATTTACAGAGCCATTCATCCAAGCGTACACCTTTTGATCTGTCTTCATTTGTCAGGATACTGATTTGTGCAAAAAGGACTCACCAGAGGCACTAAATGATTGAAAATACTATGTGCTTTTTTTCCCCCCATTTACATATACTTCAAATTAAAATCTGAGAATTCAGAAAAAGTTTGTTGATTATGTTCAGAAGATGTGTTTTGGCCAGATGTTCCCAGCTGAGACATGAAATTTGGGGGGGAGAGGGAATCCTACTTTACGGATGCAATGCATTCTATCGACACTTAATTCACTTTGCTACCTTGTCATTTCTTAATTAACTTAGCATTGGCATGAATGGAACTCAACAGCAACAACAACTTGCATTTATATAGCCCCTTTATAAAGTTTAATTTATTTTATGTCCAAAAAAAAATCGTAGTTTCCAACCTTCACCTTTAGGCAACCATTCTCTGCTACCATATCACCGGGTGGTAAAGGATAGAATACTAAAGCCTGGTCTTCAGTTGCTTCCCAGCCTTTATCCACAGAGTTCCACATTACCCACACAGTGCACCCCCTAGATAAGCTCTCATATAAATGGATACAAGAGAGTCCCCAATTGATACACACCACCTGAATACAATTAACACTAATTGATATAAATCATATGGATGCAAGTAACACCTTTAATATAGAAAAACGCCCCAAAGCACTTCCCTCTGATTTATAAAATAATTGACCCTCAACGAATAGACATTCAGGCACAGAGACCCAAGATTAATGGCAGGGATGATGCGGCAGATTTTGATCTACTTGCTTTTGAGAGCAATGGTAAACAATTTTACAACACCAAGTTATAGTCCAGCAATTTTATTTTAAATTCACAAGCTTTCGGAGGCTACCTCCTTCCTCAGGTGAACGATGTGGAAAATTTTGAGAGCAATGAAGGAAGTCAAACAGTTAAGACAGTCTACTACAGCACTACCCACTTAAAAAACCTTGTATCTTTTTCATCTGTGCAATCTCATTGGCCCAGAATTTACTGGGAAAATAATGGTGCGAGTTTAATGCGGACACCGTTATTAGTGTGTAAAAAAACTCAGTAATTTGTGGAGAGGAAGATATACCCCATGAGTTGCGCATCGCCATAAATTGCTAGAGGATTTGCACCACTCCAGCATTAGCCTCGCAAAAACTGGAGCTCACCCTTAACCTCTCCATGAGTTTCAAGATATTGTTGCATTTGCACTGTTAAAATTCATTAAACTCACCGGAGAAAGTTAGGGCTGGTATTTAATGATGTAACGACCCTTTTAATGAAGAGATTTATGTTCCTGCAATTCCACTCAACCTCGGAGGCCCGGAAAGGGAACAATTGAAACTGTGGAGTTTCACTCCTGCATGCAGTAAATTGCTCCTAGAGGTTTTTAAAATGTTACATTTTTAATTTTTTTTTCCTACTTTTCCTTTCTGTATCTTTTCTCTCTCTGTCTCTTAATCCAATCTTTCTTTCCCTCTCGTTATTTCTCTTTCTATATCTAATTTGACACTAATTCACCTTATTTCCTTCTCCATCATTCCTGTTTCCTTATCCTTAAATTTCATTGGTTAAGGAGATAGAGATTGTTGGTCACACTGTTCACCAAGGTCCCAGATGCCCCATTGCCCTCGCCATGCCTTTAACAACTCGCACTTCCAGCAACTAGCGGTACAAAAAATTTTAGAGCTGAAGGGTGAGGGAAAAAATCCAAATCACGGGGCACATCATGAGATGCCCTGCTCCAGCAAATTCTAGCCTCAGTTTTTATCAGGGGTTTCATTAGAAATGTGCAATTATAGAATTCATCATACTCTCAGAAACTGTTGATTACCAAGCATTCACTTTTCATGAAATTGCAGCCTTACATTTTAGGAAAATTTGTAACTTGTGTATCCTCCCTCCAGTGTTAGCAAAGGTGTCTTATGTTAGTAATCTTAGATTGCCTCCAGCTTCAACACTCAATAATGCCCTGGGACCAAATCTTATAGACATGTCTTGCTGATTCTCTCAGCACTGCGATAGAATCAAACTTTTAAAGTTCCAACTAACCTACAAAACCTTGATCTTGAAGAAACTACTATTATTTAAAAAAAACGGAATGGGAATTGGTTAGACCTTTTCAAAGAATATTGAAGCCATCAAAACTTTAGCAGAGATTAATTCCCAGGGTTCTAATGTAGGTTGCATCCTATGAAATGCAAAGCTATACCATTTTTGTGCAGTTACGAAAACTAACAGTGGTATAAGCCACAGACAACAATTTGATAATCAGTTGATTTTGGCCATTAAAACAGCACAGACACGTCATTTTTGGCCAACATAGCACTGATGTCAATGTTTAGGATGCCAGAAATTTGCATTTGTCATAGTTATCTGCTTTGTTCCACTTATTCTAACTAGACTTTTCATTCCTGCTACATGGACCTCTATAAATTTTAACTATTAATATTTGCTCAAATGAAAAACTGATGAATAAAAGCTGAAGTAAACTCAAAATGGCAGTTTTTAAAATATATATTGTAATAAATTCTTCCACAGCTTAATAGCTGCTTTAAAAGATGCAAATGGGGCATTTCAAAAAGAGTTGCCTGACATCTTTCCAGGTGGCACAGCATGAGGGTAAAAGGAGCTTGTGCCAGAGAAAATGTGCAATATACGCCTTCCACATTATAAATAAATTTCACGGCAGCAGAAATACTCCAACATTGCCTAACAACTGTGAAAGACAGTTTAAAATGTATTCCATGGTGAAAATAAAGAATTTGGATGACGACAGGTGAAATTAAGCAGAGGATACTTTCAGTTTTCAAGTCAGCTTCAACAATTACATCATAGAACCCCGATTTATATTTATTCAAGGAAGTTCTGTTAAAATGTAGATGGGGAGGGAAGAGAGTGGTAAGTCCACCACTTGGATTTTAACTCTCGTTCCATCTGGCACTAACCGGCCTGAGGGAGTTAAAATGCCTCTTATGGTGTTGGTGGTAAGATAGTGCATCTGCTATGGCATGTTTTCTAACTATAGGATCTCCCTGAACTCATTATTTTAAGAAAACAGTATCTCTGATTTTGTTTTTTCAATCATTCAAGGGTGATCTGTTGTAAAGAGTAACCAAGATAATGTATGGCTAATTCAGTAACGGAACTGTGCAGCCATCTATTCAAACAGTTTTTTTTCATTAATGAATAGTTTCCTACAGACACTTCATTCCATGCTCTTGCCAATATCATCTTTGAATGTCTGTGGATAAAAGTTCCCTGCCTTATTTTGGTAATTTGAAGCATTTAAGTGGTTACTAAATAAGCTTCATGAATATGTTAACTGCACATATGTAGTTCTTATAAACAAACCAGGAAAACGGTTGTAATGATTAATTATAATTATAAAATGAATCTGACATAATCCTATTAATAACTGCAAGAGGCATTACGACCAAATTTTCAACTTCCAAATAAACTGTACTCATCTATTACCCAGTAGCTTTCTTGGTACAACTGCACTACAAACCAGAGAGTCATATGTTGAATCTTAGCATGTGTCCCCTCACTGAGTAAGTTTCAGAAATTCTCAGCATGGTTAATAGATGGAATTGTCAAAGAAACTAAACATTGGATGGAAGAAACAGCATCCTGTCCCACAAATCTTTACCTCCTGTTGGGGTGTTATTATGGTGGTGATGCTGAAGTCTGCAGCCATGAATGTGCCTCTCCCCTGGTTAAAGAAAAGAAAATGGCAATGGGAAGCACTGGGTTGGGGGGGTGGAGGGGGAGGGGCGAACTGAAAAGGGAGAAGAGCAAGAGAAATTTTTCATTGGTGTCCATCTTATTAAAACAACCCATCAGTATCTGGTTTCCAGCTACTCCAGTAAATTCTGCATCACTGTACTTCTTCATACCGAAGTGGAAATATGGATATATGTGACTTAAGATAAGACACATTTACATGCTGTATATGACAAAACTAATTTATGCAAAATCGAAGCACAATTAAATTGCTTATGACTTAAATCCCCATTCAGAAGATTACTAAAAATCTGATCTTGGTGATTTTTCCACCAATTACATCATTGGAACATAGGAACCAGAGTAGGCCATTCAGCCCCTCGAACCTGTTCCACCATTCAATTAGATCATGGTTTATCTGTATCTTAACTCTATTTACCCGCCTTGGTTCCATTATCATGGCTGCAAAAATTCTGCAATTGGCTTTTTGTACATCAGCAAAGATTTTGTGAAATGTTGATTTTATATACATGTCTGATGACAAGCAACATCTTTAATTGCCCAGACATATAACAGGATTCTGTTGCACAGAATAGCTTTCATCGTAAGTACAAAGGATTGAAAATACTGTGGTAGCGTAGCTTCCTTTAATGTCAAAGTAGTAATGGTGGCTGAGACCTTTCAATGCTCGTTAAACACTCAGTGAATGGGAGTCCAAACATCAAGTATTGTAAATAGGCAAATGTCACTCAATTACCTTATAAAAATCTATGTTTTAAGCACACATTCACTACAGCTGGCAAATGTTGATGGATGGCAACTTTGAAAGTTTGTATGCACGTTACTGAGAAGATACCAGCCAAGCAAAGGCATAGTGGTCTTAATGGGGACTTTAACCTTCACATAGATTGGGAAAAGCAGACTAGCAACTGTCAGAAAGGTAGTGAATTTCTTGAGTGTGTCCGGGATAGTTTTCTACAGCAGTATGTCCTAGAGGCAACAAGTGGGCAAGACGTACTAGATTTAGTAATGAGTAATGAACCAGATTTAGTTAACAGCTTAACTGTGCGTGAACATTTATCCAATAGCGATCATAACATGATCGAGTTCAAGGTTGTGTTTGAAAGGGAACAAAGTGAATGAGGTGCAAAGATTCTAGACTTGGGTAAGGCCGACTTCAATGGGATGAGACAGAGACTGTCCACAGTAAACTGGGCAAATCTGTTAAGGGGTAAAACGACTGATGATCAGTGGGAAATGTTTAAAGAAACATTTAATGTGATACAGAGTCGATTTATACCCCTGAGGGGCAAGAACTCTACTTGCCAAAAAAAAGCAGCAATGGACAACTAAAGAGGTAAGGGACAGTATAAGACATAAGGAAAGGGCATACAAAAAGGCAAAAAACGGCACAGATCCTGGCAAATGGAAAAGATACAAAGATCAACAAAGGATCACAAAATAGATAGTAAAAGCTACAAAAAGAGAGTACGAAAAGAAACTTGCAAGGGATATCGAAACCAATACGAAGAACTTTTTTAGTTATATTAGGAAAAAGAGGGTGGTCAGGAGCAGTGTTGGCCCCTTAAAAACTGAAAGTGGGGATATTGTCATTGACAATGGGGAAATGGTGGACATGTTGAGTAATTACTTTGCGTCAGTATTTACAGTAGAAAAAGAGGATAGCATGCCGGAAAGCCCAAGAAAACTAATACTGAATCGGGGACAGGGACTCAATAAAATTAACATAAGTAAAACAACAGTAATGAAGAAAATAACAGCACTAAAGAGTGACAAATCCCCAGGACCAGATGGTTTCCATCCCAGGGTTTTAAAGGGAGTAGGTGAGCACATTGCAGATGCCCCAACTATAATCTTTCAAAGTTCTCTAGATTCAGGAACTGTCCCTCTAGATTGGAAAATTGCACATGTCACTCTGCTTTTTAAGAAAGTAGAGAGGGAAACCTGGGAATTATAGACCAGTTAGCCTAACATCTGTTGTGGGGAAAATGCTGGAGTCTATAATTAAGGATAGGGTGACTGTACACCTCGAGAATTTTCAGTTAATCAGAGAGAGCCAGCATGGATTTGTGAAAGGTAGGTCGTGCCTGACAAACCTGATTGAATTTTTGAAGAGGTGACTAAAGTAATGGACAGGGGAATGTCAATGGATGTTATATATATGGACTTCCAGAAGGCATTTGATAAGGTCCCACATAAGAGACTGTTAGCTAAGATAGAAGCCCATGGAACAGGGAAAAGTAGTCTTGGTTAGGAAGTTGGCTGAGAGAAAGGCGACAGAGAGTAGGGATAATGGGCAGGTACTCACATTGGCAGGATGTGACTAGTGGAGTCCCGCAGGGATGTCTTGGGGCCTCAATTATTCAAAATATTTATTAACGACTTAGATGAAGGCATAGAAAGTCTCATATCTAAGTTTGCCGATGACACAAAGATTGGTGGCATTGTAAGCAGTGGAGATGAAAACATAAAATTACAAAGCGATATTGATAGATTAGGTGAATGGGCAAAACTGTGGCAAATGGAATTCAATGCAGACAAACGTGAGGTCATCCACTTTGGATCAAAAAAGGATAGAACAGGGTACTTTCCAAATGGTAAAAAGTTAAAAACAGTGGATGTCCAAAGGGACTTAGGGGTTCAGGTACATAGATCATTGAAGTGTCATGAACAGGTGCAGAAAATAATCAATAAGGCTAATGGAATGCTGGCCTTTATATCTAGATATCAAGGGGGCAGAAGTTATGCTGCAGCTACACAAAACCCTGGTTAGACCGCACCTGGAGTACTGTGACCAGTTCTGGGCACCGCACCTTCGGAAGGATATACTGACCTTGGAGGGAGTGCAGCGTAGGTTTACTGGAATGATACCCGGACTTCAAGGGTTAGGTTACGAGGAGAGATTACACAAATTGGGGTTGTATTCTCTAGAGTTTAGAAGGTTAAGGGGTGACCTGATCGAAGTTTATAAGATATTAAGGTGAACAGATAGGGCGGATAGAGAGAAACTATTTCCAATGGTTGGGGATTCTAGGAGTAGGGGGCACAGTCTAAAAATTAGAGCCAGACCTTTCAGGAGTGAGATTAGAAAACATTTCTACACACAAAGGGTGGTAGGAGTTTGGAACTCTCTTCCGCAAACGGCAATTGATGCTAACTCAATTGCTAAATTTAAATCTGAGATAGATAGCTTTTTGGCAACCAAAGGTATTAAGGGGTATGGGCCAAAGGCAGGAATATGGAGTTAGATCACAGATCAGCCATGATCTTATCAAATGGCGGAGCAGGCTCGAGGGGCTGAATGGCCTACTCCTGTTCCTATATTCCTATGTTCCTACGCACTCAGCTGGGAGCCTTGGCTGCTGGGTGTGTCATATGATATTTTTGAGCGTTTTTTCTTCACCGAAGGATTGTAGGATTGAGTTTTGTTTAAGAGTTGTACTCAAAAATAAAATTAATTTCCACAGGTTTAAAAGAAAGAGCACATGCTACAAGCATTGGACGTGTACTGAAACCAGACAGGCTGGTGTCACAACCGATGAGGGTAAATTGTCTCATCCCTTGCACGTTAGCCAGCAAGTCCCCCATTCATCTTGAGAACAGTAGGAAATGCCCTCACACTCCCAGGGGGGAGAAAGTCCACATCTCAGCCACTTCCCCTGGCTGGGAACACACAAAGGTACACCTGAGCAATCAAGTTTAGAACAGAGGACTGCGAGACACATCTCTTGTCCAAAGCTGAAAGCTAGAAAAATGAGGTAAGCCTGTTTTTTTTGTAATTAGAAGTAGTCTGAAAGAAAGGTAATACCAAAAACAAGTAAATCCACCCATGAAAGGGACAGGGTGTGTAACTTATCATTTTTCCTGTGAACGCATCTTCTCTGAGAAGAGAAGATTGAGCTAAATAAATGGAATTTGCTTTGACTGTCACTCTGTATATTCACTTGCTGTCTGTGAAATAAAGCAGCTTAACGATTCATATCTGGTCTCATCTTTCCAAGCCTCATCAGTCCGCCTTCATAAAGATTGAAGAAGAGCACGTGAGGGCAAGTGTGAAAGACAGGATATCCAGTTCAGATCACAATGGGATCCCATTGTTACACCCCTGGGTTATGCTATCATATAGTTAAGATATTTGGCAGTACCAGCACTCCCCTAAACATAGAACGTTCAGACTGCTTACTGGAATGATCGGTACTGCTATACCCAAAAGAATAAGTATGGTAGTCCCTAAACTTGTAACAGAGCACATACTAAGAAATTGTAGGCACGTTACCAAAATTTCCCAATATGCACTCCTGGCAGTCAAGGCTCCCCACCAGGATTAGTATTGGGAAACTGGTAAAACATTCCTCTGATGACTAAAGTTTTTTTTTTGTCCATTTTCTCCTCCTCTCCTGAAGACACTGGGCGTGAAATTGGTCTTTGATAGTAGTGCAAAACAAGTGATAGCGAATCGGCGGCCCGTTTTACACTCTGCTTAATTTTCTTTTCCATTGAAAATATATACACACACACACACACACACACACAATAAGTATTTCCCAGCACATAAATGTCAAGCTCCCTAGGGATCTATCTTTATGGAGAAAAATAATTGGCTTCAAAAAGTGCCTGAAGTCTTTTCAATTCTGTCAGTCAGTTTCTTAACATGGATAAGGGAACTAATCGCTCTGCTTTCTAGAAAATGATTACACTAGCCTATATTCAAAGTAATGAAGAACTGTTATACTGAAATATCTAAGACAACAGTTATTCTACCACTTTTATGCAAAACAGTTTTGCATTGATGAAAAACCGACAATAATAACTCAAGAGTCGCATCCAGACCCTTACCCCCAAGTGCCTAAAGTGAGCCTACTTGAAGAAGGCAGTTTCATAGGGCCCGATTTTACCAGGGGTGCGGGTTGGCAGCGGGTGGTCGGGCGGGCTCGAGGAAAACGCGCCGGCCAAATTGAGTGCGTTGCGCACGCGATCGCGGGATGATTGATGTGATTAGCCGGCAGTTACGGGTTCCGCGCTTCTCAGCTGCGTGCCGGCGGCCTGCGCATGCGCATTGACGTCTGAGCGATGGTTGCGCTCTATTTAAAGGGGCAGTCCACCAAAGCCCCTCCAGCCACAAACTACACTCCATCAAGGATGGAGGAGCACAGGGGTAAGGCTGCTCCCCGTTTCACGGACCACGCCCTCCAGGTGCTGCTGGACGGGGTCCGCATGAGGAGGGAGACGCTGTTCCCCACGGATGGAAGGAGGTGCCCTGCCAGCGCCACCAAGAGGGCATGGGAGGAGGTGGCCGCGGAGGTCACAAGCAGGGGAAACACCACCCGCACTTGGATTCAGTGCCGCAAGAGATTCAATGACCTCACCAGGTCCGGAAAAGTGAGTACACTAACGCATTCTGCATCACTCCGTCTTCCACATCACCTCAAACACCTCACAACCCCATCTCCACTGACAGTACTGCGCTCCCGCACCAATCCTCACAGCCACCCAACTATCATCCTCACAGTGCCTGCACGTACCCACCGTCCCTGTCCCCACTCGACCACTACCACACACCCCAATGCCCATACAATGGGATGGCCATGTGGCACACGCATCCTCCCATCCATCTGGCACACGTTCAACCCAATCACACCAATGCTTGAAGCGTCTCACATTGTAATCATCACTCAATAACGTTTTTGTGTTTTGCCCTCACAGGAGAAGAGGGCCAGGAACGCACGCGATAGGGCATGCACCGGAGGGGGCCCGCCACACGAGATGGCCCTGACAGACGCCGAGGTCGAGGCACTGGAGATCAGCCGCACGCTGCATTGCCTGTCGATGGCGGATGGCGAGTCTGGTTCTGGCGAAACGGCCGGTAAGGGAAAGCTGGCACTCATCACTCATGATCGTGAATGATCGTAGCATCACATGGCATATGCCGCACCGCCACATTTGGTCACATGCCTGATATTTCCCTCTGTTCTCTTCCAGGACCGTCTGCGATCGACGTCTCGGTTGAGGGCGATTCCTCAGAGGACATGCCCGTCTCTGAGGGTGCATCGTCACACATGAGCCTTGCATCCACCAGCGCAGATACACACACCTCGGTGGGTCCCCCCCCTCAGCTAGTTGGGATTGCACATGGTGAGTCACCGCGCACACATGAGCATGAGCAGACCCTGGTGGCAGGGTCAGCTGCGGAGGGTCCGCGTCGGTGGGAGCACTCTTCTCCAGGCTTTGCTCAGCCGGACCCAGATGCTGAACCCAGGGGGCCACCTGTCAAAAGGAGAGTCGTCGAGGGGCACCAGAACATTGCTGAGGTACTGGGAGAGGTGCCACGCGCACTCTCCACAATCGCACGGAGGATGGAGGAGTCCAACTCCTGCATGAGGGGAATGGTGGCACAGGTGCAGGAGGGTATCGCCGAGATAGTGTCGCAGGGACGTGAAGGCATCTCTGAGATAGTGTCGCGGGTAGGTGTGGGAACGTCTGCGGTGGAGGACAGGCTAGCCTCCCTCGAGCGTCACGCACAGCTCACCAATGAGTCCATCCAGGCCCTCACAACGGCTGTTCGGATTCAGGGTGAACAACATTCTGCCGCCATCAACAGGTTGACAGATACATTGGAGGTGGCCTTGCAAGGTCTCACCCACGTCATCCAAACTGCCGTCCAGCAGGGTGGAAGGGGTGATGTGGGCCTTGGCCATGAGAGGGAAGATGGTGAACGGGGAAATGGAAGTGTGGACGCTACTCAAGGCGCCCCCAAGTCTCACCCGTTGCCCCCCTCTCAACCAGTGCCCGCAATAGTCCATCCTCTCCAGGTGGCCGAGTCTGCCCCTGCACAGGTGCAGGAGGAGCAGTCTGTGGAGGTGCCCTCACGGGCACCGAAACCCAGGGGGCGTCGGCCCAAAGCATCTACCCGGTCAGGGCACGAACAGGAGCAACCTGCCACCACCTCTGCTGGAGCCACAGGGGTAGCACCACGTAGGGGGTCCCGAAAACGAACGCCTAAAGTTCCGTGAGCACACAGGGATTGCAACAGGGTGTTTGTCGTTTTTTTTTAATTTTCTACTCTTTGAATGTCACCACAAAATAAACTCACTTTTTCTCACCAATGCTGCCACCTCTTGTCCATAATTCTGCGGCTTGTGCAATATGTCCCTTCCCTGCGCCTCATCATGACGACGACCACCCCGTCCCACCCATTGAGCATAATCCAGTGGGTGCAGGTGTACAGGCACCACTCTTCTGTGGAGGGAGCCTGTATGGACCCTCGTCTGTGCACGTTATGACATGTGAACGCCTCACACAGTGTGATGTTAGGAGAACCGTTGGCATATGAGTGCCTCCCTGGCCTGACGAGCACGCAGGTGAGCCGGTGTTCGGCGCATGGGTCGTTCCTCCTCCTCTCCCTCTTCCTCCTCCTCCTCTTCCTCCTCCACCTCCTCCTCATTGTCGTCCTCAATGTGGGTGGCGGGTGTGCATGGGGCCTCCTCCAGCGGCACCCCTCTCTGTAGTGCCATGTTATGCAGGGCACAGCAGACAACTATAATTCGTCCCACTCGGAGTGGCGTGTATTGGAGCGCTCCCCCGGAACGATCAAGGCACCTGAAGCGCATCTTGAGCAGCCCTATAGCCTGCTCAATTGTAGACCTGGTAGCAATGTGGCTGTCATTATACCGACGCTGTGGCTCGGTAATGGGGTTCCTCAGAGGTGTCATAAGCCACGTGTGCAGGGGATATCCCTTGTCGCCGAGGAGCCAGCCGTTGCCGGCGTTGGGTGCGTGGAAGAGGGGCGGGACGGTGGACTCCCTGAGGACGAAGGCATCGTGGCAGCTGCCAGGGTATCTGGCGCACACGTGTAGGAATCTCTGGCGGTGGTCACAAATGAGCTGGGCGTTCATGGAGTGATACCCTTTCCTGTTGATAAACAGCCCTGGCTCATGTGGAGGTGCCCGTATTGCTATGTGGGTGCAATCGATTACACCCTGCACCCGTGGGAAGCCAGCCACAGCATGGAATCCAACCGCCCTCTCCGTCTGGCTGCGCTCATCCATGGCGAAGTTGATGTAGGTCGAGGCCCTGCGGAACAACCCATCGGTGACCTGCCTTATGCACTTGTGTGCAGACGACTGACAGACCCCGGTGATGTCCCCCGTGGCACCCTGGAAGGATCCGGAGGCGAAGAAGTTGAGGGCAGTGGTGACTTTGACGGAGACGGGTAAGAAGATGCTGCTTGGTCCATCCGGGAGCAGCTCGTCATTGAGGAGGCTGCAGATGTCGGCGACTACCTGGCGAGTGACTCTGAGCCTCCGTATGCACTGCTGCTCAGAGAGGTCCATGAAGCTGAGCCTCGGTCTGTAGACCCTGTGCGGAGGGTAGTGCCTCCTGCGACGCATCTCTCTCTGCGGATGCCCTCCATCCTGCTGTGCAGGTGGATGTGCCGCAGCACCGTGTTGTGGGGATGCATGTCTCTGAGGCGGACGGCGTGGACTGCGAGGCTGCTGAGGCTGGTCATCCTGTTCGTCCTCCGAGGATGTCAACGCAGCACCCATCTGGCAGGTTTAGGTTTGCGGGGTTGTGCACGCTAGAAAAGTGTGTCCTCGCACAGGGGTTGGACTTCCACGCCGGTGAATCTTCTTGCTTGGAGGAGGGTGGTGGAGGGCAGGCGTTGCCCAATGTTACGGAGTGTCCTCCTGCGTTGGTGAAGGCTCTCCCCCCCCCCACCTGTGGAATGCACCTTGGCAGCTGCCACAGGCTGCTGGCTGCAACACGTCCGTTGAGAGTGTGAGTGTTTCCCCCAGTATGGGAAACAGTCTCATTTCACTGTAAAATCCGACACCTGTTAAATAAACAGCTCAATCAGGTCATTTAATGACCTGAAATACCAAGATAAATACACTCAAGTGGAACCCCGCTGGCTTTAATTGCCTGCGGGATTCCCACCAGCGGGGCCAACGCACGCACCCCCGCACGTCAGCGCGCAACCCGGAAGTGGGCGGGATCGAGGCGCGATCCGGTCCCGCTCCTCGAAACCGGGATTTTAGAGGCCCCCCCGCCGAGAACGCACCCGGAACCGGGTGCTAAAATCGGGCCCATAATCTTTTAACCTTGCGCTGGGTGCCGTATAACTTTAGCCTAGAACAAAGCTATATTTTGAAAATACCCAAGTGATCTATTGAATGTCCTGGGAACTTTATAAACATACTCATCAGAAGTATACAGACCAAGGGCTCGATTTTGGGATCATGTTTCCGGCGGGTTCCCAGCGGGGCGGCCCCGAAAATCCCGATATCCGGTCACGTGACCGGATCGCGACGAAATCCCGGCCACTTCCGGGTACCGCGCTGACGTGCGGGGCTGCGCGCGCAAGCCCCGCTGGTGGGAATCCCGCAGGCAATTAAAGCCAGCGGGGTTCCACTTGAGAGTACTTACCTTGCTTGTTGAGGTCAGTTAATGAGCTGAATCAGCTGTCAAAAGAGGAAGTGTGGGATTTTAGGTTCAAGGCAGTGAGCTTCACACACTGGGGGAAACAGTCTCTCTCCAACCAGGCGTGTTGCAGCCAGCAGCCTGTGGCAGGTGCCAAGGTGCACTCCACGGGGGACAGCCCTCACCCACGCAGGAGGCCACCGCGTCACATAGGGCAACCCCTGCCCCCCACCACCCCCCGCCAAGCCAGAGGACAGACCGACACGAAACCGCAGCCCCAGTCCGAGGAACCACCCACCTACCCTGCACAACCCCTCAGACCAACACCTGCCAGATGGGTGGTGTGTGGACACCCTCGGAGGACGAACAGCATGACCAGCCCCAGCAGCCTCGCAGTCCACGCCGTCCGCCGCAGAGACGTGGAGCCCCCCAACACAGTGTTGTTGCACGCCCACCTGCACAGCAGGAGGGAGGGCTACCGCAGAGAGAGACGCATCGCAGAGGGCACTACCCTCACCACAGGGTCCACAGACCGAGGCGCAGCTCCCCGGACCTCTCCGAGCAGCAGTGCACAGGGAGGCGCAGATTCGCTCGACATGTAGTCGTGGAGATCTGCAGGCTCTTTCATGCCGAGCTGCTCCTGGCTGGCCCCAGCACCAACTGCTTACCTGTCGCTGGCAAAGTCACCACTGCCCTCCACACCTTCTCCTCCGCATCCGTCCAGGGTGCAGCCGGCTACACCGCCGATGTCTCTCAGTCGTCTGCGCGGACGAGCCCTGCAAATACACCTGCACCTACTCTGCAGTAACACGATGGGTGGCATCAGTGGTGGGTCCTCATAGTGATACCCAGGAGCGGGCATTATTGGACACAACGGACAGGATTCGCGGAGACATGGCAGTGGTGGTGTCAATATAATGTGTGCTGTTTGTTGCTCTGAAATTCAATATAGGTAACACCCATGACAAACCCTCAGACACCCTTGTGCACCCCCTTCATGCTCACGACACGTTTGCCTTACGCTGCCTACTGCACATATGTGATGCATGCCCTGTGGCTGCAGCACAGGTGGTGGCAGGTTGAGTGAGGCTGGCCGTGAGGGAGATGCAAGAGAGGGTGAGTATGGGATGGAGCAATGAGATTGTATGAGGATTGGGTTGCGTGTTAGTGGCAGGATGAGTACTGGCGAGGTGAGTAGGTGGAGGTAAGATGAGGATGGGGTTTGAGTGGGTATGAAGGGTGATATTACAGAATAGTGTTGGCGGTGCCGAAGGAGATGTGGGGTGGGGGCAGTGTTGTGGCAGACGGAGTGTAGGGGAAAGACTTCGTGTTCTCACTGCGGCTGACCTACTGCGGTCATTGCAGCGCCTCCTGCACTGTAAGCAGGTGGGCCATATGTTGGTGGCGCAGGTGACCCCCTCTGCCACCTCGAGCCAGGCCTTCTTGGTGGCAGAGGCAGGCCGCTTCCTCCCGCCCGCCGGGTGGAAGATCTGTGTCCTCCCCCTCCTCCTCACCCCATCTGATGATACCTGGGGTGAGGCATCATTAAACTGGGAGCTGCCTTCCCCCTGGGCTGCTCCATGCTGCAATTTGTTCCATTGGTTGCAGCATCTGTCAGTGGAGGACTGCCCTTTTAAGTAGAGAGCCTCCAGCTGACAGATCGTACTGCGCATGCGCAGCCCGACCGATGCGCAGGCCAGCGCCGTGGACCCCGGAGGAGCAGGTAATTGATTCCTATTAGTGGGTTGCCTGCTACGATCGCGCGGGCAACCCACTAATTTCGCCGAGCGTGTTGACCACGCTCCCGGAGGACCACACGCTGGGAACCCGCAGGCCTGCTAAATTCGAGCCCCAAGTGTCAGGTCAAACAGTCTTGTAAAAATGTCAGTCAGTTTATTTTTACTTTTAATTTATTTTATATTAACTCCCATCCCACCATTTTTGAAGTTTATCTCCATTACACACAATTCCTTGGTTGGGAGTCGGGCAAGTAACCTATTCTGCCAATAGCACTCTGTAATTTGTCGTTAGGAAGTGCATGAGAGCAGCCCAGGTAACATCTCCTATGATTTTCCTTCCTTCTCTTTTAGCAAAAGTTTAGCCTCCATTTTGTGCCTCTGCTGGACAACAGTGGTAAAATCAGAAAGTCATTATTTAAGGAAATGTAAAACCTTATCCAAACTCTCTGTTGCACATCGCGTTGGTACACGTTGATTCCAATGTATTACCCGGAGTCAAGTTTAGTTTTGGCAACTTTATATCACAAATAATGTGATGTAATATTGCTAAGGGGTCAAATAAACCGGGGAGAAGAGGAAAATGTCAAGTAAGCAAGAGATATATAAATCAATGAGATAGGAATAGTGGAATCGTGAACATAGCTGAAGGAAAGGGACTGATAAATGGCAGACACGAGGGTGGAACAAAGAAGAAGTAACAGATAGCAATACCTAAGAGAGAGAGCAGCGCCTGAGAGATCGAGTAGTATGGAAGAGAGGAACAGATACCTTAGAAGGAAAAGTGTTATTTAAAAAGGGAAGGATGGATTAAAAGGGATACAGAAAGAAGTAGCTTAGTAAGGGACAAGGCAGATGACACAGAGAGATTATGTCAAAAAAAAACAAATAGATGAAGACGCAAAGGAATTTCAATAGAGGTTGACAAGGGAATAGAAGAGGCACAGAATACACAGGAGAGAAACAAAAAGATGAGAAATACATATTCAGCAGTACAGGGTAAGGAGAGCAAATGGGTGGGCAAGAGAGACAGCAATAGAGATGGACAGGCGGATGACAGTGATGCAAAGTGCCACTTGAGGAGACAACTGAGTGATGGAGATCCAATCCAGTGCTGGAGAGATACACCAAAATAAGTTGCTACACCAGCAAAGAGACAGGTGGATGACAGGGATATCAATAACACTATGGAGAAAGAAGGCAGATAGACAAGACATTGCAACGAAAAAGATGTAGAAAATGGTACCCAGGGAAGGAGCATCGAGTTAATGGCAATACAGAATAGTAAGGGATTAACTGGATGAGATTCAAAGTAGTACTAGCAGCTGAACAGGTGACTGACAGAGATGCAGAATGTAGCAAGGAGAGAGAAGATAGAGGAAATCAAATAAGAGAAACACTGGGGCAATTTTAACCCATCCCACCTCCGAAAACTTACCGTCCTGTTCCTGCTTCATTCCCACCTGGTGCCACCTTAACTAGGCCCTTTTTAGGTGGCTGAGACACCTGCCTTACTCATTAATACGTGCAAATTCGGGTCCTATTATGTCATTAGGATCCCAATGGAATTTTAACTGCAGACTGAACCGGGTGCCAGCCGCCTCGGACCCACTCAAAGAAACCTGGTTTTCAGGAAAAAGAGGTCCACTCCCATCATGTCGATCATGGATAAGGCTATCTCTGATCACTTCCTTGTATCCCTCTGCACCCACACCCCCCTTCCCTCTCCCAACCCAACTTCCTTCTGTGTTCGCCCCTGGAAAAAAACTTTCCCCCAGGTCACTTACAACTGCACTTCCAAATTCCCAACTGTCTATTCACCATGACATTTCTGCAGCTACCGATCTGCTCAATCACACCCTTGTCTCCATTAAAACCATTACTCTCTCTCTCACCCTGCTTGTGCCCCCTGTGCTGCCCTCATCTCCACTCAAGTCCAGGGGATGCAGACTTGAATGTTTATGGCAGACAACTGGTTTCGCCATTCATCGCCAGATCTGGCTGAACCACATAAAGCATTGTCGAGTCCTGCTCTCCTCTGCCAAAACTGCTCACTATTCCAGGATCATCCTGGAATGCAAAGATAACCTCCAGCTTCTCTTCTCCACTACAAACCAAGTTCTTGAACCCCTCTCCCCTGCCTCCTCTACCAACGTGTGAGGAGCTCATGGACAACTTTGTCACTAAGATTAAGACCATCCATTCAGCTGCCTCTGCTATATCCCTCCCTTCCCCAGGCCCACCAAGCCAAGTTTCCCCTAAGGTTCCTCCCTGTCCTTGCCCTGAACTCGCATCTTTCTCTAGTTTCTCTCCTATATCCCCTCATGCCCTCTCCGAGCTCATCTTGACCATGACACCCACCTCCTGCTCCCTCGACCCTATTCCCACCAAATAACTGACCACCCAACTTCCCTTCCTGGCCCCCATGTTAGCTGATATTGTTAACGGTTCCCTCTCCTCAGGTACTGTCCCCCTCCCCTTCAAATCTGCCATCATTAACCCCCTCCTCAAAAAACGCACCCTTGACCCTTCTGTCCTTGCAAATTACCACCCCATCTCCAAACTACCTTTCCTCTCCAAAGTCCTTGAACGTGTTGTGGCCTCCCAAATCAGTGCCCATCTTTCCCGCAACTCCATGTTTGAATCTCTCCAATCAGGTTTCCACTCCTGCCACAGCACCTTATCAAAGTCACAAATGACATCCTACATGACTATCCCTCCTCTTCCTTCTCGACCTGTCTGCAGCCTTTGACACAGTTGACCACACCATCCTCCTCCAAAACCCAGCTGGGTGGGACTGCACTCGCGTGGTTCCATTCTTATCTATCCAGTCACAGCCAGAGAATCACCTGCAATGGCTTCTCTACCCGCTCCCGCACCATTACCTCTGGAGTCCGCCAAGGATCTATCCTTCGAACTCTCCTATTTCTCATCTACATGCTGCCCCTCAGCAACATCATCCTAAAATACAACATCAGGTTCCACATGTACGCTGATGACACCCAGCTCTACCTCACCATCACCTCCACCTCACCATCACTGCCATCCAGGACTGGATGAGCAAAAATTTCCTCCAACTAAATATTGGGAAGACTGAATCCATTGTCTTCGGTCCCCGCCACAAACTCCATTCCCTAGCCATCGACTCCATCTCTCTGTCTGAGGCTGAACTAGACTGTTCGCAACCTTAGCGTCCTACTTGACCCCAAGATGAGCTTCCGACCACATATCTGCTCCATCATCAAGACTGCCTACTTCCACCTCCGTAACATCATCCGTCTCCCCACCCCACCCCGCCCCAGTTCATTTGCTGCTGAAACCCTCGTCCATGCTTTTGTTACCTCTAGAGTTGACTATTCCAATGCTCTCCTGGCCGGCCTCCCACCCTTCATAAACTTGAGCTCAACCAAACCTCTGCTGCCCGTATATTAACTCGCACCAATTCGCCCATCACCTCTGTGCTCGCCAGCCTACAATGGCTCTTGGTCTGGTATCACCTCGATTTTAAAATTCTCACCTTTGTTTTCAAATCTCTCCATGGCCTCGCCACTCTCTATCTCTGTGGTCCTCCAATTCTTGCCCCATGCGCTTCCCTGATTTTAATCGCTCCACCATTGGCAGCCATGCCATCAGCTGCCGAGGCTCTAAGCTCTGAAATTCCCTCCCTCAACCTCTCCATCTCTCTCTACCTCTCTCTCCTCCTTTTAGACGCTCCTTAAAACCTACCTCTTTGACCAAGCTTTAGGTCATCTTCCCTAATATCTCTTATGTCAAATTTTGTTTGCTAATGCTCCCATGTAAGCGCCTTGGGGCGTATTACTATGTTAAAGGTGCTATATAAATGTGAGTTGTTGTTGTTGTTGTTGAGCAAGTTTTCCAGCTCCTCCTGGCCCCACTTCCAGAGGAATGCCTAGGCCGCTGCTGCCCAGAGCTCCCCCACTTCCTACCCACGATACCCTGGCCGGCAGAATGTAAATGAGCCAGGGAGTTAAAAGTAGCCCGGCCCTCAAATTGATGATGACGGGAGGTTTGATGCTCACCCGCCCTCTGCCCTCCTGAAACATTCTCCCAGTTAAAATCTCTCTCAATGAGTTTGATAGATGAGAGAGTTAGCCAAAACTCCCCAAAGCCAATAAGAGGTACAGAAATATACCCCAACAAAGGCATAATTTATCACTTTTCATTAAAAATGTCTCCATTCTAAAGTGCAAATGGAAACTTTAATTTGTAACAACTTAATTGACATTAAAATTAGAATATTCAAAGATTTAAAATAAGAATTTTTTCAATAGATCTGCACAATCTTTCCCTCTGCCAATTTTGTCAAAGTTATGTTACTTCCCTGCCTTAAATGCACTGTTCTGCGGATGACATTTTACAATTGCTTTAAACTCTGCTACATTTCTTACTTTGTATGTTCCACTCATAACATCACTTAATGAAACAGTTCATATATAAAGTGTGGAGCAACACAATTCTGGCAATAAAAAATTAAATTTTGGCCATCAACATGGTGAAAAATTGAAGACCAAGTAGTTATTGCCTTATAGACAACATTAGGATAATGCTGTTCAGAATTTTAAAAGTTATTTTTCCATAATTAATTTTTTTTTTAAATCGAAGAATATTCCAATGATGACTGAAGCATTCATTGTTATATGACACTTGACCTCTGCCAGTCATTGTACATGATGTGGAGATGCCGGAGATGGACTGGGGTGGACAAATGTAAGGAATCTTACAACACCAGGTTATAGTCCAACAATCCAGTCATTGTACAGTTCTATTCTGCATGAACATTTCTGCATTGTGCTGCATTCAACTATCATAGTAACTGATGCAGACGTGCTAGCTAAAACTGTTCCTGAAAAATTGCTCTCGCTGAAACATGAGAGAAATGTGCTAGGAAAAATCTTTTTAAATTATCTGATTGGTTGGAGGATGAAATGGAACTGGAAATACATTTTCCAACTCCACAACATGTCCAACAAGTGATCACATAACAAGTTGAAAATGAAGGCTCAACATGTATGTCTTAGCAAGCTGAAATCTTTATCTCCCCTCCAATCCAAATGATAGTGGTGAAAAATACCCTCAGTGGTGAACTTCTGACTGTTTACCATCCCCAAACCTTGGCATCACCACAGCTGACCTGAAAAGTGTCACTTATTCTAGAGGCATTCTGTACCATTCTTGCTTGTCTGTACTTATAGAATCATAGAATGATTACAGCACAGAGGGGGCCATTTGGCCCATTGAGCCCATGCCGGCTCTTTGTAAGAGCAATCCAGTTAGTCCCATTCCCCACTCTTTCCCCATAGCCCTGCAAATTTTTTCCCTTCAAATATTCATCCAATTCCTTTTTGAAAGCCACGATTGAATATGATTCCACCACCCTTTCAGGCAGCGCATTCCAGATCATAACTACTCGCTGCGTAAAAAAGATTTTCCTCATGTCACCTTTAGTTCTTTTGCAAGTCACCTTAAATCTGTGTCCTTTGGTTCTCGACCCTTCCGCCAACGGGAACAGTTTCTCTTCATTTACTTTATCTAAACCCTTCATGATTTTGAACCTTCTCTGCTCTAAGGAGAACAACCCCAGCTTCTCCAGTCTATCTTCGTAACTGAAGTCCCTCATCCCTGGAACCGGTCTAGTAAATCAATTCTGCACTCTCTCCAAAGCCTTCACATCCTTCCTAAAGTGCGGTACCCAGAATTGGACACAAGTGCCCTTTATGCCAATGGTTGGCAATCCATTTCACCATTCCCAATGTTGGGACCTTGGCAATGGGACCTTCGGACTTGGTGCTGCTTACCTGGACAGTGCGATCTCTGACTTCTGCCTGGCTATAGCCGCTGCCCTCTGCGCCCCTTCCATGCTCCTCTCCACCTTCTCCCGCAGCTTGTTGGTCCTCAGGGGTATCAGGTGCTTCTTCTTGCCCTTGACCAGCACGTTGTTCTTGTACTTGCCCTCCTCCTTCCTGCCGTCCGGGAAAGTGGTGCACCCGTAGCCGTGCCTCAGGTTGTCGTGCCACTCGCCCTCGTACTTGAGGCCGCTCGACCGCTCGCTGACCCCGTAGCCCGAGCGCTTGTCGCTCTTCCACTCGCCCATGTATGTCTCGGTGGTGGTGGCGTCGATGTCGGACTCGACGGGCGGGAAGTCGTCGCCCCCCTCGCCCAGGCTGACGGTGGAGTTGGCGTCGCTGGCGGCGGAGCTGAGGCCGGCGTCGCTCTTGAGGAAGCTCAGCTTGCTCTTCTGGCTGGACAGGGAGGTCTTGGACTCGCTCTTCCTCAGCTTGCCCAGCAGCGAGCCCCGCCGGAACAGACCCTTCTTCTTGGGTTTTTGATCGGCGTCGCCGGCGCTCTGGAGGCTGAGCGCGAAGCCGCCGCGGCTCGGCCCGATGGTGGCGGCGGCGGCGGCCGTGGCCGCGGCGGGTGTGGCGAGGGCCAGGGAGTCGGCGGGCGGCTCGTGTTGCAGCACCGCGCCGTTGCTGTGCTCGCTGCGCAGGGAGGTGAGGGAAGTCCGCAGAGGCGAGCGGATCATGGTGGCCATCCCGTAGGGCACACTCTGGCGCACTCCATATCCATGGCGCATCCCTCCTGTAAACTGGCCCTGGTATGTACCTAGAAATACAAACAAAAACCTTTACTCATCAGCCACAATAATTGTCACCAGACTATTTAAAATCATGTAAAATAGATAACCCATGTCTGCGGATGATATCGCCAACCAGCACCAACAAAACAGATTATCTGATCATGTACCTCATTGCTGATTGTGGGACCTTGCTGTGCGCAATTTGACTGCTGCCTTGCTGATACAACAGTGACTGCACTTCAAAAGCAATTCACTGGCTGTGAATTTCTCTGGGACACCCTGAGAGGGTGAAAGGTGCTATATAAATGCAAGTTCTTTCTTTAACCCAATAACAAGAAGGGGCAATTTAGAATGAAGACATCCTTCAGAACTTAGTCCTCATCGTAATTTAAATGGTACAACAATTTCCTTCAGAAGAAAAGGCTGATGTCAACGTGGTTAAAATGTTACAAACCATGTGAAGTTGCTAGAGAATGAAGTGGATGGATAAGGTAGAGAAAGAATTGAAAAATCGAGATACATTATGTTAATGTTAATGGCATTAAGTTTTATACCACACTTAAAGAACTGAATAAATGCCAATACAGCATTATTATTTTAAAATAAATAAAACACAGAATAGGTACAATGATTTGAATTGTATCTGAATATATGATCCATAAATAAGTAATTTGATTGTTGCAAAAAAATACAGGGCAAAAACTGAGAAAACGAGAAATCCTCTAATCTGTCCTGGTGCCTGTGATAAGCAAATCCACTTAGCTTTTATAACCCCAACTTTGACTCTCCCAAAATTAGTCGCCCTTCTAAAGCTAAGCATACAGATATTCACAGAGAAACATCGTAAATATGAAATACTTAGAAAACAAAGGTCGTCCCAAAAAATTATTACCTGAGACTCATCTAGGATAAATACTTTAAATTCATAGCACATCACAATAAAATTCTCTTTAAATTCTCATTTGCCAGAATCAAAAAAATGTCTTGTGTTTATATTTGTTTATAATATTTGTAAAAACCCTCAGTTGGGTTGAAATTGTGCTACACATCAGTAACGTACCCGTTAAGGGTTGATATAAAATTTCTATTTCTGCTATTTTAATAAAGGCCTTAATCCGCTTAAAGTAAAATAAATAGTCAACAACTTCCTTAAAATAGCAAAGACATTTTATACCAAGGATTAAACCCTGCATTATTAACATTACACACAGCAATCTCAGGTGTGCTGGATTGAATGGCATGTCAGCTATGTTTTAAAATTTTTAAATCTTTAATATAAAAGGGAAAACTGCAAATACTGGGGATACGGGATCCTTCTGTGCGAGTAACCTGGGTGAGCAACAGGCTCGCATGGTGATGCCCAGAGAGATTTTAACTCCCAGGCCTTATTTCCATATCCAGGCACCGACTCCCACCTGAACCCGGCAGAAATCACTGCCTGGCAGGTGGGCAGGAGTGAAAATCCGGGCGGCAGGAGGCTGCCGCAAGTGGGGGTCAGGTAAATAGTGATAGGGAGCGATTGGCGAAGGGGTGGAAACCCATGGTAAAGGAGGCCCAAGATTTCCTTGTGGGGCCCGGAGGAGCACTTTTGCTCCCTCTGGCCCTCAAGGAAACCTAAAAAAATGTTAAAAAAAACTTACCTGTCTGGGCCTCTTCTGGCCCACGATCCAGCTGCCAGCAGGTTTAGCCGGGCGGGGAAGCCGTTACTGCTTCCCCACTCAGGTCTCCAATTAGAATGGCAGATTGAGCCCCAGTGACATTGTCGGAACCTAATCTGCATATTTAAAGAGGACCCCGCCAGCTTGTGGTGGGAAAGGAATGGGTAAGTCCCCAGGCAGGGGGTGGGGGAGCAGGAGGAGTTAAAATTGGGGCCTATGATTCAATTGCTTATTAAGAAGAGTTAGTTGTGGCTATTCCCAACAGTGCCTGACACAAACTTTACAATGTGCCCAATTGTCAGTGTGATAAAGACAAGGACTTGTTACAGAGTTAGACAAGTCAGATATTTGGCCTAAATGCTGTAAAAAAAGATCATTGTGACTTTTAGATTGGAAGTATGTGTGGTTTTAAATGATGAGTTCCTAACTAAAAAGCTTTTTATCTATGCATAATGCAGGAACAGTTATACCAATAAAAGTTGTAAAATTTCAAAACACAATGATTCTAAAACAGTCAACTTAAGCACGGGCACAAAGACAGCCGCTGATAGATTCCGATCATTGGCTGATGTACCCCTTTGTCATGAGAATGAATGCTTTATTTATGGAAGATTGTGTGACAAAAACTCAGAAGGACAAAATGCCAAACAACTGGATGTTGGTGATATTTACACTACAACAGTCTAAGATTTTAATTGAATGAGAGGTGGTGGTGTCATAAAGCACAGAGCAAACCTTTGGAGCCTACCCATGTTACACACACCGTTGGTCTAAAAGATTGGGCTGGAGCTCTCCATTGATGCCATGTTATAGTCAACCACTCGGAGTTGTACAAGAACAGTCACTCCTCCTTGTGGAGAAAGGCCTGGTTTTCACAATAAGATTGCAAACTCACTGGGGTAGAAATGGATGGGTTCACCACTGTGATTTCCAAAAAAGAAAGTGGGGTAGAAATTAGTCTTGGATGGTAGTGCGAAATGGGCGGTATTGCATCGACCACCTGATGTACTCCCTGCCCAGTAATCAGTTGTATTGAAGTCAATGGAATTGAATATTGGGCAGGAAGTGTAACAGGCAGCCCATGCGATACCATCCATTTCGCACTATCATCCAAGACTAATTTCTACCCCACTTTCTTTTTTGGAAATCACAGTGGTGAACCCACATCCCACCCCTGTTTAGCACAGCACATTACAGTTCCAATGCCCTGAGTTATCCTTTTATGCATGATACAAAACTGCAAACTCCTCAAAGTGTTTAAAGACTGTATACTGCAGCAGATTTATTTTGATCATAATTTAAATCAGTACTAAATCTTATGAAATGCAGAATTTCATCCTACAAGTTATGCATAATAACATAACTATTTTCAGTGATTCAATCTGTTAATTTATACCAGAAATTGAAAGTGTTAGAGATAATATAAAATGCAACATGCCAAGATATAATAAATGACAGAAAGTAAGAAAGAACTTGCATTTATACAGCACCTTTAATGACCTCAGGACATTACAACCAAAGAAGTACTTTTTGATGTGTAGTCACTGTTGCAATGTAGAAACATAGCAGCCAATTTGCAAACAGCAAGGTCCCACAAACAGCAATAAGATAATGACCAGATATTCTGTTTTTAGTGATGTTGGTTGAGGGATAAATAATGGCCAGAACAATAGGAGCACTCCCTTGCTCTTATTCATGAAGGTATCATATATGTAACATGTGATCTTTTATTTCCACTTGAGAGGGCAGATAGGGCCATGGTTTAAAGCCTCATCTGAAAGACTGCATTTCCAACAGTGCAGCACTCCCTTAGTAATACACTTAAATGTCAACCTAGATTATGTACTCAAGTCTCTGGAATGGGACTTGAACCCATAATCTTCCAACTCAGAGGCAAGAGTTCTACCACTGAGCCAAGGCTGACACCTGAATGGTACAACATTCCTGAGTGTGCTAAAACCAATCAAAACTAAATGTTAAGATGGTCTCTGGAGTTCCAAAAGATGGAAACTGCATACCTGTGAATTGATTATTGCATTGGTATTTTTTAAATTTAAGTATGTTTATTTGCTGACTGTCTTGATTTTGTGTAACCAGCAGCTCTGGTGCAGAGTAATTCAAAACAGTGTTAGGTTCTGAAACTGAACGAAACTATACATTAGGGATGACATTAACAACTATTTAATAGATAATAAAATAGTATTTGTTACTTCCCCAATACTAACTATGAAGTGTAAAACTAAACAACATCTGGAAAGAGTGGTTTGGCCACTGAAAGGCAAATTCATCTGATACATTATCCATCACGGTTTTCATTTGAAGTGTTGAATTTTCAGAAGGTATTTTTTAACTTTGGTGAAATGAAAATGAAGGTGTTATCTTGTGTGAAAGTGTAATCTTGTTGTATGGGAGCTAGGTTGGTTTAGGTAATCCGAACTCGTCTTTATCCGTAACCAGGACGTCACACTGATTTCAACATATTGTGCTGCATCTGAAATAACTTATGGATTTACCTATTGCAATGTTTTCAGTTTTGTTAAAAATATATATGAATAATTTCCTTCAAAGATATTCATTGCATATTCTGCAGTGTAATATTGCAGTTAAGAATTGAGCGATGCAGTGTGGTTTGCTTTGTTACTATGGAAACAAGCCAACACCTCCAGCAGCATCACTGTTTAGTGCACACGGTACACAAGATGGTAAATTGTTATATAAGTTAGAACATTTTATTAATTTGGACTCATTGAATTGCATTAACTGTCACAATAAAAAGCTGATACATACGGGGACTAATGTTTATTATGTGCTTATAACCAATAACCATTGAAATGTATCTCAATGGGAGATACATTTTAGAAATAGCTTCAATTAAAAATATTTACAGAAGTTCAGGCAAAGATTAATGTACATTCATGTGTAATGATTCTATAGCTCTGTGAAAATTTCAAAGGAGGAAATAGAAACCTTTCCATCAATCGTTTTAACCAAGATCCAAGGATCAATATCTTAATTATGATTGAGATTAACAAATGTTGAATAGATTTTATAAAGCTCAGTAATTGTTATTTCCCCGATGCTAGCTATAAAGTGTAAAATTGCATTGCGGACAACAGTTTGGCCACTGAACAGCCCTACCTAACTCGTCTGATACATTTTTATTTGAAGTGTTAGTTTTGAGAATGCTGACTTGTAATAATTTGATCAAAAAAAATGAAATTGAGATACAGTAGTTACATGAGAATTTATTTCAAATTGAGTCCGATAAAACCTCATAGTCCAGATTAGAATCATTCTAACAACTGACGATAGTTGTTCATTTATTGCTGGCTGTACATTAACCTGAAGGCTGCATGCTCAGCTTCCAAAATATCAAGGATAATTTTAACAAAAAAAAATCAAGTTATAAATAAAGGAATCAACTGTAACATTAGCCCACGAACTAGTGACGACATTTAGAGATGAAGTATCCTCCCATTATCAATATCCAGTTATGTATGAAAATTTGGCCTTGGAATAAAATTCAGATAACTGAAAAAATGTAATTTGCATTTCATAGACTATGTTTAAATACATTACAGCTTACACGTACGAAGCCTACGAGATCAGGTTAAAAGGAGGTCAAGATTCAAGAGGAAACACCTACAGTTATAGTATAAACAGCACACTGGAGACTTGGCGGAAAGACAGCCCACTGTAGCAGTAGTAGAACTCCTATTAGGGTAATAGTTATACTGATCAGTATCTAAAGATTCAGACTGGTTATGTTTTACAGGAGCTACTGAAATTTTTCTCCTCTCCTGAGATCATATCGTTCAATACACTTTTAGATATATTTTGAGAATTTGTGTATTTCTTTCAAGTAGGAAACAGAGTCGGCCAATACCTGCAACCCAGATGTGGGGAGAGGAGACCCCTCTGGGATTGCAGGATTGGAGAGTGTCCAATGTAGTACCTGCTTTTAAAAAGGGAGACAGAGCTAATCCAGGTAATTGCAGGCCACTTAGCTTAACATCAGTGGATGTGTGTAGTGTACATGAATTTTAGAAAAGCCTTTGACAAGGTACCACATGGGAGAATACTAGAGAAGATTAAGGGGAATGGAATTAGCGGGAGGATAGCAAACTGGATTAAAAATTGTATAGAAGGGAGAAAATAGAGTAGTAGTTATGTGCAGTTTCTCAGAGCGGTTGGAAGTGAGTATACATATCCCTTACAGTTCGGCTCTGGGGCCACTCCAGTTCACCGTGTATATCAATGATTTGGATATAGGCCTAGAGAGTGGTGTTGAAATTGCAGATGATATCAAAATAGCAGATATAATTAAATCTTTAGAAGACAAAAAGGAAACTGCAAAGGAATATTGATAAGATGGGGGGAGTTATTATTAAGAAGGATTAACAACCCTTGGTAGCATTAAACCAAACAATATTTATATAACAAGGGGAATGGGCTAAAAAGTGACAGATGGAATTCAATGTCAATAAGTGTGAGGTGATTTTTTTAAAACCAAAATATAACAATAATTATACTTTGAATGCAAGGAGATGTGGTGCTGTGGACAAGCAGAGGGATTTTGGGGTACAAGTTCACGGAACATTAAAGGCAGCACCTCAAGTTGATACGGTTGTTTAAAAAAAGCTAATGAACTTCTAGGTTTTATCATGAGATAGAGAATATAAAAGCCAAGAGGTAATGATGAGCCTATGTAATATCTTAATAAGACTTCAGTTAGAGTACTGTGTGCAGTATTAGGCCCCACACTATAGGAAAGATATTGAGGCTTTAGAAAGGGTACAACACAGATTTACTAGGATGCTGCCTGGTTATGAGGAAGTATAAATACGAAAAAAGACTTGAAAAATTGGGTCTATTTTTATTAGAACAACACAGATTATGGGGCGATATAATAAAAGTATTTAAAATAATGAAAGGATGGGACAGGGTAGATAGGAACAGACTGTTTCCAGAAGTTGGGGGGTCGAGAATGAGGGCCCATAGATACAAGATTAAATGTAAGAGATGTAGAAATGTAAAAGCAAGAGAAACCTCTGTACATAGGGAGTTGAGAAGCTGTGGAATTCACTTCTTGGGTTAGTGGTTGAGGCAGAAATTATGCCAACATTCAAGATTAGGTTGGATAGATGGATGAAGAAAAAGGGGTTGAAGGGATGTAGGAACAGGGTAGGTAAGTGATTAGAACTATTTGCTCACATGGAAGTTAAACGCTAACACAGACAGGTTGGGCCGAATGGCCGACATCCATGTTGTAATTTCTATGTATTTCTACATGAGGTTGCTAGGAAAAAAATGGAAAACAAAAGGTTTACCTCTAAAATGGATACTTGTTCTTGGTCTGCCAGGTGTCTGACACTGCTCATCACCATGTTCAAGAATTTTCAAATGAAGTTACTGAGAAATCTACATCCACTGGTAGAGTTTCTATTTGCCCAAGGTGTTGTGCACATACTCTTTTGTAAGGACACATCTCACTTGCCTAAGTCCAGAAATCTTAGGCATACGTTGGCAAATTCAAGAAAAGCTTAGTGTGTGCAGGGGTTCTGTTGGAGTTTAACCAGTTATAACTGTGCAGCTTACCAGAGCTGTTCCCCACCCCACCCCCCGTCAAGTTAGCATCACCCTACCATTAGTGCATTGGCTTGGATGGATATCAGGAGCCAGGTGGGAAGAATTCCAGCTCCAAGTGAAAGGCCTACTCCTCTAGGTTCCACTTGTGGGCCAGACTGGCTGGTTAATTATCAGCAGTGATCAGGATGGAGAACTGTGGGCCTGCCTAGGTCAGGTACTGGATTACCAAGTCTGCTACAGAGAGTCGACTTGGTCCTGAACTTCCATCTCCAGGCATATTTTTCTGGAACTACCTTGACCTCAAAGAAACCCGGATTAGCTCCTCCACAAGGATAGTATGCTTTTGAAAAACTTCCAAACGTTGATGGAACATGGCCTTCTCTGGCCCATGATTACATACACTAGAACATACAGCAGTGACAGGAACTCTTTCCCCCAAACGATTGACTCCTTTTTCCTCAACAAGGTATAAATGTTCATATATAAAATCATGACATGTTTTCAAAGTTTATTTCTGGTAATTTTTTTTCTTAACAATATGATGTGTTCACGTGAGATGAGTAAAGTAACAAATCCTTTCTTCACACTAACCTATTGAACATGTTAATTGTAAAAAGTCTTTAGTTTACATTCAGTTCTGTACTCGTGATACGTGTTGACATAGTTACCATGACAACCGGAAAAATCACAAATAACGTTGACAAGAGGCCAGGAAACAATTCAAAACATCTGATCCCAAACCAAAAAAAGGCATGGTTTAAAAATTAGATTTAAAACTGACGATTAAATATGCTCCCAATGTCATGCAGCATATTTATGATCTGGAGAAATTATTATAAAAATTTGAATGTCGCCGTATTATAATTTAAAACTCGATTCCTCTTTTAATATAAACTAACATTTGTTTAATGAGATTTGCTTGTGACTAAGGCCGGGGTGGGATCTTACCTTCATCCGCGTACTTCTCAGTGCCGTAGCCGTCCTGGAGCCCGTTATTCCAGGTGCCCTCGTACCTGGCCCCGCTCGCCTGGCTCTGCCTGACCCCGTACCGGCCTTTGAAGCCGTGCGTCCATTCGCCTTTGTAAACCCACCGCCCCTTGGTCTCCAAGCCCAGCCCGTGCCTTTTGCCCTGAGACCAGTAACCCTCGTAAGTGTTACCACTTGGCCAGGTGTAAACGCCGACCACCTCAAAGCCGTAGTTCCAGGAGCCCGAGTACTCGCCCTGGCCCTTGGGTCCGGTGCAGATGCCGTGGCCGTGCGCTTTGCCACCTTCCCATCCTCCACAGTACGCCCCTCCATCGTCGAAATCAAATCTTCCTCCACTCATGCATGAAACGGATGCCGCCCGCCGCCAGGAACAAAATAATCAGAAAGGGTTGTTTTTTTAAAAAAAAAATAAAAATCTGAATTAATTAATTAATCTTAAATGGGGTGGGGGGAATATCAGGGCTCCCTACACCAGGTAGCCGAGTGGAGCGTCTCTCCCAACCGAACAGCCAGACGTCATTGGGGGAACGGGAGGCAGCTGTGTGACCCCCTTCCCTCCCTCTCCCTCTCACAGAACCGGAATGTTATAACATACCTAACAAGGCTATCAGATCCCACTCGACTCCAAAAATAAAACCCAATCAACAATCTCCACAAACGCTGTTTTTAAAACATTACCAGCATCCTTGGGGGCTGGACTAATATTTCAAACAGTGAGCACATAATGTAATAAATGAAAAGTCTTATTTACTTAAAAAAAAATACGTAATACTATTATAAGCACAGCCTTACATATCGTTACGTTTTTTTTATGCGTCTGTACAATTCAAGAGCCAGGATTAATCATTTCCTCCACGGATTCATTTTTTAAAAAATTCCCACCACCACCCCAATATCACATTTGATAATTAAATGTAAACATTTTTGTTAGCTCACGATAAGATAGGCAGTTATCAGAACCTAACAGTGCAACTCAGTTTTGTTTTTCAATTGGCCTCCCAGAAACTTATCAGCAATTAAATGTCCCAGGAATAGTCTGCACTGACAGGTCTGTTTCCAAGGCTTTCCTGTAAATTTTTCCAGTGTGTCACTGAAATCGTTTTTTTCTTGATTGGACGTGTATTGAAATAACCTTTGCTCCTTAAAGCTTGTGAAATCTCCGAAAGCTTGTGAATTTAAAATAAAATTGCTGGACTATAACTTGGTGTTGTAAAATTGTTTACAATTGTCAACCCCAGTCCATCACCGGCATCTCCACACCTTAAAGAGGTGAACGAGGCGTTGTAGATGCAATTGTTTTCGTTGCTAATTATGTTATTTAGATAGTTGTTTCAAATGTTTAGGGATGTAAACAGATGTCCCGAGTCGTGGGTGGGTAGACCCTGCAATTCCGGTCACCACAAGGCGACGAAATGTGTCATAAATAAATGCGATACACTGAAGCTTCAGACATGATGACAGACTCACGTCCGAGTCAAAATATAATAGTCACCAGTCAAAGAAGCTATACTGTCCTACTCACACTACATCCACCGTGTTATACTTTTCAATTTTTTTACATTAAATAGCTTTGTTTGTTTTCAAGATCACTTACTGCACTTAAAACGAAAATTTTGCTACAATTACCATGTTTGCTTCAATCCTTAATTGGTCTGTCTGGGTGCACCGGTGAGTAAGTTAGTTATGTCGTGGAACTGAAGACTTCCAGGGACACTAAACTCATATGTTCGTGCATGTGGGCGTCTTGTGTATTAAAGGACAGATTCCTAGTTATATTATATGCAAACTTACAAGGCACATAAGCAGTTAACATCTCTAAATATTTTTCTTCTCCCTCACGCGGTGCTAGCACTGATTACAATTTTGTTCTTTTCAGGGCGAGGAAAAGACCTCCAGTTTAAGCACAAATCGGGAAACCCTTTTTTATACACCGCCATGCAGGGAGCCCCCTCTCGAAAAAGAAGAAAATTGCATCCGAATTTCTAAAATCCAGCAGCAAAACAAGTAAAATGATGCACCACCATTGCAAAAGACGTCCAAGTGAAATACTTCATACATGTACATATATTAAAATAGCTCCAGCAATCGTGCGTTTTTCTCTATTAGCAGTGCCTACAAAGTGTGTTAGGTATTTCTCAAGAAATCAAAGTGGTTGCATCACAACATAAGAACTTAAGAGACCATGGCCAAAAAATTAGATCGCGCTGCGCCCGTTTTACAGGCGTAAAACAGGCGCCCAAGGGTCCATTATGGCGGAGGGCATGCATGCACTCATTCTGCACCGGAAATATGCCACCCGCTATATTGGTTAGGGCACCTTTGCAGGCATCCACGGCGTGGCAACCTATTACCATGTTTCACCACTACTGAGAAATCCACACAAGTAGAATTTCAGCTTGATTGCTACTGAGAAGGACCTACCCCACTTACCCAAGTCCAGAGACCTTAGGTGCAGGATAGGAACCCTCAAGTGTTCACAGGGGTACCGCTAAGTTTAGCCAGCTAATATGGACATGCTCCCCAGAATGCTAACTGTCTATGTTAAACATGGATGGTTAGTGGCTCCAAAAGCACAAGATGGTAAATGACATAAGTAATATGAGCTGCCATTTTTTCATGAAGTTCATAAGGCTCTCTGGCAGTGAGTGTAATTATGAGCTTTTTTTATACTATACTGTTATATTATTAGTTGTTCATTTTGGAACCAAAGCCTAAAAATTACTATTGGTAATATTAGCTGATAAATACTTAATGTATTTCTGTGACATTATTGGACAATGATTTTTAATAGAAGTATTAACTTTTTTAATAATTCACTGCAAGAAATTCAAAATGAGGATTCATCTGGGATCAAATCAAATTATACAGTGTAGTGCACTGGAAAATACTAAACCGGTAAAGTGCCACTAATAATATGTCTCACCTGGGACAATTTTACGTTGGAAAACCTGTTCACAATCAAATCAGTCTACTGAAGGTAAAATATCACTTCTCATGTAGTGAAAAGGGCGAAATCATCACCATCTTGCAAAGGGAGGTTGAGTAAATAGCCATGACAAATATGACACACAATGACATGTGCAAGTGAAGCAATGTGATTTCTGTGATGCAAAAATATCTTGTAATGCACCTCTACAATATCAGGTTGCATGTTTGGATAACAAAGAAAACTTTCCAAGCTAACTTTAGAGGTGTTGATACCCTTTTAATTTCCTTTCCTATTCTTCCTTATGACTAACAATCCAATCTTGCTTTCCCAACTTTTATCTACATTCTTAAAGGATAAAGGAGTCTGAATACTGAGTTTTGCTACCATAAAATGTCCTTTCTCAGTCAAGGATATGTAGCTAGAAATTAATATTATAAATCAACACCCCTGATTCTGAAAACTAAAATGAATAAAAAATGTCAAATGTATTAGGAACATAGGAACAGGAGTAGGTCATTCAGTCCCATAAGCCTGTTCCACCATTCAGTGAGATCATGGCTGATCTGTATCCTAACTCCATCCACTCGCCTTGGCTTTATATCCCTTAATACCCTTGGCACGCAAAAATCTATTGATCGCAGATTTAAAATTATTAATTGAGCTAGCTTCTACTGCTTTTTGTGGGAGAGTTCCACACTTCTACCACCCTTTGTGTGAAGAAGTGTATCCTAACTTCTCTCCTCAATGGCCTGGCTCTGATTTTAAGGTTATGTCCTAGACTCCCCCACCACAGAAAAAGTTTCTCTATCCACCCTATCAATTCCTTTCAAAATTCTAAAAACCTCAATAAAATCACCCCTTAACCTTCTATATTCCAGGGAATACATGCCAAGTTTATGTAATCTCTCCTCATAATCTAACCCTTGGAGCCCTGATAACATTCTGGTGAATCTGCGCTGCATTCCGTCCAAGGCCAATATATTCCTCCTAAGGTGCAGTGCCCAGAACTGTACACAGTACTCCAGATGTGGTCTAACCAGAGCTTTGTATAGCTGTTTCAAAACTTCCTCCCCTTTATATTCTAGCCCTCTGGTTATAAAGGCTAACATTCCACTATCCTTTTTTGATTATTTTTTGTACCTGGCTACCACATTTTAGTGATCTGTGTACATGGACCCCTAAATCTCTTTGGACCTCCACTGTTCCTAGCTTTTCACCATTTAAAAAATACTCAGATCTATCCCTTTTTGGTACAAAATGGATCACCTCACACTTACCTGCATTGAAATCCATCTGCCACAGTTTTGCCCACTTATTTAATCTATCAATGTCTCTTTGTAATTTTGTGTGCCCGTTTACACTACTTACTATGCTACCAATCTTTGTGTCATTATCAAACTTGGTTATATGGCTCTCTGTTGTGTTACCTAAGTCATTAATAAATATAGTGAATAGTTGAGGCCCTAGCACAGACCCTTGTGGAACACCACAAGTCACTTCCTTACAATTCAAGTACATACCCATTATCCCTATTTCCTGTCTTCTGCCACCTAACCAATCTCCTAACTAGGTCAATAATTTGCCTTCAATTTCATGAGCTTTAATTTTAGCTAACAGTCTCTTATGTGGTACTTTATAGAATGCCTTCTGGAAGTCCATATAAACTACATCCATAGATATTCCGTTGTCCATTACTTTAGTTACTTTCTCAAAAAATTCAATTATTAAAAATTCAAAAATTCATTAGACATGGCCCACCCTTTATAAATCCATGTTGGCTCTCTCTAATCAGCTCAAATTTCTCTAAGTACTCAGTCACTCTATCCTTAATCATAGATTCCAATAACTTCCCCACAACAGATGTTAGACTAATAGGTCTATAACTTCTTGGTTTCTCTCTCACACCTTTCTTAATAGAGTTACATTTGCAATTTCCCAATCTAAAGGGACAATTCCTGAATCAAGAGCTTTGGAAGATTATGGCTAAAGCTTCTGCAATTTCCTCACCTACTTCCTTTAAAACCCTGGGGTGGAAACCATCAGGTGCTGAGGATTTGTCAGTCTTTAGTGCCATTATTTTTCCCAATACTGTTTTCTTTCTTACGCTAACTTTAGTGAGTTCCAGTCCTTGATTCATTATTAGTTTCCCTGGAATGTCAAGTATATTTTCCTCTTCCTCTACTGTGAAGACTGACACAAAGTAATTATTCAACATGTTTGCCATTTCCTTATTTTCACTTGCAATATTATCCGCATCTATTTTTAAAGGGCCCACATTACTCTTTTTCTTCTAATATAATTGTAAAAACGTTTCTTTTCGTATTCCTTTTTGCAGCTCTTACTCTCTTTTTTGTCTTCCTTTGCTGTTCTTTTTATCTCTTCTAGTGCCCTGGATCGACACTATTCTTTGCACTTTTGTATGCTCTTTCCTTTAATTTTATGTTATCTCTCATCTCTTTTGTTGACCATGGCTATTTTATTTGATAAGTAGTGCTCTTGCTCTTTAGGGGTATATACTGGTTCTGTATTAAGCTAAATTATTTTTTTAACACCTCTCACTGTTCACCTGTAGTTTTACCCAATAACAGTTTTGACCAGTTTGCTGTCATCAGTCTCTGTCTCATCCCATTAAAGTTAGCCTTACCAAAATCTTGAATCTTAGTAACTGTGTTAAGTTTCTCCTTTTCAAACCTAATATTGAGTTTGATCATATTATGATCACTGTTAGATAATTAATAATCTAACAGTAATGGAACATTTAAGTTTGGCTCATTATTCATTACTAAATGTAGTATGGCCTGCCCTCTTATTGGTTCTAGAACATATTGCTTCAGAAAACTATTTTGAATGCACTCAAGAAATTCACTATCTTTCTGCCTTGAGCTACTCTGCTCTTCCCAATCTATATGAAAATTAAAATCTCCCATTAAAACAATTGCTACAAGCCTTTCTAATCTCTGAATGAATGCATACTGCCACTTCATTGCTGCTATCAGGAGGTCTGTAGACAACTCCCATTACAGTTTTAAGTCCTCTCTTATTCCTCAATTCTAACCATAGAGTCTCCACTGATTGCTGTCCCTTACCTATATCCTCTCTTACTAATGTTGCAATAGTATCTTTAATCAATAAGGCTACCCCTCCCCCTATTCCAGTTTCCCTATCCTTTCTTAAGACCTTATAATGTGGAATATTTAACTCCCAATCATGACCAGCTTGCAGCCATGTCTCAGTAATGGCCACCCTCTAAGCTGTATTTGAGCCTCTAATTCATTCAATTTATTTCTTATACTCCATGTGTTAGTATATAGAACTCTTATTTTGGCAAGAGACCCGAATCTGTCCTTCTGCCCTGATACTGTCTTTCTCACACCATTTAATTTAACATGTTTCTTATTTGTCACTCCTGCTGTAACTACATTTAGTTATTTTAGTCTTCCCTTCACCTGGAGTATCTATATTAATGTTTGCGACCTGAACTCTGCTCTTACCCTTTATTTTTATCTTTAAACTCATTTTTACTATTGTTTCTTACTGAGCACCCCCGCCCCCCCCTCCATTTATTAGGTTAAAGTCTTTTTTACCACCCTATAAATCCTTTCCGCTAGGACTGTGGTCCCAGCCCGGTTCAGGTGCAGCCCGTTCCAGCGGTACAGCTCCCTCCTGTCCCAGTACTGGTGCCAGAGTCCCATGAAATGGAAACCCTCCTTCCCACACCACTCCTTTAGTCATGTGTTCATCTTCCTGATCTGTTTGTCCCTATGCCAATTAGCAGATGGGCTTGGTTAATAATCCTGAGATTACCACCCTTGAGGTCCTACTTTTTAATTTAGCCCCTAACCCCTGATACTCTCACAGAAGGACCACCACCCTTTTCTTATCTATGTCATTGGTCCTGACATGGATCATGACAACAGGATCTTCCCCCTCCCTATTCAAATTCCTTTCCAGCCGTATCGAGATATCCCTTACCCTGGCACCAGGTAGGCAACACACCCTTCATGACTCTCGATCGAGGCTGCAGAATGCTATCTGTCCCCCTAATTATTGAATCCCCTACCACTACTACATTTCTATTCTGCTCCTCCCTTCTTTGGACAGCTCTCTGCTTCACAGTGCCTAGGTCAGCATTGTGGCTGTTCTCCCTGCAGTCTTTCTCCTTATCCTCACAGGTATCAAGTACATTGTACCTGTTGAATAGGACCAGTGTCTGTGGATCTCTTCCTCTATCTCCCCTCGGTTCCCCCTACCCTGCTGATTGACAGTCATACTCTTCCCTTCCTGCACCTGTGCTTTCATCAAAGGTCTGACTGTACTCTGGTGAAAACTATCCCAAAATTCCTCCCCCTCCCATGTCAGAGTCTCTCTAACTCGCCCTCCAGCTCATAGACTCTGAGCATGTGGCAATCCGGGACAGTCTCACTGTCCACAAACTCCCACATATCACATTCCGACACATAGCCTACACTGCCATTTCTAGTTTTTATTTATTTATTAGTAGTAATTTAATTCTAGATATAATAGAATTATTTGAGATCTGGATTATATTTAGTAGATGGATTTGACTTGATTTCAGGTTAATTTGTAACTAATTAATCTTGTTCTTTTTTATTAACTTTTTTTATTTTAGTAGCCCCTTAACTCCTATTTGTTATCTGTGTATTGATTTATAATGTCCTGGTAATAATTTCTTTCTGGTGCAGGCCACAATAACTATGTGAAACTAAACTATAGTACAGACTATAAATGGAAAGAAAAGTAAACCTTGAAGCATAAAGTGTGCACACCCGTGAAACAGGTTAGAAAATTATTTGTGGCCGATTTTCCTCTACTTGTGGAAATCATGTCTAAAAATGTTAATCTCACCTGAATGGTAATATTCTAATAGCACTCAAATCTCTTGAGTCAACTTATTTTCATCATTATTCATAGGCCCATGTCTAGACCAGGGCGAGTGTGAGGAGAACATTAGTGACGGGAGTGGAAAATTGCATGTTTGAGAAATTTAAAGCGATAGGGAACATTACAGGAAATGTCCCAATGGGGGGAGGGTACAAAAATTGTCAAATTCTTTAGAAAAAAATCAAAAGTAATCTGAACTCATTAGCAGTATGTATCAAGTTTGACGAACAGAGAATTAAGAAGCGACAGCCCAAAAATGAAGGGAAAGGAAGTCTCAAGTGCAGGCTTGAGACTGCAGCTGACTGATTCTGATACATGTTAGCAGTAGGTATCCTTATGCCAGATGGTACAGCTTTGCAATTGGCTGTGCCGGTCCAAAATCTGTGAAAACACTTGCCCACGGCTGTTGTCAGGTAGGTTTGACAGTGCCTGCAAATATGGTTGGTGGCATCTTGCTAATATGGCCAATCAGGCTTTGCTGGCTGATAATCACCCTGGCATGTGTTCTTTTGTGCAGTAAAATATAACATGATGTGATTAGGGTGCTTCTGAAGAACCATCCAGCATAACAATTAGTCAGGCCTTCACACACATCTGTCATTGGGCATGCTGCCCATATCATAACTCGCACCAAGTCCCGTTCACCTATCACCCCTGTGCCCGCTGACCGACATGGGCTCCCAGTCCGGCAACGCCTCGATTTAAAAATTCTTATCTTTGTTTTCAAATCCCTCCATGGTCTCTCTCCTCCCTATTTCTGTAATCTCCTCCAGCCCTGTATTTCTCAGAGATCTCTGTTCTCCTCCAATTCTGGTCTCATGCACATCCCCGATTTTAATTGCTCCACCATTGGCAGCCGTGCCTTCAGCTGCCTAGGCCCTAAGCTCTGGAATTCCCTCCCTAAATCTCTCTGCCTCTCTACCTCTCTCTCCTCATTTAAGACGCTCCTTAAAACCTACCTCTTTGACCAAGCTTTTGGTCACCTATTCTAATACCGTATTATATGTTCAGTGTCAAATTTTTTGTTTGATAATGCTCCTGTGAAGTGCTTTGGGACGTTTTACAAGGTGATATAAATGCAAGCTGTTATTGTTGTTATGGTCCCTCTCTTTCATTTCAGGTGCTAAAAATGTGGAAGCCCCTCTGCCAGTGCAGGAGGAGTGGGCCAAACTTCCGGAAGATGCACCATCACTCGATCTCAACCTCACAAGCGCCAGCTCAGATACTGGCACCACATATACTTTAGAGGCTAGGTTAGGTGAATCACCGGGCACAAGTGGACAGAAGCTAGGGCAGGGGGATAGGAGGCCCCACAGGTGCCAGCTTGCCGGAAGAAAAGATCTGCATGCTAGTTCTGCCGCAGAGGACTCAGATACTTCGAGGGACCAGGCTACCGAAGGCGGCTGATGGGTATATACCAGGAAATGCTCGGTGCACTGGGCAGCCTGCCAGTGAGCTTGCGCACAATGCTGCAGAGCATGGAGGATTCCAGCTCCAATTTGTCTCCAGGCTTCACGCAGACCATGGAGACCATTCTGTCCAATATGGACTGAGTAGTCAGCTCCATTAAAACTACAGTGGTGTCCCAATCGTGGAGCATCTCCTTATAGCTCTGACAGCTGCCATAGAAGCTCAGACAGCTGACACCTTGGCTTTGAGAGTACTGTTGTCAGGGGCTTCCAGAGCCCCTGCACTCTGCACTCTGTTCTCGAGCAGAAGCATAGGATTGTGGAGGTGGAGTCCCAGGAGAGTAGCCCTGGCTCCATGGCAGAGGCACTTGCCATCATCTGTCAGGATGACAATATGCCTGTTCCCCCACTACCTACGCTGACAGTGCCCTTGTTAATGCCACACTGACAGCTCAGCCAGTCTACCCCGGCTCACGCCAAGATGCTGCAGTCTGCAACCAGACCCTCAAAGCCCTGAGCTGCTCGAGATCATCCTCCAAGGCCATCTGAAGTGTCCTCAATGAAAGCTCAGAAGCTTTCCACCTCCCAAGCTGTAGCCATTGGGGAAAAACTTTGTAGGAGCACTTGGATTGGAAAACGAGTACACAAGATAGGCACTAGGGGCTTTCACAAGGGTGATTAGTTACGTTTTTTGACAACGCTGATGTACCGTGAGAATATTTGTTTGATAACTTTGTTTTTTGTTCTGGGTTTAGTGTTTATCTTTGTAGTGAAGTGATGGCACGATGCATAAGTCTGCACTGGAGGAAGGCAATCGGATGGTGGTAGTAAGGACAGTGGTAAGGATTGTGGGACCATTGGTGTATGGGGGATGGATGGGCTGATTTAGGTGAAGTGCTCCTTGATGAGCTGGTCTCTGAAAGCTCTGGCAAATTAGGGGCATTGGTGATTGGTGCCTCTCCTCCTAGGAACATAGGAACATAGGAACAGGAGTAGGCCATTCAGCCCCTCGTGCCTGCTCCGCCATTTGATAAGATCATGGCTGATCTGTGATCTAACGCCTTTGGCCCATATCCCTTAATACCTTTGGTTGCCAAAAAGCTATCTAAGATTTAAATTTAGCAATTGAGCTAGTATCAATTGCCGTTTGCGGAAGAGAGTTCCAAACTTCTACCACCCTTTGTGTGTAGAAATGTTTTCTAATCTCGCTCCTGAAAGGTCTGGCTCTAATTTTTAGACTGTGCCTCCTACTCCTAGAATCCCCAACCAGCGGAAATAGTTTCTCTCTATCCGCCCTATCCGTTCCCCTTAATATCTTATAAACTTCGATCAGATCACCCCTTAACCTTCTAAACTCTCGAGAATACAACCCCAATTTGTGTAATCTCTCCTCGTAACTTAACCCTTGAAGTCCAGGTATCATTCTAGTAAACCTACGCTGCACTCCCTCCAAGGCCAATATGTCCTTCCGAAGGTGCGGTGCCCAGAACTGGTCACAGTACTCCAGGTGCGGTCTAACCAGGGTTTTGTGTAGCTGCAGCATAACTTCTGCCCCCTTGTACTCCAGTCCTCTAGATATAAAGGCCAGCATTCCATTTGCCTTCTTGATTATTTTCTGCACCTGTTCATGACACTTCAATGATCTATGTACCTGAACCCCTAAGTCCCTTTGGACATCCACTGTTTTTAACTTTTTACCATTTGGAAAGTACCCTGTTCTATCCTTTTTTGATCCAAAGTGGATGACCTCACATTTGTCTACATTGAATTCCATTTGCCACAGTTTTGCCCATTCACCTAATCTATCAATATCCCTTTGTAATTTTATGTTTTCATCTCCACTGCTTACAATACCACCAATCTTTCTGTCATCGGCAAACTTAGATATGAGTCTTTCTATGCCTTCATCTAAGTCGTTAATAAATATTGTGAATAATTGAGGCCCCAAGACAGATCCCTGCGGGACTCTACTAGTCACATCCTGCCAATGTGAGTACTTACCCATTATCCTTACTCTCTGTCACCTTTCGCTCAGCCAATTTCCTAACCATTTCTGTACTTTTCCCTCAATTTCATGGGCTTCTATCTTAGCTAACAGTCTCTTATGTGGGACCTTATCAAATGCCTTCTGGAAGTCCATATAAATAACATCCATTGACATTCCTCTGTCCATTACTTTAGTCACCTCTTCAAAAAATGCAATCAGGTTTGTCAGGCACGACCTACCTTTCACAAATCCATGCTGGCTCTCTCTGATTAACTGAAAATTCTTGAGGTGTACAGTCACCCTATCCTTAATTATAGACTCCAGCATTTTCCCCACAACAGATGTTAGGCTAACTGGTCTATAATTCCCTGGTTTCCCTCTCTCTCCTTTCATAAAAAGAGGAGCGACATGTGCAATTTTCCAATCTAGAGGGACAGTTCCTGAATCTAGAGAACTTTGAAAGATTATAGTTGGGGCATCTGCAATGTGCTCACCTACTCCCTTTAAAACCCTGGGATGGAAACCATCTGGTCCTGGGAATTTGTCACTCTTTAGTGCTATTATTTTCTTCATTACTGTTGTTTTACTTATGTTAATTTTATTGAGTCCCTGTCCCCGATTCAATATTAGTTTTCTTCGGATTTCCAGCATGCTATCCTCTTTTTCTACTGTAAATACTGACGCAAAGTAATCGTTCAACATGTCCGCCATTTCCCCATTGTCAATGACAATATCCCCACTTTCGGTTTTTAAGGGACCAACACTGCTCCTGACCACCTTCTTTATCCTAATGTAACGATAAAAGTTCTTCGTATTGGTTTTGACATCCCTTGCAAGTTTCTTTTCATACTCTCTTTTTGTAGCTCGTACTATCTGTTTTGTGACCGTTTGTTGATCTTTGTATCTTTTCCATTTGCCAGGATCTGTGCCATTTTTTGCCTTTTTGTATGCCCTTTCCTTATGCCTTATACTGTCCCTTACCTCTTTCGTTGTTCATGGCTGTTTTTTTTTGGCAAGTAGAGTTCTTGCCCCTCAGGGGTATAAACCGATTCTGTATCACGTTAAATGTTTCTTTAAACATTTCCCACTGATCATCAGTCGTTTTACCCCTTAACAGATTTGCCCAGTTTACTATGGACAGTCTCTGTCTCATCCCATTGAAGTCGGCCTTGCCCAAGTCTAGAATCTTAGCAGCTGACTCACTTTTTTCCCTTTCAAACACTACATTGAACTCGATCATGTTATGATCGCTATTGGATAGATGTTCGCGTACAGTTAAGCCGTTAACTAAATCTGGTTCATTACTCATTACTAAATCTAGTATGGCTTGCCCCCTTGTTGCCTTCTGCTGCAGAAAACTATCCTGGACACACTCAAGAAATTCATTACCTTTCTGACAGTTGCTAGTCTGCTTTTCCCAATCTATGTGAAGGTTAAAGTCCCCCATTAAAACTACTATGCCTTTGTTACACGCTTGTCTAATCTCTGCATTTATACAATCTAGCACTTCAGAGCTGCTGCCAGGGGTCGTATACACAATTCCCACTATAGCCTTAGATCCTTTCCTATTTCTCAATTCAACCCATAATGTCTCTGTTGGCTGGTAACCTCTCGTTATATCCTCCTTTATCAAGGAAGTGATTTCATCTCTGATCATTAAGGCTACTCCTCCCCCTCTTCCATTTTCCCTGTCTCTCCTGTAGACCTTAGAACCTGGTATATTTAGTTCCCAATCCTAACCATCCTGCAGCTATCATGTCATACCCTCCAATTTGAATTTGAACCTTTAGTTCATTTAATTTATTCTTTATACTCTGTGCATTTGTATATAGAACTCTTAGTTGGGCCACACACTCCAGCCTGACCTTCAGCTTTGATGCTGAGTTAATCGCCTTGCACCTTCTAGTTTTCACTTTATCTGTAGTGTCTAAAGTACACTTTCTTTCTGCTGCTCTACGCTTTTCCTTTCACTTGTTCTTGAACAACTGTTTGTACTATTTGTATTGTAAATTTCCCCTGGGTCTTCCCCTCTCTTGCTGCTCTCAACTTTACTCCCTTCTGACTCCCTGCTCAGGTTCCCATCCCCCTGCCACTCTAGTTTAAACCTTCCCCAACAGCACTAGCTCCTCCTCCTGTACCTGCTGCTGCCCAGGTGGTGGTAAAGACTGCTCCTTCATGATGGTGCAGTTGTGAAGCATGCAGCAGACAACAAATCTGGATACACACTCAGGTGTTCTGCAAAGCTCCTCCGGAATATTCCAAGCAGCATAATCGTTGCTTGAGAATGCCGATTGTTTGCATGATGACATATCTGGTTTCAGCATGTCTTTCATTGTAGGCCTGCTCTGCAGCTATGCATGGTTTCCTGACAAGAGTCATGAGCTATGTCCGGAGGGGTAGCCCTTGTTGCCCAATAGCCAGCCTGTAACTTGCAAGCCTGGTAGGAATAAAGGTGGCATAAAGGACTGCTGCCAGGATACCTGGCATGATGCACTGCCTATGGTTGCAAACCAGCTGTAAGTTCAGGGAGTGGAATCACATATGTTTGATAAAGGTGGCAGGTTGGTGGTAGAGAGCATGCAAGGCAATGTATGTTCAGTCTACGGCTGGGAAGCCTGCCATTCAGATGAAATCTAGTGCTCATCCTGCTTCACTCTGTCACTGGGGAATCAGATGTAGGTGTTGCTCCTGGTGTAGAGAGCATTGGTGACTTCCCTGATACATCGGTGTACTGCGAACACATTACTTATATCATCTGCAGCAGCCTGTGGCATAAAAGTTGAGGGCCATGGTGACCTTGACAGCCATCGGCAGTGCTGTCCAGGCCCTGGTGTGAGGCTCGAGTTGTGGCTGCAGCAGGTGACATTGCTTGGTGACAGCCTCCTTGGTGAAGTGAAGGCATCTAAGACATTGCTCCTGAGTAAAGTTAATGTAGGAGAAGTGTTTCCTGAATACCAGCTGTGGATATGGCCTCTGGCGTGGTACCCTCCTCCTCCTCCCTTTTATGGCAGCTGCTCCTAGGAACATAGGAACAGGAGTAGGCCATTTAGCCCCTCAAGCCTGTTCCGCCGCTCAATGAAATCATGCCTGATCTGTGACCTAACTCCATATAACCGCCTTAGACCCATATCCCTTAATACCTTTGGTTAACAAAAATCTATCAATCTCAGATTTAAAATTAACAATTGAGCTAGAATCAACCGCTGTTTACGGAAGAGAGTTCCAAACTTCTCCCACTCTTTGCGTGTAGAAGTGTTTCCTAACTTCACTCCTGAAAGTCCTGGCTCTAATTTTTAGGCTATGCCCCCTAGTCCTAGACTCCCCAACCAGCGGAAATAATTTCTCTCTATTTACCCTATCAGTTCCCCTTAATATCTTGAAAACTCGGATCAAATTACCCCTTAATCTTCTAAATTCCAGGGAATACAACCCTAGTTTGTGTAATCTCTCCTCATAATTTAACCCTTGGAGTCCAGGTATCATTCTAGTAAATCTACGCTGCACTCCCTCTAAGGCCAATATATCCTTCCTAAGGTGCGGGGCCCAGAACTGAACACAATACTCCAGGTGTGATCTAACCAGCGCTTTGTATAGCTGTAGCATAACTTCTACCCCCTTGTATTCTAGTCTTCTAGACATAAAGGTTAGTATTCCATTAGCCTTTTTGATTATTTTCTGTACCTGTCCATGACATTTTAATGATCTATGTACAAGGACCCCTAAGTCTCTTTGGACCTCCACTGTTTCAAGCTTTTCACCATTTAGAAAGTACTCTGATCTATCCTTTTTAGGTCCAAAGTGGATGACCTCCCACTTGCCTACGTTGAAATCCATTTGCCACAGTTTTGCCCATTCACTTAATCTATTAATATCTCTCTGTAATTTTTTGCTTCCATCTACACTGCTTACAATGCTGCCTATCTTTGTGTCATCGGCAAACTTGGATATGTGCCTCTCTATCCCGTCAACCAAGTGGTTAATAAATACAGTGAATAGTGAGGCCCCAACACAGATCCCTATATGACACCACTGGTCACATCCTGCCAATTTGAGTACCTGCCCATTATTCCAACTCTGTCTCCTGCCACCCAGCCAATTTCCTAACCAGGTCAATAATTTGCCCTCAATTCCATGAGCTTCAACTTTAGCTAACAGTCTCTTATGAGGGACGTTACCGAATGCCTTCTGGAAGTCCACATAAACAACATCCATAGACATCCCCCTGTCCACTACTTTAATCACCTCTTCCAAAAATTCAATCATGTTCATCAGGCATGACCTACCCTTTACAGATCCATGCTGGCTCTCTCTGATCAGCTGAAAATTTTCAAGGTGTTCAGTCACTCTACCCTTAATTATAGACTCTAGTAATTTCCCAATAACAGATATCAGGCACATTCAGGAGTGTGATGGAATACTCTCCACTTGCCTGGATGAGTGCAGCTCCAACAACAGTCAAGAAGCTCGATACCATCCAGGACAAAGCAGCCCGCTTGAATGGCACTCCATCCACCACCCTAAACATTCACTCCCTTCACCACCAGCGCACAATGGCTGCAGTGTGTACCATTCACAGGATGCACTGCAGAAACTCGCCAAGGCTTCTTCGACAGCACCTCCCAAACCTGTGACCTTTACCACCTAGAAGAACAAGGGCAGCAGGCACATGGGAACAACATCACCTGCACGTTCCCCTCCAAGTCACACACCATCCTGACTTGGAAATATATCACCGTTCCTTCATCGTCGCTGGGTCAAAATCCTGAAACTCCCTTCCTAACAGCACTGTGGGAGAACCTTCACCACACGGACTGCAGCGGTTCAAGAAGGCATCTCACCACCACCTTCTCAAGCGCAATTAGGGATGGGCAATAAATGCCGGCCTCGCCAGCGACGCCCACATCCCATGAACGAATCTATAATTCCGATTTCCCTCTCTCACTTTTCTTAAATAGCGGAGTGACATGTGCAATTTTCCAATCTAAAGGAACGGTTCCTGAATCAAGATAACTTTGCAAGATTATAGTTAGGGCTTCGGCAATGTTCTCACCTACTTCCTTTAAAACCCTGCTCTCTGATGTCTTCCTTCCCCCTCGTCCTTCAGCCCCGAAGGCAGCCTTATGAGACCATCTATGACTACAGCCAAACTATCTCTGAGGCAGCCAACAAGAGTACAACACCAGCAAAATCTTGCTCTGCTTAGACAAAGTGAACTTTCAAGAATGATAAAACACATCAAGAAGTGCCCAGACGTTAACCAGCAGCCTGAAATGACAAACCAGCAACTAACCTGCATGATCCCTTTAAATAGTGCTGGTATGGGGTCCTTCCTGCTGCTTAGTGCCATATGTTGCTGGAGCATACCAATATAAAAAACAGGTCCTGCAAGAAGCATAGGACCCTAATTTAAGTAAGTTATTCTGCTGTTCGCATAATTCTAAAGTGCGCTCCTGACACCACCGCATCTATCTACACCAATATGACAAGTTGAATGTTCTGAGTGAGTGTACCAGGAGATTTAAAGTGCTGTGTTAGCCAATTATAACACTGACTTTGTTTCAACAATAGTTCGATTTGCCTCACCTATTAGTGTCATATAGAAACATCAATATAAAATAATTCAGGGCAAAAGCCAGGTAATTCAGAAGGCACTGATATACTCCACTAATACTTTGTAATACAATTTGCCAGAAAGTTTATGGTACAGTCAGTTATTGCAAACTTTGAATTTCTAACACAGTTTCTAAACATTCTGCTCAACAAATAAAACATGGTCTGCCAAAATCACAAACTGAGCTACAGCTTACAAATGCTAAAAATATTTCCCAAAGCATCAGTTGTCCGATAACAGTCTTCTACTTCTGTGTTTGTAACATTTATAGCTGTGTCAAAAATTATATTTTCATTTTCAGCATGAACCTTAAATGCTCTATAGGCAAATACAAGACAAGCATCAAAAATCAATGTCCAAATAAAGACTATGGAGTCTCTTTTCTGTTCCTTATTCTGGTAATATCGTTAATGATTCAGGAGCAGCTCTAGATATCAGTATGCAGTGTGATTTAAACCTGCAGCAAATGTAGGTTGAGCATATTTTGGCAGACTTTCGAGTGCCATAGGACATAATCATCATATATTTGACATCAGTCATGTAAATATCTTGACATTCAAATTATGCTGACACTTACTGTCTAGCAGACATGAAGAATATTAACTTGGGTGAGGTACCAGAAAGCTGCCAGTGCCTGTGGGCTCATAAGAATCAGCGGCCTGGAAATTGGATCATGCTGTGCCAGTTTAACAGGTATAAAACAGGTGCCAAAGGTTGCACTATGGAGACTGTCGTGCACACGCTCATTTCATGCTGGAAGTGCGTCGGCCATATTGGATTAGGCTGGTCAGTAGATATCTAGGGCACGTGTCTGTAACTAGCGTTAGGCCCAGTGTACATGGCAAATCCCCTTTGTGAAATTGGCCCGCGAGTGAGTGCAGCATGCGCCATCCATGCTGCAGTCAGTTTTTTCAGGCACTCTGCAGCCAAACCAGTGGTAAAGGGACCATTGGAGGCTGCCATCCAAAAGGTAAGCTTTTTTACTCACCTTATTGAGGAGTTAGGAGGAGCAGAAGTGCTCCTGCCGGCTCCACATTAAAACTGCAGGCTGCTGCTGGTCACCACTCTCCCACCTCCCAATTTCCACCCTCCCCCACACTCCCATGAGGCCCTCAGCTGGCAAGCGAGCCAGTTCATCTCGCGGCTCACTCCCCATGACCGACGAGCTGCCTCTGGGTCCGTGACTGGTGCCTGCAGCTCGCTGGTATTATCCAAATGAGGCCATAGACCAATTTACCATGTTCCTGCTGCCAGCCTGGTTAGGCTAATGCATTGCACTGTGATCACGCCCCGAATTGAGCGCAATCCAAATTCTAGGACTTTTGAATGTTATCCGATAATCAGAAACTCTAGGGTGTAGATCTTTGGTCAGTTTCTAAGGAAGGGTCTACCCTCAAAATGAGAACCTATTTTTTCTTTGTACAGATGTTTACTGACTTGCCGTGTATTTACAGCAGTTTCTGACTTTACTTCAGATTTCCAGCATTTGTTTGCTCCAATGTTAATTTTAATGTAGAATGATATCCTGGAACTGATGCTCAATTATTTCTGGGGATAGGGAAAAATTTCATAATTCTTTCTTCTTGGAAATCTTACCTGTGGTTATTCATTTTATATAGGAGGGCTCATTACAGTGTAAATTCTATGTGGTTTGTTGGAAGGGATAGGCTTGATGGGCTAAATTGCTTTTCTCATCACATGCTTTTTTACATTCCTATAAATTGAAATATTCCAATTCAAACACTTTAATGTCTACATCAGTATCTACTGAGATTACAGAAGTTGCCCTCTTACTTTTTCATGGGACATTCTCTTGTGGTAAACACTCTACCAGCTTGTTAATGCAGATATTTAAATGAGGAGGCTAACAGCATCTAACACATTTTAAAAACTTCTCATAAATATATAAAAGTACAACTGATCACTAAGGATGCAATGATTTACCAAAATACACTTTGTGAGAAATCAAAAAACAATTATTTTTTTCTTTACAATCTGCCAATGCACATTGCTGCATACATACAGGTGATACAGAGCAAGTTATTATCTTAATGGCGAGTAACTGGAAAGTCCTGCAGTACAAAGGGATCTGGGGGTCCTAGTACAAGAAAATCAAAAAGTTAGTATGCAGGTGCAGCAGGTGATCAAGAAGGCCAACGGAATGTTGGCTTTTATTGCGAGGGGGATAGAATATAAAAACAGGGAGGTATTGCTGCAGTTATATAAGGTATTGGTGAGACCGCACCTGGAATATTGCATACAGTTTTGGTGTCCATACTTAAGAAAAGACATACTTGCTCTCGAGGCAGTACAAAGAAGGTTCACTTGGCTAATCCCGGGGATGAGGGGGTGGACATATGAGGAGAGGTTGAGTAGATTGGGACTCTACTCATTGGAGTTCAGAAGAATGAGAGGCGATCTTATTGAAACATATAAGATTGTGAAGGGGCTTGATCGGGTGGATGCGGTAAGGATGTTCCCAAGGATGGCTGAAACTAGAACTAGGGGGCATAATCTTAGAATAAAGGGCTGCTCTTTCAAAACTGAGATGAGGAGAAACTTCTTCACTCAGAGGGTAGTAGGTCTGTGGAATTTGCTGCCCCAGGAAGCTGTGGAAGCTACATCATTAAATAAATTTAAAACAGAAATAGACAGTTTCCTAGAAGTAAAGGGGATTAGGGGTTACGGGGAGCGGGCAGGAAATTGGACATGAAGCTGAGTTCGGATCGGTGAAGGCCCTGTGAGTGGCGGAGTGGGCCCAGGGGCTGAGTGGCCGGGTCCTGCTCCTACTTTCTTGTGTTCTTTAGATTTGAGGTTAGGATCAGATCAGCCATGATCTTATTGAATGGCGGAGCAGGCTCGAGGGGCCAATTGGCCTACTCCTGCTCCTATTTCTTACGTTCTTATGTTCTTAAAACTAGAGTTTAAAGGGAAAGTTAATTTTCTGTAAATTTGTAATGGATAAACTTTATTGCAAAATGTGTTAAGTTACATACTTTATCAGCTTGTCCTGCCTTTTATTTTCAATATTCTCTCCTGAAGATGGTGACACATGCTGGGCTACGGTTCCATGGGCACTGGCAGTTTTCCAGTACATCACCCAAGAAGCCATTCTTCATCTCTGTGCCTAGGTAGTGAGTATCGGTGACTTACTTGACAACAGGAGGACATTGCAGTTGTAAGAAAAGAGATCTAAAATGGTGTTTCCAACAATTCTACTGAACTTCAGGAAAACAGATGGATTTAATGCTGAGAACCATTGATACCTCAGACTGGAGTCTTAGAACAAAGTACTTTTTTCACAACCAGCATCTGGTTCCAATTCTTGGCCAGAGTTAGGTACACCCAAGTTTGTCACGGTTGAGTGGAGGTTATGTTGTCTGATCAAGAGAAGAAGTACCTGAGATAACTTAAAGGCGAGCCATTCTTATCTAGTATTCTCTTATTGCTATTATTTAAGGCCAGAGAAAATAAAAGGAGTTTACCAACTAATCAGCAAGTCTGGTTTCAATCAAGTAATTAAAATTTGCATATTATAAATTCTTGACCTATGTCTTTCTAAGGGGATTGACACCAAAAATTAATCCTTGCAATAAAATTAGTCACATTGATTGGTCAGATATTGAAATAAGTAGGAAAGGGGGTTTTACTTTGTATTTTATTTTTCATACCCAAACCAGACAGTTTTAGAAAGAGGAAGAAGTATTCAAAGGTTCAGAGAAACTTGGATAAATCTGGAGGAAGGTTCAGAAGGTTAAAGAAAAGAAGTGCTTAAGGAGCAAGTCTTCTAAGCACTACGTACGTGCTAAAGTAAAAGTTAGAAGTTTAAGAAATTACTGATAGCGGCAAATGTTTAAATTGTATCATCTGTTATGCAACAGTTCTGTTTCTCTGAGAATGGGGAAACAAAAATTAGAATTAGCCATAGTCCAGACATAACAACAGACATGCAAGACTGGATTTTCTAGGAAGAGAAGCAAATGACTTAAGAGGGAACAGAAACCTGTGCCAGAAATTTCAACTTTGGTGGGGTGTAAAACGATCGATATTGGATTGGTCGCACATTATATGCCCACTTCAATTTTTTCACATTGAAATTAATGGAAAGAAAAATCAGGCAGGATGTATAATGGGCGGCCGATCCGATATCGCCCGTTTTACACCCCCCAAAAATGGAGAATCACCACACTGATGTCCCCAAAAGTAACTCAAGCGTTCCAGAAGCAGGACAGCCAACTTTACTATAACTGACTTAAAAGGACAAAGTTCTATGAGATCAAGGAATAATATTCTTAAATCTACAAGCTCATCAGAAATGCACTGAATTAGACTATAGACATACACTGAAAAGACTTGTTCAAAGCTGCTCACAGTGTTCTTACATACATGAGTCCAATCTTGCCCTCACCTGACATCTACAGCAGGAGTCATTGCATAGAGATCAGGAGTGGAAACCTTGGCTTCTTTTTTCCATCTATGGCCCACAGATACTGAGATCAATTGTAATGCCCTTATCACTGGTCCATCAGTTATCAGCTAATGTAGCACAGACCAAGGATCAAACCAGCGACCTTCCTGATTTGTATGGCTCAATACCATACCAGATGGTGTATTTAAATACTAAGTCATCTGGCACTTAGTCTTGGTCCTTTTCTTAACATCAAAATGTTTTCAGATCTGGAAGTGATTTCTTAAATGTGGATGTTCTTGTGCTGTGCTGATCATTACAATGTTCTATATGTTAGAAGATTCTGTCTGACTCATCTTGGACAAACTGTTCTTTACTATTTCATGCAAGCATAACTTAAATAACAAAACAACCTATCATACAACAACAACTTGCATTTCCATAGCACCTTTAACGTAGTAAAACATCCTAAGGCCCTTCACAGGAGGGTTATCAAACAAAATTTGACACCAAGCCACATAAGGAGATACTAGAACAGGTGATCAAAAACTTGGGCAAAGAGATAGGTTTTAAGGAATGTCTTAAAGGAGAGAGAGGTAGAGAGGTGGAGAGGTTCAGGGAGGGAATTCCAGAGCTTTGGGCCTAGGCAGCTGAAGAAAAGGCCGCCAATGGTGGAACAATTAAAATCAGGGATGCACAGGATGTCAGAATTGGATGAGTGCGGAGATCACTGAGGGTTGTAAGGCTGGAGTAGACTACAGAGATAGGGAGGGGCGAGGCCATGGAGGGATTTGAAAACAAGGATGAAAATTTTAAAATCGAGGTGTTGCCGGACTGGGAGCCAATACAGGTCAGCGAGCAGAGGGGCGATGGGTGATCGGGATTTGGTGCGAGTTAGGATCCAAGCAGGAGAGTTTTGCAAGAGCTCAAGTTTATAGTGGGTGCAAGGTGGGAGATCGCTCAGGAGGGCATTAGAATTGTCAAGTCTAGAGGTAACAAAGGCATGGATGAGGGTTTAAGCAGCAGATGAGCTGAGACAAGGGCAGAGACGGGCGATGTGACCGAGGTGGAAATAGGCGGTCTTGGTGATGGAGCGTACATAGGGTCGGAAGCTCATCTCAGGGTCAAATAGGATGCCAAGGTTGCAAATAATCTGGTTCAGCCTCAGACAGTGGCCAAGAAGAGGGATGGAGTCAATGGCTAGGGACATATATACCTATAAAACAAACTATGTATCCTACTTAAAACTATTGTTTTAGAGGTCTATTGTACCATAAATTTTATCCTACACAGTGCTATAGGATGAATCCCAACAACCTGTATGACTTTCAGAACTGTACGATGTCTTCATATGACATATAAGCTTTCATCTGCAAGATATAGCCACAAGTATGCATATAATTTAATTAAATTCTACTGGACTCCAGACAGCCATTGGGTGTTCCAACCTTTAATATAACATTCAGCCAGCCAATTACAGTAGATGTATAAATTGTTACAAATATTCAACACTTTCAAATGTACATTCTTAAATTATCTTGTTAACCCCATGTACTACATATATAGATATAATAGAGATATATATACACACATAAACACGCACGCACATTATATATATATATAATACATATTAAAATGATGTGGCAGGTTGGAGGTTGCTGGGTCTCTTCCTGTTTCTGGTTCTGGTGCTGAGGCTGATGCTTTCCCCCCTCATTTCTCGCCCTTTTTTTTCTCCGTCATGGCGTCTCAGAATTCTCCTGCTTCAAACTGCAGCTGGTGGCCGATCTCAACAACAGAAAACGATGGAAAAATCAACGAGGGCGACCAAAGCAGCACCCCAGCTCAAGAACAGGCGGGATTTTTCTCTGATAAAAACGAAAAAGACAGCGACAGCATCGTCTTGTACCATTGGACCCAGTCGTTCAGCTCTCAGAAGGTAAACACTGCAATTCACTGTAGGTGACCAGAGTGCACAAAATTACACAACAATGGGAAAGACTCCCAGTACCTTTAAGGCGATTTATAAGGGTTTCTTTTGGATTATTTTATTATTATTTTTTAATTTTTTTTAAAAAGGCATAAGGAATTTGCTAGAATTTTATATTGAATGTTTCCAGCAATGTGCCCTTCTTACGGTTTGCAGATTTCGTCTGTTACTTTCATTTCATCGTATAGTTGCTTCATGTAGAACAGTGTGAAATGTTTCATTCTAGGCAATGAAATCAACCAGTGAATTTTACTTGAGGAATTTCATTTCATTGTGGAAGGAAATACCGCAGCAACGCCCACAATTGTCTCAGAAAACATGGAATAATGTGGAGAGCATGTCATCACACATGGGAGGAATTGTGTACTATCACAGTGTTGCATAATACAGGCATATATTTATTAATTTCTAAAATGATTTGGCTGTGGCATTTTGTACGGTTATACAAGTGTAACCAACATATGGGTAAAAGTATCTGTGAAAAGAACGAAGCAATGTGAACACTTCAGTATATCTACTTGCAGTAAAAGGTAGTAGGTTGTATTGCATTGTAAGCATCTCATTTAATTTAGTTAAGTGACATTAGATCCTCCAGAGCAGGTTGATTCTGAATGTCATTGTTTTATTTGATATAAAGTGCAGAAATGGCAAACCCCCACGGTGTTCACATCTGCTGTTTATGACATGGATGAGGGTTTCCTACTTCCTCTTGGCTTTAATTGGTTAGCTCAAATATATTTAAATACGTATCCTATAGTATTTGACGTGGTATTTTAATATACAGGCAAATCGCTTTGGTACCCTTGACACTTGTATAACTGTCGGAAACAAAAACAGCCTGTACACGTCAGAGGTAAAAAGATGCAGTTTAAGATACTCAAATCAAGAATAGTTTCTGATCAGTAATACTGTGTTATACGGTTTATGAGGACTTTCATTTTCTTTTGAATGCAGTATGAACAAGTGCTGGTAATGGAGCAGAACCTGCATGGTGAATCTGTAGTGCCTTAAAGTCCACTGTCGCAAATCTAATATACCTTCAAGTCCTAGCTATTAAATTGATAACTCTCTTTGTCTTAAGTCACATGATATTTCAAAGAGCAATGATGGCGCAAATAGGCACTCCACATGACATTTTCTCACTAAAAATAATAGAAATTGGCAATCTTTATTTCACATATGATAAAAACAATATGAATTAATCCAATCTCGTATTCATATATTAAACGTGACCAGCTCTGATGGTTTATGAGGTCATCTGACTCCCATGATTGTATTTCTGTCTTATAATTCACCATGAAGTAGCACCGTACAGGGCATTTTCACCATTTCTCTAGCATATACATTAAAATTGTATATTGAAATTTGACCATATGTGTAAAAAAAAGCTTTGCCCTTAGTTTTTAATGTCACCCATCCAACAAGTGCTGTATTGAACTTCTAAGCCGGTAGAAACCCCTGATACAATATATAAACAAGATACTTTATCTTCTGTGTTTAAAAGTGCTCATAACTACACTGGTATGTCTGACCATGGAGATTATGTTCCTGTAATATTGCACCTTTGTTGTCCAGTGTCATTTTCTTACATGACGTCTGCATCATTTATCTTCACCAATGTACCCTTCATCCCTGCAGTTACTTGATCCTCATGCAAGACCTGCCATTTTTATTAACTGAAACCAATAGTCACTTGTGCATGTATTGACCCGAAACCAACTTGAAATCATACATATAACTCTACATTACCCCAACCTCCAATATTCTACATGTAACTTAAAATTAGCCATACACTATTAAGTAAATATTTATTTTAGCAAAACTGTAGAATAAAATTGTTTATTCACATGATAGATCTGTTTAATTTTAGCTCTAAATTCATGTTTGCTGTATTTTTAAAAATTACAACCTCAAGGAATGACAAATATTTTCCTGCTTCTAATATTATACTTTTGTTTGAAGTTTCAATGACCCACCAATAAATATTATTTTTTCAATTAACTTTTAATATATATTTTACTAATTTACAAAGTTAATTTATCCCTTCTTTATTGACACCCCACACACTCCTCCAATCCCGCCCAAGAGGCCGCAGCTTCTGTATATTTTGCCACTTCCTCCTGGAAGCCTCATATTTTATGCTTTTTAAACTTTAGCATTACAACATACCTGTATGTGTCATTAGATGTTTGATAGGAGGTGTAAAAAATGTCCCTACTTATCAATATGTATCTTGGACAGCTAAGTTGAGATATAACATCAGTTAGTAGTGTATATCAAGACAAACACTTAGAGCAGTCTTAAATCAATTTACAAGTTATTAATCAGATTATGTAGATAGTAGACTTATGCAACAGTCTTATGTATGCTTGCTACTACAAGATATAACAAAACCTATCCCTGTCAAAAGTGGACAAGAGTGAGTAGCTGCTGTATGTGTCCAAGTGGCATGTACTGAAATTGTACTTTCCCAATCCAAACATGATGTATTGTTGTCAGTGTTCAGCTATCTATATTTGTAGCCCTGTAGTGTACTTTCCAATGGTCTTACACGTTAGTTATCTAACTAATGCAGATTCAAGATCAGTTTATTTGAATTAAAACCCTGCTAGAAAAACTGGATGTTTAAAATGTGTGACTGTTTAATCAAGGTGAACTGAAAGACAGTCGTTATCCTTGAATACTGCTCCTGCCTAGACATTATGCTGTCTATTTTATTCAAAAGCTTCTGGGGCTAATTTAGTTGTAAACATTTATTTCACCTTTATTCCAGCACAAACTGTCCCAGTAATACTATACAAGGTATTGAGCAAACTGATAACTAATCTTCTGTTTTGTTATCACTCGAACATTTGAATAAAGATACGTACACAGAATGTACTCTGGGTGGGGGACTTCAATGTCCATCAAGAGTGGCTCGGTAGCACCACTACTGTAAAAGTCCTGAAGGATATAGCAGCTAGACTGGGCCTGCGGCAGGTGGTGAGAGAAGCAACACTAGGAAAAAAAACCTACTTGACCTCATCCTCATCAGTCTACCTTTCAGAGATGCATCTGTCCACGACAGTATTGGTAGGAGTTACCACCGCACAGTCCTTGTGGAGACGAAGTCCTGTCTTCACACTAAGGACACACCCATCGTGTTGTGTGGCACTACCACCGTGCTAAATGGGATAGATTCAGAACAGATCCAGCAGCTCAAAACTGGGCATCCATGAGGCACTGTGGACCATCAGCAGCAGAATTGTATTCTGCCACAATCTGTAACCTCATGGCCTGACATATCCCTCAAACAATCATTAGGATCAAGACAGGGGATCAACCCTGGTTCAATGAGGAGTGTAGAAGAGCATGTCAGGAGTGGCACCAGGTGTACCTAAAAATGAGGTGCCAACCTGGTGAAGCTACAATACAGAATTACATGCATGTTAAACAGCAGAAGCAGCATGCTATAAACAGAACCGAGCGATCCCACAACCAACAGATCAGATCAAAGCTCTGCAGTCCTGCCACATCCAGTCGTGAATGGTGGTGGACAATTAAACAACTAATGGGAGGAGGAGGCTCCGTGAACATCCCCATCCTCAATGATGGCAGAGCCCAGCACGTGAGTGCAAAAGGCAAGGCTGAAGCATTTACAACCATCTTCAGCCAGAAGTGCCAAGTGGATGATCCATCTCGGCCTCCTCCCAAGATCCCCACTATCACAGAGGACAGTCTTCAGCCAATTCGATTCACTCCAAGTGATATCAAGAAATGGCTGAGTGCACCGGATACAGCAAAGGCTATGGGCCCCGACAACATCCCGGCTGTAGTGCTGAAGTCTTGTGCTTCAGAACTAGCTGCGCCTCTAGCCAAGCTGTTCCAATACAGCTACAACACTGGCATCTACCCAACAAAGTGGAAGATTGCCCAGGTATATCCTGTCCACAAAAAGCAGGACAAATCCAATCCGGCCAATAACCACCCCATCAGTCTACTCTCATCAGCAAAGTGATGGCAGGTGTCATCAACAGTGCTATTAAGTGGCACTTATTCACCAATAACCTGCTCATCGATGCACAATTTGGTCCTGGCAGAACCCACTCAGCTCCAGACCTCATTACAGCCTTGGTCCAGATATGGACAAAAGAGCTAAATTCCAGAGGTGAGGTGAGGTGAGAATGACTTCCCTTGACATCAAAGCTGCATTTGACCGAGTGTGGCACCAAGGAGCCCTAGTAAAATTGAAGTCAGTGGGAATCAAGGGGAAAACGCTCTAGTGGCTGGAGTCATACCTAGCACAAAGGAAGATGGTAGTGGTTGTTGGAGGTCAAGCATCTCAGCCTCAGGACATTGCTGCAGGAGTTCCTCAAGGCAGTGTCCTAGGCCCAACCATCTTCAGCTGCTTCATCAATGACTTTCCCTTCATCATAAGGTCAGAAATGGGGATGTTCGCTGATGATTGCACAGTGTTCAGTTCCATTCGCAACCCCTCAGATAATGAAGCAGTCCATGCCCACATGCAGCAAGACCTGGACAACATCTAGGCTTGGGCTGATAAGTGGCAAGTACCATTCGTGCCAGGCAATGACCAACTCCATCAAGAGAGAGTCTAACCACCTCCCCTTTACATTCAATGGCATTACCATTGCCAAATTCTCCACCATCAACATCCTGCAGATCACCATTGACCAGAAACTTAACTGGTCCAGCACATAAATACTGTGGCTACAAGAGCAGGTCAGAGGCTGGGTATTCCACAGCAAGTGAGTCACCTCCTGAATCCCCAAAGCCTTTCCACCATCTACAAGGCACAAGTCAGGAGTGTGATGGAATACTCTCCATTTGCCTGGATGAGTGCAGTTCCAACAACACTCAACAAGCTCAACACCATCCACGACAAAGAAGTCCGATTGATTGGCACCCCATCCACCACCTTAAACATTCACTCCCTCCACCACCGGTGCACCGTGGCTGCACAGTGTACCATCGACAAGGTACAGCAAATTGCCAAGGCTTCTTCGACAGCACCTCCCAAATCCGCAACCTTTACCACCTGGAAGGACAAGGGCAGCAGGTGCAAGGGAACACCACCACCTGCACGTTCCTCTCCAAGTCACACACCATCCTGATTTGGAAATATATCGCCGTTCCTTCATCGTCATTGGGTCAAAATCCTGGAACTCCCTACCAGCACTGTGGGAGAACCTTCACCACATGGACTGCAGCGGTTCAAGAAGGCGGCTCACCACCACCTTCTCAAGGGCAATTAGGGATGGGCAATAAATGCTGGGCCTTGCCGGTGACACCCACATCCCAAGATTGAATTAAAAAAAGAACAAACTATTTACATAACAATAATAATGTTAACATCAGGAGTGTTCCCTATAAACATAACTCACAATAAGATGCTTGAATGTTGATTAGAGGCACAGTCAACTGTTTGTGATCCCATTGTTGTTAATTATCCATAGAGATCATAATAAACATTGTCTACGAGTGAAGGAGTGGCACAGAACATTGGTGGACCCATATGATGCACACATCATGGTAGAATGAGCCTGTGCTTGTGATTTCTAATCATTCTTGTCTATTCTATCAAGCTAAGCACTGATCCAAGTTTTTTTTGAATCTCAAAAATGTAAATTCTAGAAATCTGAAATAAAAACAGAAAATGGCCAAAATGTATCATCTCCCCACAATATGATACAATAATACGAACAGAAATCCTTACAGGTGGGAGGATAGATCAGTCCAGACTCCTATATGGCCATTACTGATAGCAGCACCATGATACAACCTGATTTATTTCTAGTCATAAGGTCATAACTTAAATACGGATGAAGGAAGCTAGTCAGCATCTTAGCTCAACCATCTTGTCTGTCTAGGAAAAGAACTTACTGTCCACCCTTGCCCATCATGTCAACCAATGGATCTTGAAATAAGTTAATGTTTTCACTCCTATTACCCTATTTGAAAGACAATTTTACACATTGATCACTCTTTTTGCGGAAAGATCTTTCTTTCTGACATCAATCCTAAATTGACTTTTCAATAGATTTAGCCTATGCTCATTTGTTTTACTGTCAAGGCTGACCTTTAAGTAGTGCTCTTTTTCTATACCATCTAATATATACCCTTGTGATGTCTCCTCTTTGCCTCCTTTAAAGCTAAAGAGTCCCAGTATCTCCAACCCTCTGCTGCTAGAAATCAGCTCTGCTTTGATCTGCCTCCAGGTCTTGAATATTTCCCTTGCAGTTTGGTGACCCAACTAGACATAGTTCTCGAGGTGCTGCCAGACCAGAGTACTGCATGTACAGTTTTATGATTTCCCAACTTTTACTCTACTGATCTCGCAATTTAATTCAGCAATTTAATTTAGTTAAACGGATTATTTATTTCTGCTCCTCAGTGCTTTGACATGTTAGGCGTAGCACCCCTAGATCACTTTCAACTCTACCTTCAGCTGGGGTTGTACAGCACCTATAGTGTACATATTCCTCAAATATACAGAACCTTACACGTTGGTGTGAGACAGAAAATGTCAGTTTGTCTGGCAACATTAAGTTTATGTTTAATAAACCATTCTAGCCTACAGCTTTGCTAAAATAAATAATTAACATAAAACCTAAAGACCCAGCTGAAATCTAATAAGGCACAACCTGCCTACAACTATTAGACTCTGGGCTAGTTATGGAGGCTATAACTAGGAATAGAAAAATGTCAACAGGCCCAACAAGCCTGTGCCTTTTGACATATCAACCCCAGCTACTTATCATCGTACCATATTCCTCACTCCCTTCCCTTTTATGCTGTATTTACTCTAATTGAAGTAATTGCAGAGAACACATTAGGGAAAAGCATTGTGGGGCCACAAGTAGTTTTGAAAATATATCAAATCTGAATTCAACATAAATGCACTAAACTTACAATAGTTTCACTACTAACTATTGTACTGTAATAGGTAAAACAGTAAAAAAAATTATTGTACTTTAAAATGTACACCATATGTACTTGCATAATTCAAAACGATATGGTATATTCTCTGCAACTATGTTTGCAGTTCAGTACATCTTAAATTGTGAATAGTACTTGTAGATTTCATATGCTGTACATTACTGACTCTTCACTAATACACTGAGAATTCTTTCTTCCTGACTTCATTAATGTTACATATTACACAGGCAATTATCTCATTTTTTAAAAATGCTGCTGATGTGTAAAACTTTCAAATAAAAATGTGGTGTCCCAAAGATTGAAATAAGTTTCTAATTTAGTTTTTGCATAAATTTATACCTCCTGCAAATGCAACTACAGTGTTTGTTCCCAAGAAGTGTGGAAGGAAAGTGATAAAAATGAGTAAAATGACAAACAAAACTGTGCTTTGAAGAAATTAATTGACATAGTACTAAATACGTTTGGTGGGAATTGTTCCACATATAAAGAAAAAACTTTGGAGCAAATTTTCAGCAAAACAATTAATGCTGTGCCAATTAACTCCTTGATCAAAGAGCTGGATAAATATCTGGTTAGTAATGGGATTGAAGAATTTAGAGTCTAATACCCCAAATGGCAGAATGGTTCCTATGCTCCTGGGCTGGAGGATGGTGAGGGTGGGAATGTGGAGGATATGACGTCTGCAGGGGGCAGCCAACCAAGGTTGAATAGTAGAGATGTGGAGAGATAGAAATTCACTTCTCTGACCATTTTCCTTCAGGAGAATAAATAGACTGCATAGAATCCATAATATGGCAAGTTCTATAAGGTCTGTGGAAACAGCATGTTTGAAGGGCTAAAGAGCCTTTTCCCTATGGTTAATAAATGAACTCAACCGTGTACATCTGAGTTGCTTGCTCCCAAAATTTTCAAATGAGTATCTTATTACTTTTGGAGGTCAATGTAACATTTACAGGTTAGCATTACATATTTTCAAGACCAGGTAATACAGTGAGTTTAATAACATTGTAAAATAAAAAAGTCAAAGAAAGGGCCATTAGAGGGAATTCCTGTATCACACAATCCAACTATATTTGAACATATTCAACATTGTCTCTCGGATCCTGCCTGATAGATTATTCTGATCACTCTGAGTAAAAGTTTCTTCCTGATATCCGTTTTAAATTTACTCTTCACTAATTTAAATCTATGTCTTTGGTCCTATTTTCCTAGTTTGCTTTGAAACAATAATCTCTGGATTTATCTATTCCATTTAATATATATAGTACCATGAGGTCCTTCCCTTAACCAACTTCTTTCTAGACTTTGATTCTTGAGTTTCTTTAATCTTTCCTAATAGTACATCCTCTTTACACTTGGAGCTAAACTTCTCGTTTTCTCTGTACCCTATTCTAATGCTTACCTATCATTTTTGTGGCACAGTAACCAGAACAGAGCACAGTACATTAAGGCTACATTTATACTGTCCATTTTGTATCAATTCAAAGTGGTTTTGGATACACAATACTACAAAAATGGCAGAATAAGAAAGAACTTGCATTTATATAGCATCTTTCACACCGTCAGGACGTCCCAAAGTGCTTCATAGCCAATTAAGTACTTTTGAAATATAGTCACTGTTGTAATGTAGGCAAACACGGCAGCCAATTTGTATGCAGCAAGCTCCCACCAAAAGCAATGAGACAATTGACCAGATAATGTGTTTTAGTGGTGTTGGTTGAGGGATAAATATTGACCAGCATATTGGGAAAAATCCCCTGCTCTTCTTCGGATAGTGGCATGGGATCTTTTAGGTCCATCTCCCTCAGTACTGCACTGATGTGTCAGCCTAGTTTGTGTGCTCAAGTTGCTGGTGGGGGCTTGATCTAATGGCCTTATGTTTCATAAACAAGAGTGCTACCACTGAGCCAGGGATGGCTCAGATTACAGAATACTCTGAAGCCCAGCTGTGAGACACCCACCCCCTTTCTCACAAGGTTGAGTTCCAGTCTAGGTGTGGTTTCACCAGTGCATTGTAATGCTTTAACATAATTTGTGTAGACTTGTAGACTTATAAGGGCCAACTTTCTAGTCCAAAACAGAGCAGTATCTGACCGTACATTATTCCATGCTCAATGCTCAGGGTAGTGGGGGAAGAATGGAAACACCATGGGGACCCTTGGTCACCCATTCTTCTGGGGAGGTGGGGCGGGGGGTGTCCTCGGTTCCCCAAGTCTGTCTGATGTAATTCTCAGGCAGGCCTGTAAATGGGCAAGCAGCACATCTGTCTGTTTCAGGTGTAGGGCTGCTTAAATATGTAAATTGCGGTCCTGCACTGGTTTCAATTTTTAGGTACAAATGGGCACAATCCCAATGGAAAAATCAGCAAATTATGCCATGTATTCACCTAGATATTTTTGTATGCAGTCTGGGGTCTACATTAGACTATGGCATCAAATGCGCACAACCACTCCAGGACACAAAATGTAGCCAGGAAGAAAATTACAGACAGAAGGAATTGGACACTAAACGTAGTTAAGGCTTGTTTTTACCCACATTCAGAAGCCTTGCATACATTCTGTGTTTGCCCAACTGGCATAGCTGTTCAGAAAATGTATTGTATACTCTGCTGTTTTGGCTATATATTCTAGCATTCTATTAGTTTTTTTTAAAACTACTTGCCAAATTGCCTGGACCTTGAAAGTTATACCACTATTACACTCAGGTCTTTTCTAAGTCTCCCTGTGATAATTTAATACTTTTCATATTTGCAATACTTCATATTAATCAATGTCCTTTCACCTCTAGGACTAGGATTTGAATTCATCTTAGGCTGAAGAGAAGGAATTTCTGTCTAATGGTCTTAAGTGAAGTTAGTTTAAGACCACAGTACAAAACTTTTTACAACTTGGCTCCAATTTGTCAGTTCCAATTAAGTTGGCAATAAGGATGCTTGTTGTGGGAAATGGAAATATCACATTGGTGTACTAGAAGATGCTTTTCTGAGGTTTGGGCTAAGATATGTTGTTGGGGTGATGTCGAGAGAGGTTTAGGTGCTGAATTTGACCCATGCTTCGCCTGTTTTTCAGGCACAAAACGGCTCCACAGCCAACCAAATTTTGTTGACATTCATACGTGACTGAAATGCACAGGAAGTGCATTGGTCACCATATTGCTTAGGGATCTCTCAGTCATCCCGGGCTTCTACCTGAAACGAGCGTAGGCTTAACTCCCATTTCAGGCCCTTTGCTAAATTGGGTTGTGCATGCTGTGGTTAGTTTTCTCATGCCTAAGAAGAAACCAAAACAACAATCTTTAAAGGGACCACTGGAGGCTGCTGCCAAAAAGGTAAGTACCCAAGATAATAACTGGTCAAACTAATTACATGAATCCCAAAAGACAGTAGTGGTAGGATGTAGCAACATTGCCACTACACTCGTCACTGTACTCTGAAAATAGAGAGATCTTCACCATACCTCACCTCAACTGGTGAGGTATGGTGAAGATCTCTCTATTCTCAGAGTACTGTGAAACAGCTTATTTTTACTTGGGCTTTACTTTCACAAATTAGTGTGTCTATTTGCCTCAGAAATAAAGCCCATTTGAATTGTGCTATTAGTAATCTTCCTGTGATGCACACAGCAAAATTGGCCCCGAGCATATTTCCCAACTTGTATTATTTACCTCACTGTGAAATATGATTAAGAATTTATTTCTGACATCATTGATCTTTATTGGAATCAATTACATGGTAAGGAATTAGAGATGGAAGCCCCACAGAAGGACTGTAGTTCTGGAGGTCAAACTGAGTCATTAGAACTACCAGCAGAAAAGCTGAGATGAATCGTACAGAGGTTATTGCAAATAAGGCTCAAAAAGCTTCAGTGGTTGCAGTCTTTTTAAAGCAAATATACAAACCACAATACTTCTCCCTCCCCCATACCATTAGTTCACTATTGATTTACTTTTATTTGATATCATTGTGAAGTCATGTGAAAAGTGCCTCTTTATTTCAGGTTCGTCTACTGATTGCGGAGAAAGGTGTGCAATGTGACGAACGAGATGTTAGTTTACCATTAACTGAACACAAAGAGCCCTGGTTTATGCGACTGAACCTAGGTGAAGAAGTACCAGTGCTGATCCATGGGGACAATATCATCAGTGATTACAACCAAATTATTGATTACCTAGAGAAGACCTTTGTGGGAGGTAAAGTTTGTTGTTTATAGTTTTATTTATGATACTTTTTCTCTCAAACAAACTGCCAACTCGAGTCATGCTTGAATAGTTGCCCAACGTTCGAACAATTCTTTTAATTCATGTATGACATAAAGTCAATTAGAATCTGTAAACTCATGAAATGTAAATAAGCACAGATTCTATTTGACTTTATGTCTTACAAGAATTTTAGGGCCAGTGTGAAGGGAAAGTAGGCAATTTGATCCAATGTACATAGCATGTTTCCTTCAACAAGGTTTGTTACTGGAAAGTAGATGAGGAGAATTGCAGTACTGGGGGAAACTAATGGTGCTGCTACTACTGGTATTTGTCTGAGATGGAAACTTTTACCCACCACATTTTAATCTACAACAACAACATCAATCAATCAACAACAACTTGCATTTAAATAGCACTTTACACGTAGAAAAATGTCCCAAGGCACTTCAGAGGAGTAAAGGAAAAATGAACCCCATGGCAAAGGAGAGGAAATTAGAAGGGATGACCCCCAAGCTTGGTCAAAGCAGTGTGTATTAAGGAGGGTCTCAAAAGAGAAGAGGGAGGTGGAGAGTCAAAGGGGTTTAAGAAGGGAATTCCAGAGCATAGGGCTAGGTGGCTGTCATATTTGTCATATCAATTTAAGAACTTTTACACTAGCTGTTTATATGAATTTGTGGTAGATAATGGAAATGTATTCTGAGCCTAGAAATCACTATGATATTAGCATGCAAATGCTTAATGTGTATATCTGACATTCCTCTTTTTGCTATTTTAATAGAGACATTAATCCGTTTACTTTAAATGGCTCATACCAGGCTTTAGTTCTCAAGGAGACATTTCCACAATTCTTCAGCAAAACATTAGGGTAAAGAAGATATCACTAATGAAGAAGTTTGTTTTTTCCCCAAAGTGAAGACTTTGTTACATTAATGTAGTTGGAAATGGTTGCCTCAGAGTTGCAAGTTGTTGTTGTAGTAGATTAAAATGTGGTGGGTAAAAGTTTCCATCTCAGACAAATACCAGTAGTAGCAGCATTATTAGTTTCCCCCAGTACTGCAATTCTCCTCACTTACTTTCCAGCAACAAACCTTGTCGAAGGAAACATGTTATGTACATTGGATTAAATTGCTGACTTTCCCTTCACACTGGCCCGAAAATTCTTGTAAGACAAAGTCCTGACGGAGTGACTCCCTGCAATTGGAATATTAGGTCAATCCTAAAAACAATCATAATCTTTTTAACTATTTCAGTTTTAAATACACACAATGGTAGGCTTACTGTTCAGTGTACTTGTGCTGCTTCCAGACATACATGCTACTGTAAAAAACATCTGGGAGTCAAAGACTGCAGTCCTTCCATAACTCCAACAGAAGTGTGATGGGCATGATTTTCCAACCATTTAAATTAAAGGTGAGAAATTTGCACATACAAATTTCTGATATTCGCTCCTGCCAAGTGAGGCTCCCCGCCAGTAGCATGAAGTTGGCAATTTACTCCTATGGTGTAGGGGAGAAAAAAAGGGACAGGGGCTGTTTGAGGCCAAAGTGGAATTTAATATCTTGTTGAATCACCAATTCAGTTCCAGGAATCACGTTCAAATTTTGTAGCTGCTAAAGTCTTAGGTTCTAATCCTGAGGCTTATTAGGAGCTATGTCTGTTATACTGTATTATTAAACAAACTGCCCTCTCATCACCTTTAAATGGCTTAAACAATGTAGCCCCCACTAAGAGTGATCCCTACTGACAACTCATTTCAGGAAACACAGATATACAAAGAGGAGAAAAAAGAACTGAACAATCTTTGAAACTGCAACACTTGCAGAGTTCAGTTCTTCACCATTTCTATTATGTGAGCCAGGGCCACTGGCTGACTTGACCTCCTGAAGATCATTAGTGAAGGATTTCTTTCACTGCCATCTTTTGAGTCCTTGAAAAATAGAAATCAATATGTAGGGAAGGTGACTCCATCAGAAGCACTAAATGCAATCAGATCCATGAATGGTAGCACAGAACAAATAAATAATTTGTTTAAAGAAGAACTCAATTCTGTGAGTAAGTACTTTAATCTAAATTGTGTCAGAGTAATTTTTTAATTATTCAGTATAAAATTGGTGTTTGAATGGCTGCAGAGCTTAAGAGACATTCATCCAACAGGATAAAAAGGATAATTAAAAAAAATAACCACCCTGAACATATCAATGGATGAATACTTCGCAGTTAAACTATTTATACACACTTATCTCCTGGGAAAGTTGTCTCACATTAATGGATGTTAGGAATTAGGATGTTGCGAAAGATGAGACATAAGAAGATAAACCTTTTTTCACTAAAACTGAGAAAGGGTATGGGTGGAGATAAAAGAAATAGTGATAGGCTGTTTCCACTGGTCCTAAGATGGTGACAAGGGAGCATAAATTTACGATAATTCACAACCCCCAGCCTCCTCTCCCAACTTTTATCCTTCCTTGCCCCCACACCACCACCACCTCCTGGCCTCCATTCTCGACCCCCCGATCCTCCCCCCCCCCCCCCCCCCACCGATTCCCAGACCCGACCCCAATCCTGGACCCCGGTTCTGATCACCGACCCTGACCCACTTACCTGAGGGCCGCTGCAATACTAGCAGTGCCCTGATCTTGCTCTCCTCTTCTCAGGCTGGCCCAATATTGAAGGCACCTCAGGTCTCACCATTCAGGTGCAGGACATGTACCCCGTGCCCCCGCGCATCCAAAATAGAATTTCTAGGCCATGATTTTTCATTTACTGGGTGCAATTTTAACTTTTATTGCCGGGTGAAGAACAGGTGATAGCGAATCGGAAGTCCATTTTACACCTCGTTCGATTTTCTTTTCCAATGAAGTCAATAATGTGTGCCAGCAAAGAGGCTCTGAATTTTGAGAAACCTGTCATCTTTTCTTTACCCTTTCGTTCTGACATCTCCTTTCCATGGAGAAGGGATGAAAGTTTCCCCTGGCAAACAAGGCTTCCATTACTTATTTGATGCATCAGTACACTGAAAACTGATTAGTTTGGTAAATATCCCTGTTAACAGCCATTTGAATTGGCCCTATATTACATAGAATGCACAGCACAGAAACAGGCCATTCAGCCCAACAAGTCCATGCCAGTGTTTACGCTCCACGTGAACCTCCTCCCACCCTTCTTCATCTAACCCCATCAACATATTCTTCTATTCCTTTCTCGCTCATGTGTTTATCTAGTTTCCTCTTAAATGCATCTACGCTAGTCGCCTCAACTACTCCTTGATGGTGTGTTCTACTTTCTAGCCATTCTCTGGATAAAAAAGTTTCTCCTGAATTCTCTATTGGATTTATTAGCGACTATTTTATATTTATGGGCCCTATCCCCGCAAGTGGAAACATCTTCTCTACATCTACCCTATCAAACCCTTTCATAATCTTAAAGACCTCTATCAGGTAACCTCTCAGTCTTTTTTCTAGAGATAAAAGCTTGAGACTGTTCAATCTTTCCTGATAGGCATAACCTCTCGGTTCTGGTATCATCCTAGTAAATCTTTTTTGCATCTTCTCCAGTGCCTCTGCAGCCATGAGCGAGAGTCCCGAAGGCTGTGTTGCCTACCCAGTGCCAGGGTTAAGGACATCTCCTCAGGGCTGGAGAGAAACTTGGAGTGGGAAGGGAAGGATCCAGTTGTTGTGGTCCACGTAGGTACCAATGACATAAGTAGGACTAAGAAAGAGGTTCTGCCGAGGGAGTTTGAGCAGCTAGGGAGAAATTAAAAGCAGAACCACGAAGGTGATAATCTCCGGATTATTACCTGAGCCATGAGCAAATTGGCACCGGATAAATCAGATCAGAGAGATGAACGCATGGCTCAAAGATTGGTGTGGGAGAAGTGGGATTCAATTCATGGGGCACTGACACCAGTACTGGGGAAAGAGGCAGCTGTTCCGTTGGGACGGGCTTCACCTGAACCATGTTGGGACCAGTGTTCTGGCAAACCGAATAACTAGGGCGGTAGAGAAGGCTTTAAACTAAATAGAGGGGGGAAGGGCTCAGGTGGGGCAAAGTTTAGATTGATAAAGAGAAAAGACAAGAAAGTAGTACAGGAAAGTGATGGGGGTAATGATAAACAGAGTGTGTCAGGAAGGGACAGAGCCTACAAACATAAGAACGCACTAGCAAATGGGGCCGGGGTAGGAAAGAATGGTAAAATGACAAAATTAAAGGTTCTTTATCTGAATGCGCGCAGCATTCGTAATAAGATAGAAGAATTGATGGCACAAATAGAAACAAATGGGTATGATCTTATGGCCATTGCAGAGACGTGGTTGCAAGGTGACTAAGGTTGGGAGCTAAATATTCAGGGCTATTTAACATTTCGGAAGGATAGGAAAAAAGGTAAAGGTGGTGGGGTAGCTCTGTTAATAAAGGATGAAATTGGTATAATAGTGAGAAATGATCTTGGCTCAGAAGATCAAGATGTCGAATCAATTTGGGTGGAGGTAAGAAATATAGGGAAAGAAATCACTGGTGGGAGTAGTACATAGGCCCCCTAACAGTAGCTACACTGTAGGGCAAAATATTAATCAGGAAATAAGGGAGGCTTGTAAAAAAGGTAATGCAATAATCATGCGCGATTTTAACTTTCAAATAGATTGGACAAATCAGTTCGTAGAGTGTATTAGGGACTGTTTCTTAGACCAATACATCGGGGAAGCAACCAGGGAACAGGCCATTTTGGATCTGGTAATGGGTAACGAAACAGGATTAATTAATGATCTCAAAGTAAAGGATCCCTTGGGAAGCAGTGATCATAACATGATAGAATTTCACATCCAGTTTGAAAGCGAGGATCTTGGGTCTGAAACTACTGTATTAAACTTAAATAAGGGCAATTATAAAGGAAAGAGGGCGAAATTGGCTAAAGTGGATTGGGTAAACAGATTAGATGGTATGATGTTGAATAAGCAGTGGCAAACATTTAAAAAGATATTTTATGACTTGCAATAAAAATATATCCCTATGAGGAGGAAAGACTCCACAAAAAGGGTGAACCAACCATGGCTAACTAAGGAAGTAAAGGATGGTATCGGGTTAAAAGAAAAAGCATACAACATGGCAAAGATTACTGGTATGCATGAAGGTTGGGAAAACTTTAAAAACCAGCAAAGGATGACTAAAAGAATAATAAAGAGGGAGAAAATAAATTATGAGAGTAAACTAGCAAGAAATATAAAAACTGACACTAAAAGCTTCTACAAGTATATAAAAAAAGAGGGTAACTAAAGTAAACATTGGTCCCTTCGAGGATGAGACTGGGGAAATAATAATGGAAAACAAGGAAATGGCAGAGGAATTGAACAGATATTTTGTATCTGTCTTCACAGTAGAAGACACTAATAACATACCAATAATAGTAGAAAATCAAGAGGCAAAGGGGAGGGAGGAACTAAAAACAATCACTATAATTAGAGAAAAAGTACGAGGTAAACCAATGGGTCTAAAGGCTGACAAGTCCCCTGGACCTGATGGCTTGCATCCGAGGGTCTTAAAGGAAGTGACTACAGAGATAGTGGATGCATTGGTTGTAATCTTCCAGAATTCACTAGATTCTGGAAAGGTCCCCAGCAGATTGGAAAACTGCAAACGTAACACCCCTATTCAAGAAGGGAGTGAGGCAGAAAGCAGGTAACTATAGACCAGTTAGCCCAACATCTGTCATTGGGAAAATGCTAGAATCCATTATTAAGGAAGTAGTAGCAGGACATTTGGAGACTCATAATACAATCAAGGAGAGTCAACATGGTTTTATGAAGGGGAAATCATGTCTGACAAATTTATTAGAGTTCTTTGAGGAAGTAACTGGCAGGGTGGATAAAGGGGAACCAATGGATGCAGTATATTTGGATTTCCAAAAGGCATTCGATAAGGTGTCACATAAAAGATTACTGCACAAGATAAGAGCTCATGGTGTTGGGGGTAATATACTGGCATGGATAGAGGATTGGCTAACTAACAGAAAACAAAGAGTCGGGATAAAAGGGTAATTTTCAAAATGTCAATCTGTAACTAGTGGGGTGCCGCAGGGATCAGTGCTGGGGCCTCAACTATTTACAATATATATCAATGACTTGGATGAAGGAACAGAGTGTCTTGTGGCCAAATTTGCTGCTGATACAAAGATAGGTGGAAAAGCAAGTTGCGATGAGGACACAAAGTGTCTGCACAGGGATATTGACAGGTTAAGCAAATGAGCAAAAATTTGGCAGATGGAATATAATGTGGGAAAATGTGAAGTCATCCACTTTGGGAAGAAAAATAAAAAAGCAAAATATTATTTGAATGGAGAAATACTACAAAATGCTGCGGTACAGAGGAATCTGGGTGTCCTCGTACATGAAACACAAAAAGTCAACATACAGGTGCAGCAGATAATCCGGAAGGCAAACGGAATATTGGCCTTTATTTCTAGGGGGATGGAGTATAAAAGCAGGGAAGTCATGCTACAACTGTACAGGGTGCTGGTGAGACCACACCTGGAGTACTGCGTACAGTTCTGGTGCCCTTATTTAAGGAAGGACATACTTGCATTGGAGACAGTTCAGAGAAGGTTCACTAGGTTGATTCCGGGTATGGAAGGGTTGTCTTATGAGGAAAGATTGAACAGGTTGGGTCTATACTCATTGGAGTTTAGAAGATTGAGAGGAGATCTTATTGAAACATACAAGATTCTGAGGGGACTCGATAGGGTAGATGCTGAGAGGATGTTACCCCTCATGGGGGAATCTAAAACTAGGGGGCATAGTCTCAGAATAAGGGGTCGCCTGTTTAAGATGGAAAGGAGGAGGAATTTCTTCTCCCAGAGGGTCGTAAATCTTTGGAATTCATTATCCCAAAAAGCTGTGGAGGCTGAGTCATTGAATACATTCAAAGCTGAGCTAGACAACTTTTTGATCAGCAAGGGAGTCAAAGGATATGTGGAAAGGGCAGGAAAGTGGAGTTGAGGTAAAAATCAGATAAGCCATGATCTCATTGAATGATGGAGCAGGCTCGAGGGGACGAATGGCCTAATCCTGCTCCTCTCTCTTATGGTCTTATGCCTCCATGTCTTTTTTATAATAGGGAGACCAGAACTGTTCACAGTATTCCAAGTGTGGTCTAACCAAGGTTCTATATCAGTTTAACATAACTTCTCTACTTTTCAATTCTATCCCTCTGGAAATGAACCCTTGTACTTGGTTTGCTTTTATTACGGCCTTATTAACCTGCGTCGCTACTTTTAGTGATTTGTGTATCTGTACCCCCAGATCCCTCTGCTCCTCTACCCCTATGGTCACCACTTTGAATTTGAGGGAGCCAATAATTCCCTTACTAGAAAGCAAAAGCTGTAATGTGAACTAGGACATGTTACTCAAAAAAATGATGCATAAATTCAGTTGGTTAAAATTATAAATTCACATATTATCGCAAAAGATTTTTCTTGCATTTCTTAGAGTCAAATCCCTGATGTGGTAATTAAATTGGTGCAGCATCTTGATTTTAAATAGTCTCTGGTAGAAAAGCAATAGTTTAAAAAAATCTGTGTGTTCATGAAGGTGAGTGATATCACTACTGAGCACTCTGAGGATCAATTTAACATGGCCAGTAGATCTCTTTATTCTGCCCAATAAAATCACTTAATAATGAACTGAGAAGAGTTCTCCAAGTGCAGTGTGAATTTTTCCTCTTCCTGCTCCAGCTTTCCTTATTTCATTTCTAGGTACATTCATATTTCTGTGCTGACTTTAGGAGAGTGACACTATAACCAGCCTCCCCCACTACTCTCCCCCATTTACATTTCCAGCTGATGACATTCTCCATCAGACACAGGAATAAGCATAGCCCTCAAGTCTGGTGAAACCAGCAGCAATTTCTAAAGCCCACAAAGAAGTGGGTCTTCATTGCGGTTTCAAGAGGGTAAGTTGCCAAGTTTATGTTACCAACTGTAGCCGATAGCAACAGAACCATGTATTTGCCATCGGCCGCAATTTGTAAATGTAAAATCGCCTTCTGCTAATTGAATGCAATCTGTTGGTAGTTTTGTGCTGTGGGTCGAGATTGGCCAAAACATTTCATGTAGAACCCTGCCAGCCATGCAGCTTATCAGTCTGGACTGTGATTGAACCCAGATACCAGTGGTGAACCCACAACTCCAACCAACCCCAAAATATGGAACTGCACACCGTCAAAGTGCCGCTGACTGCCAGCTTAATGACTGGCATTGTTTTAGTTTAGATTCTGGGAGACCAGTGTCTATGCGCTAACTCCTGGCATTTATACTTCTAAATCCCAGCTCCCTTATCCCAGTACCAGGCTCAAGAAATCTGGTCAGCAAATCTGCCACTGGGATAAAGGAGCTGGATATCCTAGTGTAAACAGTGGGAGCCAACTCACAAATAGTGAAATCTGAACTAAAACCGCACCACTATAAAAGCAGCATTAAAATGTTTTTTCAGTGTTAAATAATTTGTCCAATTTCTGTACCAAATTGCCTTGTATCTCATTATATTATAATGTGAGGAAGGTTTTGTCATGTAATTATATTATAGGGCCACGAAAACTGATTTTTTCAGGCTGCCATACTGCCTTGATTGAAAAATAGTTCTAACTTATTTTTGGGAACATTTATTTTTGTAAAGCGCTTTACAGCCAATGAAGTACTTTTGAAGTGTAGTCACTGTTGTAATGTAGGAACTGCGGCAGCCAATTTGCGCACAGCAAGCTCCCACAAACAGCAATGTGATAATGACCAGATCATCTGTTTTTGGTGGTATTGATTGAGGGACAAATATTGGCCGACGCACCAGGGAGAACTCCCCTGCTCTTCTTCGAAATAGCGCCATGGGATCTCTTACATCCATCTGAGAGGGCAGACGGGGCCTCGGTTTAATGTCTCATCTGAAAGACGGCACCTCCAACAGTACTGCACTGGAGTGTCAGCGTAGATTATGTGCTAAGGTCTCTGGAGTGGGACTTGAACCCACAACCTTCTGACTCAGAGATGAGAGTGCTACCAACTGAGCCACGACTGACATGCATGCACAGTCAACTCAATAGAGGTCACATCAGATCACATGATAAAATATTTAAACATACTGAATATGCGTAACAAAGAAGAACTACGTTTAGGTGATTAATTAACTGTTCAATAAAAAGGAAAATCTGGTTTCTAGTCTTCATGCATTTGCAATGTTTATAGAAGTCATCAGTGACTCTAATATAAAGGACTTTCCACCGACATGTGTCATATTCATGAATAATATATCTTTTCTAATGACTACTCATAGTAGCTACCAAGTGACACGTTTAGTACATTTGGAGAATTAGCAGTTTTCTGTTAAAAAAAAACCTGCCACTAGATTTTCCTCTAGTGGCATTTTTTTTTTCATGTTTAGTATAAATGTCAATATTCTTCCTGGTTCAGGATGTAGATTTCCCAGCCAGCTGAAATTAGAGTCACTCTGGAGCAATGGGGTCTCTCATTGCTTCAGAGTGACTCCCATTTCAGTTTGAAGTCACAGCCCTTGCATTTTTGTATGGAATAACTCCAGAGTGCACGAAGGAATCAGCAGTGTAGAACAGCGAGACCCTAGTTGAAGGTTTTCATGCTGTTAAGAAAATTGATGTTTTTACTAATATGTCAGACAAAATTCTGCTGAGTCTATTATTTACCTCTATAAAATGGGGCAGTACTTTGAACAGATAATGCTTTCCGGAAGATTTTTCCCTTTCATTAGTTGCTTACTGATGGAAATTTGTCGAGAGAAAAATTGTTTTGTTTATTTTTAATTTCAAAACCAATCACACTAATTTGAACACTAACCATTCTAATTTCCTATTTTAAATAGTGGATAGTGCATTAGACTAGATTAATGACCTTTCACTATTGGGGCTTGTGGCTGAATTCAGTCCAAAGTGATGGGTTGAAAATTTGCTATAAAAGGTTCTTAAGTGAAAATAGCTAAGGTAGTTTCAACCAAAGGACACAGATCCACAGTACAAAACAGTCCCAATTCAGTTCAAATGAGTATTAAAATTACAGTCTCACTCAGAATCGCCACATAGTTGACTAGTCTCAAAAATGGAAAGATTCACACTGTTGCTGTAGAGTTGCTCTTCTGAATTTAAGGTTAAGGTGCACATTGGAACAGAGTAGAAGGAACTTAATCTGAATCTAGCTGTGCTGCACCTGATCTGGAAATGGTAGAATTCAGTTCACGCCATGCCCACAGTTCCCTAAATAACGATTTCATGAGCTAGGCTATGGGAACCACGAAAGAGACTCGAGTAATTTTTCCTCGTACACGTGAAAAAAATTAGAAGGCAAATTAACCTAAGTTACTTTTGCACACTTCCTTGTGGACAGTTACAAAGAGGTTTTAGAGGAGTCTAGGAGCAGATTGTCTGCAGACCTGAAATATCACGCAGGATTCTCCCTTCTGATCGCTATCCAGCAACCCTTCTGAAAGTGCATGTATATGGACGCTGGGCGAGGTCACGATTGGGTTTGGCTGTTATGCCACGTTTCAATTTCAAGGCTCACACAGAAATATTTGCTACCTGGGTAGGGTACAGGAGGGTGATTGGTACCTGAGGACCATATCTCAACAAGGAACCGTATCCCCCCACAGGAGAGCAGTGAAGAAAATTGGTGAGAAGCAGAGAAAAGCTATAATATTAGTTACATTGAAACTATGTTGATGGGAGTCGCAGTGTTATTGAAGCTTAGGTTCTTCCTCAACATTGCAAGCATGTGCTTGTGTCACCACCAACTATCTGGTTTGTAGTAGTGCAGCAAGATGATGATCTGTGAAATTCAGTTACATGCTTCAAGATCTGTGTAGATTACTGTTTCTTTGCTGATGGAGAGACTGGCAATCTCAAAAGCTTGTAAAAATATTATTAATCTTACAGTCAACTGACTGCAAGGTATCAGGAAAGCTGTTACTTAAATAATAGAATACAATAAATAACAAGCACCTTGTAATTTGACAAGAAGTAAGTTCAAAACAACATAGATTAGGAGCATCACTAAAATAAAAATCAGTTTAAAGTAAGAAATGTTTCATCATGCTTTACTAATTGCATAAATTTTGCTTTTGTTTTGACAAATGCATGTTAAGTTTGTGTTTGGTCTCACCTCCTGTTTAGCATATCTTGGGTAGTCAGTTATATGATAATAGCAGAGAACTGTTTGCAACACCCAGCCTAAGGTTTATGATCTGGACTTCACAGATAATTCACCACAATTACAACATCCTTACCAGTGCAATGGAATAAGCCACAGAAAGGATTAAAAACAAAGCACAACAGTTTAAAATAATAGAACTGAGTAAATAATGAAGTAATCACTTATTCCCATGATGAAGGGTCTTTGAAGTATATCTGCCAATGGTCAGCTGACTGTATTACTGAAGGATAGAGAAGCTTTCTAGAAACTGATGGGTTAATAGTCTAGATCAGGTCTGCTGTGTCTCAATCTACCAAAAAGTTTGAGGTTCTAGTTATAACAATACTAATTTATAATGCAGAAAATTGGGAATCAATGCAGATTGAAGGGAAAGAAATGGGTCCATTTGACAATGAATGTCACTATAGGCTACTTCAAATAAAATAGCAAAACCAAAAATTAACATAACAGACAGAATATAAGCATAGAAATGACTGTTTGCAATGATGGCATACAAATACTTTATGCATTCATACGGCATTCCTCTTCCACTACTTTAATGAAGGAATGAATTCATTATTATAATAAGTAGGAATTTCTAGACTCTAAGTTACACTTAGTATTAATAGTTACCCAATTGAAGAGGCAATTGATTGGGGACTAGCAGTTAGGGCTACTGCCGGAAATAGGCAGGCGCCTCATTAATATAATTAAATAGGGTGTGTATGACGCCGATGCAATTTTGAGGTCCGAACACACGCCGAGCAGGTCCCACCCACTCGCTCCAAATGGAACACAAGCAAACCAGCGGCCCGTAAAGGGATTGCTAGAGGCTGCTCAGACAAGGCCAAAAGAATAGGTTCGAGATCATTTTTTGGGGAGCAGGATGAGTAGGAATGCTGCTCCTGCGCCTCCACAAAAATCTTACCAGCCACTGCTTGACCTTCTACCGCACCCCGGCCGTTTATCCTGGCCTTCCCCTTTAAGGGTAAATGCCGGCTTGGCTCTGCAGATGGGCCACCAGAATTCCCACCCTCCTCCCCTCTTATCGGTGAGCTGCATATCAGCTTGTTTAGTGTGGGCAGCTTGCTTATTCTATTTAAATGAGACCCAACCATGAAAATGGTTTGGGCCTCAGGCGGACTCACTCTGCCCACTGCCCAGTCCGATGAATGGAGCAGCATGAAAATTGCCCCCAATTATTCAGGATGCCATTGTGCTTTAAAAATATAGTGGCTATTTCAAATAATAGTCTTCTTAGGGGAATAAATTATTTTTGTGGAGAATTATTATTTCTATTCCTAATTTGAAGATTGCATGGGTCTGGTTTAGTGGGCAAATATCAAGTTTCCCATTCACAATTACTTTTCATAGGATGGCAACATCCTTTAGCGACATTTAATTACAAGTGAACTTGTTCTAATCAAGATTCGAAACATGTATTTGAAGTTTCCAGAAGCTGAAATTGGACCTAAAGCAGTTTCTTTGTTTTCACTAATGTTCCATTGCATTTGATATTGATGCCATTCTCCTTTTATAACATTAAAATTCCTATTTTGCTCATGTTGTGTGTATTGAGCTCCTTTTTATATTTTATCATTCCCATTTACTCAATTTATATATTTTAACTCTTACTTTATGTGTCAGACTAGCCCTATTCCTGCAGAGTTTTCTGATAATTTTCTGTACTGTTTGTTTAGTTTTTTGTGATTTGCTTTTGTTGTTAATGAATTCAATAGTTGTTTAGCAACTAAAGTCTATTGATGAACTCTTCTTGGATTGTGTACTGTCTTCAAAGTGAAGTTTACCACCAAGAACAGACTAGAATTAAATGATTTATTGGGTTTATGTCAATATTATAGTTTGTTGCATGGTTGAATTTAGAATGTAAACTGTTCATATATCCAGTGTTTTACTTTATCGACATCACAGAAAGCAGTTGGTGAGTTGCATGAGTTGTGATACTCTCATAAATGTTGAGGAACATTCAAGCCAGTTTATAGCCATCAGACCCCCAAGAATGTTAGTCCTGCTACAGTTATAGTCTTCCTTTCTTTCTTTTTGTGAATGTGCAATATCAACTTGAACTGAATTTTCTTGAATTTACAGCTGGTTATTCATTGCTAAATTTCGGTGCATTTTATGTTGTGATTAAATATACTTTGCTGGAATACAATCATACGGAAGGGCAAATTTGTATAAGAAACAAATGGTCTGATACCACCATGCATGTTATTATTTTGTATGTATTCTTATAATTTGATCGATTCAGTACTACTGTTTACTCCACTTTATTATAAGCTGTTTAATCAAGCTTTCTGCTTAATTAATTGCACATGTTAACTTAGGGACTGACTTGTTCTGAAAATTTTGTGTTCTGATTAAACTCATTAAAATGAAATTAAGAACATAAGAAATAGGAGCAGGAGTAGGCCAATCGGCCCCTCGAGCCTGCTCCGCCATTCAATAAGATCATGGCTGATCTGATCCTAACCTCAAATCTAAATTCATGTCCAATTTCCTGCCCGCTCCCCGTAACCCCTAATTCTCTTTACTTCTAGGAAACTGTCTATTTCTGTTTTAAATTTATTTAATGATGTAGCTTCCACAGCTTCCTGGGGCAGCAAATTCCACAGACCTACCACCCTCTGAGTGAAGAAGTTTCTCCTCATCTCAGTTTTGAAAGAGCAGCCCCTTATTCTAAGATTATGCCCCCTAGTTCTAGTTTCACCCATCCTTGGGAACATCCTTACCGCATCCACCTGATCAAGCCCCTTCACAATCTTATATGTTTCAATAAGATCGCCTCTCATTCTTCTGAACTCCAATGAGTAGAGTCCCAATCTACTCAACCTCTCCTCATATGTCCACCCCTCATCCCCGGGATTAACCGAGTGAACCTTCTTTGTACTGCCTCGAGAGCAAGTATGTTTTTTCTTAAGCATGGATTGTTGATTATCACACCATCCAGAGAAACCATCCAGTATGTAACTTGCATTACCCGAGTCAGATAAATGCAGTTCAAGCAACTATATCAGACACTGACTTAGTGAGTTTATTCATGTTGTAGTGGCCATGGCAAAAGCCTTAAAGTGTGTAAATAGGCCTGAGTGTAATGAGCACTCAGATACCCAACTGTATTTCATTAGTGCACCCGACTATTTCTAGATGAATACAGGATCCACATCTGAGAATCACTCTTAGCACTGGACTCTCTGAAAAATGAGCAACCAGTAAAAAACACAAAAAAGTCATTTTGAACATAATAGCCTATAAATTACTGTATATAAGAGTGTACACAACAATGTAATTTAAGATGTTAAGCATCCATGTGCTAATGTTGCACACAGTAATTTCTAGGTTAATATGTCAATGTGGAATAGAGTTCAATAATATCTATACAGGCTACAATAGGTCATGTTACTTTACAAGTAAGAAGCTTTAGGAAATAGCAGTGGCAAAAATCTCTTCCTACACTGAAGTCTCAATACACTCTTGGTAATTGCCTTTGTCAATTACTTGCAATTTCTTTTCTGGTCCTAGGTAATTACAATTAATAGAAACAGATTGCATTAGTAGTTTGATTGATCAGTGTCGTTATAAAGGTAAGAAAAAGTTTTCTTTTGGTGTAGGTAAATATGGACTGAAGAACATTTTCATTCAACTAACAACATTCAATGCATATATTAAGCAGCCATAATAAACAGGTCAATATATGTAGCAGGTATATTGCATGAATACGCCTGAATGTAAACATTGCTGTACATTGATATACGTACCCACACACTTCACTTCATCATGGAATACAAAAGAATGATAGTTTTAATTTACAGTACTTTATTTGAAAATTTAACCTATTTAAATTAACATTGTGCCTTTAAAACTGTGTACCTTTAAATATAGCATACAAACATGCATTAATTTTTAAAGCCTGGAAATTGTGGGACATTAACTTTTATCTCTGTTCTGTGCAGGTGTTTATTGTGTGAAATCTTTATAGCTGCAATTCACCGAGATGAGTTGCCTTAGTGTAGTCATAAGCACGTTCTTATGTGTGGATACATTGTCAAATCACTTTTAAATTGCTTTATATTAAATAAGTTGTTTGATTGAAAGGGGCATGTTGTATTTACAAAGTTACAGTGTCTATCAATTATACAATCCTGGATAAATTGAAGAGACCAGGTCTTTTTTGGCAATGCAATAGCCTGACATAAATTACTGTTATTTCATCTCCAGAAAACTTCCCAAGATTAATTCCAGAAGCTGGGAGCCTTATTTACTCCAGAATGCAACACTTTAAAGACCTGCTGGACTCACTCCCCATGGACGCCTACACTCATGGCTGCATTCTACATCCAGAATTGACCACGGAATCCATGATCCCAAAGTACGCCACAGCTGAAATCCGCAGTAAGTTGATGCACAAGCACAAAGAGTGTAACACACTTCGGAATGGGGTTGATGTTGTCACATCCGAGTGCGGTAGCCTCGTGATTATGGTACCAGACTGGCAACCCAACAATCATGAGTTCAAATGTTAACGGAGAAAGTTGTGAAATTGAATTCAATAAATCTGGTAATTAATAGGCTAGCACCAGAAAATGACCATGAAAGCTACCAGATTGTTGTAAAACTCCAACTGGTTCATTTCCTTCAGAGAAAGGAACATGCCATCTGGCCTACATTTCAGGACATTTGAATTTGTCATCTTAAATTATCAATTATGTATCAATAATATTCATGCTGATTGATCTACTCTCTCAGATCAGCAGCTCAAAGTGTCCCGAAGTTAACTTTCAACAAAAACTGAAGACAGGAATAACTCAGAAATTATGATGATGGCACAGTGTACAAAACGCATATACTTACATTCACGTACACACACATATTCTCAATAACCATGAGGAGAAGCTGTTTGTTTCCTGCCTGTTTTCCACAGCTTGAATATAAAGTAGATTGACAAAGACAAAATAAAGTCGCTGAATAGCATTTTGTTCTCACAACACAACATTGTCAAGCTTTGAACTGTAGTTCTGGTGCAATGTTCTGCATTTATTAAAAACATAAATGTCTCAGATAAATAAAGAAGCAGTAGAATTGCTAATCTAGCTATTTCATCACAAACCATTTATTAATGTATACAATCTTTTTTGTTTATCCCATTTCATTTTGAAAAAGCAATTAAAACCTAACAGAATGTTTCTTGTCCTTGTAACAGCCTGCCGTCCTGGAAGTGATCCAGTTCAGGAAGTTGCAACTGTAGTTTTGCTTCTCTCTCCTTCCCCTCCCCACTACTACTTAATTGCATTTCTAGTTTACTATATGTTGCTAATTGTGAAAGGCTCAGGGGTCGATATTAACCCCCCCCCACCCCCAACAATGGGCGGGAAAGGGTGGGGGGGGTTAAAAATTAAAAATCGTGACGTGTGACCCCCCCCACCCACCACGTATGCGCCTGCTGCTGTTTTTATGGCAGCGAATAGTGAGCCGTGCATGTGCCCCATCTTGGAGAGACGGGACACTTCATTATAATATTTAAATTAGGCTCCCACAATGCAATTTGGAGCCTGATTTAAATTTAACGGTTGGGGTTTGGGAAACCCAGCAGTGAAAGGGAGACGAGAGCAGCCAGCTGAAGGCAGCAAGAGCTTCTTAGAGCACTCCTTGTGGGCCAGGAGGAGCAGGAATGCTCCCCCCAACCCTTCAAGCAAACCTTTTGCCAATCACGATCGGCCGACCACCGCCCCCACTCCAACCCCCAATCTTTCCTTCCCTCCTTCCCTATTGCTGTGCTCCAACCCCCGTCACTAAGCCCCTATCTTCCCCTCACTTCCAGATTACTGTGCTCAGACACCCCCACCCCCCCACCAAGCCCCGATCTTTCTCGACCCACCCTCCTAATTGCTGGGCTCTGACTCGCCCCCACCAACCCACCCATCAAGTCACAAGCTTTCCCGATTGCTGCGACCTTCTACTGCTGGCTTTCCCGCCCGGCAGCCGGCCAGCCTGTCAATCTGGCCAGCTAATGGGCGGGAAATGGAATTAAAAAATGACAATGGGGTCCTGCTGTTAAATTCGGCAGGACCACTGCGTGCCTGGAATTTCTGGGTTTGCCCCCTCCCCCCCCCACAACCGTGTACCCCCGCTCCCTTCCCGCCTCCCCGTAAATATTGGGACCTCAGTGTCTATGATTGACCCTGTGTCTGACGCTGGGGGCGGGTACTAAAACTATGAGACTAACCATTAAAGGATGGGCAGTCCTTATTCAGTTTCTATTGACTGTTTTATTACCCTCTAATTTTCACCTATTTTTCCTCTCATTCCTAGACTCACTGGAGGAATGAACCTCTGGGCCCCACAAGGAAACGTTGGGCTCCCATACCCTGGGTTTCTGCCCCCAACCGCGATTACCTGCCCCCCACCCCGATCAAGCTATCTTAGTGCCGGGACCGTTCCCACGAGTCCCCGGCGGTGGCCTTCTGTCACCCAAAATCCCATGCTCATGACCCCCCCACCACTGATTGCGCCCGAGTTAAAGTCGACCCCGCTGTCTTTCAGATTAGACGTTAAACCAAAATCCCATGTGCCTGTTCAGGTGGACATAGAAGATCCCATGGTACTATTCAAAGATGAGCAGGGAAGTTCTCCTATGTGTCCTGGCCTGAAAGAACATCACCACTAACAGATTAACTGGTCATTATCTCATTGCTGTTTGTGGGACTTCGCTGTGTGCAAATTGGCTGCCTCACTCACCTACATAACATCAATGACTACACCGCAAAAGTAATTCATTGGCTGTAATGCACTTTAGGATGGCCCGAGACTGTGAAAGGCAATATATCAATGCAAGTTCTTTCTTTTCTTTGTGTGACTCATGCACATATTCGTTTCAGACCAACTTTGAACAGCATACACATCTGCAAGTCATCATTGAGCATCAGTTGTACAGGATTCTCAAATATTAAAGCCAAGCTTATAACACGATTGGAGTAAATACAATTATGCCAACAGACTTGTGCATAAACATTGGCCCTTACAAGTAAGGTATAATCAAAATGCACAGTAACTACACCAATATTATACATGAACCACTGAAAATTAATCTTAAAACATCAAGCACAACTGAAAATTGCACCATTACTTCCCAAGGATTTTCCTTGGCTCCCTTCTCTTCATCCAAATGCTGCCTCTTTATGTCATCATCTGAAGACATGGAGTCAGCTTTCACATGTATAATGATAACATCCAGCTCTACCTCTCCACCACCTGTCTTGACCCCCTCACCCCCAACTGCTCTGTGTTGTCAGACTGCTTGCCCGATATCCAATGTTGAATGTGCTGCAATTTCCTCCAGCTAAACATGAGTAAGTTCTAAGCCATTGTCTTTGGCCTCTGTCACAAATTCCGTACCCTTGCCACTGATTGCATCTATCCCCCAGCCACCGTCTCAGGCTGAACCAGGCTGTTTGCAACCTTGGCCTCTTGTTCGATCCCGAGCTGATCTTCCAGCCCCATTTCCTCTCCATCACAAAGACTGCCTACTTCCACCTCTAGACTCAACTATTCCAATGTTCTCCTGACCAGCCGGCCTTCCATCTTCCACCCTCGGTAAACCAGCTCATCCAAAACTCTGCTGCTCATCTCCTATTCCACACCTGCTCATCATTCACCCCTGTTTTTGCTAACTTGTATTGGCTCCTGGTCTCCCAACGCCTCAAATTTAAAATTCTCATTCTCGTGTTTAAATCCTTTCAAGGCCTCACTTCTCCCTACCTCTGTAACCTTTTCCAGCACCATAACCTTGTCATAACTCTCTGTTCTTTAGACTTTGGCTTCCTGTGCATTCCTCCCTCTCTTCAACCAGCCATTGGTGGTCATGCCTTCAGCTGTCTAGGCCCCAAGCTCTAAAATTCCCTCCCTAAACCCCACCGCCTCTCCACCTCCTTTAAAACTGAACTTTTTCATCAAGCATTTGCTCAGTGTCCATTTTTGTCTGATTAGGCTGCTGTGAAGTGCCTTGGGACATTTTTCTACGTTAAAGGCGCAATATAAATGCAAGTTTTTGTTGTTATTGGACACATAAGCTTCCACTGCCATAGTCTCGTTTGTATAACGAATGCTTGCAAACTATCACCAAAATGTCGTGCCAAGTAGGAGCAGTGAACAGCTGAATAGTTATCTCCCAATTAAGTGATTTATGAGAGAACCGAGAGAAAGAGATAGCTGTCTGGAATTTGATCTAAAAATAAAGGCAAGCTGTTATTTCTGTGCAAATGGTAGAGGAACTTCCAGTGACTGCTCTGTGCAGTTAAACATGGAAAACCAGAAGTTCCTCTACCAGATGCCCTGCTCGTCCAGAAGCTTCGCGAGAAGGTGATCTCACCGGCTGGCTCACCGTTGAAATGACTGCAACGACATTAAGTTCCTCTCCTGCCCTGCTGGAAACAAACTAATCTCCCCAGAAAAAGGTATGTTCAGGTTTTTTTAGTCTAACCAAAATTTTAAATCAGCGTGGTAAGTCTTAATGACTGCCAAACAACCTCTCTGGCACTGAAAATTAACTTTTACAAATGTGGAGTCCCATTCCTTCACATTTTAATTGTTATTGGACATTTTTTTAAAATGTTAAAAATTTTTTTTTACTTTTTCTTTGTCTCTTTTATCTCTGGCTTTTAATTCAATATCTCTTACCCTTTATTCTGCTTTCTGTAACTGATTTTATATTGAATTTACTATTCTAACTTACACTTCCTGGTTCTGTGTCTGCGCCACTTATTAACAATGCTTCAATCTGATTGGTTAAGGGGATACACAGACACTTGCCCCGTTCACACAGGTCCCAGATGCCCGGGAGAGGGCGCTATGCTGGATTGAGGACCCATTGAGAGGAATTTGCAGTGCAAAAGCCCATGAAAAGTCTATGGGCAAGTCCAAGACTAACGAGCAGCTGGCGCCATTCACTTGCTGCTCACAGCAAAATCCGGCCCAGCGAGAGAGAGAGAGAGAGAGAATGCACAAGTAGGAGCTGTGAAAACACATTTTAATCCACGAGTGAGGACAAGTGAAGAGCAACATTATACAGTTCTTCATTTTGTGTAACACGGGTAGACACAAACTGTTAAAAATGTTTTTAAAATCCTTTGTCACAGGATTGATTATGGGTGCAGAGCATTTTAATACATCCTGTAATGGGAGTGCTTTGTATGCAATCATAGGATGTATTTAATGGAATCAATATGCTTTTGACTGTATATTGTGTCTCAAGTTGAAAATTAATATTTCCCCTCGCGGCTCAGTTGGTAATTACACTGCTTCACGTGGAACGAAGCTACATAGAACAATCAACTCTCAGGTTCGATCTCTCGTCCACGTTAGTTGCTCTCAACTGGATCGGCAGTACGGCTTCTACAATTGACCTCAGCACCCTGGGCTAGGGTTCCCAAAACTGGTCACTATGTAGCAACTCCCATTGCAATGTGCACATATAAGAGGCAGATATTTTTGTACTCGATTGTGATGCTCCCACTTGCATAGTTGAGTATTCTACTGCTAATCATTGTCTGGGCTCACATATGAAAATGGCTAGCAGCTGTTCACCCACACCCCAGCATGTCAGCACTTTCAGCAGAAGAGGGGGAAAAAGCTGTAAGATACTGAGTTATTGCTTTGCTTACAAAGTACATTATTTTTTTTGAGGCTTAATGAGGCCTGCGCTGGCCATCGATACAACCCCCAAAATGCTGGCATTTTTCTTCCCTGTAAATTACCCTTGCTGAGAATTAGGCTGTAGTCTGTGTCCCCAAATTCAAAATCCACGCTCACCACCACTGAGATTCCGCACTGCCGACGGAGCCTTGGAAAATTGGCCCTGTGAAATCTTATTTTCGGTACTGAAAAGAGCAACTCAGTAATCCTATGATGAAAGACTGACCTTAATGTTGCCAACTCACCTCTACAAGGGTAACAAAATTTCTTCTATTACAAATATTTGTCTCTTTACTTGTTAGCCATATCTGATCTGTGCTGGGGCAAACAAGTGGGATAAATGTGCAAAAGTGGGCATCCTTAATCGAGCTTAGCCCAAGTTGTCACCATTGCCACAATGTTCTACAAAGCATATATCTGCCCATTAATTATTATAGCTGGTCTCTTTTTCCTAAACACAGTAGATTTGATGATAGTAGGTTTAACTGGCTATTTGTGAAGTATACTGAGTACCAGATATTTCTCTCATGCTTCCTTTAGGTTAATTGAACTCTTCGACAGAAGTGTTCTTAAAATATCTGCATAAATCTAGTTGAATCTGTTTATAGTGACATAACTTTTCCTACTCTCCAAGCTGCCTACAGGATATGTTCCCTATTGAGACAGCTAACAGCTGTGGGGTTAGGCTGTGCTGTTTCATTTGCCCATTCCAAAATTAACAGCAAGTCCAGGTCAAGCTTTAATTGTCACAGCCATCGAATTATATTTTGCTTGTCCTCTACTCCACACCGCCTATCACTAGCATTCAAAAAATATGTACATTAATCCTCCTTAGTTATCAGAATCATCCAGTTTTTAAAAGATTTGTCACTCCATTTTGGGAGGTTAGCTCTTTGTTTGTTTAACATGACTATTATCTAATTCTCTGCCAGATTAATTCCTCTAGTGAGGTTATGTGTTCACATGTTTCATGGCATTTGAAAAAAAAATCATGATTTTCTTGTTCATTTCTTTCAATGTGATGGTGACTTTAACCTAAAATGGTCTCATTTCTACCATGTTTGCTACCATTGTTTTTCTTCTGGACATATTTGAACAGTAATTGCTGTCGTTTAAATTTTTGTCATAACTAAAAATGGCAATGGTTTATGTCCAGTGACACATCCACTTGATTGCATCATTGTCTTATAATACTTTTTTCCATGGGTTTGTCATCATTTCTGGAGACATTCATTCCCTTTGAGTGTGGTTTTGCATTGGAAGATGTGGCCAAATTCCTCAGCTATTTCTTAGAATCCTGCTGAAACTCTGATGGGTGTCCAGCAGAATGCCTTGGAAAAAGGCCTAGACCTGAAACTTAGGTAGGAAATCACAGTCAACCTTGTAAGGGGCCTCTTCCCATAAGACCAGCCATGTCAGAAGGAGCAGGGCAGGAGTGGAGACTCCTTACACTGGAAGTGCCTGCTTTCCTGGCCATTAAGAGACCCATGTAAGCCTAGAGGCTGGTACATCCAGTGAGTTGAGCCGCACTGGCTCCTGGTGGGAGTGGGGCATCCAGACTAGGGAAGTGGACTGGACCCCCGAGATGGGGATTAAATGGGGTGTCTGGGATGTGGGAGCTTGGGCATGATGGTGGCCAGGCACCGGAATTTCTGGCAGTAGCACTCAAGAGGCATGGACACCAACTGGTCCATGCATGCGGGGTGCCCTCCCACTGACCCCACTAATTCAGGGTCAGAGTTGGAGGGCATTGGCGGGTGCAATCCTGGTATTACTGCTGCGATCACGAGCTGCGCATTTTCAGGACGTTTCTTTTCAGAGGAATTCAGCCCAGTAACATCTGCAGTACTTCAATTTAACAGCCTTACAAGCGTGTGCCATGAATGGTAGTCAATTTAAAGGAAAACCTCAAGATAATGGTCTATAATAAGCCTTGCATTGGGGCTGTTTATGAAAACCATAGACCTGAAATAGAAACATAGAAAATAGGAGCAGGAGTAGGCCACTCGGCCCTTCGAGCCTGCTCTGCCATTCAATATGATCATGGCTGATCCTCTATCTCAATACCATATTCTCGCTCTCTCCCCATACCCCTTGATGCCTTTTGTGTCTAGAAATCTATCTAGCTCCTTCTTAAATATATTCAGTGACTTGGCCTCCACAGCCTTCTGTTGTAGAGAATTCCACAGGTTCACCACCCTCTGAGTAAAGAAATTTCTCCTCATCTCAGTCCTAAACGTCCTACCCCATATCCTGAGACTGTGACCCCTCGTTCTGAACCCCCCAGCCAGGGGAAACATCCTCCCTGCATCCAGTCTGTCTAACCCTGTCAGAATTGTATATGTTTCAATGAGATGACGCTTTTATAGATTGTACGTTAACAAAGATTTCTCCTCCCTATGGCTAGCTTCCACAGAGGCTCAAAGCTGATGTTGCAGTGCTTAGCTAAACATTCACACCTGCATTGCTGTTCAGCTTTTTGCATTGTGCCACAGAGAAGTTGTCCATCCAGGGCAGCTTTCAGAGCTGGGCGTACATTTCAAAAAGTTCCATTAGTTTCATTATTTTAAAGATATTTTCAAGTTGGGAATTTTCTATTAGGTATACAGTTTTTTTTACAAGTTATTTTGAGACTAAACAAGAACATAAAATGCAATTTTGCAGCTGAATATTTTCAGATTCAATTGAATTTGATTGGATCTGAATGTTTACCATAATATAAACTTAAGAGTAAGGCCATCCGAAAGCCTTATCATTTAGCAGTTTACTGCCAGTTATCATCTAGTTTCCATGGGGTTTAAGTGACAAGAATGCATCTATTTCATTTTCTGCTTTGGTTGGGAGAGGGTGTCTTATGGAGGGATATCTAAACCTAGGTAGGACCGTGGCAATTCTGCATGCACTTTCTTGCCAGTGTAATAGAGGGCTTTGATCGGTGCAATCTAATTTATACATTTTTTCTAGCACTGTTTGTGGACTAATAGATCCTAGTCCAAGCACTGAATCCCATCCTCGATATTGGAGAATGAATATTTATCAGTTATCCTTCAAAGTATTCATATTCTTTGATGGAACGTTTATGCATCAGCCACAGATGTTCAAATTAATGGAGGTCATTGGAAAGGAAAATCAGGCGGGGTGTATAACAGGTGGCTAATCCATTACTGCCCATTTTACACCATTGCCAAAGTTGAAAGTTGTGGCTGCCACATGTGATTACACTGACATGTGTTAGGACTGCTGCCAATACATTACCTAATACAATACATGAATCTCAGCTATTCAGCTTCTTCAGTAAACCAGGTTATAACTGCAATTACAAAACTACTGAACTCATTTTATATCTTAAAAGGACGAACCTGCAATTCTTTAACAAAGGGTTTACTTTAATATATTTTTGTAACTATTATTCTCTACGGCTTAGCAGGTTTATTTAGTAAGTAGCTTAGCCATAAAGATCAGGAAGGTCCATATTCAATTCCCAATCTATGCTGAGTTAGGGGCACTACAATTGGCTTCAAGACCCATTTAGAAAAGGAAAAATTAGTAGCATCCATGCTTCTGATCACCATCCAGCCACCCCTGCTGGAAATGCTTGTTTGTGGCTGTCAGATGAGAACAGGAATTGGCACATCTGTGAGGTCAATTATGATGCAATAGCCTGCCAGCACTTATGGCATAGTTTCACACATGAATAATGCCCATTTAAATGAGGTACTCAAGGCTGACCAGCACTTGTGGAGCTGCCCTTCTGTAAAAGGAAGAAAACTGGCAAGAGAAAAAGACTAAATAAATAATTCATCTGTTAATACTGCTGACACTTCTGGTAAATTCTCACATCCTTTCAGTATGTTCATTAAAACAGTCATTGTTTGTTAAAATGCATTTCATAAAGTATTCCCAATATTTCCATCTCAATAATGTGCAAGGTGAATGCTCTTAGAACGAATGATGCGTTATAGAAAAATCCCAATGCCATTTCATGAATGTAAGAAACCAATGCATTTAAGCCTTGATCTTGTGCTCGCAGCAAAATCTGTGTCAAGAACGGTTGGCTACCAGGGCAAAGTTAGCCTGCAGCACACTGATCTGACTGTATGCAGTTCTGCAGGGTCAGCTCGTTTGAATAAGTAGCATAACCTCTCAGAATTGTACTGGCAGCTAACCTAATGGGGCACATGGAAAATGTGGCTCACAGCTCAAACTTAAAGTGATGTGCCCAATTAAAGGTAAGTGGCTGAATATGGGGGCAAATATTGTATCAACCTTTATAAAGGTTCAAAATAAGTTTAAGTATGTCAGCCTTTGTCAAAGCTGTAGGTGGGGAGGCGGTCCCCGAAAATAAAGGAAACCCAGTGTGGAGGCACAAAATTAAGTCTGTGGGCAAGTGATGGAATAGTGCAGCACCTGACTCCATGCGGGTACAATTTTGTCTTTTAAAAAGCATTTGGACAGTTACATGGGTAAGATGGGTATAGAGGGATATGGGCCAAGTGCAGGCAATTGGGACTAGCTTAGTGGTATTAACTGGGCGACATGGACATGTTGGGCCAAAGGGCCTGTTTCCATGTTGTAAACTTCTATGATTCTATGTTTCTTGGCTGGAAAACTGGGCATGCTGCTACACGAGGTGCATAAGAGCAGGATGCACTGTTGGGCACTTTAAGAGACCTCCCCGACAACAGCCTGTAGGAGATAGCAATTAGGCTCAATGATCTGTACAGTACATGGGTGACACCTACAATGCTCTGCATTCTTGGGAATCCTGCCACTTGTGAACCCGATGCCTCCTTTCCACAGAGAAAATGATGGGCACATTGCACTTTGCAAACTTGCTTGATGCATCTGCGGACAGCTGACTGACTGATTTGGCATCTGTCACCAGAGGTGGCTTGGAAGGATCCTGCGGCAAAGAAATTTGATTTAGTAGTGACATTCATACCCATGGGAAAAGCTACTTCTGCGGTACAAGTTGCCTGCAGCTCAGCCTGCAGGAGAAGGCATAGCTAAGTGGCAGCTTCCTTTGCCAAACAGAGATTACGAGACAGGTCTTCTCTGAAATGCACAGGAAGGACTGTCTGGCCCAGTTAATGTGAGTGACAGGGTACCGACAATACATACGTAATGTCAGACCTACATTTGATGTACTCACAAACCGGTCTAAAATTTGGATTACCTTAGAAATTCCCTAAGCAATTCCTGTCTTTAGCACTTTAATTGCTGGAAATTCAATTGCAGAAGCAACTAACAATAGTGTAAAAAAATTGATGGGAAAATAAATCTTAAAAAGCAAAACTGGTGCCCTTCAGATCAAGAAAACAAATGTAAGGAATGAAATGTAACTGAATATCAGTGCTTATTGGAAAAAATTATAAGGTTTGTAGTAATTTTTCTAAATCAATACCAGGTTCAAAAATCCAACTTTTGCAGGCCAGTGAATTAGTTGTCTGCCTTTTCTACATAGAATAGGTATGTGTCCTGGGCAGAGCTTGACCAAAGCACGTGAAATTCAGTATGGGACCTGATTTGCACAACTTTACTATTCCAATTAGGCTTGTACCAGCCATTACCTCATTCTTCATTTGCCTGCCCACTTCTTTTTTTGCTAAGGCACCAATCTGGCACATGGGCCAGCATATCCAAACTCTCAACCCTAATTGGGTAATTAACAAACAATTGAGTTTAACCCAAATTGTATGATAAGAATGTTATCCCACTGACAATATCAGTTAATTTTGCTTGATTTGCCTCAGTACCCAAGTCTAACATTAAAAAGTGCTGAAAAATACAGGAGTTCTTGGTTTATTTAGAACTGTTCTGTATCCCCAAAGATTTTGGTTTATTTCCTTTTTCTTGCCATTGCTGTGCCTCTTATCAACATGTATTCAAACACCTGTCATTCCTGAGCAAAAGAAACCAGGGTGCATTTCTCTGCAACCTTTGTAATTGCTTAACAATGAAACAAACTAAAACTCAGCTTTACAGCATATTGTGCCATCTCTGAGGCTCAGTTCAAGGTGATAAAGCAAGGCAAGAGAAAAAAATTATTTAATCATTGCCCTTATCCCTTGAAGGAGACATTAGAACAGATGACCAAATGTTTGGTCGAAGAGATAGGTTTTAAGCAGCATCTTAAAAGGAGGAGAGAGATGGAGAGGCGAATGAGTTTTGAGAGGGAATTCCAGAGTTTAGGGCCTAGATAGCTGAAGGCACAGCTACCAATGCTGGGGGTGAAGGAAGTGGGGGATGCACAAGAGGCCAGAGTTGGAGGAACAGAGAGTTCTTGTAGGGTTGTAGAGCAGAAGGAGGTTACAGAGATGGGGAGGGGCGAGGCCATGGAGGGATTGGAAGTCGAGGATAAGAATGTTAAAATTGAGGCATTGGTGGACCGGGAGCCAATGTAGGTCAACAAGCACAGGGGTGATGGGTGAACGGGACTGAGTGCGAGTTAGGATATGGGCAGCGGAGTTTTGGATTCGTCTGTCAACTACTTAAAAGAACTTTAATCATAATCACGGCACTTAAAGCTTTGTGCTGTGTAAGATGCTTTTCATTAAGCATAACGGTCTGATGAAGGGATAGTAGGTAATGTGAAAGCAGCATTAGTTTAACAAACTGGAGGAGCACCAAATGCTCTGGTCTCATTTACCATAAGTTGATATTAGTCATTCATATTGTACGATACGGATGAATATCCAAACCTCAGCTGAAAATTCACTTCACGCATAATAATGCCCATTTCATTTGAACATTACATAGTCAAATAAACTCCACTTGAATGATCTATATTGTAACCCATTTACTATTGCTTTTGGAAAAATTGCTTGAAGATTTTGATTAAAAGTGCAGCACTTGATAGGATCAATTTAAATAATGAAATGACGAAAATTCAAACATTTAAGTTGGTTGTTACAGTTTTCCAGGGTACAGTTAGGATTTCAAACCTCGGCAGAATCTTCCTCACCTGATAAAATAGTAATTAAGAACCTCTTTTACTAGACCAAAAGCTGTACCATCTAAGGGAATGATTTCTGATGCTTCCACGCACCGTTAAATGTTTTACTGTATTGTACAAGACATAATGGGTATGAAATTTTCATATTTCTTTGTCTTTCCTTCTCACAGGACATTTAGCAAACACGGCTGCAGAACTGATGAAGCTTGACCAAGAACAACCTCAACTCACAGAGCCATATCTTTCAAAACAAAAAAAACTAATGGTAATACAAATCTAGTTTCCTTTCAACATGATTCTAGAAATGAACCTGTCACTTTTCACATTAGGTTAAGTACTTTTGCAGATAGCTCTGAAATGGAATACTGTACTGTTTGAGCTCTGAGGTATGTGAAGACAAAACTCTATTCCAGTAAGAGATCAAGGATTTCCTATCTTGTTTTTCTCCCCAAATGAATCAACGTTGGATGACCAGTTCTCAGAAAGTAATGGAAGTTCTAGAAATCAGTAAAAGTGAGGGAATCTCAGGCTATTTTGCAGTGTGTGTCAATTGGTAATACAAAATTACCTCACCTTTATCCAGAAACCTAATACATTATGGGGAATATAAATTTCTTAAACATCTACAAGAGAGACACATTATTAGCACAACACATCGTTAGAACAATGAAATAAAAACAGAAAGAGTTGGAACTACATAGGAGATTAGTCAGTCTTTGAAGGAAAAAGATAGGTGAAAGTTTTGGGTGGGAAACTTCACTTTACCTGTTCTGATGAAAGTTTTGACTTGAATTGTTGATCTGTCTTTCTATTTCGGATTCTGTTTGTCCTATTGTGCTTTTCCAAAGTTTTCTGTTTTTATTTCTGACTTCCAGCATTCCTGTTTTTTTTTTATTCTCCCCACTTATTTGAATATAAGAGAGTCATAACTGGGCCTGACAGCCTGATCAGGGCAGAGGAGGGCTGAAACTATTCCATTCTCCAGCACAGCTATTGGATTCCTTTAGTCACCAGCAAAGTTACTTTAGTTTATTCCCACGTTTTTGTCTAGTTGCTGAATCAACTGGCTACAACTGCCTTAAAAATGTTGTCCCATGTCTAGGACTACAAGATAATATTAGTCAAGCATTGTCTATTGCAGGGTAACCTGAGACAATGCATCATTACACACTTGTACAAATGGTCATCCTTGTTCTTATTGAACTTAGGAACAGGAGTAGGCCATTCAGCCCCTCGTGCCTGCTCTGCCATTTGATAAGATCATGGCTGATCTGTGATCTAACTCCATATACCTGCCTTTGGCCCATATCCCTTAATACTTTTGGTTGCCAAAAAGCTATCTATCTCAGATTTAAATTTAGCAATTGAGCTAGTATCAATTGTCATTTGCAGAAGAGAGTTCCAAACTTCTACCACCCTTTGTGTGTAGAAATGTTTTCTAATCTCACTCCTGAAAGGTCTGGCTCTAATTTTTAGACTGTGCCCCATACTCCTAGAATCCCCAACCAGCGGAAATAGTTTCTCTCTATCCACCCTATCTGTTCCCTTTAATATCTTATAAACTTCGATCAGGTCACCCCTTAACCTTCTAAACTCTAGAGAATACTAGCCCAATTTGTGTAATCTCTCCTCGTAACTTAACCCTTGAAGTCCGGGTATCATTCTAGTAAACCTATGCTGCACTCCCTCCAAGGCCAATATGTCCTTCCGAAGGTGCGGTGCCCAGAATGAGGCTTAATCTTATTAATGTTTGACCTTCTCTCCCAACTTACAGTTAGACCTACAGAAAAATTAGTTCCAATAAAAGGTTAGTGACAGGAGAGCAGTCATGATGAGACACCTAGAAGCCACGAATCCATTTGCTATATTTTACATCTATTTTAATAGTTATTTAAAATTCTCTGAAAAATTATTAAAAATAACTGTAGGTAGGATCCACAAGACACATATGGAAAACTGAGCTCCCTCAGCTTAACTATAGAAAGATCATTTCACATTGGCTGCTGGTGCAATTTTTAGACCATGTGACAAGCTAATGGTCTTGCTAACTACTATATGGTAAATGTTAGAATTGTGGTTTATCTACCTATTGGAACAAAATTGAGCATCTCACTGAGACAGCAGGCCATTTCTCAACTGGTCACAAGATCAGCATAAGGTGAAATGTGAAATGGATCATATCGCAACAAAATGGACAAATGGACAATGGGCAAAAAAAAAAGGCAAAAACACATTAGAGTCTAGAAACTACTGTCAGTGATGTTATCGTGCAAACTTGTTCATATCAAATTCCTCTCTGTGCTATTTTACAGTAATTCCAGGTTTGTGTTTTACAATGTGCAGGTCATGGTAGGCCTTAGTGAAAAGGGATTAAATGGAGAGTCTTGACTTAGGCCATGAAATTTTTTTTGGATTATTGTCTGAATATTATCTGAGTGGGTTTTAAAAGGTGCACAAGACTAATGAGCAAAATTACATGAAGATCCCATCTCATACAGTCAGAACCTCTTACTTTATCTGACATCACAAAGTAAATTTCATGAATATGTGCATCCCTGGCACATTGACTTTATAATGTGAAGTTGGCATGTTGAGTTTTAAAAAGATTTTTTTGAATACTGATTTATTTATCCAGCTTTTATTACTTTCATTTTCTCCCCAGCGTCATGCACTATTTTCCAGTTTCCAGAACAGGCAGGTGACTTGTTCCCAGACGTCTGCAACTGTTATTATCAAAATAGCCACTAGGAGGTGCTTAAGAGTAGTGTAGGTAGAGATATCTCCCTCCTGACAGGTATGGATCCCAGTGAGAGTAGAATCCAACTTGCGCATGAACCCATCTCTTTTAATGGCACACTTATGGGTTTTAAGCCATTCAAACCACAGTACAGTGGTCAGGAGTACTCAATAATCTTTGAGCCACAATCCTAAGTGCCCTGTTTAAGAACCACTCTAATTGACCCATAATAAACACCAACAGGTGTTTATTTTAAGCTTAGCATATGTGCCATATTTGCATACTTAAAAGAAAATACTTTAAAGCCCATTGAATGGATCATTTTCTTGGTGCCATCTTTTCTGTTGTAACACTGAAGTTCCCATTAATTCCATAAACAAACATTTAGAAACCTGAGGGTTGGAGATTTGAGTTGCTCTTTATTTGAAGGCCATACGATAGCTTGGTATATTACTGACTCCATTCATTACACAAATTATCAGAAAAATCGGTGACAAGCAGATGGTGGTACAATTTACTAGAATATGTCCTTTCAGTGGTCAGGGGTGGGGAGAGGGAAGGAGGGAGACTAGGAAAGAGAGGGACCAAAATGTGTCTTTGCTGCTTTGTATGGTGCAAGAGTGCTTTAATTTATGATACCACTGCACAAAAGTAATAATCATAACAGTGCAATGAATTTGTCATTTGGATTGAAAGAATAAGGGGTGAAAAGGAAAGAAAACAAAAAAGATGGGAATAATGTTTGGGCAACACTGTGTGTTTAACTTTGTATATGTATGTTGTTTTATTTTAGTACAAAAGTATATATATCTCTGTGTCTGAGTGTGTTTCTGGTTCTGTGTCTGTATCCATGACTATGTGTGGCTGTCTCAATGCTTAGAAATTTGTTTCTCTTGGAAGGTGACATTTAAAAAGAGAAAGGTGCAGTTTCCTCTTTTTAAATCTATTGAAAACTTGAAACCTTCTTAAGTCAGATATGAAATAGGTTAAATGACAGTTATTCAATAATTACTGGAGTTAGAAACACTGGAGAAACTTCAGAACATCTATGATTATTTCACAATGTCTCAGAATACATCCACTAGGTAGGTAAATGCTTAGTTGCAGCTAATACCAAAATTTTGAGCTAGGAGCCTGGCCTGAGCACTGCCAGTAAACAGACACTTTAGTATGACTGTCACTAAACAGTTAAATATTCTATTATTCAACATCACAATGGCATTTGACTACAATCAATCCCTGAGCATTCAACAACATTCAGAAGCTCCAAATATGTTAAAAAGAGAAAATAAAAAGGAGTCAGCAGGCACATCATAAACCATTTTATTAAAACGGCCAACATTTGACACCCAAATAATCAATTCTGATTTTTTTTTTAAAAACTTACATCACATAATATTTAAGAATCAACCAGGAGTGATGCAACCAATGAAAAAGATAATACTTGTGTAGGCAAAAATAGTGAACAATGATTCTTTTGTATTCATGAAAGAACTGTGATAATTCATAGCACTTGTGAGGTCTACCCAATACTGTACAATCAGAACCTGCTAGTTTACATTACCAGCCTCTGAATGCTAGATAACTGCTTGGGTCTTAATGAACTCCAGATTTAGTAGAATCTATCAATATAAAGTTGAACCAAACTCTTTATACATCAGCATTTAATATGTTAAATCAGGATTGGCATTGGCAGCCACATCAGGGGCAGGAAGGTGTGTTACTGACTGAGGATCTCAACAGTGGTTCGCAAAAACTGCATTTGGTGCATGTTATAAATACTGTTGATACTGGCATATAAATTTTGAAGAGCAGTTTTCTGTAGTGTTTTGCAGTCACATAATTAGCAGTAATATGAACACACGGGATTAAAATAACCCCATCTGCACTGTAAATTAATAATTAGATATGATGTGCAAGAAATTGTTTAAAATTAAGTCACTTAGGACCATTAAGGACTGGGAATTTCCTCTGGGGTTCCCCTGATTGGTTTCCATGACTTTAGCGAAAACCCCATTTACGCGTCTATTCCAAGTTTCTGCTGAAGTTACGGCGGCCGATCAGGAGAACCCGAGGAAATTCCCAGCCTTAATGTACTTTGGCGATGAATTTCTTCAGGGCTGCTCCTACTCCATCACTATAACTTCATCAGTAACTGCATTTCCGCCCCCCCTCCCCTCCCCCCCACCTGACTGCTGGGGACCGTTTCCACGCCGTCCTGCTGCCAGATGCCCAATCAGGCTGGGTGTCAGGTGGAACTCTGGCAATAGTTATTCAAATGACGCCCTGCCGTTAAGATCGTCAGGACCTCCATCTCCACGACCTTGCCGGACTCATTGCCTGCACCCTTCCCACTGCCCTGTAAGAATCGATGCCCTTGTCTTAACTTCCTCTCATTTGCCAGAACTGTATGGCTAATGTCCTGCAGTTCTTAAGCATGGAAAGAAGCCTTTAAAACAATTATATGTTTTGGTGATTTTTAAACTATTATGGTGATTGACATCAGTGGAAAATTTTTCCCACCTTAGGCACTCGATGTCAGCATGAGGCACTATGTGAATATTATATCACCCAATGAGGTATCACCCACATGGAAGTCTGTCAATTTGTCCAACTTTCTTGAACACATCGTTCAGATTGATGCGTTCACTAATAATTCAGTGTGGTGATTTTTTTCAAGTTTCATGCAGTGAATGATCACATTTCTGGGTAGTGGGACGAACATTCATCACACAAGAATTTCTTTGGATGACAATCAAACTTGTTCATTTTTAATAAACATATAAATGTCAGACATAAGTGCAGGATGTCTTTGTGGGGGAATAATCCCTTCTCTTGTTAAAAGGTCCATTTGATTGAGGATTGAACTGTAGTATAAACAGTAATATAAATTTTAACTCAAGCTAAAAAAACGGTGTGCAATAACAGCATTTTGTGATAATCAAGCCCAACTGTACTTTAAGTGACACAGCTTTAAGGATTTGTAAATTCACTGTGCAGCAATTGTGCCTTTACAGAATGTTGCGCATGTTTATAATTCTCTACAAAAATATAGTATTAGTTGAACATAGAACTTCACATTTCATTTTCATAGAGTTGAAAATTAAAATCTAACTTGATTAAAATATCCCAGTTTTTCCAGTCAGAAATGGAAAATTTTGTTCAGAAATATTTCTTGTAAGGGGGCAAATAAAAATAATTTCTGACCACCTTTTTAAACCACTTACTTTGACATAATTTACAAACAAGATGTGGATTGAGTTTTGTATATATATGTAGAGCAATATGGAGAGGCGAGAGTAGCTGCCCTCAACATCAAGCATCTTACCAAGTATGGCATTTAACATAACTGAGGTCAATGGGGGTCAAAGAGAAAATCCTTCAGTGGCTGGAGTCCTACATGGCACAAAGGAAGATGGTTGTGGTTGGCAGAGGTCAATCATCACTGCAGGAGTTCCTCAAGGAAGCATCCTGACCCAACCATCTCCATATGTTTCATTAATTACTTCCCCTCCATCTTAAGGTCAGGAATGGAGCTGATCATGGATGATTCCACAGTGTTTAGCTCCATTCCTGACCTTAAAATGGAGGGGAAGTAATTAATGAAACATAATTCCTCCCATAATGATGCAGCCCATTCCATCCTACAGCAGGATCTGGACAACATCCAGTCTAGGGCTGACAAATGGCAGGTAACAGTCACACGACCTAAGTGCCAGGTAATTACCATCGCAAAGAGAAAGCTCAGCCATCGCCCCCAACCACAACAGCACGACCATGACCAAGACTTCCACCATCAACATCCTGGGAGTCACCATTGACCAGAAACTTAACTGGACCAGCCATATCAACACCATGGCTACAAGAGCAGGACAGACAGTGGATACTCTGCAACAAGTAGCTCACCTCCAGACCCCTCAAAGCCTCTCCACCATCTACAAAGCTCAAGTTAGGAGTGCGATGGAATACTCACCACTTGCTTGGATGGGTGCAGCCACAACATCACTCAAGAAGTTTAGCATTATATAGGACAGAACAGTTTGCTTGATTGGCATCCCAGACACTGGACTCAATAACCTCCTCCATTACCGGCATACTGTGGCTGCTGTAAACTATCTACAGGATGACCTGCAGTAACTCATCAAGGTTGCTTTGACAACATCTCTCTCCCCTACAATCTCTACCACTGAAAAGGATAAAAGAATCAATTCCATGATAACGCCATTAAGTTCTCCTCTAAGTCACTTCATGCTGCATTGACATATATCACCGTTCTTCATTGTCTGAGTAAATGTCCTGGAATTCCCTACCTAGCACCATTGTGGGAGCACCATCATCACAAGGATTGCAACGGTTCCAGGAGACCTAGGAGGCCTACCACTACCTTCTCTGGACAATTAGGAATGGCAATGAATGCAGCCTTGCCAGCATCATCTACACTGTGCGAACAAAAAAACAAGAGAGCAAAAACTGCATATTTTGTTTGAAATATTTTGAAAGGTGGCCTGTGCAGATTATAAGCGATTATGATCTGGTCTCACTTTGCCAACTCATTACCGAAGAATTTTCCACTGTTTAATGCAGTGGTGAATCATATATTTAGGAATTTGCTTGCATTGTGCTACACGACATGCCTAATAAATTTTCATTGTTTAATCCAAGCATCAAGTTGTCCATATACGTGCAAGCTGTTGGAAAATGTTTCCTTCAAAAATAACATTCAATTTATTTTGCTATGAACTTGAACATACATAACTTTGTATCTTAACTTTCCTTGTTTTTAATTTTGTAAAAAAGTCTACTTCATCTGTAATTGGAGAAGTTAAAGGTTAGTTTAAAGGAATCCTGTCTTTTTCTAATTTAGTGAGACCACCAGGCAGAGGTGATGTCACATTATTTGTGCTGTGTAGTGGCTGCAGTATCACTGCAAGCAGACCAAACCAAATTTTGAAACTTTTAACATTAACATTTGAAAAGGACCTCAGCTTTCCACTGAGACACCAATAAACTTCTAATGGAAAAGAACTGACTGTACCATCAGCAATTTCTAATATTAAAAATGTTACCAGCAATTTGAGGCCAGCAAGTAGAAATTCTTGCTTGTATGTATGGGCAGAGCGCCACTTTTCCCAGTTCAATAGCTCTATAAGCTAGCAGGATAATTCCGTACTACCCAGTCCCACCACTGGCCACCTTGAGCATTATGAACAGTTCAGTTGTTAATAAGATTGAATTGCAGTAACACCCTTTTTTCAAATTCTTCCTAGGCCAAGATATTGGACCATGATGATGTGAACAATCTGAAGAAAATTCTTAGTGAGTTAGGGAATGTTTTAGATCAAGTGGAAGCAGAGCTTGAACAGCAGAGGCACAAACTAGCAGGTATGGAGTTGTTAAAGAACATTTGCAGTGATACAGTAATATGTGTTTGTGCAATATAAAATTTAAAATACAACTAGAATAGAAAATTGTAAAAGTTGCCACAGATTTACTGACAGCAGGTGGATTATTCAAATTCACTGTGGTATTCTGACTGGTGATTGTTTTACTAGTAAAAGACACTTCTTGATTTCGTTTCAACTTCCCCTAATAAAAGCATATGTTATGAACATACGGACAATGATGGACAGGAAAAGACTCACTGGTCCATCCAGCCTGTCCCACACAACTGCGATGCCTTGTGCTTCACAATATATACACTCCCCACCCCTCCCGAAAGTCCTGTAATCTCCTGGGAGAGGCGCAAAACCAGAGTAAAAATCCAGGCCAATTAGGGAAAAGAATTTTGAAAATTCCCTTGTTAAACCTGCCACGTTGCATGCTCCAGATTTGGCCATATCAAGTTTTAGTATTGCAGGAACATCTCGCCCTTTTGATAAATACTATGAAAACAAGTAGTTCCGTTGAACCTTTTAATTACTTATTTTCGGATGCTTACCCAAGTTAATGAAGTTGCAAAAACTTAATCAAAAATATGTTCACCGAATTAGTGATTATATCTGTGAATAATGTGCCTTCTGTAATTTAAAGTTAGGAGGTCAAATCAAGTGTAGGCTGAGATTGGTCTAATAGATTAGATGGAAGATGGTAGATGGTTGATTCACATTTAAAATAGCTGCACATTCCACAATCTCACGAGAACAGTCAGCTGCATAGACATTTTTACAGCTCTGTCCTGCTTCCAGAGCACACAGACTAAACCAGCCAGATTTAATACTTTCATCAACTAAATATAATTTTACAAATGATCATATTATATTTTTATATATTACATAATATTTTAAATAATTTTCTCTTTTATAATTGGTCAATTTTATTCACCAAAATCCAACAAGGGATCACCTCTGTGTCCTTAGGCAAAAATTGAACAATAGCCAATTTGTTTTCAATGTGATTTGTATTGTCATAAAAAATAAAATGGCAGGCAAAAACTCAGCTGAGCTGCATTGCTGTTATATCATTCAATCACCACATTGGCCCACAGAGTGGGCTGTATATAGCTCTAAATGTCCATTATTGTTTAATTGAATAAATTACCAGTTATAAATCTATAAATGGCAAACAATTTCATGACAACATGAGTAAAATTTATTGTTTAGGAAATAAACTAATCCAGTCAGTCCTATCTTTGACCACGGATCATTTGTTCTTCGGCTACCTGTTAGAAGAACTTTTTAATTATCGTGTCACATTGTGCTTATAAAATGCAATTTACTAACATTCCACTGAGCACAATTACAAAACATGACAGTTTTATTATTGCACAAAGTATTCGATTAAGTAAAATACAAACATTTGGCTCTTACAAAACTGGAGAAAGCTATAAAAAAAAGCAGATGGAATATAAATGAGAGAATAGAGTACAAAAGCACATATGTAATGCTAATCCAATACAAATCATTGGTTAGGATGCAGTCAGAATGTTGTGTCCAGTTTTTGGTGCCTTACTTTAGGAAAGATGTCAAGGCCATGGAGAGCGTGCAAAAGAAATTCACTCAGATGATACCAGGAATAGGACTTTAGATGATAAGAGAAATTAGAGAAACTAAGGTTCTTTTCATTAGAAGAAAGGTTAAAATGAGATGCTCAAAATTGAGGGGCTTTGGTAAAGTAAATCAGGAAAAATTATTTCCACTCGCTGAGTCAGTAACTAAAGGGCATAAATTTAAGTTGATCACCAAAAGAACAAAATGCGAGCACAGGAATTTTTTTTATTGTCCATGTTGTTTGCAAATGGAATGCTCTACCACAAAATGTGGCAGAAGAACAATCCATTATAGTTTATCAAAGGAAGGTAGATATAATTTTAAAAAGAAAAATGTTAAAGTTATAGGGAAGGAGCAGGTGGCGAGCTATTTGACAGCTGGCACAGGCGCGAAGGGCCTCATTTTGTGCTGTAACATTCTATGATTCTAAATCCTTCAAACAGTAAAATTTGTTGAACAATATTGGAATCAATATGAGTACTAACCAAGAGAACAATTTGTACTGATGCAGTCAACCTGTCCTTCAGTTAACTTCTATGAACCATTATTATATATACATATATATATATATATATATATATTAGTAAAAGGGTTTTTAATCTAAAAGGACCCATAGGGCTGAGTGGCATGATAAACAGAACAAGATAATTTCACTTCTGAGACTAGGCTTCAAACCTAGCCCACACTTGGTATTTTTGACATCTTTCTTTGATAGTTAAAAAATGTGAGTAAAACAAGTTTGGATAATTCCGCTCTCAGTGGATGAGATTACACTGTAATGCTACCCTCTGGTTAGGTACCAACTCAACATTCTTATTCAGAAAGACTACAACAGCGGCAATAGTTTATATAGTGCCTTTAATGTAGAAAAAAAATCCCAGTGTGCATCACAGAAATGTGGGCGGATGAATGCTGAGCCATAGATGGAGATATTTGGAACAGTGACCAAAAGCTTGGTCAAAGAAATGGGTTTTAAGAAGTGTTTTAAAGGAGGCAGGGAAAGGCTGAACTGCATAGGAAGGGAATTCCAGAGCATGGGGCCTAGGTGATGTAAGGCACAGATATCAACGGTGGGACAAAGGGTTGGGGGGAATGCATAAGAAGCCAAAATGAAAGGAACAGTGCTCAAGTGTTGGGGGTGGGTGGGGGGAGAAGAGTTGATGGCTGGACAGATGGGGGTCAGAGATGGAGAAGGGAAGGTCATGGAGGGATTTTAACACAAGGATGCAATGTTTTCAACTTTGAGATATTAGGGGACTGAGAGTCAACATAGGTCAGCGAGGACAGGGGCGATAGGCGAGTGGAATTTGATGCGGGATAGAACATGGGCAGCAGTTGGATGAGTTGAATTTTAGAAGGGGGGGTGGGGGGTAGAGGCCAGCCAGGAGAGAGTGTTGGAATTGTTGAGTGTGGAGGTGATAAACACATGGATGGGTGTTTCAGGTGCAGATCGACTGAGGTAGGGGTGGAGGCGTGTGATGTTAAGTGGTGAAAGTAGTCAGTCATTGTGATGGAGAGAAAAAGAGGGTTTTTTCAGCTCAGCTCAAGGTCGAAGAGGATGCCACGTTTATGGACAGTCTGGTTCAGGTTGAGACAGTGGCTAGGAAGAGGAATGGAGTTGGTAGCGAGGGTACAGAGTTTATGGTGAGGCCAAAGATGATTGCTTTGGTCTTCCCAATGTTTAGCTGGCAAAAATTACAACTCATCTAAGACTAGAGTTACAAGCAGTCTGAGAGAATAGAGGCAGCAGATGGGTTAAGGGAGGTATAGAGGTAGAGCTAGTTATCATGTGGAAGCTGACCCCGTATCAGCAGATCATGCATCAAGGTGCAGCATGTACGTGACAAAGAGGAGGGGGCCAGCGATGGATCCTTGGGGGACCCCTGAGGTGACAGGAGTAGGAAGAGAGGCCATTGCTAGAGGTGCTCTGGCTATGATCGTATAGATAAGAGTTGAACCAACCGAGGGCAGTCTCACCAAGCTGGATAATGGAAAAGAGGCGCTGGAGGATTGACATCAAATTTGCCAAGAATTGAACATACCAGTTAATATTTAAGTTCATCATTAAAGTATGTATTTTATGCTTTTACAGCTTAATTTTTATATTGTTTTATGAAATGATAAGCATTTTACAAGTCTGTAATATTGAAACTTGCAATCCAAGAACTCATGCAAGATTTTGCATCCCTTTGTTTTCTAGGTCAAAAGTGTGAAACGTGGCTGTGCGGATCAGTTTTTACCTTAGCTGATATCTCCCTTGGAGCAACGTTACATCGCCTCAAGTTCCTGGGGCTCGCTAAAAAGTACTGGGGAAATGAAAATCGACCCAATTTGGAAGCATATTTTGAAAGAGTGCAGAAACGTACTGCATTTCGAAAGGTTTTAGGAGATATACACACCACTTTGCTGTCAGCTGTTTTGCCTAATGCATTCCGCCTTGTGAAAAGAAAACCACCTTCTTTCTTTGGCGCCTCATTTTTAATGGGAACCCTTGGTGGAATGGGATATTTTGCTTACTGGTATCTCAAGAAAAAGTATATGTAATAAGAGAAAATGTAATTCTGTGGTCTGTGTAATGTGTGATATACTGGAATGTTTAAAAAATGAATAATTTCACTAGGTGAATTCTGTAGTACGGTTAACATTCCATGCCATAGGATGGTATATTATACAGCACATATACTTTAACTGCTGTTTCTTTTTTTAAATTCATAGGTTTACATTTCCCATGCAAACTTCAGGCCAGAACTTCACTAAGCTGCATAAATACCACCAGATAGTAAAGTTAGAAGTGAATCAAGTGAGAGTTAGGAAATTGCATTGTATATCACATTCTAAAAGCTAGCAATCCAGCAAAACTCTGTCCTATTGAAAGAATTTAGAAATAAACAGGCTCTGGTGAGTTGGACTGACAGATTTAAAGCTAATTTTCATTAGACACATCACTGACTTCCATCAAGTCACTCTGCTCAAGTTATTTTGTGATCAGATTTATTAAAAACCACTCAACCATCATCATACAACCATTTTCTCTTTTTGCTAATTTAAAGTTTCAACATTGCTTTGAGGGATGTTAGTGGATCATTTTCAATCATACTTTAGACCAATACATTGTATTAAACAGTTGAATGAATTGTGAACTCAATTATTACTAGAAGGGGATGAAGTTAACATTCATAATTGAGTAAACAAATTAAAGTGCACTTACTTGACTAACAAATGCAAATTTGTTTTTTAAAAAATGTCCATAGTCCCCATTCAGGGTTTCTTCCCACCATTCTCTAACTCAGAGGGAAGCTACACAGCCTGCTTCCAGGCCTCTCCCAATCTGTAATCAGTGATTAAGAGATGGCTGATAATCGTCCAGGTGAACTTTCCAGTTTTTCCTTTCTGTGGGGGTTACCTGCATTTGGCAGCTCGACCCTACATCCCAACTAAATTCAGGAGTTGCCCATGTTAGGAGTGAAATGTGTTGGCTTACTTACCATTGCTTAGTTCTTGGTGCTGTAATTTGCTATATCAGTGTGCTGTTTCTTCAAGCCACTTTCCCTCTCTTCCAGCCTTCCCTCTTATTTTATCCACTTTGCTCCCCTTCTTCTGAAAGCAGCAACTCATGCTGGAGTATGGTTCCACATGCATCAGTGTCCCTCTTTTGCCTTACCCAAATGGCCATTCTTGATGCGAAAGCTAAATAGCGAGTGCTGCCAGGCTATTCAACCATGGGTCCAGCACAGCCAAGTCTGGTCTTGCATTCACTTGATGTCCACACATGCGCACATAGCAATCTCGCTGCATAATTATGAGCAGAAGCCCAAATTGAATAGTTCAGGAATGCTGAGGCCAATCGCAGTATCTGACCGCTGCCCCAGATAAAATCAGCTGCCTGTACAGATCACGGTTTAAACCTGGCTGCTTCCTGGTCTGCATAGTTCAGTACCACACAATGCATTTACTTAATGAGCCATTTGGGGGTTGGGGGGGGGGGTGCTTAAGCCAAATGTCTCTTCCGAGAGATTTTCTTTTAAGTTTAAAAAATTACCAAGGGAAAAAAAAAACAAGAATCGTAGTGGCCAATCCCTGCCCACTTGGCATATAGCACTTAATAAGGTGATTGTTCTTAGTAAGGCCTCTCATAATGTCGAAGTCTAATTGGTTCCATATCTTTTTTTAAAAACAAAAATGTATTTACTTAACACATAAAAGGCAAGAAACATCTATTGGTTCCATCTCCATTCCAGTGTTTTAAGTACATACAAACATAATGACCAATATGCAAAACTAACATGCCAGCACGCCAAAGAAGTTGAAACAAGCCTGAACCAACGAACACAAAGCTGGTTAATGATAACCTAAGTTTTACTCAATCATTACTTAATCAACATACATGCCCAGATTTAGGTACAGAAAGTATTGAACATGCAAATTCATAAAGCAGCAACGGGACCAGAACTAGAGAATTTTTCCAGCTTTGTTTCATACTTTAGGTTAGTATCTTTGATAGCACCTCTAGATAAGAACCTTGAACTATTCCAGTTTTGTCAGAGATTTGTTTGTACAATCTGAAATGCTATCATCCTACAAAATAGTTTCATTCAAAAACAGCATAGAAGAAAAATGGCATGTGTTGAAATTTCTGAACGAGAAAAGAACATAGTGATTCACTGCGTAAATGTATATAAATTTTAGATAGAGCTGATCAGTATTGTAACTCTACAGTTGTGGGCATAAGTCCTTGCATCATCACATTCACATCAGCAATCACACTTGCAATAGCTGTATTTATTCTCACCTAGATCACTGCTGGTCACATCACAGAGATAAACAAGTCATCACTGGGTGGATTGTCATTAGATGTTGTGGAGGGATCTATTATTGTTTTCCCAATTACTCAGCTGAGATGGTTATATAAAGGAAAAAGGTTTTGAGGTCAGATAGTTAAGTCCTGATTACAATCACCGCATACCCAACACCGATCAATTCTTGAGATTTCAAATAATCACTTGAAAACATTATGTTGTGGTCTATTTTCTTATTCAGAAACCAAGAAAATAAATCTTGGTGGAAGTACGGTCCTTGCCTTTTATATGGCAGAAACATCAATTCTGTATAGGTTTTATAATATTGAACAATTTAAGCTGTGATTTCCATATAAATTTGTCTCCAATAAAAATCCCAAACAAGATGCTTTGCAAAACAAGTCACAGTCAGTTTGACTTTAATATACAATGGAGGAACAAAGACCTCGTCTTCAATGTTTACATCAGGAATGCAGCCTTCCTGACCACATAGCAGCCTTAAGATGTACACCATCAAAATGGACACCACTTTGAACATTTCGTAAATACCATATGCTCTACTTGATTGTAAGTTTCTTTTAAAAAAAGTCAAAATGTAATGAATCATCAATGTTTCAATTTACTGGTAATTATGTGAACTGACTGATTACTAGTTCCAATTTCACTTTCCATGGGGCAAAGCAGCAATATGTAGGATCAAACAATTGCATACACAATAGGATGTTACTCAAACCACTTAGTTTTGTTTATAAAAATCTTTTTTGAATGGTGAGATAGCAATTCAACAATTTTGCCCTGGAAGGAATATTAAATGTCTTTTTAAAAAAATACAAAGCTCGGGACAGGTCAAAGAGGAAAGACTCATGCCTCAGGAAAGAATATTAAGTGTGTATCAGGTCTGGAAGTTCAGGGAAACATTTTAAAACTTGGTGCAAACTCAAAATATTCTTTTTGGAAATAGTCATTTGCAGGCTGGAAGAGAGTTAAGATTCTGGATGTTAAAAAGTGAAATGGAGAGAGGGAGGAACATCCAGCAACATAAAATACCAGACAACAGTAGTTCAGTTATAGTTTAATAGTTGGTCTGTAATTTGTGGGATATCTTGCAAGTTCCAGGTGACAGCTGCAGTAATGTAAATGATCAGGTGTACTACATGCATATTAAATGCATTAATACATTAAATATTAATGCAGTGTAATTCTGCAACAGTTATAGAGTCAATGCAAAACTACCAATAGTGAATGTATGCAAAAATAAAAGAGGCTGTGGTATCACTATCTTTCCTCCCATCCAAAACCTTGGTAAACCTTTAACATGATATTACGGTTTAAATTTGTACACAACTGGCTTTGAGAAGCAGCCATGTATTTAGCTGCACACGTTTTGCACGTATCTAGGATTTCTTAAGAGATGTTAACCCATGGAAAGTCACTGTAAGTAAATTCCATATCAACAGTTTCACCATAGTAAAGGAATACTCAAATGTGTCAAAACCATTTAAAGGTGGACTTTTTTGATTTAAATTTTTAATAACGTGCCAAAATCCTCCAGTCAGTTCCAAAAGCTACAAAAAAGTTTTATGACCCCACAATTAGTAAATATAGCTGCATTTTACTTTTTTTAAAAAAATCATATTTAATTTAACTAAGTCTACATTCAAGCATCTTTATTTGCTTTGTGGAACCACTATGATTGCAATGGGATTGGCAAATTCTCTGCTTGTCAGTTCCATCTGCCGAAACCATCCTTAAAGTAGTAAGAGTATTTGAATACAAAACAGTTTCTACTATAATCCTTAGACTAAAATAATCCAGAGTAACAGAATTACAAATTTCAATCAATCTACCATTAGTATGTGACATGAGAAACATTTTCACAAACTCTGCAGTTAGTGGTCAGTACAAATATATGAAAAAAAAAGGTGGAAACATCAAAGGAAAACTGCTGATTTACACTAGAGATAATTTTGTGGGACTATCGGACTGGAATTTGCTATATTAGTTTATGGAAATTGCATCAGTATTTTTAAAAATTTGTTCATGGGATGTGGGCGTCGCTGGCGAGGCCAGCATTTATTGCCCATCCCTGATTGCCCTTGGGAAGGTGGTGGTGAGCCGGCTTCTTGAACCGCTGCAGTCTGTGTGGTGAAGGTTCTCCCACAGTGCTGTTAGGAAGGGAGTTCCAGGATTTTGACCCAGCGAATCCGTATTCATATTGATACTTAGGAAGTCTGGCCTGTGGTCATTGATTGAAGGATTTTTTTTGTAATTATCAAAAAGAAACTGCAATGTAACAAACTAGCACTTCTTATTCATGATTGTTTAGAATCCCTTGCCCTTTCTCAGTTCTCCAACACAGGTCAGTGAATGTGAAACTGTTATCAACACACCTGCAATGCCAGTTTTCCCGTCAAATTTTCATTCATTACAACACAAAAAGAGGGCCATCCACAAATAACCCAAGATTGTATTGATGTCTAATTACTTGACCATGAAACCTATCAGGGCTTGGCTTAAATCTTGAACAACATATGATTTGATGATGGATATCAAGTATGACTAATTGCTCAAAGTTTCACTGAATGTACTGTACTACTGATGATATTCACCTTGCAAACATACTTCACTTTTGTTCAGGTACTGAATTGTAAATGATTTATAATAATATGTATGATCCGTGTATGGCAATACTAATATTAAGGTTTTACTTCTTTTGATGACACGGTAAATAAATGAAAGGTCACCATATTTTGATAACTTCTAGGTATCAGCATTTATTGGCTTCTCACAATCCTTTTAGCTTCTTGCAATTGGTCAAATGATAATGATGTACATGTTGTAATTTTTATTTGTCTTCCACCAACACTGCTGCCTTATTTTATATTGTTCACTTAAGGTAAAACATTTAATTAGCAGTAAGGCCTTAAACTAATATTTTACCTAATTCTCAGTTCCTTTCCATACAAAATAATTCCAAATGTATCTTCTTCTGCAGACTAATTTGGTAAAGGAAATGAGTTGAGGAGCAAAATGTTACATAAAATTCACTGTTTATTTAAAACCTTGTACTTTGTTACTGTGGATCTTTAATATTAAAGTTGATCTGTATTTGCTTCTGCCTTGCTCACCAGGCAAGTGCCAAACTAGTTGTATGTACATGTCAAGCAACATAAGTAGTTAGAAGCTGCCATTTATATGTTACCACAAAAACCTATTACACGTACCTTGTAGTGACTAGACTGCAATTTCTCTTCACACAAACTACATTGTGTCGAATGCATACTGGCACTTTGTTGGCAAGCTGCACCGAAAGATGTATTCATATTTAGAAAATTAAATGACAATATATACCAATGCAGAGAAACAAAGGCAAGCCAAGGTAGTCTTTTTGTAATATCAGTTCCCTTTAAGATGGGGGAGGGTGAATAGTACCCATAAAATTCTCACTGTGATACCAGACAACCTCTTCTAGGTTAATCACAATCGTTTTGAGATTTTTCAAAACTATTTTATGATGCCATCCCTTATGTTTCCACCAGCCATGCATATTTATCATTGTATTAGCCAGTTAGATGTCACAATTCTTAAATAACCAAAAATGTACCTCAATATCTACTGTTAAAAACCTCTGAAAATGTGATACAATTGTGGCATTTCTACAAATCTAATGAGAGACTATCACAAGCACTGTTTTACCAAAATAGATATATATGTATGAACAAAATAAATTCCATTCAAGACAGATTTCTTCTTTGTTAATAGATATGGGACTGCTTGGCTGCTTCAATCTCCACTCCCCTTTGCTTGATCCTTCACCCCCGGCCCTGAATTCACATCACTCTGCAACTTCTCCCTCCTCTCTACCTTTCCCCAGGCTAATTTTCTACATGACACCCACCTCCTTGTCCCTATGCATTTTGAACAGCTTCCTTTCCTCCAGCAGTGTTCCCCTCATCTTTCAAAACTGCCATCACCCCTCTCCTCAAAATGATCCCTCATATGATCCCTAAGAGGAGGGGAGGGGAATAACTACACTTGCTGATAGTTTGTTTTCTAAAAAAAAAGTCAACATTTGTATTTGCATTTCATCTGCCATTGCAAGAGTGGTTTTGGTGCCCCTGAATTCAGCTGCAGCAGCGACTAGATTTTTTTTGAATAAAGTTCAGCTTCTTCCTAAAGATAGGCCCTTAAGAACATATTGTAAATTAACTGTGTATTACAAATTTAAATGTGTGAAGGCATTCAATAAAGTTTCCACACAAAAGGTTGTTACGCATTGGGTTGGGGGTAATATATTAGCATGGATAGAGGATTGGTTAACGGACAGAAAACAGAGTAGGGATAAACAGGTCATTTTCAGATTGGCAGGCTGTAACTAGTGGAGTGCCGCAAGGATTAGTGCTTGGGCCTCAGCTATTTACAATCTATATTAATGACTTAGATGAAGGGACCGAGTGTAATGTATCAAAGTTTGCTGACGATACAAAGCTAAGTGGGAAAGTAAGCTGTGATGAGGACACAAAGAGTCTGCAAAGGGACATAGACAGGTTAAGCGAGTGGGCAAGAAGGTGGCAGATGGAGTATAATGTGGATAAATGAGGTTATTCATTTTGGTAGGAAAAATAGAAAAACATAATTTTTTTAAATGGTGAAAAACTATTAAATGTTGGTGTTGAGAGAGATTTGGGTGTCCTCGTACAAGAAACACAAAATGTTAGCATGCAGGTACAGCAAGCAATTGGGAAGGCAAATTGCAAGTTGGCCTTTTTTGCAAGGGGGTTGGAGTACAAGAGTAAGGAAGTCTTACCTCAATTGTACAGGGCATTGGTGAGACCTCACCTGGAGTACCGTGTACGGTTTTGGTCTCCTTATCTAAGGAAGGATATACTTGCCTTACAGGCAGTGCAACAAAGGTTCACTAGATTGATTCTTGGGATGAGATGGTCGTCCTATGAGGAGAGATTGAGTAAAATGGGCCTGAACTCTCTGGAGTTTAGAAGAATGAGAGGTGATCTCATTGAAACATACAAGGTTCTGAGGGGGCTTGACAGAGTAGATGCCAAGAGGTTGTTTCCCCTGGCTGGAGAGACTAGAACAAAGGGGCATAGTCTCAGGATAAGGGGTGGGCCATTTAAGACTGAGATGAGGAGGAATTTCTTCACTCAGAGGGTTGTGAATCCCCAGAGGGCTGTGGATGCTCATTGAGTATATTCAAGGCTGAGATAGATAGATTTTTGGACTCTAGGGGAATCAAGGCATATGGGGATCGGGTAGGAAAATGGAGTTGAGATCAAAGATCAGCCCTGATCTCATTGAATGGCAGAGCACACTCGAGGGGCCATATGGCCTACTCCTGCTCCTATTTCTTATGCTCTTAAGTTGAGTTTGATTCTTGCAAGAGTCTTGTGCTAGCTGTGGCAGTGCTAGGTTTGGGCAACTGGGTGGACGCGGAGGGTCAAAATCATTATTTGCGCCACTTGACAGGAAGGGGACCGAGCTGGGAACTGTAGAATGCCAGCATATCTAGTCCAAAGGCCAAGCTGGTAGACTTGCAGGCTGAACCTAAAGATTGAAGATGGGTGACAGAGGTTCCTAGAAACGAAGTGGTGGCGGTTGTCCAAAGCCATGTTGGCCCACCTCAGTGATTGGGGGGAGCCATGAGCCCCATCACCAGATGCTAGTGGAAATTCAAGCTAACACCGCCTAGGACAGGAACTGAGAAATGGCAATGCAGGGAACCCTCATGATGTGTGCGGACTGCAATATGTGGGCCATAATTGATCTTCAGTGTCCAGGGGCAGCATGTTTCCACTAACTGTCAGAAAATAGAGTCTCTGGAGTCGATGATCTCTGTGCTCATGGACAAATTGGCCACAGCCCACAGCAACACAGGATGAGAGGTTTCTGGATTATACTTTCCAAAATGTGGTCACCTAAGAGACAGCACTACACAGTTCAGGACACAATAGTGTAGAGAGAGAGAGAGAGAGAAAAGTCAGTGGCCATCTGCAAGGACAGCAGAGAGAGACAGGAGGATAAGACTGCAGTGAGTCCAAGTTACTGGAATTGTCCAAAAGATGCACAGTATTGGACAACCGTGAGGTAGACACAGAGGCAGATGATCCTAAGTAACACTGCAGCACAATGAAGCAAGGGGCTACCAAGGAGGGAGAAAGGCAAGTAGACTACATGAATACAGTAGTTGTGGCACATTCTACAGTCAGGGGAACAGGCAACCTTATTTGCAGTTGTGACAGAGTTCCTGTTGCTAGGGTGAAGGACATCAATGAACTGTTGGAAAAACTTGAGAAAGGAGGGAAAGTAGCGAAAGCAGCCAAAATTCATGGGCCAGGATGCAACCAACGACATAGATAGAGGTACATTTGAAATCTTTCAAAGGGAGTTTAAAGAGTTAGGCACTAGATTGAAAAGCAAAACCTTCCTGTACCATGTGCTGGACAAGTTAAGGAGAGACAGGTTACGAAGGTCAACACGTGGCTGCAGGGCTGCTGCAGTTGGGAAGGATTCACATTATTGCAGCATTGGAGCAATTTCTAGAATAAGGAAAGATCGTACTGAAGGAATGCCCTTCACCCGAACTGAAACATCACCAATGTCCTTCCGAAGAGGGTAATTAGAGCAGGGGGGGTTAAACTAAATATGGTACGGGGGTGGGAAAAGTCTAGTTTTGAAATAAGAGAGGGCGAGCAAGATTAATAAAGCTGTTAGAATAGAGGCGGAAGACTGAAGAATGGAAAAGAGGCCATGAACGATAAAAAAAAACTGTCGTGGAAAGGGCAAGGTGTGTTGGAAAAAAAAATCAGGGAAATCCAAAAAAATTGGGAGTCAGCTTTGAGTAATATCGTTAATAACTATAGTGAGATATGATATAGTAGCTGTAATTGAGATGTGGCTTATATTTGGACAGGACTGGGAATATTCCTGGTTATGACACCACATTGGGGACCGGTGGGTGGGGGGAGCTGGTTGGCCGTATTAGTAAAAGATTGTATCACTGCGCTAGAATATAAAGATGTCCTAAGGAGTTGTGTTAAGACAGAATCCATACAGATAGAATTAAGAAATAGGATGGGAAATTACACAATTCCCGGTTCATTACAGGCCTCAGACAGTGGAGATGAGATGGAGGTAGGGATTTTAAGACATTTCAGAGATATGCAAGAAAACAGGGTAATACATTATGTAATTTTAACTATCCTAAGATAGACTAGGATAAAGGTAACACACAGAGTCAAAGTGGGGAATGTGTTTTAGAACTGCATCCAGGACTGCTTCCTAGGTCAGTATGTTTCCAGTCTAACAAAGAAAGAAGCATTGCTTGATTTAGTTCTGTGAAATAATGAGGGGCAAATAATTGAGAAATAGTGACCACAACATAAGGATTCAATGTACAAACAAAAAAGGATAATGAAGAGTCAAAGATAAGAATACTGGACTGGAAAAAGGTAAACTTCAGAGAGATAAGAAGGGGTCTAGCCCAAGTTAATTGGGCAGAAAAGTTAGCAAACAGGTGAAGAGATCAGCTGTGGGAAATATATGACACAGAATACAAGGTGAGGAGGGTGCATTAAAGAATCAAGTTTGATGGATAAATACAGAGATTAAAACTAAACTTAAAAGGGAGGCATGTAAGAGTTAGGGCTTACAATACTAAAGAAAGTTACAAGGAATACAGAAACTCTAGCAAGGAGTTGAAAAGGGAAATTAGAAGGGCTAATGGGGAATATGAACAAATTGGCTAGCAAATAATAAAAAGGAACTAGTAAGGGCTTTTTCAAGCATTTTAAAAAGTAACAGAATATAGTCCATTCAGGGATGAAAGAGGGAGTTTAATTGTGGAGGATGGAAATACTGTGGAGATATTAAATAAATATTTTGCATCAGCTTTTACAAATGATGGTGGAAGTGAAAATGTAGGAGTACTAGAAGAGGATAGAGAATAACTGTTAGAGGTAACTATAGAAAATGAACCATGTAAGTATAGACTAGTTAGCCTAATGTCAGTTGTGGGCAAACTCTAAGAATCCTTAATTTGAGATGAAATTAGTGAGCATTTTGAAATACAAGGATTAATTAAGGTCAGCCAGCACAGATTTGTTAAAGGCAAGACCTGTTTTGACAAATTAATAGTTGTATTGAAGCAACTCATTGTATATATAAAAGGTAGTGTAATAGATGTACAGTATTTGTATTTTCAAAAAGCAGTTGATAAGGTGTCTCACAGACACTTGTTAGAAAAATTCAGGCACATGGTACAAGAAGAAATGTAGCAACATGGATAGAAAATTGGTTGACAGATAGGAAGACAATGAGTTAGGATAAATGGGTGCTGCTTCATTTGGAGGTTTGCAAGTAGTCCATCCCAGGTGTCAGTGCTGTGTCTACTTTTGTTCAAAGTATATAAATGATTTGGATTTGGGCATACCTCAAAATGTGCTGATGACACAAAAGTAGGGGATTTGGCAAATAGTGAGAACTGTAAAAGGCTTCAAGAAACTATAGACAAGTTAGTGGAATGAACAGAAAGTTGGCAGATCCAATATGAGGCAATACATTTGTGATGAAAAACAAGTAATGGGAGAATACAGTCAATGGTAAGACACTGAAACGTGTGTATGATCAGAGATCTCAGGGCTCGAATGCATAATTCCCTTAAAGTGCAAGTGCAGGTAGGTAAAGATTTAAAAAAGGCTGACAGAAATTCGAGTTTTATAAAGAGGCGCATAGAGTGCGAGAGTAAAGAATAATAAATTTGTACAAAATATTGGTTAGTTAGATCAGTATGTGCAGTTTTTGATGACCCAATATAGAAAGGACATTAAAGCCATAGAGCGCATATAGTTTGATTCACCAGGATGATGCCCAAGATGGGAAAATATAGTTCTTGAGAGATGCAAGATCCTGGGTCTATTTCCACTGGAGTAGGAAAGGCAAAGAGAAAATTTAATAGAGGTTTTTTAAAGTTATGAAGGGTTTTGATTGCGTGAATAAGGAAAAAACTATTGGCTCCGATTGTGGAGTCAGAAATGAAGGATCATTAATTTAAAACAGACACTAAGAACGAGAGGGGTTGTGAAAAATGTTTTTATGCAGAGTTGTTAAGGACTGGTTAAGGTAGATCTCAGAGAGCTGGCACAGACACAATGGACTGAATGGCCACCTCCTGTGCTGCAAACTTTTATGATTCTCTTCATCACCATGTCTAACCTCTCCTTCCTCTCTAAGGTCCTTGTCCATGAGAATGTTGATTTCGATGCAAGTTTGTCCAGGGTTTGACGACATCTGAACGTCAGATATAAAATAAATATTTTAAAAACTCTATAAAATTGTGCATTTAAATGTTTAAAAGCAGCTTAGTCTTTGAGTCACTTTGCACTGCTTGGTTGTTTACAGTAATAGCTGCCACTTAACACCTAGATTTTGCATCTATCTTTTCACCTAGCATGGAGACAGCTAGATATTAAGTGGAAACTAAGTATTAAGTAGTACACAGTTAATATCTGGTATTATGATCCTTGGTGTTGAAATGAAATGGTATCTTCTGACACCAATTTTCTAATCCCCATAAATTTCACACCATGCACAAACTACAGATGAAAAGTGCAAATGGTGAAATGCATTGAAATTAATGAGCTGCATATCAATGGGGATTAGAAAATTGGTATCACCTAATCTGATAGCCATTACAGAGACATGGCTGCAAGATGACAAAGGTTGGAACCTGAATATTCAAGGTTACTTGACATTTCGGAAGGACAGGAAGCTGGGAAAAGGTGGAGGGTTAGCTCTGTTAATTATACTCATGTCATCCTTAATTGAGAGAAATGACCTTAGTTCTAAAGACCAAGATGTAGAATCAGTTTGGGTAGAGATAAGAAATAGTAAAGGCAAGCAGTCGCTTGTGGGAGTAGTTTACAGGCTCCCTAATAGTAACCACACTGTAGGACAGAGTATACAGGAAGAAATAATGGGGCTTGTGAGAAAGGAACAGCAGTAATCATGGGTGATTTTAATCTACATATGGATTGGAAGAATCCGATTGGCAAAGGTAGCCTGGAAGATGAGTTCATAGAGTGCTTTCGGGACAGTTTCTTAGAGCAGCACGTTCTAGAGCCAGAGAGCAGGCTATTCTAGATCTGGTAATGTATAACGAGACAGGATTAATTAATGACCTCATTGTAAAAGAGCCTCTCGGTAGCAGTGATCACAATATGATTGAATTTCGCATTCACTTTGAAGGAGAGAGGAGTAAGTCTAAGACTAGTGTTTTAAATTTAAATAAGGGCAATTATGAGGGCATGAAGACAGAGCTGGCTAAAGTGAACTGGGAACTTAGGTTAAGGGATGTGTCAGTAGAGATGTTGTGGCAGACATTTAATGAGATATTTCATAACACTCAGCAAAGATACACTCCAGTGAGAAACAAAGACTCTAGGGGAAGGATGTATCATCCGTGGCTAACTAAGGAAGTTAAAGATAGTATCAAATTGAAAGAAAACGCATACAATTCCACGAAGATTAGTGGTAGGTCAGAAGATTGGACAGAATATAATAAACAGCAAAGAAGGACTAAAAGAATAATGAGGGAGAAATTAGAGTACAATAGAAAGCTAGCTAGAAATATAAAAACAGATAGTAAGAGTTTCTACAGGTATTCAAAAAGGAAAAGAGTAAGTAAAAAGTGAGTGTTGGTCCTTTAGAGAGAGTTGAGGGAGTTAATAATGGAGAATAAGGAAATGGTGGATGAATTGAACAGGTATTTTGCATCTGTCTTCACTGTAGAGGATACAAATAACATGCCAGAAATAATTGTGAATCAAGACGTGAAAGGGAGGGAGGAAGTTAAAACATTTACAATCACCAGGGAAAGGGTTCTGAAAAAAAATTAGAATTAAAAGCTGACAAGTCCCCAGGTCTTGACGGACTTCATCCTAGGGTCTAAAAAGTGGCTGCAGAGATAGATGCATTGGTATTAATTTTCCAAAATTCCCTAGATTCTGGAAGGGTTCCATCAGGTTGGAAAATTGTGAATGTAACTCCTCTATTCAAGAAAGGAGGGAGACAGAAAGCAGGAAACTACAGGCCAGTTAGCTTAACTTCCTTCGTTGGAAAAATGCTAGAACCTATTATTAAGAAGGTTATAGCAGGGCACTTAGAAAATCTCAATGCAATCAGGCAGAGTCAACGCAGCTTTGTGAAAGGGAAATCGTGTTTGACTTATTTATTAGAGTTCTCTGAGTAAGTAACAAGCAACATGGATAAAGGAGATCCTGTGGATGTGGTGTACTTGGATTTCCAGAAGGCTTTTGGCAAGGTACCACATCAAATGCTACTACACAAAATAAGAGTTCATGATGTAGGGGGTAACATATTGGCATGGATAAAGGTTAGCCAACAGGAAACAGAGAGTAGACCTAAATGGGTCATTTTCAGGTTGGCAAGATGTAGCGAGTGGAGTGCCACATGGATCAGTGCTGGGGCCTCAACTATTTACAATCTATATCAATGACTTGGATGAAGGGACTGAATGTATGGTTACTAAATTTGCTGATGACACAAAGGTAGGTAGGAAAGTTGTGAAGAGGACATAAAGGGGGTGATTTTAAATCCCAAGAACGGGTGGGTTGGGGGCGGGTGGAAATTGAAAATGGTTGTTTTTTGGGTCGCGACCGCAACCCAAGGAACCCTAGTAAAATTGAAGTCAATGGGAATCAGGGGGAAAACTCTCCAGTGGCTGGAGTCATACCTAGCACAAAAGAAGATGGTAGTGGTTGTTGGAGGCCAATCACCTCAGACCCAGGACATTGCTTCAGGAGTTCCTCAGGGCAATGTCCTAGGTCCAACCATCTTCAGCTGCTTCAATGACCTCCCCTCCATCATAAGGTCAGAAATGGGGATGTTCGCTGATGACTGCACAGTGTTCAGTTCCATTCGCAACCCCTCAGATAATGAAGCAGTCCGAGCCCGCATGCAGCAAGACCTGGACAACATCCAGGCTTGGGCTCATAAGTGGCAAGTAACATTCGCGCCAGATAAGTGCCAGGCAATGACCATCTCCAACAAGAGAGAGTCTAACCACCTCCCCTTGATATTCAACGGCATTACCATCACCAAATCCCCCACCAACATCCTGGGGGTCACCATTGACCAGAAACTTAACTGGACCAGCCATATAAATACTGTGGCTACGAGAGCAGGTCAGAGGCTGGGTATTCTGCGGCGAGTGACTCCCCAAAGCCTTTCCACCATCTACAAGGCACAAGTCAGGAGTGTGATGGAATACTCTCCGCTTGCTTAGATGACTGCAGCTCTAACAACACTCAAGAAGCTCAACACCATCCAAGATAAAGCAGCCCGCTTGATTCGCACCCCATCCACCACCCTAAACATTCACTCCCTTCACCACCGGCGCACAGTGGCTGCAGTGTGTGTACCATCCACAGGATGCACTGCAGCAACTTGCCAAGGCTTCTTCGACAGCACCTCCCAATCCCACGACCTCTACCACCTAGAGGGACAAGAGCAGCAGGCACATGGGAACACCACCATCTGCACATTCCCCTCCAAGTCACACACCATCCCAACTTGGAAATATATCGCCGCTGGGTCAAAATCCTGGAACTCCCTTCCTAACAGCACTGTGGGAGAACAGTCACCACACGGGCAGCAGCGGTTCAAGAAGGCGGCTCACCACCACCTTCTCAAGGGCAATTAGGCATGGGCAATAAATGCCGGCCTCGCAAGCGACACCCACATCCCATGAACAAATTTTAAAAAGGCTTTATTTCCGGGTTTAACATTGGCAGGCTTCCCACTGGGAATGCAAAGTCCAAAAATTTTGCGGCTGCGACGCAATAAAACTATTTTCAACTGCCACCCATTCTTGGGGTTTAAAATCACCCCCAAGGAGTCTGCAAAGTGATATAGATAGGTTAAGTGAGTGGGCAAAAATTTGGCAGATGGAGTATAATGTGGGAAAATGTGAACTTGTTCACTTTGGCAGGAGGAATAGAAAAGTAGTATATTATTTAAATGGAGAAAGATTGCAGAACTCTGAGGTACAGAGAGATCTGGGTGTCCTAGTACATGAATCACAAAACGTTAGTATGCAGGTACAGCAAGTGATGAGAAAAGCAAATGGAATGTTGTCATTTATTGCAAGGGGAATAGAACATAAAAGTAGAGATGTTTTGCTATAGTTGTACAGGGCATTGGTGAGACCACATCTAGAATACTGTGTAGTTTTGGTCTCCTTATTTGAGGAAGGACATAATTGCTTTGGAGGCGGTTCAGAGAAGGTTCACTTGACTGATTCCTGGGATGAGGGGGTTATCTTATGAGGAAAGGTTGGACAAGTTGGGCTTGTATACATTGGAGTTTAGAAGAATGAGAGGTGATCTTATTGAAACATACAAGATCCTGAGCGGACTTGAAGGGGTAGATGCTGACAGGATGTTTCCCCTTGTGGGAGAGATAAGAACTAGGGGCCACAGTTTAAAAGTAAGGGGTCGCCCATTTAAGACGGAGATGAGTAGAAATTTTTCTCTGAGGGTTTTGAGTCTGTGGAACTCCCTTCCACAGAGAGCGGTGGAGGCAGGGTCATTGAATATTTTTAAAGCTGAGTTCGATAGATTCCTGATTAACAGGGGAGTCAAAGGTTATAGTAGGTTGACGGGAAAGTTGGGTTGAGGTCACAATCAGATCAGCCACGATCTTATCAAATGGCGGAGCAGGCACGAGGGGCCGAACGCCCTACTCCTGCTCTTAATTCGTATGTTCATATGTAACACCGGACTTTGAACACCAGGTATTGGTACACCATGCATTAATTCCCATACAGTTACAATAGGAAGACTGGGGAAGGAAAAGAAGAAACAAATGGCCAGGGAGAAATTTTATAGCGAGCACTAAATTCCACACAATTTCCACAGCCAGAGGACTAAGTGGTCTGAATAAAGCCAGTGGTCGACTCACCATGGACCATTCATGCAAATCAGCCAACTCAACAATGGCATTTAAAAATGGTGGTGGGGGAGCAGATCACCTGCATCCCTGTATCTACACACTCAAACCAAGGTGGTGGGTGTGAAAAGAGAATAGATTAATAATTGTTTACATCAACGTTCAGCCATCATGTGCATAGATTGAATGTTACTGTTAATTCCATCAAGTCTTCCATTTATATTTATAAAAGCTTGTGCAGCGTACTTTTCATGGTGGCCTCCTCAAAAATTCTTTATTTTGTTTGTTTTACTTAATTTATGTTTTACTGAGAACATAATCTTCAGTGTTCTTACAGTATCAGCTGACAGGCAACAACTTGCATTTATATAGCACCTTTAACATAGTAAAACGTCCCAAGGCGCTTCACAAGGGTGTAATAAGACAAAAACTGACACCAAATCAAAGAAGGAGATACCAGGATTGGTGACTAAAAGCTTGATCAAAGAGGGTCTTAAAAGGAGGAGAGGTTTAGGGAAGGAATTCCAGAGCATAGGGGCTAGATGGCTGAAAGCACAACCACAATGATGGGGTGAAAGGAATGGTGTATGCACGAGGCCAACGTTGGAGGAACGCAGAGATCTTGGAAGGTTGTATGGCTGGAGGAGGTTAAGAGAGATAAGGCAAGAAAACCACTACAAGTGCAATTGAAAAGGCAGCAAAACTCTTTATAGTTTAAAAAAAGTAAATATTTTAATGGAAAAGCACTTAGCTACTGAATTCTGGACATGCAAAACTATGATGTGTGTTACAATTGCATGCTGTTTTTCTCCATTATAGTGTTTCAAACTACAAACTAGGTAGGACAAGAGGCTCTAAAATCTGGGAAAAACCTAAACAGGACTTGGTATAAATGTAAATTTCAGTCAATTTCACTTTCATTAAAACCTGATAAGTTTTTAATATTACTTATATAAAAAGCAATGTCAAATTCCTAAACCATGTACATCCACTGTATTCAAGCCAATTAACTAAATTCCTTTAAGTAGATTATACATTTCATTATGTACAGGTGAAACATTCCAGGACCGTCAATGTAGCCAATAGTATTTTTTTTAATTCTACACACAAGTTGGTTAACAGCACCAGTTCACATTTAAAAAAAAACTGCATTCAAAGCATTGAACAAACTGTGAATCAGATAAACATTATTTTAATATAAATTCTTGCTTTGTGAATAAAACTGACAAAAAGTGGTTAACAGGAACAGATTGTGTCAACATTTTGGCTTAAATGCTGTATTTTCACTTTATAGCATTACCCCAGCAGAGTTCTCGATTGTTCCCCTCACTGTCCACTGGACTGTCAATAACTGCTGCCATGCAATGTATCTCTCTCTCAAAAATACAATACACACACAGTATATGGAGATAGATACACTTCTGTCCTGGCAATTTGCTCTCAACATCTCAAAAAAAAATCTTAGTTGCAGCACACCACAGTTCATTTTTTGGTTAGAACAATATAACATTATAAATGTCAACACTTTAGAAAGAGGATCACTTCTTAAACCCATCAGGCACTAGAAATATTGGGACACAAATACATTGTCAGCAGTGTTCTCCAGAAGCACTTGGAGGATTACAGCCCATCACTCAGTTTTGACGGTAAAATTGTCAAAACTATGATGTGTGTTACAATTGCATGCTGTTTTTCTCCATAGTGTTTCAAACTACAAATACTTATTGTCACCAAGTATCTTAGGAGAATCACAGTAAAGTTTAAGCATCATCCCAGCTCCAGAAGAGAAGCAACTCCAGTCGACTTGTTGGAAGTAAACAGAATACTTGCAGGAACAGATACAGGCACCATACAACAAATATTACTCCTCTACTGACTACATTATTACATAATTTAATATGGGTTTCGAAATACAGAGCTGCTTTTACTACAAAGGAAGTACTAATAAATACATCCATCAGACTTTAACTGGCTGGTAAATGCTTCATTTAATTAGCATATTGGACCAATTTGCTTGACTTAAAAGTTTCAAAGCAAAGGCTAACTAAGTGAACATATTACACTTCTGTTGAAAGTCTTTTCTTTTAATTTGTTCACGGGATGTGGGCGTTGCAGGCCTTGCCAGCAACGCCCATCCCTAATTGCCCTTGAGAAGGTGGTGGTGAGCCGCCTTCTTGAACCACCGCGGTCCGTGTGGTGAAGGTTCTCCCACAGTGCTGTTAAGTAGGGAGTTCCAGGATTTTGACCTAGCGACGATGCAGGAACAGCGATATATTTCCAAGTCGGGATGGTGTGTGACTTAGAGGGGAATGCGCAGGTGGTGTTGTTCCTATGTGCCTGCTGCCCTTGTCCTTCTAGGTGGTAGAGGTCGCAGGTTTGGGAGGTGCTGTCAAAGAAACCTTGGCGAGTTGCTGCAGTGCATCTTGTAGATGGTACACACTGCAGCCGCGGTGCGCCGGTGGTGAAGGGAGTGAATGTTTAAGGTGGTGGATGGGGTGCGAATCAAGCGGGCTGCTTTGTCCTGGATGGTGTTGAGCTTCTTGAGTGTTATTGGAGCTGCACTCATCCAGGCAAGTGGAGAGTATTCCATCACACTCCTGACTTGTGCCTTGTAGATGGTGGATAGGCTTTGGGGATTCAGGAGGTGAGTCACTTGCCGCAGAATACCCAGCCGCTGACCTGCTCTTGTAGCCACAGTATTTACGTGGCTGGTCCAGTTAAGTTTCTGGTCAATGGTGACCCCCAGGATGTTGGTGGGGGATTCGGCAATGGTAATACCATTGAATGTCAAGGGGAGGTGGTTAGACGCTCTCTTGTTGGAGATGGTCATTGCTTTGCACTTGTCTGGCGCAATGTTACTTGCCACTTATCAGCCCAAGCCTGGATGTTGTCCAGGTCTTGCTGCATGCAGGCAATGACTGCTTCATTATCTGAGTTAAATTAGAAGGCCTATGTACTGATACTAAGTAGTAGCAAATGCAACTAAAACCAATTTGTCTGAATTTTTCTACTAATTGCCATCACTGGATAATTTTTCACTATACATATATTTGTACACAATTTTTAAAAATGTCCAAGGGTTTAGGGAAATAAAAGTTTCTCAATGTAATTACTGATTACAGCTATTTCATGCACAGAATTTTTTTTAAACTTCTCTCATATGACAGAACCAAAAGTTAAAATAAAGGATGCATGAGCAGTCTGCAAAAAAATTGTACAAAGATAATGAAGAATGGGCTAAAAAAAATGGAGACTTAAAAGATACAAACTAGGAAAAATAGACAAATGGATACAATAACAACCAGCTTAATAATGAACTATTTAATTCTAAATAACAAATGAAAATTGTGGAGATGACTGGTTAAAAATTTGCTGATAGAATTTTAAACTTTGTGGGTGATAGCATAATATAATCTAATCAAGATCAAGAGAAGCACAATAATGGCCAGTATCTCCTGCAACATAATGCCAATTATTATTATTCCACAATTGCACTTGAGCTACTCTATGGCAACAAATTCAGATATACTGTGAGCTGCAGGTGCAACTTTACCTCATTTAAAATACTGCTGCTTGAAAATCCTATTTGTGCCAGTAATCAAAATTCAAATTGAATTAGTCTAACACAGAAATTGAAATCTAATCTTTTGTAGCCTCTGCAACTGAACTTTAGAATCCACCTCAGTAAGGCACACAAAAAGGGCAATGCGAGGAACTCCTGAAAAGCTAATACAATATAAAAAGTTCCTAACACAAGTGCATTTTTTAAACCATATTCAGTTTATCCATTGTTGGCATGCAAACTGGTTACACTTCATCACTGGTGTTCGATATCAACCCTTGCCTCTGCTCACCAAATGATCCAGGTCCATGTATGGAGAATACTGATTATTTGCATATACATTGTATTGACAAAATAGATAGTCCTTATGCTTAGAACTTGGGAGACAAGGGTGTTTTTCTTATTTGCCTGCAGTCAATATAAATTCTGCTCTTCGTACTTGAACATCTCTGATTACTACTCCTTTTTGTTCCCAATTTCAGGTGGCAGTCCAGGGGAAAATGGTTTCTTATACCAAAACCTGTATGTTCCATACCAAGGAGAAATTCCAAAAATGGTTCCGATGAACTTATGAGGCATATCATGAAAATACACTGCAGTACAGAAAAACATCCAAACCCACAACAGAAGCAAGGCATTTAAAGCAATAAAGAGTGACTTAATGATTGTAGCTGTAGCCTTTCCTGGCTTTTGCTCCACCTTGTGAAGTTCATTCATGACTGCTATTTCTTCTATTATCATCAGTGCACAGTACGACAATAAGAAGCAGTGACCAGAGATGTCGAAGCCAAGCCACAAATGGCCTTGTTTCTTGCAAGCGTGTAGGTTTTCAAATTCGTGGAGAATGGTCATATTCTGAGATTCGTAGCACTCACCCGTAAAGTTTTCAATAACGTGAAAGATCCTCGTGCTAAGAAACCAAACAGCAGTTCCTACCACACATGAAGTTAAGCGACGTACTGCAAACAGAACATCCCTTTGAACAAAGTAGTTTGAGGTGAAAATAAAAGGAAGCAGCAGGCCCACGGTCCAACCCCAAGAAAATTTGACAAAGTACCTACAAGAGAATATTTTTAAATAACTTTAATACCAAGATAGTTCCTGAATGTTCTTTCTTACATTTTCAATTTAGGGGCTGGTGCAGCATTAAATAACTTATTGCTTATGTTCCTCACTGCGCACCAACACTTAAATATAGCTCCAATTAAAATTTATATGTTGTTGAATTTTTTCAGTTTTTAAAATCGAAGTATTTCTTACAAACCATATTATCTTAGATCTATGGAATAACTCAGTTTTCCCCTATAGTGATTGTCATCTAAGTTTTAATAGTTCTCTCTAAAAACATTAAAGAGGTTAATGAATTGAAAGGGTGGTTAGAAAAACTCTACACAATCAATGTTTAGAATGTGAAATTCTCTATCACAAACCATTTGAAGCAGAATTCATAAATTCTTTTAACAGGGAATTAGATAGTTGTTTGCAAAAACAGAAATATTAAAGGGTATGGCGAGCATGCGGGACAGTGGGATTAGATTGGGTGGCTCACAGAAAAATACCGGCACAGACTTAAAGGGCTGAATTGCGTGTTTCTGTGCTGTTCTATGAAAAGCAAGTAGCCTCACCATAAATTCATTTCAACTAAATGTTACTTTTACAGAGTTTTGAGGGTACTCATACTAAGCTGTAATCACCACATTCTTTTTTTACTTTGACAGTTGGCAGCCGAAGTAAAACGAAGTAGTTTCATTCCATGCAGCAACATTTTTACTTGTGGGCTACTTCCCTACAATATTCTGAAATAAAATTTGCTTTAGGGCTGCAATATGAATAGTAGCAAGAGTCTTCTGTCCATCTCAATATAACCACTATCTCTGTGCTCAAGTGCAATATCCCTCACTTCTGTTTTGTGAAAACATGTAAGGAAAAAATGGACACCAAGCGAAAGGAGATTTTTGGAGAGGCGACCAAAAATGGTCAAGAACTGGATTTTAAGGAAGTTCTTAAAAGGGATGAGGGTTTAGGAGAATTCCAGAGCATTCAGTTTAAGTGGCCGAAGGCACGGCCACCAATGGTGGGGTGAAGGGGGATGCACATGACGCCAGTCATAGGAACAGAGAGCAGGCGGGACCGGGGCATAGATTGCAAGGCAGCAGAAGGTTACAGCAATGGGATGGGGCAAAGCCTGAAGAGAACTAAACGCAAGGATAAGAATTTTTAATTTGAGGTGTTGGGAGACCAGAAGCCAATGCAGGTCAGCATGGAAGCAGTAGGACTTGGTGCAGGATAAGGTACAGGCTGCAGAATTTTGGATAAGCTGAAGTTCACGGAAGATGGAGGCTAGGAGGCCGGCCACGACAGCATTGGAATAATCGAGTCTGGAGGTGACAAAAGCATGGATGAAGGTTTCAGCAGATGGGCTGATGCAGTGTGGAAACAGGCAATGTTATGGAGTTGGAAGGTGGTGGTCTTTATGATGGAGAGGATATGAGGTGGGAAACTCAGCTCAGGATCAAACAGAACTCCAAGGTTGCAAACAGTCCGATTCAGCCGGAGACAGTCATGGGGAGGGGAGTGGGATCAATGGTATAGGTACAGAGTTTATATGGAGATCAAAGACAATGGCTTTGGTCTTACCAATGTTTAACTGAGGAAATTGCTGCTCATAAAAAACGGATGACGGACAAGCAATCTGACAACATAGAGGCAGCGGTGGTGGAGGTAGAGTTGGTGTCATTAGCATACATTTGGAAACTGACACCATGTCCACGGATGATGTAGATGAGGAAGAGGAGGGGGCCAAGGAAAGACCCTTGGGAGGACACCTGAAGTAACAGTGCAGGGACAGGAAAAGAAGCAATTGCTGGAAATGCTCTGGCTACAATCAGATAGGTAAGAGTGGAACCAAGCGAGGGCAGTGTTACTGAGCTGGACAAGAGGAGTGGCACTGGAGGAGGATTGTGTAGCTGATCGTCAAAGGCTGCAGAGAAGGCGATGAGGACAAGGAGGGATAATGCACCATGTTCACAATCACAGAGGATATCATTTGATATCCATTTCAGTGCTGTGGTAGAGGTAGAAACCTGCATGGAGAGATTCAAACAGAGTATTGGGAAAGGTGGGCATAGATTTGGGAGGCAACAACACGGTCAAGGGTTTTGGAGTAGTTTGCAAGGACTGATGGGTAAAGGGTAGTTTTTTTTTGAGGAAAGGAGTGATAAGTGATTTTGAAAGGTCGAGTAGGTTCCTCTATGGGCATATTCAGAACTTTACACAATGGATCATAAAATTGTCAGCAAGTTCAAACAACTAGATGGCTCAGGCTTACAGAGTTGAAATGCAACAGGGTCTCCACTTGCAATTTTGAACTTTGCTCACAGCGGTTTCATATTCAGCTCAACTCTGGAAACTAAAATTGTTGTAGTACAATGAGCCGAATGGCCTCCTTCTGTGCTGTAAACATTAACTTCAAAATATCCACCCTTAATGTACTTTAGCCAACTACATTTGGATGCAGGCAGCGTTGGCTTCAAATAAGTGAAAAATAATGATATTGAGTGCATATATAGCTATAAAGTTTTGATGTATGCTTTCAAATTCATTAATGAAACTTTTTCCAGTATAAATTAAAAATAAAAAAGGAATTAAAGCAAAAATAGTAGAATTACTTAATTATTTTCTAGACATATTCGCCAGGGTGGAAAATACTGGCTCACTATCCAATTATTGTCATGCGATGAATATCCTAGAGGATTTTGAAACCAGTAAAGGGAGGTATTTGTAAGTTAAGTAGACTGAAAACTAACAAATCCCTTGGGCCAGATGGCCTAAATGCTACAGTGCTGGAGGAAATTAGAGGAGTATTGGCTATACTGGAGAGACTCCACAAGCTGTAGCCTGAAAGCATATCTACGTAACAGAAGCTATAGTTGATAGAGGAAATCCCAATAATACTTTATTGAGGCTTTCAGAAAGCCTGATTAAGAGAGAGATCCATGGGGATCCATGAGAGAACACAGAACTAGATAAAAAGTTGGACAAAAAAAAAGGAAGCAGCCAATTCTTCTGAGAGGTGTAGTGTCAAACACGAGGGGAGGGGAGGTGTGCAATGAAGTATCACAGGGCTCAGTATTAGGGTATGTCCAATCTCATAAAGGCATTAATTTGCAGATCATATAGGGGAGAAGGGACAGAGGATGCAGTTAGCCATTTGTAGAAGGATTTATATCAGTTAAGCAACTGGGCAGACAGATAGCAAATTAAATTTAATACCAACAAACACAAAGTATTGCATATTGGGTAAAAAAAATGAACATAAGCAAAAGGCAAATTTAGAAAGGGATCTGGCAAACAGTAGAAACACATTCAATGTTAGAATAATGTGGAGACGCATTGAACAGCATTCCTGTGCTCCTCCAATTCTGGCCTCTTGTACATCTCCGACTTCCTTCGCTCCACAAATGGCAGGTGTGCCTTCCGCTGTCTAGGCCTTAAGCTCTGGAATTCCCTCCCTAAACAACTCTCGCCTCGCTTTCCTCCTTTAAGATGCTACTTGAAACCTACCTCTTTGACCAAGCTTTTGGTCCGCTGTCCTAATGTCTCCTTTGGCTTGTGTCAATTTATGACTGATTACACTCCTGTGAAGCACCTTGGGGCATTTTACCACATTAAAGGTGGTAACTGCCTGCTTGCTACTTGGTTTCTGTTCTTTTGGTCTTGCTCAGTGTATTGGAAAGTAGCCACAGATCAACATTATTGACTATTGACTAATTGACTATTGACTATATGCAAGTTGTCGTTGTTATTAGATAGTTGCATATGTGCATTAAACAAGTCCAAGAAAAAAATTATTAACCTTTTATGTAGATTTTTGTGGAGTAGTGAAGCCAAGCAGAACCAGTTATTTGACAGTGTATAGCCAAGCACTTTTTGCAACAAAAATCTTTCCACAGGCACTGAAGACTCCAATAATAAAATCTTTCAGCTAAGGTTTGAAACTGTAGTGCCCCACAGTTGTTGCTATATTCCCCCTCCAGTTTATATGGAATTAATATATTTTCTTTCAAGCATTATCTACCATGAAGATATTTAAACTTTTACAGTGGAGATAAATTTCGAGAGCAGTTTCTGTTCTCACAACACTACCTCCACACTAATTCAGAGAGCAGAGCATGTGGTACCAGTGCCAGCAGATCAATGTTCCTTAGATTGTCTTCCACTCCAACTAGGATTATGGACAGTGCAAAGGCTTTTTCTTCTCTTACTTGCTTCTCTCAAGGCAAGGACTCAGGCTGGGTTACCATTCAACAAGCACCAGTAGTCGTCCGCTACCTTACTCATGTAGCTGTTCTTCCCATGTGATCCTAGACAGTAATCATCCATTGGTTATTCAACCATTGAGGGCATCACAACTGAGCCTAACATTGTCCTCTCCCGACAGCACTTTCCAGCATGGGTCTCTGGACATCAGACAGGGTCAGGAATTCAGAAAATCACAAACCACTTTGCAGGAACATTTAAAATGTACTGTAAATGCACCAGCCAGTAAATATGCCCACTGACTAAGCCCCAAGGAAGCCCAGTTTAAGCAATTTCTGCCTGGCACCAACAATGAACTTTTGTACTGTAAACTCCCTCTGTTTCGCACTGGTGTCAATTTGGACTGCCTCCACCTTTACATGTAGTTACAGCACAGAAACAGGCTATTCAGCCCAACTTGTCTAAGCTCTACATGAGTCTCCTCCCACCCGTCTTCATCTAACCCCATCAGCATATCCTTTTATTCCATTCTCCCTCGAGCTGATCATGCTTCCCCTCAAATACATCTATACTATTTGCTTCTTCCACTCCTTGTGATAGCGCATTCTTACCACTCTTTGGGTGGAGAAATTTATCCCAAATTCCCCACTGGATTAATTAATGTTATATTTATGACCTCTAGTTTTGGAACCCCCCCACAAACGCTAACATCTTTAAGCTGCATTTACACCATAACCAGTTATCAGCGTGTAGTTAGCAGCACAGGTGGGGAAAGTGCAACTGCCGCTACTGCAGGTTTAATGTGTGGGAGGCAGTGTCGCTGCTGCAGCGCCCAGGCCTCGTCAGGCCGAGCGGCGCCGGGGCCGGGGCCCAGCTCCTTCCAATACTCACACGTTCAGGACATTGCGCCGGTTGGAGAAGTAGGACTCGGCCAGGGGCTGGGTGGCTTTAAGGACGGAGCCGCCGAGGGTGATGAGACCGAGCAGCAACGCCAGGTAGCGGCGCAGCCAGTCCCGGTGAAGAGCCATCACCAGACCCACGAACTCATCCAACGACATCTTCATCCCGTCCACTCCCTCTAACAGCGACCGCCCTCCCCGGCATCGCATTGGTGGGAAATACACTGCTCACATGATGGACAGTTAAAGGGCCAGGCCCTCTTAAAAGGCTAATACTTTCAAAGTCATTGCTGTAATATCCGTCTCAATCAAGAGTTAGTCGTGAACTTTCGAATAACATTCGGTTCAGTTAAAATGTATTTGGATCCTACAGTGGAAAGAGGAGGAACAAAAGTTTTAACAATAAACATATCAACCAGTCACAGGGGGAAAAAGAAAGCCGCCCAAACAGATATGTAGTCAGTCGTGCAAGACACTGAACAAAATGACAGATAGGACTTGGGATTCAATCAAATGCCCTCTTATAGTTTCTCTAGGTTTGGTCTGGAGGATCAGGCCCTGCCCACCACCCCACCATGCACACATTAGCTTTCGAAATCCGTGCTGCAGCAACTGAGAACTAAAGTGGACATCTCTGCCACTGCTGTTGGCTGTGTTCATATACCCATCTGTGCATCTGTCAAGAATGCATAAGCCCATTTTAATGCGAAGGATTTCTGTTTTATGAATGTACATGTGACATGTGGTTCCAGGAATACCATCTTAGACATGTGTGTTAATCTTCTAGATTGCACCAATGATTCATCTTTCTGTTCCAATTCAGAAATATGGCAGCAAAATTCAGGAGAGCTTGACTGCTGAATTGCTGCTAAGGAATAATTACATTGTTAATACCTGTTGCTGGGGGCTAAATGAACCAAAATGGGAAATAAAATATCAAACATATGCTATAGAATATATGTAAATGCAAAAATACATACAGTGCAATGCCTGTTTGTACGTACACACAATATAGTAGAATTTATAACGCCATAACTTCTTATAAGTTGCAGTGTTGTTCCCAACCAATTGAGATCAGCAACTGTCAGCATAAGACAAATCTCAAAATACCAATACTTCCACCACAGCCTAAATACAGAACAAAGGGAATGTGCTATTTCTGCACCATTAGCTGCATCAAAGACAGAAACTGGTGGAAACATTCAGCAGGTCAGTCAGAATCTGTGAAAACAGATGAGTTAATAACTGCAGTCCTTTACTATAGCTTCCACTTTCTCTTCGACAGGAAGTGATGGCTGAGGAGGAGGGATGGTTTGGTGCTTGGACCCTCCATCAGAACAACGTGCTAGCGGGGTGGTCTGCACCTTCAGTATTGACCTGCTTTTTTCTTCTCTCAGGCATTTGGTCTGCTGGAACTTGCTTCACTTTGCCAGTTTTTCATGCTTCTATTCTACCTGCCTTATCCCCCACTGCCTCAGCTATTCACATCTTCTTTGTGTCTTGTAAATGCATTTAATTACATTATGGCTTTTCTTCTCTCAATTAATATCAGCCATTTAACTATCTCCTGTCCCACAAGCATTTTACAGTTATTTTATTTTTTTCTCATGAGTATGTGTTCTTTTCCCCTTCCCTTCCATTTGTTCTGTTCTTTTTTCAGTGCTGTTTATCTGTAATATCTCCAGTTCTGATGAAAAGTCCACACCTGATATGTTAACTTGTTCTCTCAACCGATGTCTTTTCTTAATAAAACCAGAAGGAAACCATGGGTTGGTTGCCCTGGTGTCATCAAACAAAAACAAACAAAAGTGCCCCCTTTTTAGAGGGGCATAACTAATAAAGAACTAAATCATAAAACAAAGGAAGGTTTGCAGCGGGGGGTCGACTGGGCGCGTGGGTAATGCGCCCAGTGAAATTGGGGTGCTCTGCAAGCAGTCACAGGCTAATTGCAGCCACTTACCTGTGCTTCCGGGTTTCGCGCTGGAAAGCTGCGCAGTGGGCGGACTGTGCATGTGTAGCATAGGCTGTCAGCTGGAAGACCCCTATTTAAAGGGGCAGTCCTCCACTGACTGATGCTGCAGAAAATAGGAAAAATTACCGCATGGAACAGCCCACGGGGAAGGCTGCTCCCAGGTTTAATGATGCCTCACTCCAGATCTTATTGGATGGAGTGAGGAGGAAGGGGAGGACAGAGATCTTCCCCCCGGCGGGCGGGAGGAAGCGGCCTGCCTCTGCCACCAAGAAGGTCTGGCTCGAGATGGCAGAGGAGGTCAGCTACACCACCAACATATCGCCCACCTGCATACAGTGCAGGAGGCGCTTCAATGACCTAAGTAGGTCAGCCAAAGTGAGTACACTTATTCCCCTACACTCCGTCTGCCATATCACCGCCCCCACTCCACATCTCCTTCTGCACTGCCAACACTACTCTGTCACATCACTCCTCACACCCACTCAAACCTCATCCTCATCTTACCTGCACTTATTCACCTCGCCAGTACTCATCCCGCCACTACCACTCAACCCAATCCTCATACAATCTCATGGCTCTATCTCATACTCACCCTCTCATGCATCTCTTTCACAGTCAGCCTCACTCAACCTGCCACTACCTGTGCTGCAGCCATAGGACATGCATCACATATGTGCAGCAGGAAGCGTAAGGCAAACGTGTTGTGAGCATGAAGGGGATGCACAAGGGTGTTTGAGGGTTTGTCATGGTTTTTACTTATATTTGATTTTTGATCAACTCACATAACATATTATATTGTCACCACTACTGCCACGTCTTTGCGAATCTTGTCTGGTTTGTGCAATAATGCCCTTTCCTGAGGATCATTATGAAGACCCACAACTGATGCCACCCATTGTGTCACTGCAGAGTGGGTGTAGGTGTATCTGCAGGCTCTTTTGTGCAGACGACTGAGAGACGTCGGCGATGTCCCTGATGGCACCCTGGAAGGATGCGGAGGAGAAGTTGTTGAGGGCAGTGGTGACTTTGACAGTGACAGGTAAGAAGATGGTGCTCGGGCCAGCCGGGAGCAGCTCGGCATGAAGGAGGCTGCAGATGTCCATGACAACATGTCGAGTGACTCTGAGCCTCCGTGTGCACTACTGCTTAGTGAAGTCCAGGAAGCTGAGCCTCGGTCTGTAGACCCTGTGGCGAGGGTGGTGCCTTCTGCGACGCATCTCTCCCTGCCGTTGCCCTCCCTCCTGCTGTGCATTTGGATATGTCACAGCACTGTGTTGTGGAGCTCCACATGTCAGAGGTGGACAGCGTGGCCGGCGAGTCTGGTGATGCTGTTCGTCCTCCGAGGAGGTCATGACTGCAGCTACGGCAGCCCCCATCCGGAAGATGTACATTTGAGGGGGTCCGCAAGGTAGGTAAATGTGTCTGGACACCAGGATAAGTGTGCAAGTTGGTGAATTTTATTCTTAGAGGGAGGGTGGTGGAGGCCAAACTTTGTCCAAAGTGACAGAGTGGCCACCTGCAATGAGTGAGGGTCTCCCCCTACCACCTGTCAAATGGACCTTTGCAGCTGCCACAGGATGATGGATGCAATATGTCCATTTGAACTGGGAGTGTTTCCCCCAGTATGGGAAACAGTCCCAGTTGTTTGCAAAATCCCACCCCTCCTAAAATATCATGTTAATCAGGTCTCTAAACGACCTGAAATACCTAAATAAATACTTTAAGTGGCACCCCGCCGGCTTTAATTGCCGGCGGGAGTTCCACATGCGGGGGCTGCGCGCGCATGTCAGCGCATCACTGGGGAACCCGGAAGTGGGTGGGTTGGAGCCGGGCTCCGGACCCGCCCTGGGAATCCCCGATTTTTGCAGCCCCCCCTGCCACGAGCGCACCCGCTCGGGGGTGCGAAAATCAAGCCCTGTGTGTTCTTACTCCAGGGCAACCCGGGCGTAGACAAGGCCGCGGAAGAGAGGCAGGCAGCCAGAGCGAGGCTGCTCACAGGCCACGTCTCCACAGATGCTGACTGACCTGCAGAGTGTTTCCAGTATTTTCTGTTTTTGTTTCAGATATCCAGCATTTGCAGTTTTTTGCTTTCTGTTTACCATTAGCGGCATGTCTATTGCTTAGCAACTTACAGACACTGTCTCACCATTAACATGATTCATTTTTTAAAAACTGGGGTTTACTTGGAGCAGGGATGATTTATTCCTTTGGGTTATGAAATGAGAAACTGTATTTCTTTTAAAAAAGGGATAATTTATAAAAACCTAATAATGTTTATTGAGGGATTTGTCCGTTGCTTGATAATGTGATCTTTCACAACTTTACACACAGCAATTGTTAATGAGTTCCATCATCTGAGAACAACACTCTGAAAGAGCAGAAAACTCTCAACAATTGTTACAACATTTCTATAAATAATATAGTTCCTATCAGGCTCTTGTAGAGTCTGTGAAACTTGAGACCATTGCAGTTGATAATACCGTAAATTCAAAATTGTTGTTTAATCAAAAAAATTAAATTATACAGTAGTTACAGTCATAGAATCATAGAATGATACAGCACAAACGGAGGCCATTCAGCCCATCGTGCCTATGCTCGGCTCTTTGAAAGAGCTATTCAATTAGTCCCACACCTCTGCTCTTTTCCTATAGCCCTGCAAATTTTTCCACTTCACATATTTATCCAATTCCCTTTTGAAAGTTACTGTTGAATCTGCTTCCACCATTCTTTCAGGCAGTGCATTCCAGATCATAACAACTCGCTGTGTAAACAATTTTTTCCTCATGTCACCTCTGGTTCTTTTGCCAACTACCTTAAATCTGTGTCCTCTGGTTACCGACCCCTCTGCCACTGGAAATAGTTTCTCCTTATTTATTCTATCAAAACCCTTTATGATTTTGATCACCTCTATCAAATCACTCCTTAACCTTCTCTGCTCTAAGGAGAACTTCCCCAGATTCTCCGGTCTCTCCATATAACTGAAGTCTTTCATCCTTGCTACCATTCTAGTAAATCTCCTCTGCACCCTCTCTAAGGCCTTGACATTCTTCCTAAAATGTGGTGCCCAGAATTGAACACAATACTCCAGCTGGGGCCGAACCAGTGTTTTATAAAGGTTTAGCATAAGTTCCTTGCTTTTGTACTCTATGGGCATGATTTTAACATGGTGGTGGGAAGTCAGCGGGTGGTTGAGTAGTCGCATGGGAAACCTGGAAAACTTTACTCCGCGTCAGCTCGAGCGATCGTGACTAAATTGAAGGCCCTTGATGTTACTTCCATGTTTTGTGCCTCCAAGTTGCGCAGTGGGCATACTGCGCACCCAAATGACGTGCTGGGAACTGGAGTATTTAAAGGGCCATTGCAACCATGGATTTTGAAGGAGAAAGGAGGAAAATTGAAAAATGCAGCATCACAGGTTGAAGGCAGCATCCCATTTTAGCGACTCCTCTCTTGAGTTGCTACTGGCTGGTGTCAGGAGCAGGTGGTAAATACTATACCCGGCTGACCGGAGGAAGCGCCCTGCTTCTACCACCAAGAAGGCGTGGTTAGAGGTGGCAGAGGAGATTAGCAGCAGGAACACAGTAGCAAGGTCTTGGGTTGAATTCAGGAAGCGCTTTAATGACCTAACCAGGTCAGGAACAGTGAGTACAATTACTGATTCACCTACATCCTGTGGTGTACAATACCCCCCTCTCACTTTGTCTTGCCAAGCCTACTCCATCATATCACTCCTCACACCCACTTAAGTCTCATCATAACTTACCTTCACTTTCTGTGCATTTTCTCACTTCCCCATTTGTGAACCCACCACTTCCACTCACCACAATCCTGATGCAATGTGATGAATTTGACTGATAGTCACCCTCTGATGCATCTGCTTCATTGTCAGCCATACCCAAAGCAATGCATCCAACGGGTGAACACATCACCTTCACTCACTCAGACGTCTGTTCTTTCTCCCCATGTAGAAGAGAGCGCAAAATGAACGGGAGAGGAGTAGGACTGGAGGGGGCCACCACAAATAGTACCCCTTACAGATGCAGAGGAGGAAGCATTGGACATCAGCTGCACGGTTGCATACCTGGCCATCAGAGATGGCGAGACTGGCAATCTGCAAACGGCTGGTCACAGAACTGTAACATCCTTCACACACATCATGAATTGATATTATCAATGTGATTGACCTGTTGCACACCTCAGTATGCTCATTGGAAAATAACTTCTGTGATGATTTTTTAATATTGCTTTATGTTCTCTTCCAGGGCCTTTACGGATTGATGATGAGGCAGACACCATGGAAGAAGGTGCTTTCTCAGAGGAGCTCAATTCCTCTGAGGGCGCACCGTAACATCACATCCAGCCATGCACTAGCGCAGATACCGGCACTTGGTTCCAAGAGGTCGTAGGCTGAAAGCATCTCAGCAGTAGGGCATGAGTCTGAGCAACCTGCCACTACCTCTGCTGAGGCCATAGGGGATGCATCACGTAGAAGTGCAGGAAAGAGGCTAAGATTTTGTAACCACCAAGGGTATGCACAAGGATGTCTGACGAAATATCATGTTTTTCATTTATATTTGTTTTTTGTTAAATGCACATCACATGTTATAACTCTCACCACCACTGCCACGTTTTTCCCATTCTTGAATCCATTTTGTGAAAGCGCCCTTTCATGTGCTTCATCGTGAACGTCAAGACATGATACCACCCATTGGGCGCGTGAACAATGGGTGTATGCATGGTTGAAGGATTGTTTTGTGCAAACAGAGGGGGATGCTGGTGTTGGTGGTGGTGGTTGTCCTATACGGTCTGAGTAGTTCACCATCTTCAGTTTGCACATCTCATTATGAGAACCCGTTAGATACGAGTGAATCCCTGGCATCAGGAGCACTCAGGGGCCGCTGCTCTGGTGATGGGTTCCCCATCTTCATCCTCGTCCTCGTCCACCTCCTCCTCGTCCTCATCCTCATTCTCATTGACTTCTTCAATGTTGCCGGCAGATGAGGATGCTTCATGAGCGCATTCGAAGCTCTTCCACCTGTAACCCTCTCTGCTGAGCGATGTTTTGCAGGACACAACACACGACTATTATTCTGCACTCCCTCACTGGTGAGTACTGAAGGGGTCCCCCAGATCGATCCAGGCACCTGAAGCGTATCTTCAGTATTCCTATGGCTTGTTCAATGACAGACCTGGTGGTGATGTGACTGTTGTTGAATCGCTCCTGTGCCTCGTTGGTGGGGTTTCTCACAGGTGTCATGAGCCACGTCTGCAGAGGGTATCCCTTGTCTCCAAGTAGCCAGCCCTTAAGTCTGTCTTGTGCATGGAAGAGGGCCGGGATGTTGGACTCACGCAAAATCATAGCAGCTGCCAGGGAATCTGGCACACACCCACAGAAACCTCTTCCAGTGGTCGCAAATCAGCAGCGCATTGATGGAGTGATATCCCGATGTACAGTCCTGGCTCATGTGGACGTCTTTGAATTGCTGCGTGTGTGTCATTAATTGTGCCCTGCACCGTGGGAAGCCAGCCAGAGAGTTGAAACCCACTGCCCTCTCAGTCTGGCTGATGTCGTCGCGGGAGAAGTTGACATAGTCAGATGCCCTGGCAAACAAGTCGTATCACCTGTCGTATACCCTTAAGTGCAGACGACTGAGATATCCTGGTGATGTCACCAGTGGTGCCCTGAAATGATCTGGAGGCAGTGAAATTGTGGGCAGTGGTGACTTTAACTGCAACGGGCAATGCATGCCCAACAGGCCCAGCCAGGAGCAGCTCTCCATGAAGCAGCATGCAGATGTCTGCGACCACCTGGTGACTCAATCTGAGCCTGCATAAGCACTGCTCCTCAGAGAGGTCCAGGAAGCTCAGCCTCTGCCTGTACACCCTCTCACGTGGGCAGTGCCTCCTGCGACCTCGGCCCCTCTATTGGTCACCTTTCTGCTCTTGTCCAGGTCCTTGTGGCGCACCTCTGTCTTATGCATCTGCAGATCCCAGAACTGCACACCGTGCCTGCCGTGGATGGTGATGTGCCTCCTCCTCAGATGTGGAATAGATCCATCGCACCCCCCCATCCTGATGTTGTCAGTTTGAGGGGGTCCAAAATTAAGGTAAATTTGTCTGAATACAAGATTGCTCAGTGTGAACAAAGAAGTCTCAGTTTAAACACAGAGAACTCCCAGCCAAAGGTTTGTCTGAGAGACTGAGTGCACTGCTGCAAAAGCTCACCTTTTATTCACGTGTCAATCATTGGTTTAAAGGTCCAAATGAGGGTCGGCTGCAACTCGCCTCCATTTCCATGCCATGTTTCAGAGGCCACGGGAGACAGGGAAAGCTAAAATGGTTTGTCTGGCTCAATACACAAACATTTAATCGCCTTAAGTGGTTCAACAATGTTAATTGGCCCTTTAAATACCGGCCCTGCTGGCTTTAAGTATTGGCAGGACTTCTGGATGTCAGCAGCGCGCACACATCCAAACGAGTCTGGGTCAAATCCAGAAGTGGGCCCATTGGAGCCGGGAAGCAGTCCCGCTCCGAATTCTTATTATTTTCATTGCCCATCCGCCCCCAACCCACCCATTCTTGGGGGTTAAAATTACCCCCATGCCTCAATTTATAAAGCCAAGGATCCCATATGCCTTTTTAACAGACTTCTCAACTTGTCCTGCCACCTTCAAAGACTTGTGTACGTACAGCCCCGGGTCTCTCTGTACCTGCACCCCCTTTAAAATTAGAATTATGTGATTTTTATGAAGCAGTATGGTAAAACACTAAAAATTGTCATGAAACATCAAACCAATTGTTGAATGCATGTGATTGAAACGTGTGTGCACGGTACAAGCTGTGCAATGTAAAGTTCAGTCATTTTCAAAATATTCTGTGAATATGGTTTGCTTCCCACTGACAGCATATTCGTTCACAAAGTATTTAGTGCACTGAAAACTTTTATTGGGACATTTGATACAATTGTTGACCACTTCCTCAGCAATCACATTGAACTGGGCCATGGAGGGCGCTGGTTTCTCTAACTCTGTCTGCTCACTGGATCCACTCACTTGAGTCTCCTCCTCACTTTCATTCCCATTAAAAGCAGTATCCTCTTGCCCAGCATCAACAGTCAGCAATCCTGACATTGGGGACTTCCTTATCAACACTAACAATGGATTCAAATCTCATATCTTTTGGCAACAGAGAACTCTAGCTCTGAAAGTGATTTGTAACTTTGGAGTTGGCCATCAGTGCCTATGTAGGATCCTCAACTGAGGTGAGATGAATGTACACTTCTAAAAAGAGTTTCCAATGGATTCTGTCCTTAGATGCAGGTACTTCAAATGAGCCCCACAGATGTCAACTATCAAGATGACTTTTCTACCTTCCAATGACTTTCTTCAGTCAAAGTGATGCAGCCATTTCACAAAAAGAACACCAGTCTTCCAGCCTTTTTGTTGTTTCTGTAGTTTACAGGTAGAGTAACAGCATCACCAAAACAGCAAGGGAATGAGAGTGGAATTCACAATCACTTGTAGTTGTTTTTTGTTTCCCAACCATGCTAGCACAAAACATGACAGTAATTCGCTGCCTCTCTTTTTATCCCACCTGAGCATTTTTCATTGATGAAGGCTGATATTTTGCTTGGGTGCAGCTTGTTCCAACAACATCAAAGATGTCTTTGTACTTATAACAAGATAAGCTTTCAAGAATTTTATCATGCACCCAGTTTTATTTTTCTTAAAATATACTTTATTCATAAAATTTGCAGTAATACATACAATACAGTTGTCATATCACATTCCAAACGTACATAATACAGATTATACAATTTGCAGGTTACATCAAGTACAGTTCAATGAATACATTGTACATAATTACAGTTCATGACACTCTAGGGTGTCTCATTGCTTTACACTCAATAAAGATTATTGATTACAGATTCATTATGGGTACATGACTGATTCATTACAGGTACATTACATCAATTTGAATTTTACATTCTGCCCGGGGTTTTTTTTCCCTGATTGCAGCCCCTCGGTATACAATGGCGGGAAGGCTCTAAATGGTTGCCTTTCCCCACAGAGCTTTTGTGGCGGCCGCACCCAGCCTCAGTGCGTCCCTGAGCACGTTGTCCTGGACCTTGGAATGTGCCAGTCTGCAACACTCGGTTGAGGACAGCTCCGTGCACTGGAAGACCAGCAAGTTTCGGGCAGCCCAAAGGGCATCTTTCACCGAGTTGATGGTCTTCCAGCAGCAGTTGATGTCTGTCTCAGTGTGCATCCCTGGGAACAGCCCATAGAACACAGAGTCCTGTGTTACGGAACTGCTCGGGACGAACCTGGACAGATATCATTGCATCTCTCTCCAAACCTTCCTTGCAAAGGCACGTTCCAGAAGGAGATGGGTGACGGTCTCGTCTCCACCACAGCCTTCTCGGGGACAGCGCACGGTGGCGCTGAGAGTCCGGGAGTGCATGAAGGATCTGAAGGGAAGGGCCCTTCTCACCACCAGCCAAGCTATATCTTGGTGCTTGTTTGAAAGCTCTGGCGATGAGGCATTCTGCCAAATGACATTGACAGTCTGCTCGGGAAGCACCCAGTTGTTGACACTTTCTGTGGGAAGGACACTTCCCTCCCACATCTGGAGCTAAATTTGCTTGGTGGGTTTGGCATGGTTGATCCACAAAACAGAAACAGGGATTGGTTCCAAATCCTTTGGTGAATTAATTTGCCTTTTCCAGCAAGACAAGGCTAGATAACCCAGGAAAGTTAACTGCTCTGGCTTGCTTGAACCAGGTTGAATTTGAATTAAGCAGCAGTTTTTACTGGTTAAGACTTATTTGGGCTGGTAATTTGAATAATGCGGATTAAAAGGGTCAAAATAATCAACAGAATTTGAATGCATTTTCAATGGGAAACATGTTATTGCGTGATTTCAATTCAAATTGATGGATAATTCAAATTAAACATCTTTGAATTAAGAGGAGTAGAGTTGCATAAATTGAGAGACTGGGCCCCGATATTTACTTGGGGCATTGAAGAGAGCCGGCAGGGGCGGGGCGGAGGATTTCCAGACAGGAAACCCGAAAGTGTGGGGTTCCCGGATATCCTGCAGAATTTAACTGCTGGATGTCTTTTAAATTTTGTCAACAGATTTCCCACGCAACAGCTATCCAGATTAACAGGCTAGCTGCCTGTCAGGCGGGAAAGCAGCCAGGTAGCAGATGTCAGGAGGGAGATCGCTGGCAGGTGGGTAAATGTTATAATTATATTTATACAACTGGGGTTAGGGTCGGATATTGGTGGGGGGGGGTTGCACATCAGGGGGGGTGTCGGACATCGGGGGTGGGGGGGGGGTTGTTGGTTATTGGGGGGGCTGTCGGACATCAGGGGGCTGCCAGACATTGGGGTGTTGTCGGAGATCAGACATCATGGGGGTCGGACATTGGGGAGCTCAGACATCAGGGGGGTCGGACATCAGGGGTGGTGTTGGAAATCGAGGGGGTTGGACAATTGGGGGTTGGCGGACATTGTGGGGGGTGTCGGCCAATCGCGGGGCAGGGGTCGGCTGATCATGGGGGTCACATCGTGGCAGGTAAGCTTGTTGGGCCTAGAGGAAACACTTCTGCTCCTCCTGGCTCACATGCAGTGCAATAAAGGCATTTGCCTCACGGATCTGGCCCTTCTCACCTCCTTTAACCTGCCATGATTCTCGCAGCCCAGAAAACCCGTGCTGGAGGTGTTAAATTTGAAGGCCTCTTAAAATCAATTTTAAAAAGCCTAATTAACATCTTATAATGGCGTTAATTGCTCCAATAACTACTCGCCCGCTTGCACTAATTAGGGACCAGCGTCCGGCGAGCAGATTACTCACACACATCCAAACGTGCCTCCATTAAACCTGGAAGTGGGCATGTTGGAAAAATCAATTATTTTAACTTCTCACCCGCCCCCAACCCACCTGTTCTTGGGGGATAAAACTCCCCCCCCCCACAAAATGGTACTGATCGTGCCATAGTTTTTAGTGTAGTGTACCCAGTCAAACAACAGATGGCACTGCAAAATGTTAGGACCACTAACTACAGTAACTATTACTGTCATATGGTTTCAAAGGAGGTTCAAACAGTTTAAATCACATAAAAAATAGGTCTGACTTTGTTTCAGCTCATTCCAAGTTGACCCTAACAATTCTGCTAGAAGGCAGATCGAAACTGAATTTATGAGCCAAAACCAATAGTAAAGATGAAGAGATCACTTAGTTCCTTATTGCTTCAGTAAACACGAGTCTGAATTTTCTGGACAGAGAGATCTGTGGATTTTTTTAAAAGTAAAAATCTGAACCAAGTTGACTGACCTCGACTATCAAAAGTATATATTTAGATATAAAGAAAATGACTCTTCTGCTTTGATACCCTCCATGACTTTGCCTCCACCCATCTCTGTAACCTCTTCTAGTCCTACATTCTCTCCAGAACTCTCCATTCCCCTGGCCTCTTGTACAGTCTCCACACCCTTGCCCCACCATTGGCAGCAGAACCTTCAACCATCTGGGTCCTACTCTCTGTAATTCCCTCCATAAACCCTTCCACTTCACCACTTTTCTCTCTTTTAAAACCTTTTCAAAACCCATCTCTTCAGCCAAATGTTTGGCCACCCTTCCTAATCTCTTCTTTTCTGACTCAGCTTCAATTTCCCATAAGTCTATCTATAATGTTTGGCACAGCATGTCTCGCTCTCCTCAGCCAAACAGTCCGACTACTCCATTTTGGAAAAGAGAGACAGCCTATGGCTCCTTTTCTCAAGACAAACTGCCTCCTCAAACCACTTTCCTCCTCCTCAATCCTCAGCTGAAAAACCAAATGTTAAGAGTTCATAGATATCATCATCTCTAAGACTTAAAACATCCATGCAGCTACCTCTACTGCTACTGTACTAACCATCTTCTCCCCTCCGCTGCTCCTGATGTCTGCAAGTATCTCATCCACCCTACCTCCAATCCCCTGTCACTCATCAATTTTTCTTCCATTTCCAAGTTCATTTGTTCCAGCAGACCCACCATCTGCTCCTTTTTATCTCTTCCTCATTCATCTACCTCTCCTGGCCTCCATGCTTGTCTTAGTATCATAGTATGATACAGCACAGAAGGAGGCCAATTGGCCCATTGTGCCTGTGCTGGCTCTTTGATACAGCTATCCCGTTAGTCTCACTCCCCTGTTCTTTTCCGATAGCCCTGCAATTTTTTCCAATTCCCTTTTGAAAGTTATTATTGAATCTGCTTCCACCACCCTTTCAGGCAGTGCATTCCAGATCATCACAACTCACTGAGTAAACAGTTTATCCTTATGTCACCTCTGGTTCTTTTGCCAATTACCTTAAATCTGTGTCCTCTGGTTACTGACCCCTCTGCCACTGGAAATAGTTTCTCCTTGTTTACTCTATCAAAACCCTTCATGATTTTGAACACCTCTACTAAATCTGCCCTTAACCTTCTCTGCTCAAAGGAGAACGTCCCCAGAATCTCTAGTCTCTCCACGTAACTGAAGTTTTTCATCCGTGGTACCATTCTAGTAAATCTCTTCTGCACCCTCTCTAAGGCCTTGACATTTTTTCCCTTTAAGTATTTATTCAAATCCCTTTTGAAAGTTATTATTGAATCTGCTTCCACCACCCTTTCAGGCAGTGCATTCCAGATCATAACAATTCGCTGTGTAAAATAATGCTTCCTCATGTCGCCTCTGGTTCTTTGGTCAATCACCTTAAATCTGCGTCCTCTGGTTACCGACTCTTCTGCTCCTGGAAACAGTTTCTCCTTATTTGCTCTATCAAAACCATTCATGATTTTGAACACCTCTATCAAATCTCCTCTTAACCTTCTCTGCCCTAAGGAGAACAACCCCAGCTTCTCCAGTCTCGCCACGTAACTGAAATCCCTCATCCCAGGTACCATTCTAGTAAATATCTTCTTCACCCTCTCTAAGGCCTTGACATCCTTCCTAAAGTGTGATGCCCAGAATTGAACACAATATTCCAGCTGAGGTCTAACCAGTGTTTTATTAAGATTTAGCGTAACTTCCTTGCTTTTGTACTCTATGGGCTCGAATTTAGCAGGCCTGCGGGTTCCCAGCGGGTGGTCCTCCGGGAGCGTGGAAAACGCGGACGGGTAATTGTGTGCGTCCCCCACGCGATCGCGGGATAATTGGACCCATTAAGGCCTGCTCCGGGTTCTGCGCTCCCCAGCTGCGTGCCGGCCGGCTGCGCATGCGCAGTACCGTCGACGCGATGTAGGAGCTCCAGTTAAAGGGGCAGTCTCCCAAAGCCCCTCCTGCTGCAAGCAAGAGGTCTGGGAGAATGGCTCAACAAAGGGGAAAGGCTGCGCCCCGTTTTTCAGATCTGGCACTGCAGCTGATGCTGGAGGGCGTGAGGAGGAGGAGGGAAACACTCTTCCCTGAGGATGGGCGCAAGTTCCCTGCCGCCGCAACCAGGAAGGCATGGGCAGAGGTGGCGGCGGAGGTGAGCAGCAGGGGCAACACCCCAAGGACTTGGGAGCAGTGCCGCAAGCGCTTCAATGACCTGACTAGGTTTGGCAAGGTGAGTACACCAACGCACCCTCCCACATCCCGTCCCCACCATCACGCCAAGCAGATCACAACCCCCTCCTGCACAGCCACCACTGCGCTCCATCAGCAATCCTCACAGCCACTCATTCACCATCCTCGCCGTGCACGCAAGTACCCACCGTCCCTGACCCCACCCGAACACTACCACACACCCCAATCCCCATGCAATGGGATGGGCACGTGGCCCACACTTCCTCCCATCCGTTCCGCGCCACGCTCAACCCAACCACACCGATGCTCGATGCGTCTCACGATGCAAGACGCACCCACTCACACATCTGTGTTTTGCCTTCACAGGAGAAGAGGAGCAAGAACAACCGCGAAAGGGCACGCACCGGAGGTGGGCCGCCGCAAGTGGTGGAGCTCACCGACGCAGAGGTGGAGGCGCTCGACCTCGCCCGCACGCGACATTGCCTGTCGGTGGCCGATGGCGAGTGTGTCGCTGCCGAAACGGCCGGTAAGGGAAAGCTGACACTCAACACCCATGATCGCGAGTGACCGTATCATCACCTGCCATCAGGCGCACTGTCAAGTTGGTCCACATGCCTCAAAGTGCCCTCTGTTCTCTTGCAGGTCCGTCTTTGGGTCAAGCGAGCGTGGAGGGCGATTCCTCAGAGGACATGGCGGTCTCTGAGGGTGCATCGTCACATCAGAGCCAACCATCCACCAGCGCAGAGACACGCACCTCGGTGGGTCCCCCTCGCCAACTAGTTGGGGTAGCACTTGGTGAGTCACTGCGCACGAGTGAGCATGAGCAGACCCTGGTGGCAGGGGCAGCCGCGGAGGGTCCGCGACGGAGGGAGCACTCATCTCCAGGCTCTGCTCAGCCGGACCCAGATGCTGAACCCAGGGGGCCACCAGAGAAAAGGAGAGTCGTCGAGGGCCACCAGCTAATTGCTGAGGTGCTGGCAGAGGTGCCGCGCGCATTGTCCACAATAGCGCAGGCGATGGAGGAGTCCACCTCCTGCATGTGGGCATTGGTGGCGCAGGCACAGGAGGGTACCGGCGACACAGTGTCGCGGGTAGGTGCGGGACTGTCTGCGGTGGAGGACAGGCTGGCCTCCCTCGAGCGTCACGCACAGCTCCACTTCGAGTCCTTGCAGGCCCTCACAACGTCTGTATGGATTCAGGGTGAGCAACATTCCGACGCCACCAACAGGCTGAGGGATACACTAGGGGTGGCCTTGCAAGGCCTCACACATGCCATCCAAACTGCCGTCCAGCAGGGTGGAAGGGGTGATGTGGGCCGAGGCCAAGAGAGGGATGATGGTGACCGGGGACATGGAAGCGGGGACGCCTCTCAAGGCGTCCCCACATCCCACCCGTCACCCACCTCTCAACCAGCACCCGCAATGGTGCCTCCTCTCCAGGTGGCCGAGTCTGCCCCTGCCCCGGTGCAGGAGGAGCAGTCTGTGGAGGTGCCCTCACGGGCACCGAAACCCAGGGGCCGTCCGCCAAAAGCATCTACCCGGTCAAGGCAAGAAGACGAGCAACCTGCCACTACCTCTGCTGGAGCCACAGGGGTAGCACCACGTAGGGGTTCCCGGAGAAGAATTCCAAAGGCCTTATAATCACAAAGGGAATACACCAGGGTGTTTATTATTTTGTACTTTGTTTCTTAAATAATGTCACATTCCAGATATTAAATAGTCTATTCTCACCACTCCTGCCACCTCTCGTCCATTCTTCCGCGGCTTGTGCAATAGTTGCGTTCCGTGGAGGCCATCATGACGGCGAACACCTCCTGCCACCCATTGGGCACACTGCTGTGGGTGCAGGATTACTGGCAGCACTCTTCAGTGGAGGGGGCTGGTATGGCCGCTCGCATGTGCAGGTGAGGAGATGCGAACGCCTCGCACTGTCTGACTCTAGGAGAACCGTTGACGTATGAGTGCCTCCCTGGCCCGGCGACCATCCCGGTGAGTCGCGGCTCGGCGCATGGGTCGTCCAACATCCTCGGGCGCGTCCTCCTCCTCCTCCGCCTCCTCCTCCTCCTCCTCCTCCTCGCCCTCGCCTTCCTCAATGTGGGTGGCGGGTGTGGATGGGGCCTCCTCCAGCGGCACCCCTCTCTGTTGGGCCATGTTGTGCAGGGCACAGCAGACAACTATGATTCGTCCCACTCTGAATGGTGTGTATTGGAGCGCTCCCCCAGAACGATCAAGGCACCTGAAGCGCATCTTGAGAAGCCCTATGGTCTGCTCAATTGTAGACCTGGTAGCAGTGTGGCTGTCATTGTACTGACACTCCGGCTCGGTGATGGGGTTCCTCAGAGGTGTCATGAGCCACGTGTGGAGGGGATACCCCTTGTCGCCGAGGAGCCAGCCGTTGCCGGCGTTGGGTGCCTGCAGGATGGGCGGGACGGCGGACTCCCTGAGGACGAAGGCATCGTGGCAGCTGCCGGGGTATCTGGCGCACACGTGTAGGAATCTCTGGCGGTGGTCACAGATGAGCTGGGCGTTCATGGAGTGATACCCCTTCCTGTTGATGAACAGCCCTGGCTCATGCGGAGGTGCCCGTATTGCGATGTGGGTGCAGTCGATTACACCCTGCACCCGTGGGAAGCCGGCCATGGCATGGAATCCAACCGCCCTCTCCATCTGGCTGCGCTCGTCCATGGCGAAGTTGATGTAGTGGGAGGCCCTGCGGAACAACCCATCGGTGACCTGCCTTATGCACTTGTGTGCAGAGGACTGACAGACCCCGGTGATGTCCCCGGTGGCACCCTGGAAGGAACCGGATGCGAAGAAGTTGAGGGCAGTGGTGACTTTGACGGCGACAGGTAAGAAGATGCTGCTTGGTCCATCAGGGAGCAGCTCGTCGTTAAGGAGGCTGCAGATGTCGGCGACTACCTGGCGATTGACTCTGAGCCTCCGTATGCACTGCTCCTCGGAGAGGTCCATGAAGCTGAGCCTCGCTCTGTACACCCTGTGCGGAGGGTAGTGCCTCCTGCGACGCATCTCTCTCTGCGGTTGCCCTCCCTCCTGCTGTGCAGGTGGGTGTGCCGCAGCACCGTGTTGGGGGGCCCCACATCTCCGAGGCGGACGGCGTGGACTGCGAGGCTGCTGGGGCTGGTCATCCTGTTCGTCCTCCGACGATGTCAACGCACCACCCATCTGGCAGGTGTTGGTGTGAGGGGTTGTGCAGGGTAGGTGGGTGGGTCCTCGGACTGGGGCTGCGGTTTCGTGTCGGTCTGTCCTCTGGCTTGGCGGGGGTTGGTGGAGGGCAGGGGTTGCCCTATGTGACGCGGTGGCCTCCTGCGTGGGTGAGGGCTCTCCCCCGTGGAGCGCACCTTGGCACCTGCCACAGGCTGCTGGCTGCAACACGCCTGGTTTGAAGGGTCCTGTTTCCCCCAGTGTGGGAAACTGACTGCTTTGAACGTAAAATCCCACACTTCCTCTTTTGACAGCTGCTTCAGCTCATTAACTGACCACAACGAGCAAGTTAAGTGCTCTCAAGTGGAACCCCGCTGGCTTTAATTGCCTGCGGGATTCCCACCAGCGGGGCTTGCGCGCGCAGCCCCGCACGTCAGCGAGGTACCCGGAAGTGGCCGGGATTTCGTCCGAATCCGGTCACGTGATCGGAGATCGGGATTTTCGGGGCCCCCCCGCTGGAAACCCGCAGGTAACCCGCCCCTAAAATCGAGCCCTATGCCTCTATTAATAAAGCCAAGATTTCCATATGTTTTTTTTAAACAGCCTTCTCAACTTGTCCTGCCACCTCCAAAGATTTATGTACGTAAACCCCCAGGTCTTTCTGTTCCTGCACCGTGTTCATGACCTATTTGGGCTGGTAATTCGAATAATACGAATTAAGAGGTTCAAATTAATCAACAGAGTTTGAATGCATTTTCAGTGGGAGACTTGTCGACATTGTAAATGGCTCTCTTTACCGTCAGATACCGTCCCTTTCCCTTTCAAAACCACAATCATCTCCCCCTCCTCATAAAGTCTAATTTTAACTGATGCATCCTCTCCAACCACTGCCACATTACTTAACTCCCTTTTTTCTCTAGCTCTTTCAGAAATGCCGTTGCTGTGATTTTTTTCAGTTATGTGTATGACTGACAGTTACTTTTGAATTTAGGGGACACTTATTCAAATCCATAACTGTTGGTTACGTATTTAAGAGTGGGGAGTTTACAAACCATTGAGTTGGATTGGAATTTTCAAATTCTTGCAGTCGGTAAGGCTATAAGGATAAAAGAATAAACTGCATGTATAAGGTTAACTAAAAATGATAGTTTAGTATAGAGATTTATTATTTTCCCTTTGAGGGACCAATGTAGTATAATATCTACATAAATATATATGTTTTATATTTCTGTTGTTTATCTGCTTGTTTATCCATTCAATAAATTTGCTTGATAGTTAAGTATGAATTGAAGTCTGACATTGTGATGATGTGCTGCTTTTCAAAGACACAAGAAAAACCCTGTGGAGGCACAGAATAGATCCAGAAGCCAAATAATATTTTGAAGAAAGGTTTTCTGTATCTTTCGCTGAGCACGTTACCACAAGTCCTGAATTTCAATGCATCAGAGTCATTCCAGGTTGCAGCTGGAAACATATGTAATGTAAGTCAGTCTACAGTGCATTCCTGCATAAAGCAGGTAACAGACACCCAGTTTTCCAGGGCTAATTAATTCATTTGGTTCACCATGGACCCTAGGAACCAGCAGGAAAGGTCTATGGCTTCTGAAGCCATTGCAGGATTCCCACAAGTTCAGGGTGCCATCGACTGTACACATGTGGCCATCAAAGCTCCTGCTCACAGTCCCGGCACCTTCATGAACTGCAAAGGTAGCTCGCCGGTGAAACAGAATGGAAGATCGGGCCGCTGGGTTGCCAGCAGTGACCTTCAGGTAAGTGGTAAAGAGTTACCAGGCTGTGAAGCAACTGGGAATGGGGAAACCGGGGGGGGCGACCAAGAAGGGGGCTGATCAGGAAGTGGGGCGATCGGGTTGGGAGGTAGCAGCGGCCGGGGTGGGGGGGGGGTGGTGGGAGGAGTAGCGGTAGCCGGGGGGTTTGGTGTTAGCGGGGGCGATCAGCAGGCAGGATCGGTGGCTGACAGCGACCTGCGTGCTTTAAATGTGGGATCAGGAGGCGCATTCCTGCCCACCATATTGGAGGCGGGGGAGCCATTTAGTATCCAATAAATGGGCGGCCAAATTTCAAGGCCATCAAGACTTATTGTCTATGGAAATTTGAGGGACTGCCATCATACCAGGATCACAGTTGCCAGAAACCTCTGCTGATGTCTCTGGTGGATTTTCTGGGGTCATGGAGAGGTTCTCTGTTAACATATCAGTTCCAGGTGCAATGAAGCGCCTACCTTATCTGAGGACTGCTGGACCGGGGGCGGGGAGGGTGCCAGATCCCCCCTGGAAGGAACTTGTAAAAATTATTTAACATTTTTTGGCCAAAACCTTTGCGAGCCTTAGACCCCTATGTGGCCCCCACACCTGCTGCTGGTCCATCCAGGTGCACCCCTGCTGACCATACGCTGGGACCCTCTGAGGTCTCTGGGCACGGAAACTGCTGACAGAAGGAGTCTCCCCCCCAAGCCCAACCCTTCTTACGTCGATGGGCTTGTTTGGGGGAGATTTAGGCCCTGTCCCTAAAAGGCCATTCCAGAAACTTTGATGCAAGGCTGGGAGCCAAAAGACAGTACTTACGACAGTGCAGCACTCCCTCAATACTAACACTCTGCTCAAATCCTGGAGTGGGACTTGAACCCACGCCCCTCTGACTCAGAGGTAAGAGTGCTCATTTACTCAAGCCTGACACCTTATGGCCTAGAGAATAATTTTTTCAATGATGTTAATTTGAGCAGCAGAGGAGTGACAAGCCATTCGATTTGTAATAGAGACCTGTTGAGTTACAGAGCAAACACTTTATCATGAGTTGTGTACTGTGGGATTGCTGTGAATTTTTCTGATCGCAACAATATTGAACCTAAAGATGAAAGGAGCCTGACTTTCTTCCTCTCATCCATTTTGACTGTGGGTACTTTGATGCACAACTTTCACTTAGGTTTTTATGGCAAGGAATTTTTTTGAACAAACAGCCAAGAATTATTGCCCAGCTTCATTTTCTTGCCAGCTTGTCTCTTTTCCTATTAGAACGTAAGGTACATGTGGTCCAGATCTGGCTGCTGGACAAAAGCAGTAAAAGACATGATTGTTATTGAATAGGAAACCATTATTTTTCAATGATATGTCCTAAATACCATTAGAATTAACAGCACTGGAAGGCTGATCTTCCATCAGTAATTCTATTGCATAAACTACAGTCTTTTCTGTTGAATTAATACTTCCATGTTACAAGGCAATCATAAAAATGAGTTACTGGTTATGTATATTCATCAGGGAGATACTGCTTTTACTTAAAAAGCCACACAAGTTAAAGATTGGCAGCTAATTAATCAGTCAGGACTGATTTTATTTTTAAAAAACTGATTGGATCTATAGGAAGCAGGTATGGATTCACAAAAAGTAGTTGGCAAAAATAAAATATGTTGAAATAAAAGATTTTGAACACAGGAACAGGGGTAGGCTATTCAGACCCTTGAGCCGGTTCCACCATTCAATCAGATCATGGCCGAAGTGTACCTCAACTCCATTTACCCACTTTTGTTCCATTTCCCTTGATACCTTTACCCAACAATAATCTATTAATCTCAGACTTGATAATTTCAATTGACCCAATATCTACAGCCTCTTGGGGAGCGAGTTCTAAATTTCCTCTATCTTGCGTGTGAAAACGTGTTTCCTGATTTCACTCCTAAATGGCTCTAATTTTAAGATTATGCCCTCTTGTTCTGGATTACCCCACTGGAAGAAATAGTTTCTCGGTATGTACCCTATCGAATCTCTTCTGGTGAATCTGCACTGTATCCCTTCCAAGGCCAATATATCCTTCCTGAGGTTCGGTGCCCAAAATTGAATTCAGTACTCCAGATGGGGTCTGACTAAAGCTTTGTACAACTGAAGCATCACTTCCTCACTTTTAAATTGCAACCCCATGAGATAAAGGCTCACCGTCCATTAGCCATTTTGATTGATTTTTGTACCTGAGCGCTAGATTTAAATGATTTGTGTACGTGGATACCTAAATCGCTTTGCTCCTCCACTGCTCCCAGTCTCTCACCATGAAGAAAATATTCAGATTTGTCTTTATCAGATCCAAAGTAGATGACCTCAAACTTCCTCACGTTGAACTCCATTTGCCACAGTTTTCCCCACTCATTTAGTCTACTTTGTTCCTTTGTAACTTCCTGCTCCCATCCACACAACTTACTGTGCCTCCTAACTTAACACCATCTGCAAATTTGGAGATACATCTCTCTATTCCTTCATCCAAGTAATTAATATATAGGGTGAAAAGCTGAGACCCCAGTACAGATACTTGGGGACACCACTTGTAACATCCCATCAATCAGAGAATAAACCCTTCAATCCAGCTTTCTGTCTCCTAATTCCCAACCAATTATGGACCCATGTCCAATTCAGTGTACTTTAATTTTTGCAAATAATCTCTTGTGAGGAACCTTATCAAATGCCTTCTGGAAGTCCTGCAGACAACATCCATGGACGCTTCCCTATTCCCTGATGACTGAGCCCCCGATGACCCCCCGATGACTGAGCCCCCCCAAAGATCCCCCCAATGACCGAGCCCCCCAATGACTCTCGATGACTGAGCCCCCCGATGACTGAGCCCCCGATGACCCCCGACCCCCCCATGGCTCCCGACCCCGACCTCCCATGGCCCTCGATGATTCCCGACCCTGACCCCGACCCCCAGACTCCCCCATGATGCCTGACCGTGACCCCCTGATAACCCCAGATGACTCCTGATCCCAACCCCCCATAACCCCTGACCCCGACCCCCCCGGTGACACCTGGCCCGGACCCCCCCCCCCCCATGACTGACCCCCACCCCCTTCCTTCCTCTTCTCCCATCTAACTGAGACCAGCCTGTCAATCAGGCTGGCCTATTGGGCGGGAAACCATCAAAAAAAAAGACGTCCTTACATCAAAAATCGTAAGGACATCCAGGAAACCCGTACTTCCAGGTTTCCCATCAGGAACTCCCCCCCACCCCCCCACACCATCTTCCCAGCTCGGAGTTAAAATTTTACCCCTGGTTTCTCCCTACCTCCATTCTTAAATAATGGAGTGATATTTGCAATTTTCCAATCCAAAGGCACAATTCCTGAATCTAGGCCTTCATCCGATCCTTAGCATTCAGCACTTCTGCCATTTTTCAGGACATTAAATATATAATACGGTTCAGATATGTGAACATGCTGCAAAACATACTGTTGTCAACATTAGTCTCAGTGCAAATGTTACTGATATTTCCTGACATCGCAGAACTAAGTGTTCATTTTATTCCACAGGGTAACACGGATAGTAGTGATGCCAGCTAAATATTAAAATCCTAATTAAATAATTGTTGGGCATATTTTTTGCACCAACTCTGCCACTGTTAATTTGCCTAGGCACTCAAGAGGAATTGCCACAAATGGAAGCAGGATTTCAATGGTCCATTTCTCTGAGAGAGGAATTGAATAATGGTATCATAAAATGGCTCAGAATTCACTCAAAGCCCTGCCATATTGCTCAGGGTTAGGAGTCCATATTTTCATTTTAGGTGTCAGCCTTGGCTCCATGTTAGCACTCTCACCTCTACGTCAGAAAGCTGTGGGTTCAAATCGTACTCCAGAGCACATAATCTAGGCTGTCACTTCAATGTAGCACTGAGGGAGAGCTGCATTGTCAGAGATGCCATCCTTCAGATGAGATGTTAAACCGAGGCGTTGTCTGCCCTCTCAGGTGGATGTAAAAGTATTAAATTATACTACTCAAAAAAGGACAGGGGAGTTCTGGTGTCCTGGTCAATATTTATCCCTCAATCAACATCACTAAAACAGATTATCTGGTCATTTACCTCCTTATTGTTTGTGGGGCCATGCTGTGTGCAAATTGGCTGCTGCGTTTCCCTACATTAAAATTGTGACTGCACTTCATAAGCACTTCATTAGCTGTGAAGTACTTTGGGGCGTCCGGAGGTCATGAAACATACTAAATAAATGATAGTTTGTTCTTTCTTCTTTTCTGTTGGAAGGTCATGATGGAGGGCATCATGCCTCCATTACACCACCTCTGAAGGTATTAGCATCAGCAGCACCAGGCTAAGGAATGTTCAATGTTGAAACTAGATTGAATAATACGGTCACTTCACTGCCATGCACTTTAGTTTGACAGTTTTACTCCGTAGCAGCATACAATGGAAGTTCTAAGTTGTCAATAATAGGGTGAATTAAAACGCTTTGCTTGTGTATTACTAATTGTGTTAACTTTAAGTATTGTTGCAGCAACAAAAAGCAAAAGAATGCCAATAATAACTTATAATATTGCACAATGAATTCAAAGATATTTATTTTCTGAAAGGTGATGTCCAAATTCTTGTTACCTGGAAAACTCTTCAGAAACTGTGGCCTTGATATTTAGGAGGAGGCGGGGAGGGAGCTGGGTTGAGGGGGGGGGGGGGGGAGGTGTAGTGGGTGGGAAAATCAGAAATGCAGTTTCCCGGAGGTCCTGCTGAATTTAATGGACTCGGTTTCCCAGCTGCAGGGAACATCGGTGGGGGGTGGAAGGGGAGTGCGGAGAGATCGGTCGGGGAGGACATTGGGGCGGGGTTGTCCAGAGAGATCGGGATCGGCCAAACATTGGAGGGGGGGGGTCCAGGGGGAGCACTCCTGCTCCTCCTGGCCCACAAGCAGTGCTGGAAAGCTGGATCCAGCCGTTCTTGCCTCCCTTCAGCTGCTGGGTTTCCCAAAGCCTGGGAAACCTGGCCCACAGACGTTAAATCTGAAACAGAGTTAAAATTTGAGGGACGCAGTCTCATTAAAATATTTAAATTAGGAATCCGCCTCTGGAGAGCAGGTTAGGTGCCCAGCTCCCAACCCGCCTCCATTAAAACTGTAAATGGGCATGTTGGAAGCTGGTTGGGGTCGGTTTTCCCATTTTTGAATTTTTAACACCCCATCTGTCCTGGGGGGTTAAAGTTACTCACTGTATCTCTGGAAATTACATTTGACAAGTTACTGTATGTTTCTTTTGGCAGAGTAACTTTGGTTACTAATACATCCATCAGAGAACAGCACAAGGATCCCATACTTCTAACTGTAAAATCTGTGCAGATGTGTCCAGTACAATGTGCTGTAATGTGGAACAAGGGTGGACTTTATGAAGGGCAAAATCTGGCTGCCAGAAGTAGCTTCTTGTTAAATACTGGAATCTTTGAGACAAAGCCCACTTGGCCTCATACCATTGTGGTGAAAACTTCAAATAGGCCTTTGGTAATGTTTATTTTATTTTCTCCAAAGCAAAACAAGAAAGCTTGGGACTGTTTGTTTAATTTCTTGCTAACAGTGCCGCAGTAGACACTGCAGTATTGCAAGGGGTTTCTGTCTGCCTGGACAGAGTGTCTAGACTTCAAGAATTAATGTCATAGAATCGGGACAGTTTGCTCTAAAATAAATATCAGAGGAGCATCTTTTTGGCTTTGTTTTTGGCAAAGACATTCTATAGTTAATACAGTGCCATTCTTCAGATAGCTTTGAGTTAGAGAAATATTCACCATCGAACAACTGACACAAAAAATGATTAATTGTTTAAAAATTAAGATTTCTATCAGGCCTCGGGCCTACCTGTTCTGATGCAGGGATCGTTCCCTGTGCTCAGTTTGTGCCAAAAGGCCAGCGCTATGCAATTTCAAGCCCTATATATTGTCTAAATCATAAACAATTACAATCGTTATCAATTTTCTGCTCTCCTCTCCTGAAGGTGATGGTTTAACTGAATACTGTTCTATGAGATCTAGGCACTTTTCAATGCCTCAACCAAGTGGCCATTCTTCATGTGTGAGCTTAGTCAGTGAGTACAATCAGGGTATTTGACCATGTGAGGATCACAGCTGAGCCCAATACTGTCCGCCCTCAACAGCTGCAAATGTGGATTTTCCAGCAGAAGTCATTGGATAGCAATCAGCAACGGACCCAGCTAACTTTTCCTCTCCCTAGTCCAGAAGTACTGAGACCATTTCTCTACCCCCTAACTCCACTTTGGTTGAGATCTACTACTTCAGCACAGACCAGGAATCAAACCCAGGACTTTTCTGCTCTGTATGTCGGTTAAATCTGCTGTTAAATAGTAGGTTTATTTTGTGTTAATGATAGAAGAATATTGGTATTGCAGAAATGTTTTTGACAGAAAGACTTGCTTCATATTGCTAGTCTCAGCATTTATTGCTTAATTATTTTGAAGTGCAGAGACTGTTTTAATGTAGGTAAATGCAGCAGCTATTTTGTGCACAGCACGATCCCACAAACATCATTGAGTTGAATGACTAATTAATATGTTCTTGCTGTTCTTGTTTGAGGGAGGACTGTTGGCCACGACACTGGAAGAACTCCCTGCTCTTCTTTGAATTGTATCAATGGATCTGCGCTAACTCAAAAGTGCACTGGAATGTAAGCCTAGCCAGCAAGCTGCAGAAAACTGAATGACTTACTGGGTTAAGTGCTGTCCTTTTACCTACAGCACAGATCATTGGAATGGACATTTCCTCTTGCTGCTGACTATAAGAGTTTGATATCAAATGATTTTAGCAAATCTCAAATTAATTCCCAACGGGTGTAGGCTGCTAATACACACTAATTTGGCAATCTTAGTCAGAGACCCAACAAAAATGGCAAGGGTGGAAATATTGCAGTCATAAGCGATCTTCTGAGTATGAGGTTAGGAAATGTTATATTGTCAGGTAAAAGATGTGCTCTGCAGCTGGCCATGTTATACCAGACCGGGAGTGTTTAATGACTTTGGTGGGTGTCTAAAATGGGAAAAGTGTGTTGTTTCCCAGCATATAAGCTTGTTGATCAAAATATCTTTAGCTGCAGGTACTTTGGGGTAGAGCTACCCCAAAGTACCTGTTTTGGGGCAATCAGGAACTGTGCCCAAAATGCACTCGAAATTGCGCTTGAAAGGTTCAAGTTCTGATAAAGTTCCTGATAAAATTCAATCACATAAACACAAACGTAAAATCTTCCACAAACCCGCGCAATCGGGCAGCGTAATAGAACGCAATTGTTTCTTTTTTTTCTTTCCATTAAAACGTATTCCTTGATGTATTTAAGAGTGGTAACCTGGTGCAGTTTTATTAATACAGTTGAAAATGGGTTTATCACCAAAAATTGCCTTTTTAATGAGTGTCTAGTCCTCCACCTGTGAGTAACCGGATTTAAAATCACTGAAGATGACTTAAAAAACTATACTGAATCATTTTCTAGTTTCATTGGTATACACTAGCCAGTTTCTTAGAAAATTAAAAATATTTTGATATGAGAAAGCTTTTAAAATGTGCCTACTGGTGCCTGTGCGCCCAAGAAAATGAGAGCAATTTGATGAACCAGCGCAATCAGCAGAAACTCACAATGTCGACATGGGGACGTGGCCAGTTTTGTGGGCGGTGCCTGATCCCAAATTGAATCTTAAACCAGCGTAAAAGATCGCAGGAAACACGATCTCCCTACTGATCACTCAATGTTAGTGAAAATGTTATTCAAATTTGAATAATCCAAAACCTCAGAACAGTTTGCTTGTCTAAATTTATAACATGAAGTCCAAGTTAATTCCTTTTCTCCTCCTTCTCTGCACATTTATCATAACATTAATGTACACTGTGCTAGCAGTGGATTTAGATGACATTGAAACACTAGTGAGTCTTTGTTTCCTTCATGCATACTTTTTAGCCTGTTTCTCTGTCCCATGTATGTCTCTGTACCCTCCTTGAAGAATTAACGGCAAAATATTTGTAATATTTTCTTTCCTTTGGATGAGACGAGCCGTCATCTGAAAAAAGTCAAAAAATGATCAATGAAAATACCACAAAGCAGCACCATTTTAACAAGCATTTAATAGACAAATAGATTTTTTAAAAATGCAATGTTATATTAAAATATGAACACTACTTCAAATCATAGAAGTTTACAGCATAGAAGGAGATCATTCAGCCCATCACATCTTTGTCTGCTCTTTGCTCTCTACCTATAGCCTTGTATCTAGTCTGCATACACCAATAAGAGTCAGAAACAAGCATTTTTTTTAGTACTTCTAAACGAAAAGCGTAATAGAAAGAATGTACATTGAAAATTACAAAACTGGTATGTAGAATATTAATTTTCACATAAACAAATCAACAGAGTACAACTGAATATGAACAATCTGTTCAGATAATTGTTATAATTTAGAACAGAAATGAGTCTATTTCCCAGAACATATGTTATATTTTCAAGTCAGAAGCATATTAATGGGTATAGGAAACTGTTTGCAATGAGCCAAAACCATGCCACTACTGACATGAAATATAGACTTTTAAATTATATCAGCAGAACTGACTTACGCAGTATTATCCTTAGTGACATATGCTGAGTCTGAAAGGCTTTACTCAGTGGTTTTATGTGTAACCATGTTCATGTTGCTGCAGCTGAGACCCATCTATCAGACACTTGCCAGGATAAGTATTTTTCAGCTAATTTTTTAACTACATGTATTTTTACTGATTAATGAAGCTCGGTGCTATGCTTCCAGATAAGGGGTCGGCCATTTAGGACCCAGATGTGGAAATTTTTTTTCACTCAGAGGTTTGTGAATCTTTGGAATTCTCTACCCCAGAGGGCTGTGGATGCCCCGTCATTGAGTATATTCAAGACTGAGATCGATGGATTTTTGGACACTAAGGGAATCAAGGGATATGGGGATAGGGCGGGAATGTGGCATTAAGGTAGAAGATCAGCCATGATTTTATTGAATGGCGGAGCAGGCTCGAAGGGCCGTATGGCCTACTCCTGCTCCTATTTCTTATGTTCTTATGTTTTTATTCCCCAATGTCGTTCTGACATTATAAACAGATTTGACCTGTAAACCTGGCTATGTCATGAATACCTGTTGTTGATCAATCAAGACATTTACATAACAACATTAATATTATCGCACCACTTGTCATGCATATATGTATGTTCACCTTATTGAGGGATATGACAGCTGTGAGCGGAAACCAATTTGCATGTCACGCAATGCGACAACAATCATTCCTAGGTCAATCCTAGGTCACCAACAATGCAAAGCTACAATGTTGGTGAAATACATGGTAGCTAGTATTTATCCTCAGAAGATTGGGATTATTGTGTTGGAGAGTTTACATTTCTCAGTAGATTGCGATTTGAGATTTGTTCATGCATTGTCAATTCCAAACCAGACATTGTTATTTTGTTAGCTAATTTGGCTCTATTATTCCTGATCTTTACTTTCTTGTGTGCAGCAAACTAGTAATATGATTATAATGTGCAATCATACATTGAAGTACTGGGGCCAAAATCGTGTGCAGAAGTTACCGACCCATTCCAACTGTTTTTCTGCCCATCACCATTTTGACTGGGGCCTTCAGGCCTGACTCAGGCGGGCACTCCGGCTGTCCAGTGATAGGCCTGGGAAAAGATTGTGATGACTAAGCGATGGCAGGAACAGGGCTGTAAATCATTCCCTACCATTTGTGGGCCACTGCCACCCCATTTTCGCTGGACAGGAAGTCTCAAATCTACCCCAAAAATCAAGCTCTTCATTTTAGGAATTTTAAAAAATAGATTTTGATCATTATTCTGCATCCATTATAGTAATGCATCTCCTAGACATTTCTGTTTGCTGATATCAAATGAGGGCAGCATGTAAAGAGCGGTTGCATAAAGCAACAGCTTGGAACTTAAAGCCTATTCATTGGTCAGGGTCTAGGCTTGATACTAATTTTTTTTCTTGTAAAGAACTTCAATTTTATTGTTGCTACCATCGCTTCAACAAGATATTCTACAAGGTATTGGGGGAGCATTTGTCTGGAAAAATTCTCTTTGAAAACCACAGCCACACAATCTACCCACCATCTATACGCACTCTGATGCTGCATTGTCTAAATGAACTGAATCTCCTTGAATTTAATTTTAAATTTTGCTTTCAATGTTATAAGACTTCAACAGACATTTGTGCGCATTGTAAGATTTTTTTTCCTGATTGATAACTTTATTTTAGGATCTAACATTTTTCCATGCATTCCATATTTAGTGACAGAACTATTAACTAACTGACAGAATTTACATGAGCATGACTGTTGCTAAAAATGACATCCGATTCTTTCTTGAGTTTCCATCAACATTGTCATGCAATTGGCTGTTACTTTGTTTGTCAAGACTTTGACTAGATGTAACCTGGCAGCGCTACCCAGGCTCAGGTTTGACAACTGTTCAGATTTAATGGTGTCCTAATTTTAACCTCAAACTCCAGAATCACCAGTTGTAAAGAACATCCTGAAAACAAGAAGTCTATCTGCAAAACTATGTGATACAAATTTGTGTGGTCACTGTGTAGTGACATCATCAATGCATCCATTAATGATTGGGTTAGCATTTTTAGTGAAATTGTAAGCACATTCATTTGTACTAGAATCATAGAATGATTACAGCACAGAAGGAGGCCATTCGGCCCATTGAATCCGCGCTGGCTCTCTGCAAGAGAAAGCCAGCTAGTCCCACTCCCCCACCCTATCCCCATCCAGACCCTTCATGATTTTGAATACCTCTATCAAATCGCCTCTCAACCTTCCCTGCTCCAAGGAGAACAACCCCAGCTTCTCCAGTCTATCCATGTAACTGAAGTCCCTCATCCCTGGAATCATTCTAGTAAATCTCTCTACACCCTCTCTAAGGCTTTCACATCCTTCCTAAAGTACCCAGAACTGGACACAATACACCAGTTGTGGCCGAACCAGTGTTTTATAAAGGTTCATCATAATCTCCTTGCTTTTATACTGTATGCCTCTATTTATAAAGCCCAGGATCCCGTATGCTTCCTTAACCGCTTTCTCAGCCAGCCCTGCCACCTTCAACAATTTGTGCACATATACCCCCAGATCTCGCTGTTCCTGCACCCCTTTTAGAATTATACCCTTTAGTTTATATTGCTTCTCCTTGTTCTTCCTACCAAATGTATCACTTCACACTTTTCTGCATTAAATTTCATCTGCCATGCGTCCGTCCATTCCACCAGCCTGTCTATGTCCTCTAGAAGTCTATCACTATCCTCCTCACTGTTCGCTACCCTTCCAAGTTTTGTGTCATCTGCAAATTTGGAAATTGTGTCCTGTACACCCAAGTCCAAGTCATTAATATATATCAAAAAAGGCAATGGTCCCAGTACTGACCCCTGGGGAACACCACTGTATACTTGTCCCAGTCCAAAAAACAACCGTTCACCACTACTCTCTGTTTCCTATTACTTAGCCAATTTCGTATCCATGTTGCCACTGCCTCCTTTATTCCAAGGGCTTCAACTCTGCTGACAAGCCTATTATGCAGCACATTATCAAACGCCTTTTGAAAGTCCATATACACCACATCAACCGCATTGCCCTCATGGACCCTTTCTGTTATCTCATCAAAAAACTCAATCAAGTTGGCTAAACACGATTTGCCTTTAACAAATCTGTGCTGGCTTTCCTTAATTAATCCACACTTGCCCAAGTGACTGTTAACTTTGTTCCGGATTATCATTTCCAAAAGTTTCCCCACCACTGAGGTTAAACTGACTGGCCTGTAGTTGCTGGGTTTATCCTTACACCCTTTTTTGAACAAGGGTGTAACATTTGCAATACTCCAGTCCTCTGGCACGACCCCCTATCTAAGGATGATTGGAAGATTATGGCCAGTACCTCTGCAATTTCCACCCTTACTTCCCTCAGCAACCTAGGATGCACCCATCTGGACCGGATGACTTATCTACTTTAAGTAAAACTAACCTTTCTAGTAACTCCTCTTTATCAATTTTTAGCCCATCCAGTATCTCTCCTACCTTTTCACTTACTGTGAGTTTGGCAGCATCTTCTTCCTTGGTAAAGACAGATGCAAACTACTCATTTATTACCTCAGCCATGCCCTATGCCTCCGGGCGTAGATCTTTTTGGTCCCTAATCGGTCGCAACCCTCCTGTTACTACCCGTTTACTGTTTACATACCTCCAGATGACTTTTGGATTCCCTTTTACGTTAGCCACCAGTCTTTTCTCATACTCTCACTTTGTCCCTCTTATTTCCCATTTCACCTCCCCTCTGAACTTTCTATATTCAGCCTGTTTATGTTTATGCTTTCGCTAGAATTACTGACCACAAGAATGCTTCATGAATATATATATATTTATATACAATGTTACTTCCCACAGCAACCATTCTAATTTTTCCCATGTTTTTAAAGATATTACACCCATGGATAAGTTGCGGAATTGAGCTAAAAGCCTGGATTTTCTATCCCGGTCCATCTGATCTTGGGATAGTTATCAGGCGGCCAGGAGCAACAAATGAGAAAAAGTTCCACCACACTGGAACTCCAATGGGTTTCCCATTGGGAATTCCCCTAACTAACATGTATGTTTGGAAGAAAAGGCAAACTGACAAAGGATATCAAACAGGTCAGCTTGCACAAGAGATACTCAGTGCCCACCTGATATTAATTTACTCCTGAACAGTGCCCGGAGGAAAATTCCAGCATGTTACTCTGGTACAAGTTGACCATATTTGCTCAGTTATCATCAGCATCACATAATAGGAGGATTAATGATAAATTAATGATAAATGATGCACTGAGGCTGTTGGCTGATATCTGTGTGCCTGCACCAAATCCCTTTTAATTCAGCAGTGATTATTAATAATATATCTTGACATCTTTCCAACATAATTAGGACACAGCTGTAAATGCCATTGTGACATGAATTATTGTAAACCTATTATTGAATCAGGCCGGGTTGGCCTGTGCTATGTAATTGAGCAGTACAAGCTGAGCTGGTTGAGTCATAGCAGATAAAATTAGCATCTCTGGACTGAGGAATGGCACTCTGCCTGTGCACCACCCACTAATACTATTAAAATAATTGGGAAAATAATGTGGGCGTTAGGATCTCCAGAATGGGTCTGTAGTGGTCTTACGGTGGATATGTAGATGTGACTTTATATTGTAGGCACAGTACTTTCAATATAAATGCTGGTCTAAATACTTCAATAATGCAGCTACAGATTTGCAAATACTTGTACTTGTTCTGTGTTCAGTAACTGGAATACATGTTATATGGTTTCGAATTTTATACTTGCATCCTGCAAAAATACTTTATTTTGAAGCACGGACTGAATGTGCTGCGTTTGATTGAATGCACTTCAAAATGTTCAAAGGCAGCATTGCATTTACCTGTTTGTTAGTTCAAAGAAAGATTCACTGCCTTCCTTTACAGCCAGAGTACTGCGAAGTACTGACATTCGGTATGAAAAGTCACATTCTATCACTTTCTGTAAAAATGGCTCACTAAATGCTTTGATTTCACTGGTGTGCAAAAACTTATAACAATAATATTTGCAAAAGTATTTTAAATCTATGAATCCATCCTTCAACGTGATGATCCTGAAGAGCTTTCATATGTGTTATGTGAGAATTGCACCATGCAATCATTTATAATGCTGACAAATGTAGAAATGTCATTAGTCTAAGCATCATGACCATTCGATTCTTGTATGATAATGTGACATTAGTTTTATACAGCCACACCATATACAGAGATACTTTGTTAAAACTGTTTCTTGCAATCAAAATTCCTAGGCCTAGAAATTTCTTTTTGGGCCTTTTTTAAAGCACCAAATGTGCACAAGGAACAAAGACAAAGGCCTGAGGGTGACAAGAAATTGGTCCTTGAGCCTCATATAAATATTCGTGGTGAGCTTTTTTTTAAATTTCAAAATATACTTTATTCCATAAAATTTAAAGATACATATAGTTTACACACACTTCAAATAAAGGACACAAAATGCAGCAAGGCAGTTCAAAGCAATACAGCACAGATCGTATACACTATAATCTCATTATTACAATTTTAAAACACCATACAAATTTTCTAATACATTCTGTATAATACAAGGTGGGGTGGCTTTACACCGTGGCCTTTCCCCGTAGGGCTTTTGCGTAGGCCGCACCTCGCTTCGTAGCGAGCGGCCGGCGCCTGTCGTGCCTCCACAAGCAGCTCGCCCGACAGAAGAATGGAATTCCAGGCTACCTGCATCGCCGATAGCAGCCCTCAGGTAAGTGTGGGGTGGGTGGGGAAGGAAGACAACAGGAGGGAGGTTGGTCATGACCAGCAGTGGCTCTCAGAGGTACTGTGGATCTGGGAGCAGCACTCCCGCTCCTCCCGGCTCCATAGCAATTAAACAAAAATAATTTCACTCACCTTTTATAAACTGTATTAATATCAGGGAAATAATTAGCAAAATAAATTTATCTTTTTTTTCTTAAAAAAAATTGGTATAGATTGGTGATAACAGTAGCTCATTCCTTATTCCTGGGATGATGATGCCATAAGGATTCTCTCTTTGGAATTTACCATGTACTATATCTGGTGTCATAATAGCTTTGAAGTCTGGGATAACAGACAAATTGAATGCTCCCTGAGCCAAAGGTCAATCCCACATTTCATTCCTGACACCATTAACCCACAGGGATTATGTATGAACCTTTCCATCAGTCCCAATATTTTAGAAATCTATCTTGTGAACAGATGCAGACACAAAGATAAACACATACAAACACACACACACACACACACACACACAAACATAATTATGACTAGAAATACAATGAGGGATATGGAATTATTCATAAGGAGTTCATTTCATTTATATGAAAAACCTACACAAATTAGCTTATGAATATAGATTATTCATTATGGAGTAACTCGCATAAAATCTCATCACTCATGAATTTTGATGAAATGGCCTCTCCCAGTGCCACTTCTGTTCATGATGCTTTCAATTTGAAGAAAAATCAGATCCATATTATGTTTGAAAGTGAGAAAAATCTCTGCGTTTAATGTCTCTTCTCAGTTTAATGACATTGGTTCAATTTGATGAATGAAAGGCTTTTAGAATAACATCACCATATTCTGCTATCAAAGAGCTGTTGACTTTCTGAATAATTGCACTGTGGTGATACCTCAATTTTTCTATGAAGTTCGGTTCCAAACAACACAATCATTAAGATCAAAGTGTAAAACATGCTATGAGGTCACTTGGACAGAAGCATGCTGAGATATTTGCAAATGTTCACAGTTTCCCTGTAGATAGTTTATATAGTCTGTGTAGTACTGCTAGCTGCGACTCGAGGGCAGGGGAATCTTCCATAGGAATGACTGAGTCACTGAGTTGCCATCTACAAATTGGGCAAACAGGGCTAAAATCTGATCTAGCTGTAAAGAGTATAACCTGGCACAGTCAGATTTCATTATAAATTCCTCAGTAAAATAGCATGTCTGATTAGGGATTCACCTTATTCAGGTTTAAATTCCTCTGTAAATCCCACCAAGACCGGTGAAATAGTCCAGTATAATAAGGAGTTTATTGGCAGGAGGTGTGATTATCTTTGTATTTGGTTGCAGTGGTGTTTGCAGAGAAGGAGTGGCATAAAATCAGATTGTGCAGAAAATAATCCATTTTGCTCTGTCAGGGACACCTTAAAGATTTCTATTTAGCTGTCAGATTGGCCATTTTGTGTGGGAATTCAGTGGGTGGATAAATTACACAAGTGTTTCTTTTAAAAGGATATTATAGAAGAAATCAAGTAAAATGTTGGAAAAACAGTGTGGATTCTTGTATCCATGGAGATGAGTCATTTTTAGGGTATGTGAATGCCTCGTATTAAAAACAAAGTTGAGTTGCACAGAATTAACACCAGTTTCCAGTTGGTCAATTTATGACCAAGGTTAATATATCAATCCTGTTATGAGCCACTTTTCTGCATTTACATGTATTATTCTGTGAGTCCTAACAGTGGTTTCCTACCTGTTGCACAAGAATGAGCTGGAAAAGCCTACTGATATGTCTGTGAGATTTGGGAGGTTTTTCAACTCTTTGCTGCATACTGTTTGAACCTCCAGAGCACTGAGCTGACTTTGAACATTAACGTGAGGTCAGCTCATTAGTATATTGGGCCAAATCATGTTGGAGTGCGTGCTGTTAGTTAGACTTTATCCTGCACCCTTCAGCTCGAGTATAATTTGCGCCGTGACTTGCTGGAAGTGTGAGCTGATAACGGTGCCACGAGGTCAGTGGGCCATCTGGGACATAGAAACATAGAAAATAGGAGCAGGAGTAGGCCATTCGGCCCTTCAAGCCTGCTCTGCCATTCAATATGATCAGAGCTGATCCACTGTCTCAATACCATATTCCCGCTCTCTCCCCATACCCCTTAATGCCTTTTGTACATTAGTGAATGATGGAACCAACAGTTTATCTCCTTAACCATAGAGATTTAAGGATTGAGAAAGAAACAGTGGAACGTCAGAGAAGGAGGGTGATTTAGAGTAATATCAGGTACCGAAAGAGAAATAAAAAGAGGGAAAGAAAGATTGGATTAAGAGAGAGAGAAAAAAAAAGACAGAAAGGAAATGTGAGAATTTTTTTTTAAATTTTAAATTTTAAAAATCTGTAAGTACAATTTACTACATGCAGAAATGAGATTCAACGGTTTAAATTGTTCCCTTTCTGGGCAGGAGAGATTGATTGGCATTGCATTAACAATTATCACGTTGTTAAAAGGATACTTATGCTGTTAATTATGAGCCCAAGTTTTCTGTGGTGAGTTTAATGGACAATTAATGTGCAAATCCAGCAAGTTCTTAAAAATAACAGGAAGGCTAACGATGAGATGCCATTTGTGCAAGGCACACGGCAAAACAGCGTAAATCGACCAGCAAATTCACAGAGTATCTCTTCTTCCTCTGAACTTGCTGGCTGATTTGCGCATTATTAACGGCATGTGTTGTGAACTCGCCGTTATTTTTCCAGGAAGATTTGGCCTATTATCATGATGCTCCCAGCACATGTTGTATGATGAGCTAGGAGTAGCTAGGGATCAAGAGGCAGGTTACCTAGCACCAGAAGCTCTTTAAGAGATTCTGGTCACCTTAAAGCTGTACCGCTATTGGAGGAGAAAAGGAATGAAAATTGGGTGGGTTCTATGATGGGCAGGTGATCCATTCTGCCAGATTACTGCCCAAGTAGTGCAGATGAAAGTTTACCTGTATGGGCTCGATGTTACCAGGGCTGCGGGTTCGCGGAGGGGGGGCGATTGGGCACGTGGGTAACACGCCCGGTGAAATCAGTCTGCCCCGCGCGCGATCGCAGCCTAATTGGATCCACTTACCTGGTCTTCCAGGTTCCCCACTGCTGATCTGCGCGTCTGGCGGACTGCCCATGCGCAGTAAGCTCTGTCAGCTGGCGGAGCTCTATTTAAAGGGGCAGTCCTCCACTGACAGATGCTGCAACAAATAGCAAAAATTACAGCATGGAGCAGCCCAGGGGGAAGGCTGCTCCCAGTTTAATGATGCCTCACTCCAGGTATCATTAGATGGGGTGAGGAGGAGGGGGAGGACAGAGATCTTCCCCCCGGCGGGCAGGAGGAAGCGGCCTGCCTCTGCCACCAGGAATGCCTGGCTCGAGGTGGCAGAGGAGGTCACCTGCACCACCAACATATCGCGCACCTGCATACAGTGCAGGAGGCGATGCAATGACCTAAGTAGGTCAGCCAAAGTGAGTACACTTACTCATTCCCCTACACTCCGTCTGCCACATCACCGTCCCCACCCCACATCTCCTTCTGCATTGCCAACACTACTCTGTCACATCACCCCTCATACCCACTCAAACCTCATCCTCATCTTACCTGCACTTACTCACCTCGCCAGTACTCATCCCGCCACTACCACTCAACCCAATCCTCATACAATCTCATGGCTCTATCTCATACTCACCCTCTCATGCAACTCTTTCACAGTCAGCCTCACTCAACCTGCCACTACCTGTGCTGCAGCCACAGGGCATGCATCACATATGTGCAGTAGGCAGCATAAGGCAAACGTGTCGTGAGCATGAAGGGGATGCACAAGGGTGTTTGAGGGTTTGTCATGGTTTTTACTTTTATTTAATTTCTGACCAACTCACATTACATATTATATTGGCACCACTACTGCCACGTCTTTGCGAATCTTGTCTGGTTTGTGCAATAATGTCCTTTCCTGAGGATCACAATGAAGACCCGCAACTGATGCCACCCATTGTGTCACTGCAGAGTGGGTGTAGGTGTATTTGCAGGGCTCTTTTGTGCAGACGACTGAGAGACGTCGGCGATGTCCCCGGTGGCACCCTGGAAGGATGCAGAGGAGAAGTTGTTGAGGGCAGTGGTGACTTTGACAACGACAGGTAAGAAGATGGTGCTCGGGCCAACCGGGAGCAGCTCGGCATGAAGGAGGCTGCAGATGTCCACGACTACATGTCGAGTGACTCTGAGCCTCCGTGTGCACTGCTGCTCAGAGAGGTCCAGGAAGCTGAGCCTCAGTCTGTGGACCCTGTGGCGAGGGTAGCGCCCTCTGCGACGCATCTCTCTCTGCGGTTGCCCTCCCTCCTGCTGTGCAGGTGGATGTGTCACAGCACTCTGTTGTGGAGCTCCACGTGTCAGAGGTGGACGGCGTGGCCGGCGAGGCTGGTGAGGCTGGTGATGCTGTTCGCCCTCTGAGGAGGTCATGACTGCAGCTACGGCAGCCCCAATCCGGAAGATGTACATCTGAGGGGGTCCGCAAGGTAGGTACATGTCTCTGGACCCCAGGGTAAGTGTGCAAGTTGGTGAATTTTCTTGTCAGGAGGAGGATGGTGGAGGCCATCTTTGTCCCAAGTGACAGAGTGGCTTCCTGCAATGAGTGAGGGTCTCCCCCCCACACCTGTCAAATGGACCTTTGCAGCTGCCACAGGCTGACGGCTGCAACACGTCCATTTCAACTGGGAGTGTTTTCCCCAATATGGGAAACAGTCCCAGTTGTCTCTAAAATCCCACCCCTCCTGACATATTCCCTTAATCAGGTCTGTTAATGACCTGAAATAGCTAGATAAATATTGTTAAGGGGCACCCCGCTGGCTTTAATTGCCTGCGGGAGTCCCACATGCGGGGGCTGCGCGCGCACGTCGGCGCGTCTGTGGGGAACCCGGAAGTGGGCGGGTTGGAGCCGGGCTCCGGACCCGCTCCGGGATTCCCCAATTTCCGGAGCCCCCCCGCCAAGAACGCACCTGATAGCGGGTGCTAAAATGAAGCCCTGTATGTCTATCTCTATGTTACCTCCCTGTGTTCACAATCAAAGGTGATGGCCTAAGTCAGACAAGTCCCACTGAGCACCTGGGATCGGGGACTTCCCAACTCAAAGGACATGAGGTGTTTATCAATTAATGAGACAGGCTAATGAATTTGATTATTGCTTTTGGTCTTTGGGGAAAAAACTTCAATGCCTAGCTCATTTGCATTTTAACCACCTCAGTGCTTTTTAAAAAAAACTTGTGTAAAAAACGTCTCGCTTTAAAAATCCAACATTTAAACTTAACTCTTTTCCAAATCCTTTCTGTGATGAAATGGTCAAAAAACCCAAAGCCTGACCCCCATTAACCCTGACCCTTTATTTCCTCTCTGCCAACCAACTTTCTATCAGAGCTGTTACATTTAATCTTATACTATCCACCAGAAATTTTGCAACATGCCTCCTGCGAGACACCTGATCAAATGCTTTATGAAAATCCATGCACACTACATCTACTGCATTCCCTTTGTCTATATAATTAGTCACTTCAAAAAACAATTAATTTTGTCAAACATGACTGGCTTTTAACAAATCTGTGCTGGCTGTCATTGATTGCCCCATATGTCTCTAAATGCTCATTAATTTGACGTCAAATTATTGAGCTCCATACACTTCAGCAAAAGTCCAATCACTGGAGATAGGGAGACAGGCATGTAAGGGTTTCACTGGTTCAGCTTTTGCAGTTATTTCTGCAAATTGGCACTATTACTTTCCACTGAGCCTATTTACAATCACTGTGCTGCTATTTGCTTTATCTGTATATTTGGTGCAGAAAACTGCAGATGTCTGTTAGATTTATTTTTGGACAACTATTTTTGGACAATTGATGCTTTATCTTCTGTTCAGTGACAGAATGTCAAACTGCAAAGCATTCTAAAATGGAATACATTTTATCAATTGTTTTAACGCTATATTTAATGTAATTATGCGGGTGTGTTTGGCCCTTTTGTTCCTGCAAACAGAATCACTGTCACAAATTTAGTGGTCTGCCATAGATACCTTCTTGGGTTCAGTGGCATCAGTCGCTCCTACAATTGGATTCCATATCCCCTATGCTCCAAAGCTGACTCCACTGCACAATATTTCTTTATACAATACCGTAACCCAGGGGATGTAACAATGCAGCCCCCTTGACATATGAACTGGATACTGGAAACTTATACCTGCCCCCATGTGCGCTTCTCCAATGTTCTGATAGATAGAACTGATGAATACTCTGGTAAGATGAGTTCGATGGCAAATCAAGAACCTCATTTGTTTTGCAGAATACATGTGACTGAACAAAAGTAGCAATTCCAGACTTTATTTTAAACTTCTCCTGCAACTCTTCCCATAACAACACAAATCGACAGAAACACAAGCTATCCTGAATAATGGATGGAAATTCACTTTGTTTTATTTCCTTTTAGGTTAGCTTTGAGCTGCGAAAATCATCCTGCTATATCTTATTTCTTAGCTCAGGCCAAGACCTCAGTCTCTCAGTCTTTGTTAGACCTGATTGACCTTGAGCATGTTTTTTATTTCTCTCCTTTTTGTTAATTCTGACCCTAGGAAGCAGAATCTCACTAGATTCTCCTGGTAACTATCTCTGCTGAGCTCAAATGAATCAAGTCATCACAACCTGAAATAGTTGTGAACGATTTCTGAAATGTTCAAGCTAACACCCATTGGGGATAATTTTAACTTTTGGCGATAGTGTAAAACGGGCATATCGGATCGGATCGGCTGCCCATTATACACCTCTCCTGATTGTCGTTTGGAAACGAGTATTGGGAGAAGTGTGTAATGGGTGGCTGATCCAATATCGCCCCTTTTACACTATTGCCAAAAGTTAAAATTCCCCTAATGTCTGAAACAACTGCTTCAGACATCCAGTCTGAACCCTAAACTACAACTCCCAGCATACTGTCCTGTGAATTTAACTATTGAGAGTTAAATTAAGCTCAACAATCATATTTTTAACATTTATTACAACACATGGCAGCATAGTTAGGAATCCTGAAATGTGATAATCAGATTCCATAAATTTGCACAATTCAAAACCACATTATTCTGCCATTAAATCATAGAAATGATAGTACAGGAGGACGACATCCAGCCCATCTTGCCTGCACCAGTACTAACTCTTCTACTGGGGCTGTCTATTTCAATCACATTCCCCGCTATCCTTCTATATTCTTCCTTTTCAATAATTATCCAATCCTTTTTAAATCATGTTCTGGTCATTGTTTCAATGGCCACTTAGGGTAAAGCATTCCATGTTCTAATAAACTTCTGAAAGAAAGAATTTGTTTTAACTTCAAAACTAGTAATAATTCTGAGTTTCTCCACCCTTGATACCAATTTGCAACTAATGGAAACAATCTCTATTAGATTTCCCCCTTAAAACTTCTCTTTTAGTAATCTTTCTTTATAACTATAACTTTTAATTCCTTGTATTAATCAATGATTTTTTGCCATAACTAGGCTCCAATATCCTTCCTATTCTAGGGTTCCCAGAACGACAAGCAATACTCCAACTGTGGCCTAATCAATGTGTTACACAAAAACGCAACATCACTTCCTTGGTTTTGAATTCATTTTGTTAGTGGGTAATTAATCAACATTTATCAAGAAAAGAGGAAAATATAGCCCTGAATGACAAATTGGCCCTCCAAGTTCAAATACAGCATGAATAAATGTGCAATTCACAATATTTGCAGAAGTCTTCTGACAATAGTTATCCGGCAGCATGAGAATGCTTTGTATTCAATGACTGTGACATTTTATTTCCCAAACTGCTCATCCTTATGGCCTCTGAGTGGGAATGTCAAATGAGTGCTGATTGAATACAAGTACCATTGTTACAGATTTATTTTGCTGAAATTTCAAATATCTACTAGAATTCGATTGGGATGACCTAAAATCAGTGAACTAGGCTCTTTAATAGCTACAGTGAGAGAAGACTTTCATCCTGTTTAAACGTGAATATTCAAGTGGGTTCAGGAAAGTAATTTTGATGGGTTTTTTCAGCCTATCAAGCAGTTTTATGTCTAACAACTCAAAATAAAAATGGACAAAATCCATGCAATCTGAAAGAAAGCAGTTCTATAGAACTTGAACTCACAAACTGCAGGAGGGGAAGATGGCATCCGACTAATTGTGCTTTGAGAAACGAGGAGTAATCTTTAAAAATCATGCTCCCTGCATGCAGCCTCATCCAACAGAAGCATATAACAGAAGTGCAGGCATGATCCCAAAGATTTTCCATCCATTAAAATGAATAGCCAGAAAATTATGGGGGCGGGGGGGGCACACCCTAATTTTTCATGTGTGCTCTGGAAAGGGGCAGCTCTGTGCAGGAACGTGATTTTGTAAATTACCCTTATAATTTGTTTCTTACAGTTAGAATAGCAAGATGTATCCAATTAAAAGGACCCACAAATTGTTCTCACTTCAATTACTATGAAGAGGAAATATTTAACTTTCTTCCTGTGGAGTTCAAGGCTGGAAATGTGTGATTGGTGTTCTTATGTTGCTGACCTCTGCCTTTACACTAAATTTCCTACTCTTATTGACAAGAACCCATAAGCAAAGAATAGAGGTCGTGGTGTAAGTATATAAACCGTACATCACTGATCGTTAATCTTTGCTATAAAAAGTTAAATATTATCAAAAGCAGCCAACCAGGGGAACAGGATTTTTCACAAGTGGGCTTCTTCTTACCTGTACATGGGGAAAATAAAACAACATACTGCAAGTTTAACCCCTTTGAAGATTGAATATTCTTTCAAGATGCAATACATATTTTCTATCAATATCTGCAAAAAATTCTAATGCTGACTATTACAAAATAACAAGGGATTAGGACAAAAATGCTAAATATTTCTTTTGGCAGAGTATTTTCTGAGCAAACATACAGACAAATGAGAGCATTTTTTAGGGACAAAATACCACCATCACCCTCAAGTAGTTCAGAAATAAAGAAATAATTTTCACTTATATAGCTCCTTTCACATTCTCAGGATGTTCCAAAATGTTTTACAGCCAATAAATTATTTTTCAAATGTAAATGTAATACTGCTGTTATGTAGAGAAACTTGGCAGCTATTTTTGCTCACAGCAAGGTCTCGCAAACAAACGAATGACCAGATAATTTGTTTTTTGAGGGAGGAATGATGTCCAAAACACCAGGAGAACGCCTTGCTCTGCTTCAAATAGTGCCATGGGATCTTTACCATCATCTGAGCAGGCAGATGAGGCCTTAGTTTAATGAAAGAAGGAACATCTGACAATGCAGCACTCCCTTAATGCTGCACTAAAGTGGCAACTTAGATTATATGCACAACCTTCTGACTCAGAGAAACTAACACTCAAAGCAATATTTCAGCATCTTGCAAAGGTGTTTATTCATGAATTTCCAATAGCCCACATGACACATCAAATGTATTTTTATAAACAGCTTTTGCAAATGCTCTACAGCCTTGCAAGTTCTTGTTCCCACTCACCTGGCAAATTCTTCCCATTCTGACAAAATGTAGTGAGATTCCCATCAGTGCAAACTGTTTTGATTGAAGTACATGTGAACAAACAGAAAATTGAAATTCACAAATCCTGCAATGATATTTTAAATTCCAGAAAGATTTAAAATAAGTTTTCTGCTAATTCAGAGTATAACATTTGCTTTCCTGCTATACTCGTCAAAATGGTGCTGTGCAAAACACAGCCCACAACTCCTTCAGACTGACCTGCAGTTCCTTTACTTTCGCACATGTGTGTGATGAATACTTTCTTGAGCAGTTCAAACTGATCAGGTCTTCATAGAATTCAGAAAGTTACGGCACAGAAGGAGGCCATTCGGCCCATCGTGTCCATGCCGGCCGAGAAAGAGCTATCCAGTTTAATCCCGCTTTCCAGCACTTGGTCTGTAGCCCTGTAGGTTATGGCACTTCAAGTGCACATCCAAGTACTTTTCAAATGAGTTGAGGGTTTCTGCCTCTACCACTCTTCCAGTCAGGTCTTGCTGATTATAAAAGCTGTTTTTTGATTAACACATTTATACCAATCAGGAAGCAGTTTCCAGTTCTGGGCCGTTTAAAATAGCAGAAAGAACTTGCAAACTATGGGTCCAATCCACTGAAGGACACATTAATCCAACAGTGTTCCCAACTGAAGTCAGATAAGCGGAAGGAGCGGGAACAGCAACAGTAACAGCAATAGCAATGGTAGTGGATATAGAAGCCACAGTAGCAATGGCAGTAGATGTAGAAGCCACAGTAGCAATGGCAGTAGCAGAGAAGACACCAAAAAGCATCAGGAAAAGCAGCATAGAGTTGTGGACCTGACCAGCCTCTAGAAAAGGATGGGGTAGGGGCGGTGGTTGACCAGACCAGACTGGACCATCAAAGCAAAAACGTGACTGAGATACAGGGGCAATGTTCATATATAGCGTCAATCAGGCAGGCAGTGGGTGGGTTGGGGTGTGGTGGTGTGTGCGCTCTTCACGCCAGGAGGAACCGGCATGGGGCCAGTGCCACTTTTGTGGCCGGGCCTTACAAACTAAACTGGCGAGCTGACAGTGCATAATGTGCTCTCCATAGGCAGCTAGAAAAGCAAAGCCTCCTTAGGAACTGTTCGTCAGAGAATTGTAGGTATGTTGTCCTGGGCCTATAAATTCTGTTAAGAGGTTAAGTATTCCTACAAGCATGCCTTCTTCAATTTGCTCTCCCTGCAGTTGCATCTCTGATTGGTCCTTCCTCCTGCTGCTGCTCTTCCACCTCCTCCTCTTGCCAGAGTGGAATTTGAAGAAAAAAGTGCATTTCCAGAAGCCCAGTAAGAGTTCAGAATGTTCTACAGCAACTACAAGCACTTTGAAATAGTCATAAGTAGCAAAAGAAACCACCAAGTAATTCAGGCAAATAATTTCCCTAAACTTTCTAGCATTTTACCTGAGAGCAGCTGAGGATCCCCTTAAACATTGCTGGAAACGGCTGCCTCGCGAATTGTACCAGCCATGATTTGTGGGCAGGGTCAGGAACTGGCGGTAGCAACACAGCCAGTGATGAAAATGCATCAGGGGTTGTAACTTTGTCATCTAGCCCTGATTTACATTTATAATAACGCCTCTGTCTATTTCTGGCAGGAGCTCTGACTTCCTATTTCAAAGTCTGCCAAATAATCGTAACAGGTGGACAGTTCCACTCACAATTTTGGTCCCACTACCACCCCATTTTTAGGTGCAAGCAGAGTGGTAGGGATGTGAAAAGCACCTCCATAGAGTCTTTGGAGGTGATTTTAACCCAAGTCGCCTGGTGAAAACTGAACGAGTGGGAAGTTAAAATTGGCTAGGAGACCTGCCGCTCTGCTCCCGCTGTCTTCTATTTTAACCTGCTCGGTAGGACACCCGCCTGAAGCTGGCAGGGGCCTTCTTTAAATATGCAAATTAGGCTCTGCTGGTGTCATCGGGCCCCAGGTGCAATTTTAACTGGTGGCCTGAGCCGGGAAGCTGTTGTGGGGTTCCACCAGGTGAAATTAGCTGTAACAGGATCCGGGGCCAGAAGAGATTCAAACTTTTACTTTCCTTGTGCGGCAGGCTCCTCTGGATCCAACAAGGAAATTTTAGGCCTCCCCTTCCCCAGGCTCCACTCTCTTCCGAACTCGAGACCCTCCCAAAACCCTTTGTCCTTGTCTTGTTTTCAGAGACCATTCCTTTGGTGCCAGCAGGTGGCCTCCTGCCGCTTGAAATTCCGCTCCCGCCCGCCCGCTGCCACTTCCCGCCCTTTTCAGGGGTGGGGAACACTGGCCGGCATTGTGCAAGTGAGGCCCAGGAATTAAAATTGCCTGGGCCTCATTCTTCAGAGGTATGGTGCTCACCTTACCTTCGCCCACCCAATTCCTGCTCCCGGTTAAAATGTGTCCTTCTGGTGGCTAGGATGCTTCATCTCACTGAGCATAACAGCCTTCAGTGTTATGCTGAGTCACTTATCGGTCAGAGAAGAGGGAACTCCTAGCATAGGGAGTCCTCGTTCCCTGCACATAAATGGTCTTGTATGGGGCAGGTAGAGGCTCCTCCCCTTACAAGATCGAGTGGAAATTCCCAACTAAAGTCAGGTCCCGGTCTTTATTTGAGCTACTGTGCTGGAGTCCCACTGGAGTTATGGCAGAAGTCCAGTGGAACAGCTGACAAAATAGAGCCCCAATATATGTAATTTGAGTTCTTAAAAATATTTTCAAAAGCAGCTGGATTAATATTAGAATAAAATATTTCTGTGGTGTTAGCTCTATTACTTGGTCTGTAACTCACATTCAATGCACATTAATCCCTCCTGATGCATTGACCAAAAAATAAAATGGTTTTATCTGCTCATATTTACTGCTTCTCATTATTGCCTTCCCAATTTGACCTCATGTGAGCAATCTGTTCTGGTGTAGAATACATTCGTGTCTATGAACATGGTCCTTGTCCTCCTGAATCCCTTCTATCTGAGGTCAGCCTACTACCCCTGCACTCTCTCACCCCTTTAACTTCAAACTCAAGGTTCGCTGCCTCTTTTTTATTGGCTTAGAAAAATATACATATTTTAGGCTAACTTCAAAGATACATTCTACAAAGGTATCAGACAACTGTTTATTTGTGAATGACATAATACTTTGAATGTCCATTTAATCCGAACAAAAACTCCTTGCAGCAAGTCATATGGTATATGACCTTGCTCATTGAAGAGTTTGAAGGTGGAATTTTCTGGTTATCATGTGAACCATGAAGGTCGTGTAAGCTGACCTCACCTTTGTTATCTATTTACATTCTGTTTTAAAGGCTCTCTTTAGACAAAATGTGTGTTTAATGAACTGGAGATCCATCCATAATACAATACTTACATTTTAAGCTTGTGAGAATGTATTGCTTTTGACATCAAAGACTTTTACTGTAGTCCCCTCACATTTGTAGCTCAAATTAATAACAAAATCCCAATTCATCAGGATAGGAGAGAGGGAGAGGGAGAGAGTGAGAGAGAGAGAGATCTCCCTTCTATCCCAGTAAATTGCATATATAAATACAATAGTGGAAAGTCAATAAATAATTAACAAAAACACACATGTTGGCAATGCTGAAAATATACATAATCCCACACCCCCCATCAAATCTTACAATCTTTTTCTATCTCAGGATAAAACTGTATGAGCCACTAATTATTTGATTCATAACAAGGCACAATTTTTATGAAATGTGATTGAAAATTTTTTTATGTTTGCAAACATATTGTGCGATGACATAAATAACCTTAAAACACATCAGTGCGTCATTTGCATGAAACATCAGCATACCAAAAATTACATTCTCATTTCTTCCTCTCACCAAACAATAAAACGTTTGACAAAATGTCTTAATGAAGCTACTGCCTCTTTAAAATACTGAAAACCAAATGAGGAGTGGGATCTTTTGGGAAGAAGTAGATACCCCCTCCCATTTATAGGAACAAAATATAAATACTTGGGGAATGCTACTCTTAATATGTTAAGTGGGATGTTTATGGGTTTTTTTATTGTTCAGTCAAGCCAGGAATATTAAATCAACTAGAAGACACATTGCAGCACAAAGGTTAGCATTTCATTTTACAAATGGATAGAATGTGAAACTCACTTCAACAAAAATGAATGTATCGGTGTTCTACTCCTTTAATGAAAAGTGCATTTGTCCATCTGATTTCTCAATATCTACAGTTTAATTTTGGCTCAAGGGCTTCAGGTTCTTTTCTCTGCCAATACACAGAGTGTACTTTGGCACAAGTTGTAGTCTGGGTACAGTATATTACACCTGGCACAAGGACAAAACGTTGTTCCAATTCTTTGTGCATGGGTGTTTGGAAATGTGATTAAGCAAATGCACAAATAGTGGCATAAAATCGTGGCTAAATCTTGCTTAATGGTGTCTCTCTGTAGTCTTACTGATGCAACTTTTTAATATATGCTGGGAATCACAGCTGCCTTTACATCTGTAAACTATTACAAAATATAAATAGATCCATAATGGAAGAATATAAATTCCTTCACACAGAAGGATACATTTCACAGCCTTTTCTGGACTATAGAGTTGATACAAGTTGTACAGATTGCACAGAAAAAACACAGATTTTCTTTAAAGGCATCATACATTTGTGTAACTTAATAACTCATGAAATTTGACTTAATTGTAGTTCAGGAGAAGACATACTGTGCTAAAATGTTTGGCTCTGAATTTCAACAGGGTTCTCTCGATCTCCTGCTGTAATGACCATTGTTAGCCATTTGCGTCATTTCCCCAAGAGTTCCACCAATCTCCTGCTGAAGAACCCCCACAAAACATCGAATGCCCATGTCTTTATTTTTTTCCTCTTGTCTTCCCAGCCTCGCTCTTCCATTTTGTTAACATAAGTTTGATTTTTAATTGCGTTTAACTAATGTTCAATATTTCAATGTTTGTATTATTTTTTCTTATTCTAATTTTTAACTTTAAACACACTACCTCGGCAGCTCCGCTGGCCATTTAGGAGCAAAGATCCATATCTTCAAATGGCCTTTCTTTGGCTGACCACCAGCTCTTAGATGGATTTTCAGCTACATGAAGCTTGGGATATAGTCACATCATTGAAGCAATTAGATAAATCTTCTGACATTTTTTTGGAATGAAAACAGGTGCCACTTAACAAGATAACTCATTGGCATCTCCACGGAATGGATAATCCAATAGCGTTATCTTGTTCATAGCATCCTTGAGATTAAGGACCACCTGTCAAAGGTGACAACCTAATCTCAGTTCCCATCATAAATTAAGAAAGCAGGTCAGCTATCTAAAAGGGCTGGTTGAAGGTAATTCCAAAGATGCTCATTAAAGATAGGTTTACTGTGTGTACTTGCTGCTAATGTAAATGTTCTGAAGTTTAATCTTATATTTCTAAAACAGTATTTTGGATGTTAATTCGTATTTACTACTCAATTGTGGTGTATATAGAAATGGTGTACACTTCTGCAATGCATTTGAACTCTTAAGACACTTGTCAAGCCTTTGATGTGCTATATTGAGTTCTAGTTTATTCAGCAGGCTAAGGGGTAAAGGACACCTATATAAATCATAAGGATTACACTTCTGGCAGTGTGCTAAGGACATTCTTTCACTCATATCAGTAACTAATGTCCATTCCTGTTTTCATATTTTCACTTTGACACAAGTCCTTATGGTGTACAATATTAGTTCAATATTGTATACATAAATATATAAAAATATAATTTGAGATGTACCCTGTAGATTTATACAATGGGTTGCATTATCCACCATGATATACCATCCCCATTTCATAGAAAACTTTACTTGCATTATTTTGGCATTAAAATTACAGTGATTTTTAATTTAATTCAAATGCGTACCATAAGCCGCAACAGCAATATATTCTATCCAAAGACAACCATCGCAACCCTAAATTAGGATTCCACTATGTCATAGTTTACATCAAACTTTGAAAAATGCTTAACCCTGCAAGTTGATCCAGTTAGGCTTGATCCTCAATCTGTGATGAGTTAGCTGTCTCACATCTACTCAGGATTGTTGGGAAATCTCTTAACCCTGGCTATATTTAAGGGGTTATTTTAATTCTCATCCAAATTTGGTGTCACCTAATCGATACTTCCTGATTTATCTCATCTCTTCTTTTTTTATCCTTGGTGGTGTCAACAAATGAACCACACATTTGAAACTCTGGCAGTTGGCAGATCCTGTATATTAAAACTCCAGGATACATCTGTACAATATCTCAAATCAAGATCTTACAGTGCATTTACACTAGAGGGTAAATGTTATGATTTACCTGGGAGCACATATCAGGAAATTATGCCTGTCATATTAAAATCAATGGACAGGAAATCACGAGCAGTGTGCATATGAATTCATGATACATACTCCTGTCAGGCCCGAGTTCGCAGAAAAGAGCACACTCATAAAATCTGCTACTAGAAGTTTACTGGTGGTGTAAAGCAATTTCTACCTTGCAAGGACACTAACTTTGTGGGTCCTGAAATTATGTGGGGGTTCTCCTGGTCTCTAACCATAACCATGGCAAGAGAACAGCAGAACCCCCAGTTACAGCCAAAGATACGGCGGGACTTCAGGGGAACCCCTGCAGAATTTTTGGGCCATGTAATGTAAGTTGTGAGGAGGGGGGGTAATTTTAACCCCAAGAACGGGTGAGTTGGGGGTGGGTAGGAGATTAAAATAAAAACTTTCTCGAGCAAGACCACATCCTGGCTCCAATGCACCCACTTCAGGGTTTGACCCGAATGTTTGGATGCACCTGCACAACAGATACCCGGAAGTCCTGCCAGAACTTAAAGTCGGCGGGCCGATATTTAAAGGGCCAGTTAACATACTTAAAGCACTTAAGGGTATCACATTTTTTTTCGATTCAGCAAGACAAACGATATTAACTAATACTGAATGTGTCTCCCGTGGCCTCTGAAACACGCCATGGAAACAGAGACGAGTTGGAGACGAGTTGCAGCCGACCCTCATTTGGACCTTTAAACTAGTGATTGACATGTGAATAAAAGGGGAGGTTTTGCAGCAGGGCACTCAGTTCGCCCAGACAAACCTTTGGCTGGGAGTTCTTTGTGTTTAGACTGAGATTTCTTTGTTCAGAATGAGAATTGTTGTATTCAGACAAATTTACCTGCATTTTGAACCCCCTCAAACTGACAACATCGGGAGGGGGGACGCGATGGATCTGTTCCACAGTACATCTGAGGTAGAGGCACATCACCATCCGCGACAGGCATGCCGTGCAGCTCTGGGATCTGCAGATGCACAAGACAGAGGTGTGCCACAAGGACCTGGAGAAGAGCAGAGGAGACCAATGGAGAAGCTGAGGTCGCAGGAGGCACTACCCACGTGAGAGGGTGTACAGGCAGAGGCTGAGCGTCCTGGACCTCTCTGAGGAGCAGTGCCTATGAAGGCTCAGAATGAGTCGGCAGACATCTACATGCTCCTTTATGCAAAGCTGCTCCTGGCTGGGCCTGGTGGCCACACATTTCCCGTCGCAGTTAAAGTCACCACTGCCCTCGATTTCTTCACCTACGTATCCTTCCAGGGCGCCACCGGTGAAATCTCCAGGATCTCTCAGTCGTCTGCACATAAGGTGACAGATGGCTTGTTTGCAAGGGCAGCCGACTACGTCAACTTCCCCTACGACGACATCAGCCAGACTATGAGGGCAGCGGGTTTCAACTCTCTGGCTGGCGTGTGCAGGGTGCAATTGATTGCACACATGTGGCAATCTGAGGACCTCCATGTGAGCCAGGACTGTTCATAAACCAAAAGGGATATCACTCCATCAGTGCACAGCTGGTTTGCGACCACTGGAGGAGATTTCTGCAGGTGTGTACCAGTTTTCCAGGCAGCTGCCATGATTCCTTCATTTTGCACAAGTCCAACAATCTAGTCCTCTTCCACACACAAGACAGACTTACGGGATGGCTCCTTGGAAACAAGGACTACCTCCTGCAGACGTGGCTTATGACATGGCCTGCATGAACCAATTAAAGACCTGTGCTTGAAGCTCAATGGAGGCTGCCACTCTCTCCATTGAAGACATTCCCACACTTACCTGCACCACCAATCCACTAGCAATGGAGTTGGATTCCTCTATGCTCTCCGCTATTGTGGAGAGTGTGCGTGACACCTTTTCCATTACCTTGCAAAGGTGGAGCTGTACCTCAATCATCTCACTCTTAACGATGTCCGCCAGGCTTCAGCATATGTGTCCAGCTAAGCAGAGCTTGGAGAGGAGTGCGTCCCCCCCGACACAGACTCTCCACAGCTGGTCCTGCCACCAGTGTCTGCTCCTGCACACTTGCGAGTGTTGAATAACCAGGTGACAACCCAACTATCTACCTAACAGGACCCACCGAAGTGCCACTATCTGCGCTGGTGCATGGATGGATGTCATGTGACAGTGCATCCTCAGAGGAATTGAGCTCCTCTGAGGAATCACCCTCTTCTATGGCCTGTGCCTCCTCACCAATCCGTGAAAGCCCTGGAAGAGAACGTAAAGCAATATTAAATAATCATCGGAGAAGTTACCATGTTTCCATTGAGCATACTGAGGTGTGCACAGGTCAGCCATTGATAACAATAATTCATCATGTGTGTGAAGGATGTTAAAGTTCTGTAACCAGCTGTCTGTGGGTTGCCAGTCTCACCATCTCCAATGGCCAGGCATGCAACCATTCGACTGATGTCCATCGCCTCCTCTTCTGCATCTGTCATGGGTTCTATTTGTGTGGGCCTCCTCCAGTTCTATCCTTCTCCATTGTGCTCTCTTCATTTTGTACTCTCTTCTCCTACAAGGAGAGAAAAAACAGACGTGTGAAAGACTGAATGTGACGTCTTCACCCGATGGATGAATTGCTTTGTGTGAGACTGACAATGAAGCAAATGCATCAGAGGGTGACTATTAGACAAATACATCACATTACATCAGGATTGTAGTGAGTGAGTGTGATGGGTTCACAAATGGGGAGGTGAGGAAGTGCACAGAAGGTGAAGGTAAGTTGATGATGAGACTTAAGTGGGTGTGAGGAGTGATATGATGGAGTAGGCTTGGCAAGACAGAGTTGGTGGGGGGGAGGGGTTCTTTTCACATGATGTGAATGAATCACCAAAAGTACTCACTTTTCCTGACCTGGTTAGGTCATTAAATCACTTCCTGCATTGCACCCATGACCTGGGCACCACGCTCCTGCTGCTCAGTTCCTCTGTCACCTACAGCCACGCCTTCTTGGTGGTAGAAGCTGGGCGCTTCCTCCTATCAGCCGGGTATAGGACTTCCCTCCAGCGTCTGACATCAGCCCGTAGCAACTCAAGGGAGGAGTCACTGAAATGGAATACTGCCTTCTTCCCATGATGCTGTATTCTGGAATTATCCTCCTTTCTCCTTCAAAATCCATTGTTGGAATGGCCCTTTGAATATTCCAGTTCAAAGCACATCATTCGGGTGTGCATTACACTCACTGTGCAGCTTGGAGACACGAAACCTGGAAGTAAAATTAAGGGCCTTCAATTCAATCACGATTGCTCAAACCGACATGGAATTTTTTTTCCTGGTTTCCCACGCAACTACTCACCCAGCCGCTGACTTCCTGCCGCCATGTTAAAATCATGCCCTGAGTGTTCAGGCCTGACCCGACTCTGAAGGAAGCTTCCTCCTCCAGTGAGTCTCATTGCACTTCACTCTGGTTAGACTGCATTTAAACAATAACTGGAGCATCATCGCCACATTAAACAATTTTGCACCAATGCTGATGTAATAAGCCTGGTGCTACAAGGGGCATATTGGATCACCAAGCAGAGCAAATAAAGGAAAATGAGGTGGTGAGTGGTCTAAATTGGATAGCCCTGTGGTGAAGGATGGAATCCTAGAGCCTGGTCTTCAGTTGCTTCCAAACCTTTATTCACAGAGCTCCACATTACACACACCACACCCTAGATAAACTCTCTCATATATGGATACAGGAGAGCCCCAATTGATACACACCACCTGAACACAATTAACACTAATTGATATAAATCACATGGATACAATTAACAGTGAGGAATGCATGGGCATGTCAAAGCTTACTTTTCATTTTCCTGCTTTCGCTGTGAACAGGCAATACAATACGTCCTTGTGCAGGACCAGGAATATTTACCCCATAGAGTGTTTAGACCTTTAAATGGTACTGTCGTGCTAAATGAATGCTTCTTAGGAAGGGTTCCATTAGATGATATAAAAGTTAAGCAGGTAATTCAGGGAATGTGGCAGAAAGTAAATTGCTAACATAAGATGTTAAGATTGGTACAAATCGGCATATTATAATCTTCTAATGGACACATCGGAGCACAATGGATACTGTTTATGTTTGGCTTATTTTGTCTTTAGAAATGAAATTTTAAAATGTAAGTTCAGTTGCGAGTTCAGGCCCAATCTATCCATGAAATTAGCTGCGGGTTAAATCTAACATCTACACTGGAGGCGATAACTTAGTACTTTATATGCTATTGTGTCTTTTTTTTAACCACTAAGATTCTTTATATTATGCAATGTGAATACTGAGTACATAAATGATCAAAGGAGTTGCAGTGAACCGGCGATGTGCTATGCACAGGAAACACTAAATACCTCCATAGCCTATCACAGGTCTTCAAACACTTTGACGTTTCCCCGGGGAACTTTATACAGGTCCGTCCGTTAAATCGCAGCAGAAGCGTGTTGAAACTGACTAGATTTGATTTCCTTACCACATGTTGGACCTCAGGGTGTTTGCAAACGCCAGGCTTCAGTCTGGATCTTTGCTGTTCTTGGCCAAGGGATTCAGGTATGTGGCACTGAGGGGACCATTCTATTTAGTCGCTGATCAGATTTAGTTGAGATATTTCATTGCTACTGCAGAATTAATCCTATGGTTTTTTTTTAAATGTTGGAATGTCCCATCTAAAGGACAAGCAAGATGTGAAATTTTTGAATTACAAATTTGTTGAATAGCACATCGTTCAACAAGTATTAAAATTAAACTCATAGGTCTTTCCTTTTTATATTTGATTTAGATATTAATCTGGAAGCGCAGATTCAGTACTCAGAAGGTGACTGAAGGTGTCATGACTGTTGTACACATCCGCCTGTGTCTGACAGGCGTGCTATTATGGATCACTCAGAAGTCCGGTGGAGTTGTGCTATCTAATGTCACCGAACTGACGATGAACCCAACTACTGAGATCGACCCTGATTTAAGAGAGTTTCCCTATGCTGACGGCGCTCCCCGCAGTAGACGCAAGCGGCAGATCTCCCGAAGAGACCGGGTTGTAATTCTGGATTATCACAACAGAGTCAGGTCGCAGGTATTCCCCCCAGCTGCTAACATGGAGTATATGGTGAGTGGGAATCTCGACTCAATCGATAACTTGTTTAATAAGTCGGATATCTTGAGAGGAAGTAAAGCTAGATACGCTTGGGGAAATCCTTTCTGCCTTGTTTATAACGTATTCCGGAGTGCTGTCACAGTACAGGTACCGGTTTGACCTCAGTACCTGTTTGGAGGAACACAGGTTAGCAGATTCAAGTGCATTCACGCTCCCGATCTGTGCCTTGCACTAGCCCTAAACTGGAAGTGCGAATCCGCAATCCGAATTCAGGGCCCAACCTGACTCCCCAAAGCAGGAATTGAGACTCCTAGGAAAGGTCGTCTCACACCACTTCAGTTTGACCCGGCATGGACTTTAAATCCACTGCAGTGTCAACCCTGTTATACAAAGTGATCACATGTCTGTTGGATCCCCTAGGCACTTTGTAAACCCACTTAAACTTAATTTAAATGTTTAGAGAGCAAGAATTCTCCACCTTCTAAATATTTAAAATGAACTGTTGGGACAGAGCTCTGCCCACGCCTATATCCAAACCTGCGCATGGCTCTCTCCTGCTACAGTTCCAGCCAGGCAGGAACTAAGTAGCGTGAATGTGGAACTGCCTGGCTGGAACCCTTTGTCAGCTTGGCATCACTCTCTGGACATATTTATGGAACCACTCGTGCTGAGCTTCACTCACCAATCAAACATTAGTTACATTTTAATGTTAACGAGAAGCAGTTGACTCTAGACTCTCTCTTATCAGGGTAAGGTAGCCTATTGGTTTTGTTTCTGGACTAGTATTCCAGAGGCCTAATCCAGAGAATGTGAGTTCAAATTCCACCATGGCAGTTTGAGAATTTGCATTCAGTTTAAAAAATCTGGAAATAAAAAGCTGGTATCAGAAAAAGTGTCCACAAAGCTGTTGGATTGTTGTAAAAACCCAACTGGTTCACTAATGTCATTTTTGATAAGTTAGGTGGAAAAAAGTCAGAGTAAGAACAAATGGGATTTACCAATTTATACTCTTGCTGACTTTTTCACGAAAATTATTAACAAAAGGAATTTTACCTTCACTCTTGGGACTGAGCAGAGGGAGGTTTACCTTGCATCTAATCAATACTTAATCCAATCTGGGACTGCTTGATGTTGGCATTGAATGGTAATTGATGTTGGCATTCATTTCCCACATTGTCATCCTTCATTTTTATGAACAGGAAAATTCATCAGACAGCAAATAAAAAAATGAAAATAGAGTTTAGAGTGACATCCTGGTAAACAATGCTCTAGACTTTTAATAGTACAAAATTAAATGACTTAACACTTTCTGAACTTAGAAAGTAAAAGGTAATTTTTAAAAGATTACTTGTAAAAATCCCCTTACTGTGAATGAATTATTATTACACTTTTGCTTGAATCTTCAATGAAATATTGATTTGGGTGACTATCTTATAATCAGTTAAATGTGACATTTCAGCTCTGAATGCACCTCTAGCTTTATTCCAATATTTCCTCTAATTTCTGTTATAGAATTTACAACATACATCAGACTATTACAGGAGTGATCATCATTGATGTAACATGACTGTGTAATGCTACATTTCAAGCCAAGTTAAAATTTAGCTTCTAAAGGTCACAGCTGGTGCCAGCTGCATAAAGTGCAGCTTGCCAACAATTTACAGTAACTAAGTGAGCAAATGAGAATCTAAACTTATGTGCATGGGAAATAAAGTATTATGATTAAAAATGAAAGAATTAATAAATAAAGTGGGTATTTGTGGGATTGAAAATTCCTTTTTGGCATCTTAGGGTCTTGTAGGGTATATAATGAAATTTTAATTATACTCGTTACAGCTTTTGTAGCAGATCATAATGCTTAAATATGAACTGGCTGATTAATCATAAAATAAGCAGTAAGTTACTCACATTTGCCAATTACATTTTTCCCATCATAAAAATAGTTTTTGTGTATTTCGGAGTGTTAATGGCAATCTGAGGAAACAGAACATATTTTCATCTTTGTACACATTGTTGCCATGAAACATAAACATTCTACTATCTTGACAATTTACTCCACGTCAACTTTAGATCCCAGCTTGTCGTTACGTAATAACACAAAATAACAATGGTGCTATTCTTTTCCATATTAGTGGATCATCTTGAATGACTTAAAGGAATAATTTCTGACTACCTTGCATTCTGGACCTGACTGCTCCGGATATGGGGTTTCTTCCCATCTTTTATTAATTGGCTAGCCTGTCGGGCGGGAAACCAACAAAAAAAAGACGTCCCTACGTCAAAATCCTAAGGACGTCCAGGAAACCCGTACTTCCGGGTTTCCAGTCAGGAACTCCCCCACCCAGCCCCCCCCCCCCCCCCACCCCGCCCTCTTCCCAGCTCTGGGTTAAAATTTAGGTCCATATTTTACTTCTTGTGGTATACTTGTTTGTCATGTGGCATTGGGTTTCTGGTTAGATATAATCTGCACTGGGGTCAAAATCAATCAATAAAAAGCCCTTCAAAGTTATTGCCAAAGTATACAACCCATAATATAAAAAATCCACCATATACATATCTAGATCATATGGAATTATTACAACACCTGAGTATCACCATTCACACTTCTTGAATTTCATCCCTGACTAGCACTATTTCTCTAGATTCAAGAATTTGAGCCAAATGTTTGGATCTATTGAATTTGACCAGATTTGTGTTGACTCAAATGTTAGCTCAGTTTAGTTAGTGCCTCACAATGCACAACACTTAATACAGTTAAACTTCATTAACACATATTTTAGTCAACATGAATATTATGTATTTATTTTCCGTCCATTCATATACTTTAAAATGAGGCAGCAAGCACAAATTGATCTGATCATTGTACCTGTTATGAGATTTGACAAAGAATATATTCTAATGTATGAAGTATCTTCCTATGATGAAAAAGATATCTAATTCATTCGCTAATGCTGAATTTGGTGATTATCGTGACTGTTAAGTTCTGAATAAATGTCTTGGCAAACTTTGTATGTGTCTTTCATTGTTAAAACAGCATTTGCTTTTTAACTGCTTGAGATTTTTACCCATTTAAACTTACATTGTCATCTGGAGATTCTGTTAGGGAGAATAGAAGTTCCCATATAAAAACACAAGGCCAAATGGGAAGTGGCCAACAGCAATGAATTCTGTTGTTATTTTTTGATATTTTTGGACAATTTCTTACATATGGGCTAGATCAAATCTTCAAAACTATTTAAAGTGCTGTTATTCTTAAGATGATCATTGACTATGGCTGCCAGGATTTTTGATACCCTCAGTGAGGCCACAGGGGTGAATTTTCCTGCTGTTCAGTGGATCAGCAGTGTATAAACAGGGCAAGAAAAGTTTAGTTGCAGGAAAATTGGACAGCAGCCATTTCCACCTCTGTTCCGCCTTTAAATCACTTCCCCGAGTTCCCTTGCAGTTTTTAGCCCTTTCCACAATCCACCCGAGTGCCCTCATTTCAGTATAGGCTATTGAGGGCCAATGGTTCTGCAGCTCCCTATTTCCTGCTTTTGCAATTGCAATCACAGTGTACTCAGGGCAACTTAGACTGAGATTTGTAAGGCACAGCTATTGGCAGTATCAGTTGGTACAGGCAGAAGTGAGGAGTTTCTGAGTTTGAAGAGTTTGACTAGTGATTTCTGCAGCTGGGAAGCACTTTCTGTAGCAATTTTTTTTTGCCATTCTGCTTTTAAACACTTGAACTTGCTTCTCACTGCTTCTGACCAGATCATGCCACCAGCACATTTATCATGGAGGGACAGCTCAGGGTGGGGCAAGGAGACTCATGCATTATTTAAGGAGGATGCAGCCCACCAGATATTGCCCCCCCCATAGAATATGTAGGCAGCAAAGGTCATATGAGAACTTGACTGAGAGTTTGTTTATAAGAATATGCTTCACCAAAGAGGCAATGGGGACCAGTGCCACCTACTGCATGTCAACTTGCAGCCATACTCATCTGCCCACACTGTTCACACTGTGGCTATGAAGGTGACCAGCACATTCAATCTTTATGGCACTGGCTCATTTCAAACAGCCACAGGTGATCACTGTATTACCAACCAGGGGCAGTATGGTCATGCATTCGTCAGATCACTGATGCACTTTACAGGAGAGCTAAGGAATTCGTTATGTTTGGCATCACAGCAAAGCAGCAGCAAGAAATACGCATTCAGTTTTATAGGGTTGTTGGCTTCCTCAAGGTCCACAGTGCAATCAATAGCATTCACATTGCTTTCCATGCCCCCATAGAACATCCCCTCAGCAGGAAGGGCTTCCACTCCTTCAATGTACACATTGTGTGTGACAACTTGCAGCAGAACCTCAATGTCAACACCTGATATGCTGGAAGTTGTCACGATACAGTCATCCTTCGACATTTGGCCTTCCCTGACCTCTTCAGGGAAGGCAATCAGGTCAACCGATGGCTTGTGGGTGACATAGCCGACCCTCTGCACGCATAGATGTACCCCAGTAAGAGTGGCCCAAACAGCAGCAGAGGAGTGCCACAATGAGGCACAAGCCTCTACAAGATCAGTCATCGAGAAGACCGTCGGGTTTTTAAAGTCATGCTTTCGTGCTCAGGAGGGGATCTGCAGAATGCTCGAGATCATACGTCAGTAATAGTTGTATCCTGCTGTGTCCTTAACAACTTCGCCATACAAAAAGAGCTGGATTTTGACATTTCTGGAAGAAGGCCCTGGCCCCATTGGAACCACAACTAAATGGAAGAAAGCATCACAATGACCTGCAATCAGAGGACTCCTCAGTGACTGCTGCAAGCTCCTCAGTGACTGCTGCAAGGGATATCATCACTTATCTCATCACTAACACCTTCTCCTCTGTGTAGCACAGTCTACCTTTGACACCAGAGCCTTTGCTCCTTCTCTCCCACTTTCAAATAAAGGGACATTCCGTTAATCCACTACCCATCCTGCAGCATGACAATACATCAGCCTTCTTTGCCCCTACATGACCAGACCAATAATCACCATCTAAGTGTATAAGTCAGCACTTAATAAGTGCACCCTTTCGTATATGACTAACCTCCACCAAAAACAAAGTGTGACGTCAGTTCATATTCTCTTTTAATACAATGAAGTCCAAATCAAAAACAATCCAACGTAAGGGGCGATTTTAACCCTGCCCGCTCGGTGGATACCTGGCAAGCGTGCAGTTAAAATCACTCATGGGACTCACCCCCCACCCCGAACGTCCCACACCAATTCCGCAGGTTCCGATTTTAACCTGCTCTTCTGAGCAGGCAAGAGGGATGATCATCAACAGGGTCCTTTAAATAAACAGGTCAGGCTCCATTGAGGTGATCGAAGCCCGACTATTATTTTAACCAGTGGTCTGCATCAGGAAGCCCTTGTGGCTTTCCCACCAGGCCAACCTAGTGGGAAAAGGAGTTGGGAATGAAAGAGACCAAAAAGGTAAGTTTTTACTTTTTTTTTTGACTTTCCTCATGCAGCCAGGAAGAGCAGAGTGATTCCTCCAGGTCCCACAAGGAAAGATTAGGTCGACTGAGCCTGAGCTTCCCCCCTCCCCTCCCCTCATCGTAAGGCCCTCTTGAACTCCCCCGCCGCGACTAACCTGTGCACCAGGGAGCATTCCTTTTATCCCTGACTGTGGCCTTGTGCCGCCCATCATTGCACTCCCGCCTGCTGGCCAGCTGTCACTTCCCATCAGTTTTGGGCAGGATGCTGACTGAGGCTATGTACTTGAGGCCCGGGAGTTAAAATCTCCTGGACCTCATGCTGCCATGGCTGGGACGGTTTGCAACCCGTCCCAGCCCTACCTGGCCGACTCCTGCCCCAAGTTAAAATCGGGGCTCCAGTCTTTCCTAACATCATTGTTCCCCTTGGTGCCTACACTTGCCTTTCTTTCACCTTTTCTAGTGGTCCCCATAGGTGCAACCTGAGGGCCAGTATTAGGAGAGGTGCCTGGCTGTTCATGTGCTACAAAAGGGTCATGGGACTGCGGTGGCCCTCAGCTCATGGCAGCTTATTCCTGACAGGGAGCTGCTGCTGGCTGCGTTTCTGGAACTTATTCTTGGGCAACCTGGTGTCGCCTCCCACATTTCACTAGTATAGTATTCTGAGGGGGAGGCCAGAGGCCTGACATATGCTGCTATCCTGAGAGATGGCCGCATCAGGCATTCTAGCCGTCGCCATTCCACTGGGCCCTGGATCTGTGCCCCACTGATCAGTGGGATGGCTGGTCTAATGGCAGCTATCAGATCCTGAAAGCCCTGAGCAACTGCAGAATGCATTGACGTCTTAAGGACCTAAATGCACTTTTAACTCGACAGCCTGAGAGAGAAGCTTCAGTGGCTTTTCCACCAGGTGAGGACAGCGGGGAGGAGGATCGGGACCAGAAGAGGGCCAAACAGGTAAGTTTTTTTTATTTCTTTGAGCGGCCAGGAGGAGCAAGAGTACTCCTCCGGGCTCCACAAGGAAAGCTTAGGCATCCCCAGCCACGGACTCCCCCTCCACTTCCCGATCGCAAAACCCCTGTGAGGCAGTCCCAGCAGCTGATCCCGTCATCTACCTCCTGTCGGCGGACGGCCTCCGGTGCACATAATTTTCCTTCGCCTCCCACCGATCTCCCATCCCGTGGAAGTCGGCTGCTGTGTTTTAATGAGGCCTGGGAGTTAAAGTAGCCTGGAACACATTTCTGGCGCAGAGGGTGAGTTTCTAACTTACAATGCTATCCATCCACTCAAAATCCATTCAATATTTAACAATGATGATAGGCTGGGTTATTCACTGGAGAGTTTTGACCAGTCGAATGCATGGTATTGATCACTTTATTCTGGAATATTTTAGATTACTGAGCATTGACTTCACATCTCTCTTGTGATAAGTCTTCAGATGCTTGCAATAACTGGGATGTAGATTGATTTGAAATGCTACAAATGCAAACAGTTTACTGAGCAGTCTGCACATGAGTAATTTCAGTGAGATCTTCTCAGTGAGTTTAAGATAGATGTTTATTATCTCTGATGTAGACAACCAAAGGCATCTTAAAATCTATATTGATCTGAATTGAGGCATTATGGTATTACAGTGGTACCTCATGGTAACAATTTACTTCACAAAGTTCCTGTTACAAGAACTTTTTCCACGGTCATGTAGGAATTTCCATTATAATCCATCGAGGAGCCTCAAGTAAGATGAACTTTGAGGAGAACTATTTTCTTAGTTCTCCCAGGTTTCTGACACGTTCTGACTGTATTTGGATTTCTAGGATGCACTAGGGTCAGATGAGATTGACCTCAGACACCATTCAGTGGTGGATTCAGAAAATGTTGGTGCAGGATTTTCAATAATGGTATTACAAGTCAAAAAAACTGAAAACACTGCAGAACATTGGGAGCATTTATATCCCTCAATCTGATGGTTCTGCTATGCTTTAGATCAGGCTGGGTAATTTCTATATTCAGTATATCAAATGAAGTTTACCATCTCACTTTGCTTCTCTCACAGCTCTGGGATGACAGACTAGCAAAATCTGCTGAAGCTTGGGCAGCTCATTGTATATGGGATCATGGACCGACAAGCCTGATGAGATATGTTGGTCAAAATATGTCTATTCAGTCAGGCCGGTAAGTAAAGAAGGCTCGTTCCCTAGTTAAGAAAAAGAACCATTTGGACATATGGAGGGTAATTTCAGTTTGGGCGCAGGTGGAAAATTGGCTGTTACAGATCGGCTGCCCGTTATACACCCCAGGCTGTATAATGGGTGGCTTATCTACAACCGTCAGTTTTCCACTTCCAATGCCTGAAGTGAAAATTCCTCCCACAATATATTATGTGAAATTAAATGTTTCTGTGTGTTGTTTATTAAGTTAACTCAGCTGTGGTTCCCGACTTATACTGGGGTATGGCTTCTCCAGTATCTCACTCAAATGGCTATTCTTTGTCTGTGAGCCTAAACAGTGAGTGTCAGTAGGCTATTCAACCCTGGGGACATCAAACTTAAGATTAACCCTCTCTTCACCCAACATTCATATCTATGCACTTTTCAGCAGGCGTCATTGGATAGTGATGAGGAATAGGGACACTGTCAGACTTTTTTCCCTCTCCCTGGCTTGGGAGCAGATTTGGATAGTAGCACCCCTATCTGAGTGCTTGTTAGGGTGAAAGATAAAGAGGACACTGGAGAAATGGGACACCTCTTTCAATTCACAACTAGTGCCATTACAGTTGAGTCAGAATAACAGGAACAATTGATTCAACGTGCCATTCCTATTTATTTTTTTCTATAAAATTCCCAATTAATGCTTCCTGATGCATTATGCATTTATCAGGATTCAATAATTTGCAGACTTCCTTAGACAGAAACAGTGTCCATCTACAGTACACAGCAGCTCCACCTATAACAATGGAATGTTTTTTCCCACTTCCTGAATCTGAACTCTTTCAGTAATAAAATGCAAGTCAAACTCAAGGCTATTTGTGCTGCTGACTTCAGATTATGATTGTAAACAATTTTACAACACCAAGTTATAGTCCAGCAATTTTATTTTAAATTCACAAGCTTTCGGAGGCTTCCTCCTTCCTCATTTACCTGAGGAAGGAGGAAGCCTCCGAAAGCTTGTGAATTTAAAATAAAATTGCTGGACTATAACTTGGTGTTGTAAAATTGTTTACAATTGTCAACCCCAGTCCATCACCGGCATCTCCACATCAGATTATGATGTGGAGATGCCGGTGATGGACTGGGGTTGACAATTGTAAACAATTTTACAACACCAAGTTATAGTCCAGCAATTTTATTTTAAATTCACAAGCTTTCGGAGGCTACCTCCTTCCTCAGGTGAACGATTTTCACATCGTTCACCTGAGGAAGGAGGTAGCCTCCGAAAGCTTGTGACTTCAGATTAGACTGAAGCTATCAGAACTTATTTAACTGTAACTTTTAAAATGCACGGCGAGCTATCTTGATTTATTCTTTGTAAGTAGGATATATCAGTGGATTCCACAGCAAGGAGAGCAGCCATAGAAATCATATCTTTTGTGAGGTCATATCAAAGATATTCAGTCTGTCAAAAAGAGAATATACTAAGCTTACATAAGTTGTATCTTTGTGCAGAGTTATGACCCTCATACCTGGAATGATGGATCTTTTACAGACCAGCTACTTGCGGTATAAGTAAAAGTTGCCTGTGACCTCTGCACATTGCCATTTATAATACATAGATAACTGGAAAGATGTTGGTTTTTCCTTTGCCATGTAAAATGCTGAATGGAAAGGAAGCCCATGACATTTAATATGTTGCAGTTTTCTCTGTGTCATGTTTTTAAAAGTTAATATTACAAAAGTAACATTGGAAATCACGGAGATCAGCTTCATCAGTGCAGGTTAGAAGTAGGCAAGTATTGCTCGGCTCGATGGAAAGATTAAGAAATACCACAAGCACAGGTTATTGCCACTGAGTTTAGAAGATTTTTAAAAGAAACCTTAGTAGCTGAAGTAAAGAAAGTATTATACAGTCTCCTTCACCAATGGTGTATTTTGTGAAAAGTTTTTATGTATAATTGATAATATTTTTGAAGAATGATTAATTTTCTTATTCTGCTGAGTTCATGTGGCAATTCTGTCCAAGTCTTTACTCTACTCATTTGATGTGTTCTTTATTAATGTGAAATTATATTGGTTTATGTTCTGGAGGCGTTGTGTTCATGCGGGCTGAATTATCTCAACGAAGGGATTGCTGAATCCTGTGCTAGTTATACTTGTAAAAAAATAATGTATTTCTTATTTCCTCAGCCATCTGTCTATTATAGATCTTTTGAGGGCCTGGTATGATGAAGGGCGCTATTACTCCTATCCTTTTCCTGGAGAATGCAACCCAAGATGCCCTGATAAATGCAGTGGAGCAGTTTGTTCCCACTATACACAGGTACCACACAACTAATTTATTTAAATAGAGGACACTGACTACTTCTCAGTAAATTATAGTGCTGTAATGCTACAATGGGAAAAAAATCATGGAGTGCTATTACTGTATATTCATAAGTGAGTCACAGTTAGTACAAATATTTACCTCTGACATCGAACAAGGACAGTTTTTTTTAATATGCAGGAAACCTGAAACAAAAACAGAAAATGCTGGATAAATTTCGTAGGTACACCTTTGCACGAGAGTCACCATTTTTCGTCTCTTTCCAGCTGGTTAGAAAAATGTTTAGCTGGATGTTCAACCGATGAACTCTTTTTTTTGTGATGGGAGGCAGCGTTCCAAATTCTTATCTTTCACCTTTGTTTTGTTCAGTCCTATTAAGGACCTCATTTATCTTTCAATTTCCCACTCTGATGAAGGGTGTACATCTGAAATGTTAACCTGACTTTTCTCTTTACAGATGCTGAATGCCTGCTGTATATTTCCAGTATTTTCTGTTTTTAATATATCGACCTGTTACAGTAAAATTCTGTTATATTGCTTTCAGTGTCTCTGATCATGATGCTTGAAAAGCTCTTGATACTTTTTTTCAGACTAATATCTGGAATTTACCACTCTAACTCTCTGCTGATCAAATATAATTAGTGCTGTAAGCATTGGGGAATGTCAAGAGTCTGGTCTGATTGGGTCATCTTTTTAAAGAGAATTAGTGGGATATGAGACCAGGCAGTAGTTACTTACAATGCTTTTTATATTTCAGCACCTATTTTCTTAATGAAATATATGTATTTTTAATCACTTATATCTGTATAATCTGTGCAGAAGGTATTAAACATTGAAGTGTGAATGGTGCACCTCAGTTACCATTTTCAGTGCAGTGATTTTAAAATTAATTTAAATTAGGATTGTACTTTACTTTTCAGATTGTCTGGGCTGCATCAAACAGAATAGGGTGTGCTGTCCATACCTGCAATAACATGAAAGTGTGGGGATCCTCATGGCGTCACACTATATTCCTAGTGTGCAACTATTCTATAAAGTAGGTATCGGTTTCAGTTTAAACTATATTCAGAATGAGCATGTACAGGGATGGCTCATTACAGCAGATGTAAACCTAACAGGATAATGTAAAACATTTTCCCTGTCTAAAACACAATTTTAAAAAGAATTGGAACAGAAGTGTTATGCAAAATATGTGTTTTAATGGTAATATAAAGTCCTGTGCTTAGCTGCAGATGCCCAAATTAATAACTATTACAATATTACATAACTGCTTAACGCCATCATATGACTGGTAATACTAATATAACATAATGTACTACATGTAGATCGGGGTCACTAAATGAAATAGTATTGACGGGCAGATTTCTAGTTTTACATTAACTGATTAGATGCCAGTGAGATGCATCTTCTGTGAACTGTCATCTGTGCTACTTTAAAATGAAATGGCAAAGCAAGAACGCTTATGTCAATTACTGGAAATAAATTGTTGAGTCATTTCCAACCTGGAATTGATATAAAGTTAGTTCAATAATTACACGGATTGTTAAGCATTGGACAGGTTAGAGTTGCACACTGCAGACATTATCAGCTCAGACTTACGTTAACATACAGCTAGCAACCTCCTCCCTTAAATTTGGCATATACTGTAAATTACAGAGTTCACAGCCAGTTATCTCACTTCAGTGAAGAGCTGACACTTTGTTTAAGGCATTGTCCTAGCAGAAGGAAAGGTGCATGAAAGTAGGCAGTGATTACTGCACAATTTCTAATATTGTACAAACTAGAGCGCATTAAAATGATCAATGTTATTTTATTTTTCTACCACAGAGGAAATTGGATTGGAGAAGCTCCATACAAATCAGGAAAACCGTGTTCAGCTTGCCCACCCAGCTATGGAGGCTCCTGTAGTAACAATCTATGTGTTCCAGGAGTCAAGTCAAATAAGCTGTTCCTGGTCAAGTAATTTATGTTGTGTACATTTTTTTGGAGGAGGGGAAAGGTTAATAATGTGTCCAGTTTCCTATTTGCAACTAAATTATAAACCAACCGGTTCAGTAAAAACAATAATCAGGAATAACACTGAAAGGAAAGCTCTTAATGCTGTCTTACCATGCTGTGACATAGTTTACTGACAAAAGTAATACAACTATTCAAAGATAACATATTTCTTTATGAATGAGATCATTAATCCTTACAAATCAGGAATGGTTTTCACATGCGAGGAAAGATACCATTGATGGTATGAAACTTTATTTAAAAGAAAACACCATAAATTTGAATTGTTTCCATTTTCTGGTATCCCAGGTAACCACCAGCAGTGGCAGTGCCCACTGGATTTCAGTCAGTTCTCAAGTAAAGCAACAGGTTGATTTTACTTTCCTTCCCTGATAACTTGTTCAAAAGGTAATTACAGAAGACTTTTATGTATATTTATAATTAAGTGCATTTGGGAGCATGAGTAGAGAATGTTACCTCCTCATTGATGGGGTAATCACTCAACTCTTGCCTGTGTACAGATGGCTAACCTGCACCGTTCTAGAGCAAAGGAGAGAATCTCAAAGGGAAGAACCTCCAACTGCATGGAAAATTGTATTGTAGTCTCAAAATTTCAGTTTTTTAAAGGTGTTGCGTAATACAGCTTAGTCCTGTGGCTACAGACAGCATGAACAAATGGTACTAGGTAATATATATTGTTTTTAAAAAAATACTTGAATTTGGAAAGTTCAACACAAAAACATTGCAAATCAAGATCGCCCTCTATTGGACATATCACAACACTGGCGAGTTCACAAGCTGATCTTAAAGAGATAACGTAGGGTGAAACTGAATCTCATATAAGCGTTCTCATATTTTGCTTTCCATTATTTTACTCATTTTTATTAATCATTCCAATAGCATTCTCAGCCTCCCTAGCTGATTAAAAGGCCAACAATGAGTGAATACATTTCACTGAACAAAATAAGTCAGAATTGAAAATGAAAATATGATCTCTATTGTTTCATAAAGAATGCTGTAGGATAAGGCAGCTATACAGCTACTTCAGGAGTACTGTAGCTGCACTAAGATCCAAATTGTCAAGACTCATAGTTCGGACCTTTGCACAGTTACAACACGTATCAATTGAATTCTCCCCTTTTCAAATGAACAAGGAGCACTTCAGTTATAATAATTTCATTTAAAGATTCACTGTCATCAGGAATGTTTGCCTTCCAAACTATAAATTATGCATGAGATCCAGTGGTGGAACTGGGAATAATCTTTTTGGCACCATGTTAAAACAGTGGACTGGATGTCCCACTGGGTGGCAAGTGATTTAAAAATGTACAATAGTGAACATCAAACAAAACCATCTTCCCACTGACATACATATGATGATGCTGCAATAAAGTCATTTGGGGTGAAATAGTGGTAGGTCAGCTGAATAATCGTTCACCTACTGATCATCCGTTTTTTGTAACTCAGCAGTAACTAATTGAAATTCCCCTTTCTTTTAAAAATATCTGGCCTCTGAGTCTTATCCTCAGTTGAGCTTGAAGACCACTTGAGGGGGTTGTTAGAAAGTTTCTATAATTGATTCAACCCAGCCTATTCTTAACCGGTGGGTTAGACTTCCTTTCTCACCAGTGGTGTCTGAGTTTCTGGTGGCATTTGACTGTTGAACATTTACATATTGCAATCTGGTCCTTGCCATCAACACTCATGAATGCCAATGTGGCACCAAAACATATTTACCATCAGCAGGAAGCCCATCCATTCAATGGAAAATCCTGCACAATGATGTTTCCAAACAGTTCCAAATATCAAATCGCAAAAGAAGATTTTTATATCATTCTCATCTGTGTTCTTAAATGCACGGTGCTGGAGAATGCTTTGCCACTATCGTATCCTGAAATGGCCACTGTACAGGAATTTCTAGCTTGCAAGCCAAATACTCTTGGCAACAAAAAAAGAAAGTGCAAATACTGGAAATCTGAAATAAAATCAGAAAATGCTGAAAAAACACGGTAGGTCCACCAATATCTGTAAAGAAAACAGACAACTTAATGTTTCTGTTGTGGACTCTTCAGGAGACTGGAAGATAAGTGAAACATTTAATGAAACTGAAAAAAATAAAATGGAGAGGAGAGATTGGGAGGATTAGAGATAATGGGTACTGCCCCGTATTGTTTAATTCCATTAAAAGGCTCACGTAATTTCCAGTTTCAGTTCTGATGAATGGTTCATATCCAAAACATTACCCTGTCTTTGCTCTTTACAAATGCTGTGTTTCCAGTAGTTTCTGTTTTTACTTAATGCTGGTTTTTCTTGTACCTGTGCCACCTAGTGGTAGCAGGTTGTGCTTGTAGGCAGATTAGAGCAACATTTTGGAAATTTTGGAAGTGAGCAAAGCTTTTGTCATAGAGTCATACGGCACGGATAGAGGCCCTTCGGCCCATCGTGTCCGCGCCGGCCATCAAGCCCTGTCTACTCTAATCCCATATTCCAGCATTTGGTCCGTAGCCTTGTATGCTATGGCATTTCAAGTGCTCATCCAAATGCTTCTTGAATGTTGTGAGGGTTCCTGCCTCCACAACCCTTTCAGGCAGTGAGTTCCAGACTCCAACCACCCTCTGGGTGAAAAAGTTCTTTCTCAAATCCCCTCTAAACCTCCTGCCTTTTACCTTGAATCTATGTCCCCTTGTTATAGTACCCTCAACGAAGGGAAAAAGCTCCTTAGTATCCATCCTTTCTGTGCCCCTCATAATTTTGTACACCTCAATCATGTCCCCCCTCAGCCTCCTCTGCTCCAAGGAAAACAAACCCAATCTTCCCAGTCTCTCTTCATAGCTGAAGCGCTCCAGCCCTGGTAACATCCTGGTGAATCTCCTCTGCACCCTCTCCAAAGCGATCACATCCTTCCTGTAGTGTGGCGACCAGAACTGCACACAGTACTCCAGCTGTGGCCTAACCAGTGTTTTATACAGCTCCATCATAACCTCCTTGCTCTTATATTCTATGCCTCGGCTAATAAAGGCAAGTATCCCATATGCCTTCTTTACCACCTTATCTACCTGTTCCGCCGCCTTCAGGGATCTGTGAACTTGCACACCAAGATCCCTCTGACCCTCTGTCTTGCCTAGGGTCCTCCCATTCATTGTGTATTCCCTTGCCTTGTTAGTCCCTCCAAAGTGCATCACCTCGCACTTTTCCGGGTTAAATTCCATTTGCCACTGTTCCGCCCATCTGACCAACCCATCTATATCGTCCTGCAGACTGAGGCTATCCTCCTCGCTATTTACCACCCTACCAATCTTTGTATCATCAGCGAACTTACTGATCATACCTTTTACATTCATATCCAAGTCATTAATGTAGACCACAAACAGCAAGGGACCCAGCACCGATCCCTGTGGTACCCCACTGGCCACAGGCTTCCAGTCACAAAAACAACCTTCGACCATCACCCTCTGCCTTCTGCCACTAAGCCAGTTTTGTATCCAAAGTGCCAAGGCACCCTGGATTCCATGGGCTCGTACCTTCTTGACCAGTCTCCTGTGGGGGACTTTATCGAAGGCCTTACTGAAATCCATGTATACCACATCCACTGCGTTACCCTCATCCACACGCCTAGTCACCCCCTCAAAAAATTCAATCAAATTAGTCAGACATGATCTTCCCTTGACAAAGCCATGTTGACTATCCCTGATTATTCCTTGCTTCTCCAAGTGGAGACTAATTTTGTCCTTCAGAATTTTTTCCAATAATTTTCCTACCACTGATGTTAGGCTCACTGGCCTGTAGTTCCCCGGTTTTTCCCTACTCCCCTTCTTGAATAATGGTACTACATTAGCGGTTCTCCAGTCCTTTTGTGCTTCTGGTTATTTTCTTATATTTGACACATTAATCTAACCTCTGCACATTGTATGCACAGTAATTTCCCTCAGGCAGAGCTCACTGTAAAACTACAAATATTTTTTTAAAATTAACTTTAACATATTAATCACAACTGGTCACAAGAAAATATGCCAGGACTTCCTTGATAACTGAGTGAATCCACCATATGCTGTGATAGTGAACGATGCAGGCCAGGAGGGGTCCGACGCTCAATCCCTGGTCTGTATGCAATTAGCCAATTTTAGCTGAAGCAGCAGTGTGCCACTAAAAGTGGCTTCAGTATAATTAGACTGGGAAACATTGACCACTTATCATTGGTATCTAGTGGCACCAACCAGAAATGAGTATGAGTGACCGTTGGGTATGGAATGGTTGGGAGCATTTATTGAGGACTCCCTAATAGTTGAATGGCCTACCAGTGCTCACTGTCCAGGCTCACACATGAAGAACAGCCACTTTGGTGAGACATCATGGAACTGTACCCCACCATGAGTAATTGCAAAATGAAGAGGAGGAGAGGTAACGGTTGAAAATTAGAGAATGAAAAAAAAATCTGTCATCTCATCTTTACTCAAAAGAAACCTTTTCTGCCATGAAATGAGGTAACTAATCTCAGTTGGGCCATTGTGGGAAAGCATTGAGTAAAAGTAAGGTGCTTCCCCACAAAAGCAGAGGAAATAAGCATGAGAATTATCCTGGGATGTACTCGCACATCTACTAGTGAGTAAGTTGACTGCGGAATTGGCAGAGGACTGAGAAAAGACACCTTCCCAGCCCACTCAGCTGAGTATAGTACATGGACCAGGGTACCTCAGAGAAAGGAAATGGGGAACAAAATAACAAAACAGATGGTTACCAGTGGTGTCTAATGACTGCCTCACTTCCCATTGGAACGAATGGAAACTAATAAGAATGAAAGAGAATGGACAGGAATGAATGGCTACAAATAGAGATAAAAGGGAAATAGACATGTAAGATATGTTATTCAGGTAGTGTGATGATGTGACCAGCACACGGCAGTCATTTCAGGCTTTATCCAGGCAACAGCAACCACCATCAGTATTGTCAAAACAAACTTATTTAATAGAGAAATAACACTGATGATTTCAACAACACTGAGAATGAATAAATATCTTGTCAAAAACATGTCAGCTGGTCTTCAATTACTTGATGTATCCAATTAAGAAAGTTTATACACTAGTTGCTTTTTGTAGTACACCTCATTCTTTTTACCATTTTAAGAAATAAAATCTATAACTGCATTTAAAATCAAATATATTCCATAAAAGTAGTATTGTTGTTGCAGCATGACTTGGTCAGCATTGGCATTATCATATAAATTAGATTTTATATTTGAAATGGCTACTAAAAAACATGATGGCTATTAAATAGTGACAGACAATTCATTTCAAAATGATTTATTCAGAGGTTAGTTGTGCATGAAAAGCTTCAAAGCCTTTCAACTTGCTTATTTGTGAGAAAAGCAAATCATGCAATTTTACAATAATTTTAAAATTGATTCATGGAGGCTGAAACTTCAGCATTTGGGTTTCAACTGACAGTGCACCATAATCTGTCATGCAAACCAGTTGCCTGTTTGGACAAATAAAGCTGTCTAGTTACATATTCTGTGCAATTAGAATATTTCAGCTATAAAAGGGTAGACATTGGTTTCATGTTGATGGTCTGTAGTTGTGGATTGATGCATATACAAGGTACTTGTAAATTACTTAATAAAATGGACGTGTGCACTTAAATATTTAATAGAAACTTTGCGGACAAGGTTTTTCGTGAAGTGTGTGCAGTAATCTAGCAAAGTCTGACTCTTGTAAAATGTATAATGTTATTTATAGCAAACATTTTTCTTTCCTCACGAAGTATATCCATATATTAACTGGCAGCACCAAGCCTGCCGACTGGTCTTCAAGTAGGTATTTCATGAACCTAATGAGCATGTGCTTTTGATGCAGTGAATCATATGAATGTTCATCCTCCACCAGCAGAACAGAGAGGAGTGCTGGAACATCCGGACATATGTAGTAGAAGTTAGAGTATCCCAAATTTCCAAAATGTCAACATTGTTTGCTTCGTATATGCGACTGTAAGTCATACATGCAGTGTTACGTGGAGACCATATCTAAAGATAACTCTTGATCCTTTGCTTTTATAATTGCTTCCGTTACAAAAATACAATAAATGCTGAATATATATTCACTGTGCCTGTGGGTTTTTTTGTATCCCTAAATTAATTGTGTTATTTTCTCCTCAATATTTCTCCAACCTCCTTCCTAGTGCTATGCATTATTCTTTGGTTGACAGGGTTAGTGGGTAATCTGTTTGTAAGCTGTCATCAACCCCACCATTTATATGGTCTGAATTACATCACTATTCCTATTTTCTCCCACTGCCTGACCACTGCTTTTTTTGATATATATTAATGACTTGGATTTGGGTGCACAGGGCACAATTTCAAAATTTGCAGATGACACAAAACTTGGAAGTGTAGTAAACAGTGAGGGGGATAGTAATAGACTTCAAGAGGACATAGACAGGCTGGTGGAATGGGCGGACACATGGCAGCTGAAATTTAACGCAGTGAAGTGCGAAGTGATACATTTTAGCAGTAATATGAGGAGAGGCAACATAAATTAAATGGTACAATTCTAAAGGGGTGCAGGAACAGAGAGACCTGGGGGTGCATGTGCACAAATCTTTGAAAATGGCAGGACAGGTTGAGAAAGCAGTTAAAAAAGTATATGGCTTTATACATAGATGTGGAGATGCCGGTGATGGACTGGGGTTGACAATTGTAAACAATTTTACAACACCAAGTTATAGTCCAACAATTTTATTTAAAATTCACAAGCTTTCGGAGGCTTCCTCCTTCCTCAGGTGAATGTTGTGGAAATGAAATCCTCGAACCCTTCGCATTTATAAATCACAGAACAATACCTGGTGATTACAGATAGTCTTTCCAACTGCCCGTTGCCAAGGCAATCACAGTGTGCAGACAGAGAGGTGTTACCTACAAGTTCACCGAATATACAAACCACCAAAAAAAAGAGAGAGGCAGAAACATAGAAAAGACAGCAAATGACCCGTTATATTAAAAACAGATAACATTTGTTCGCTGGTGGGGTTACGTGTAGCGTGACATGAACCCAAGATCCCGGTTGAGGCCGTCCTCATGGGTGCGGAACTTGGCTATCAATTTCTGCTCGACGATTTTGCGTTGTCGTGTGTCTCGAAGGCCGTCTTGGAGTATGCTTACCCGAAGGTTGGTGGCTGAATGTCCTTGACTGCTGAAGTGTTCCCCGACTGGAAGGGAACCCTCCAGTCTGGCGATTGTTGTGCGGTGTCCGTTCATCCGTTGTCGCAGCGTCTGCATGGTCTCGCCAATGCACCATGCTCTGGGGCATCCTTTCCTGCAACGTATGAGGTAGACAACGTTGGCCGAGTCACAGGAGTATGAACCATGCACCTGGTGGGTGGTGTCCTCTCGTGTGATGGTGGTATCTGTGTCGATGATCTGGCATGTCTTGCAGAGGTTACCGTGGCAGGCTTGTGTGGTGTCGTGGACGCTGTTCTCATGAAAGCTGGGTAATTTGCTGCGAACGATGGTCTGTTTGAGGTTGGGTGGCTGTTTAAAGGCGAGTAGTGGAGGTGTGGGGATGGCCATAGCGAGGTGTTCGTCGTCATTGATGACATGTTGAAGGCTGCGGAGAACATGGCGTAGTTTCTCCTCTCCGGGGAAGTACTGGACAACTGTTGGTTGCGTCCCAAGAGCAGGAAGCTTGAGAAACTCGGCATCACCACCAGTATCGATCAAGCTTCCCCTGGTACCACGGTTGCAACCACAGGGAAGTCTATCGTCAATTTGTCCGACCACACCCTTCAGCCAGACGAAATCGAAGTTCTCAGCCGAGGGCTCAATTTCTGCCCCACTACCAAAATGGACCCTATTAGTCTCGCGGCGGACACAGAGGAATTCATCAGGAGAATGAGGCTCCGGGACTACTTCCACAAACCCCAAGATTTCAGCAGCGAACCCAATGAGACAATCAACGATCTGGAACAGCAGACAGAGGGATCCGCGGTACAGCAACCGAAGAGGAGTCACACTGAACTCAAGCTGTCAGGAAATGCGTCAATGCCAGATTCATCAGCTGCACTCAGAAGACAGTCCAGAATGTCACCCGAGCACAACGCAACACCATCAACGCTCTCAAGACCAACCGCAACATCGTCATCAAACCAGCGGACAAAGGAGAAGCCATCGTCATACAGAACAGAACGGACTATTGCAAAGAAGCATACCGACAACTGGACAACCAGGAACACTACAGACGGTTACCCGCAGATCCGACCAAAGAACACACCCACCAGCTCAACAAACTGATCAAGACCTTCGATCCAGACCTTCAAAGCATCCTACGCGCTCTCATCCCATGTACTCCCCGCGTGGGAGACTTCTACTGCCTCCCAAAGATACACAAAGCCAACACACCCGGACGTCCTATCGTATCAGGCAACGGAACCCTGTGTGAGAACCTCTCTGGATACATCGAGGGCATCCTGAAACCCATTGTACAGGGAACCCCCAGCTTCTGTCGCGACACTACAGACTTCCTACAAAAACTCAGTACCCACGGACCAGTTGAACCAGGAACACTTCTCACCACGATGGACGTCTTGGCACTCTACACCAGTATCCCCCACAATGACGGCATCGCTGCGACAGCATCAATACTCAACACCAACAACAGCCAATCTCCAGACGCCATCCTACAACTCATCCACTTCATCCTGGATCACAATGTCTTCACCTTCGATAACCAGTTCTTTACCCAAACACACGGAACTGCCATGGGGACCAAATTCGCACCCCAATACACCAACATTTTCATGCACAAGTTTGAGCACGACTTTTTCACTGCACAGGACCTCCAACCAACACTATACACCAGATACATCGACGACATTTTCTTCCTATGGACCCACGGCGAGGAATCACTAAAGAGACTACACGATAACATCAACAAGTTCCATCCCACCATCAAGCTCACCATGGACTACTCCTCAGAATCAGTTTCTTTCTTGGACACACGAATCTCCATCAAAGATGGGCACCTCAGCACCTCACTCTACCGCAAGCCCACGGACAACCTCACGATGCTCCACTTTTCCAGCTTCCACCCTAACCACGTCAAAGAGGCCATCCCCTATGGATAGGCCCTGCGAATACACAGGGTCTGCTCAGACGAGGAGGAACGCGATGGACACCTACAGACGCTGAAAGACGCCCTAGTAAGAACGGGATATGACGCTCGACTCATCGATCGACAGTTCCGACGGGCCACAGCGAAAAATCGCATAGACCTCCTCAGAAGACTAACACGGGACGCAACCAACAGAGTACCCTTCGTCGTCCAGTACTTCCCCGGAGCGGAGAAACTACGCCATGTTCTCCGCAGCCTTCAACATGTCATCAATGACGACGAACACCTTGCTATGGCCATCCGCACACCTCCACTACTCGCCTTTAAACAGCCACCCAACCTCAAACAGACCATCGTTCGCAGCAAATTACCCAGCCTTCAGGAGAACAGCGTTCACGACACCACACAAGCCTGCCACGGTAACCTCTGCAAGACATGCCAGATCATCGACACAGATACCACCATCACACGAGAGGACACCACCCACCAGGTGCATGGTTCATACTCCTGTGACTCGGCCAACGTTGTCTACCTCATACGTTGCAGGAAAGGATGCCCCAGAGCATGGTGCATTGGCGAGACCATGCAGACGCTGCGACAACGGATGAACGGACACCGCACAACAATCGCCAGACTGGAGGGTTCCCTTCCAGTCGGGGAACACTTCAGCAGTCAAGGACATTCAGCCACCGACCTTCGGGTAAGCATATTCCAAGGCCGCCTTCGAGACACACGACAACGCAAAATCGTCGAGCAGAAATTGATAGCCAAGTTCCGCACCCATGAGGACGGCCTCAACCGGGATCTTGGGTTCATGTCACGCTACACGTAACCCCACCAGCGAACAAATGTTATCTGTTTTTAATATAATGGGTCATTTGCTGTCTTTTCTATGTTTCTGCCTCTCTCTCTCTGTTTTTTTTTGGTGGTTTGTATATTCGGTGGACTTGTAGGTAACACCTCTCTGTCTGCACACTGTGATTGCCTTGGCAACGGGCAGTTGGAAAGACTATCTGTAATCACCAGGTATTGTTCTGTGATTTATAAATGCGAAGGGTTCGAGGATTTCATTTCCACAACATTCACCTGAGGAAGGAGGAAGCCTCCGAAAGCTTGTGAATTTCAAGTAAAATTGTTGGATTATAACTTGGTGTTGTAAAATTGTTTACAATTTATACATAGAGGCATAGAGTACAAAAGCAAGGAAGTTATGTTGAACCTTTATAAAACACTGGTTCGGCCACAACTGGAGTATTGTGTTCAATTCTGGGCACCATACTTTAGGAAGGATGTGAAGGCCTTAGAGAGGGTACAGAAAAGATTTACTAGAATGGTTCCAGGGATGAGGGACTTCAGTCACGTGGATAGACTGGAGAAGCTGGGGTTGTTCTCTTTGAAGCAGAGAAGGTTGAGAGGAGATTTGATAGAAGTGTTCAAAATGATGAATGGTTTAGACAAAGTAAATAAAGAGAAACTGTTCCCATTGGCAGAAGGGTTGAGAACCAGAGGACACAGATTTAAGGTTATTGGCAAAAGAACCAAAGGAGACATGAGGATATTTTTTTTTATGCAGCAAGTAGTTATGATCTGGAATGTGCTGCCTGAAAGGGTGGTGGAAGCAGATTCAATCGTGGCTTTCAAAAAGGAAGTGGATAAATATTTGAAAGGAAAAATTCGCAGGGCTACGGGAAAAGAGCGGGTGAATGGGACTAACTGGATTGTTCTTACAAAGAGCCGGCAAGGGCTCGATGGGCCAAATGGCCTTCTTCTGAGCTGTAATCATTCTATGATTCTATGATCTCATTATCCATGAAGACTCCACTGTCAGATTCTATGCTCTTTTGGTGGAAAGGGAAAGGAGAGATAGAAAGAAAAACTGGGAGAGAAGAGTTGTGGGAAAAGAGTATATGACAGTTCTTGAGAGAAAGTATGAATAGAAATGCAAAGCGAATTACCACGGTCTTGACCAATTCAGCTGTCCTGTTCTAGTTCTCATAATGTCTATGTATATCTTTTATAGTGATATAATAGAAAAATAACAAGGTTCTTTTATTGTAGGATTCTCTGCACTTTCTCTATAACTGGTTTGATCCTCTCCTCCTTACTTATGTAATTTAGTTAGATTACTGATTTAACAGGAAGACAGAATGCAACCATCACAGAACATCCTTAAATCAACATTAGCAATATACTGGACATTACACTTCCTATTAGTAACTAAAGTCATTTTAAAAATGCTGATTTTACTCCACATTAAACTTTTGTCTCAATCAGTTGGATGGCTTCCTTCTTTTAATTTATCCAGCAATCTGTACCATAAACATCAACATAAACTTGAACAAAAGTATAGTCACTTTTATGGTGTTTATGAAAAGTATTAGAGAATTATTCTTCACTTATCTAGCTACAGTATAACGCACAAAGCAGTAGACAGCTTTAATTCAGGATGAAAGAATCCTTCAATTGTCTTTATTCCCCCCATCTATGCATTGAGGATTACCTGTTAAAATATCTGACAACACTCTACCACTAATGTGATACATTATTAAACTTATTATCATGAACTCCATTTTAATGAAAGCTATAATAAATTAACAGAATTAATCAAAATCTAATATAAATTGACTTGCCAAAGAACAAGAGAAAGCTCATCTCTTGAATGCTAAGAAACTGTTTCATTCCAAGAAACTAGAAAGTGGAAGTTTTGCTGGACTGTTCATTTTTGCTTGGAGAAAAGCTTGATAAAGGCATACTAACCCACTGTGAACTGTCATTAGATTTTTATGCACACAGTTATTGACCTGTTTGTGACTTGTACAGTAGTCACAGTAATCTTTGTTTCTGTAAATAAAGAGTGAATAAATTTGATTTGTTATGTTGGCCTGCACAAAGCAGATCTAGGCTTTGATATTTTCTGCCTTCCAGATTGATTGGAGATATACTGGGGATATTCCTTACCGTTACAGTGCATTACAGTGCACAATATTACAGGTAAATAGGGAAAATTGTTAGCCCTCATGCAAACATTACCTGACAGAACTGTGAGAACAGAACAGTGTTTTAAAAGTCTAAATTATGTGATTGTTGACTACTATGGGTATAGCAGTAGTGTGGTGGTCATGGCACTGGACCACCACATGGCGTTGCTGTTAACATGATTTGCCCGCTATAAGCAGTAGACGGTAAAAGCGTGAAGTGTCAAAATAGAAACAGGTGACTAGCTAACAGTCCTTTTTGTCTCAACCTTTAAGGCGCATTTACTTACTCTATCTGAATCTGGTCTAGGGTACTTGCTTTGCCGTGCCAAAACGTTAAAGGACGCAGCACTTAAACTGCATAAGGATAATACCAAAACTGAGAGGATATACTTATCAGGAAAGGCTGAAAAGGCTGGGGCTCTTTTCTCTGGAAAAGAGAAGGCTGAGGGGTGACCGATAGAGGTCTTTAAGATTGTGAAAGGGTTTGCTGGGTAGAGAAAATGTTTCCACTTTTGGGGTAGTCCAAAACAAGAGGTCATAAATATAAGATAGTCACTAATAAATCCAATAGGGAATTCAGGACAAACCTCTTCACCCAAAGGGTGGTAAGAGTGTGGAACGCTCTACCACAAGGAGTAGTTGAGGCGAATAGCATAGATGCATTTAAGGGGAAGCTAGATAAACACAGGAGGGAGAAAGGAATAGAAGGATATGTTGATATGATTAGATGAAAAGGGGTGAGAGGAGGCTTGTGTGGAGCATAAACGCTGGCATAGATCAGTTGGGCTGAATGGCCTGTTTCTGTGCTGAAGACTCAATGTAACTATGCTGGCTGTTAGACTGAAACAGGCTAACCATGGAGCACTACCTAATATACAACATAGTTCCTATAGGAGACCTCTGTTCACTGCATTGACCACCAAAGAGGCCGAGTGCAGCTTACTGGTGCTGTGCCCTTCTCAAAAGTCTCAGACAGAACGTCAATTAAACCCAGGTGATATTCTTGTAAGAGGGCACAGTACTTTGAAAGATAATGAAATCTTGCAGCCTGAGCAATTGCCGGTAAATACATGTAATGCCATCACTCAGCAACTATTTCACCACGCCCGATACAAACAGTGGCACTGCAGTACTGAGGCACTCAACTCCTCAGGTGAATAATTACCAGTACTTAATCACACTTTAACGAGGTGTGAAAAGTTTATTGAATTGCCCGAAATAGCCGGCGTGTTTAATGTGTTATAAGCCTTTGTAATTGACTTCAGTGGAAAATGGTTAGCGCATTTGCCCGATATAGGCGGCTGCTCGAGATAAGCATGGATGGTGCAAGTGATGGGGACTGTGCAAGTGATGGGGACTGTACCAGCATTTACATTAAAATGAGGGAAGCAGCTCCATAGCTAGCAACACTTTCGAAAGAAAGTTTATAGATGTTGTGAAACCTCAAATTTCCACAGACTTGGTTGGTTAAATGAACTTACATGGTGAATAAATGCTGACATGAGACTACTCCCTTGTGTTGATGGTTTGATTCATAGATGACCAATCTTATCTCCAAGCCGCAAGTTTCAATAAAAAGTTGAACGAGCTTCAATGCCCCAACTCAGAGGACACATAAATGTACTCACAAAATTTAGAAAAGACATAACCCCCCCCACCCCAAATTCCAGTGATACAGTCCGAATAGTGATTTGTGTGTTTTTATATTATTTATATATAAAGGGAAACATAAGTTAACAATTATGATGGCAACAAAGATATGTATAAAGTAAAACCAGAGGCCTTGTTTAAACACCTAAATCTATCCGTCATTATGATGTTGGTTGTAACCTTACCAGAATGTTAGCTGCTATGAATTGTTATCAGTGAGTGAAAACTTCTAAAGCCATTATTTGAGATATATTGGGCAAGGAGGATTAGGTTAATGGCAAATATCTGTACAGACTGTAACTGGCCCACATCTGTGTTCCTAATAAAAATCAACCTACTTCTTAATTTTTTTACATCTCAATGGCCTCTGTTTTGCCACAGTTAAGGGATTCTCTTCATTGCTGGGCATCAACTATAACCTGATTCTAGACAATATTCTGTATCATTCATACCTCACATTATCAAAGGGGTAAAGAGTAAGAAGGTATCAATGAGAAAAAACTATTTAGCTACCTTTGTTTTGCTGCACATTTAAGAGCTGCACACAGCATTTTTATCCCATTCCAGCCATTTCTCTCCATTTCTTGTTGAATTAAGTATCTGTCCTCTTTTAAACTTTTCATCCAACTCTGCACTGACTGTGCTAGGTGGCAGTCTAGTCCATGCAAAGCATTCAGTGTCCTCATGAGAAGAGCCTGCTAGTCACGTGATATATTTGTTTTCTGTTGGAATGCAACACACCATCATTGTACTAGCCATTTATTTTGGAAATCCATAATTTGAGGATTAAATTGTGTGATAACTTATTGAAAGACATTTCCCTTTTTTGTATGTTTGTACAGGTATGAAAGAATTGCTTTTACTTACAAGTATTTATATTAACAGGCACACGATGTCTTAAGAAAGAACTTGCATTTATGTAGCATTTTTCATATCCTCACAACACCCCAAAGTGCTTCAAAGCCAATTAATTATTTTTGAAGTGTGGTCACTGCAGTTTTCTAGGCTAATGAGGTATCTAATATTCACACAACAAAGTTCTATAAACAGCAATTATATGAATGACCATTAAACTGTTATAGTGGTGTTGGTTGAGGGATAACTGTTAGCCAGGACTCCCTACTTTTCTTTGAAAAAGTGCCATGGGATCTTTTATGTCCACCTGTGCCTGAAGATGGGGCCTTGGTATAGCATCTCATTTAAAAGATGGCAGTTCTTCCTCAGTGTTGCACTGAAATGTTAGCCTGGGCTATTTACTCAAGTCCCTGGAGTGGGGCTTGAACCCACAATCTTTCTGATGTAGATGTGAGAGTGCTTCTGCTGAGCCAAACTGACTTAGAAGAAACATTTTTCACCAAGTAGTAGATACATGGAACAGCCACATGCGGACACAGTTAAGGCTGACTTGATTAACTTGTTCAGACAGGAGGTTGCTGTTCGGAGGTATACAATAATGATCAAATATATTATGGGGTGTTCCTGGGGCTGGGAGAAGTGCTGTCTGTGTAGGGTAGTAGGTCAGGATTGAACAGTGGAGATATAAGAATGGACGAATATTCTGGACTTGTGCTGGGGATCAAGGAGTATCCATGCAGAGGTTTTCTTTAGCAGATTAAATGAGTGGAAGGGCTGGGCTTGATGGACTCAAATGCATTTCTTTTTCCTTGTTTTCCTATCACATTTCCCCCCAAATCAGATATTTTTCATTGAAATAGAAATATTCTAAATTCTATTTTAAGAGGCATCTTTTAATTAGATAGAATAATCTAAAAGGAAAAAAAAAATCATAGTATGAGTTAGTGATTTCAAAATAATATAGTGGCTTCCGTCATCATTCTATATCATCCCACCATAAGTAACAACATCGTGAATTTGTATGGCACCTTAAATGCAAAGAAATGTTTCAAGACATCTCACGAATAGGCATAAGGAAAACAGGTGCTAAGCCAGGAAGGGAGAGATTCGGAGGAGTGACTGAGAACTTGATTGATGAAGTGGGAGCCAGAGGCTGGGAGGTCAACAAGAAGGGTGTTAGAGTAGTTGTGTGGGAGATGATAAAAGACCAGATCTGTTTTATTTTATTCATTCATGGGATGTGGGCGTCGCTGACAAGGCCAGCATTTATTGCCCATCCCTAATTGCCCTTGAGAAGGTGGGGGTGAGTGGCCTTCTTGAATAACTGAGTGGTTTGCTAGGCCATTTCAGAGGGTGATTAAGAATCAACCACATTGCTGTGGGTCTGGAGTCACATGTAGGCCAGACCAGGTAAGAACAGGAGGTTTCCTTCCCTAAAGGACATTAGTGAACCAGATGGGTTTTTACGACAATCTGGTAGTTTTATGGCCACCATTACTGGTGCTAGTTTTTTTTTAATTCCAGATTTTATTTAATTAATTGAATTTAAATTTCTCAGCTGCCGTGGCAGGATTTGAACTCATGACTCTAGATTATTAGTGCTGGCCTCTGGATTACTAGTCCAGTAATATTACCAATCTGCTACCGTACCCGGTAATTGGCCAGATTGGAATTATCCTGCCATTTTTGCACTACGTATACTCAGATATCTGCCCTTCTAACTCGAGGGAGTGAAGATGGGCGCTGTACCAGGAAACAAGACAGTAATCTACACTTTTTTTCAAGTATGACCTTCATATCTGAAATTAGACCGCCATTTCCACAATCCTGCACCAATGTTGCCAGTCATATGTTGTTGCTATTACTTTGGCATTCCTGTCTAGTACTTTAAATCATCCAGCCATCTATTTCTTGGACTTTGGCCTTTTGTTTCATTTCATTTCTCCCAGCATGATCACTTTGCCTGGGTAGACTGCTTCCTCTATTGCTATATGTCAGAATAGTTTCCTTTTCTTTATCTTTGTGAACACCATTCCCATGTTTCTTAGCCTTTCAAGCACCCATTCATTACTCCCCTGTGTGATCTATTGGACTATGAGGATCTTCTGTATTTCTATATCTCAAAGGCTTGTAACATTCCTGTGTCCCTTTTTTTTTCCCTGTGTCCATACCTACATATCCATAAAAAATGAATTGACATACGATAGTTCTGCAGACTTGTTCAATCCCACAAACTAATCAGTAAGCAGAACGGGAGTGAAATTGGGCCGTGTAGCTCCCGATTCTAAGGCGCTACACAGACACCTAAGTCCTGAAAATGGGGCCCGAGATGTGCGCACACATTTCCGAAGGGAAGTGCGCAGGACGCCATCTTGGTAAAGGGGTTTGTGCGTGCGCACCTAATGACCGCTGGCAGCATGCAGAGTAGGGAGATTATGACGTGGCTTAGCGTGCAACGCTGATTTGAAGGCAATGCTGGTATTTTGGAACTCCTTGCTCCAGCCAATGCCGAGACTTAACCTCGCACAGCTGAACAGGACTTAAAGGGCATGAAGGACACCCCCGCCAATGCTATTTAAAGGGATCATGAAGTACTTACAGTTTAGTTGTTGGATTATTTCTTCCGGCTGCTGGTGCAATAGTACGTGTTTTTGGAGGTTTTCTCCACTTCGATGAAGTTTCAATACTCTACAGGGAGGGGTTCTGGCTGGTTTTGCTGTACTCTTTCTGCCAAAAAAAGTTGCTTCCAGAAATGGGTGGCCTGGTAGAGCTTCCTCTGGGAATTGAACATAACTGGGAGAATGAAGAGAGGCCACGGAGAGCAGGACAAGCTGCTAGAAGAGGGAGAAGGAGGAGCAGGCCACTCAGCTTGTCAGCAGAGTGTCTTCAGGGACCAATTCTCTTACCTCAACTTCAGTGACGACCAGTGCATCAGACATCTTTGGCTCGCTAAAGAGGCCGTGAGTGAAATCTGTCAAATGCTGCAGCCACAACTGCAGCCTCAAAGCAGGGAAAGGGCAGCATTGCCTGTGGCTGTCAAGGTGACCGTGGCTCTTAATTTTTATGGTTCTGGCTCCTTTCAGGCTGCTGCTGGAGATACAAGGAACATCTCACAGTTTGCAGTGCATTGCAGTATAAGGGAGGTCACTGAAGCTCTCTATACAATGAGAAAGACATTCATCTCATTCTCTCTTGCCAGAGACAAACAGGAGGAGTGAGCATGAGGTTTTGCTCACATTGCAGGCTTCCCCATGGTGCAGGGTGCCATTGACTGCATGCACATTGCCTTGCGCGCTCCTTATCTCAACTCGGGCATATTCATGAACAGAAAGGGATTCCACTCCCTCAATGTGCAGCTGGTGTGTGACCATATGCAGCACATCATGCAGGTGAATGCCCACTATCCTGGCAGCAGTCATGATTCGATCATTCTCCAGTAGTCCTCTGTTCCACCTATATTTCAACCAGCACGGCAAATCAAAGGCTGGCTACTGGGCAACAAGGGTATCCCTCATGACATGGATCATGACTCCGGCTAGGAACTCATGCACACGTGAACAGCAGGCCTTCAACGAGAGCCATTCTGCCACAAGGAACATCATAGAGCACACCATAGGCGTCCTCAAGCAACACTTCCACTGCCTGGACCGCTCTGGAGGAGCCCTGCAGTACTCAGCTGAGCGGGTATGCTGCATGCTGCACAGCCTCGCCATTATGAGGGAACAGCCCTTGCCACCGCCTATCAGGTGAGAACCTGATGAGCATGAGCAAGAGGAGGAGGAGGAAGAGGAGGAAGAGGAAGAGAGGCTACAACGTAGACAGGCCCTTTCTGCCAGGGCTCCACGTGATCAGATTATTAATGAGCGATACCAGTAACCTCAATGACACCTCCCCATTCACCAACAGTCCCACCCTCCTTACCTTTCCTCTCTCACATGACCATCAAATCATCCTCCTTATAATTACACATTGATTCCTCCATCAGCTCACCGCAGAAATAAAAACCATCACCAAAAGCAAATTCAAATCCACATTTATAAATTATGCAAACAAACTGATACTGTTCACTCTTGTGCATTCCCTTAGTGCCTGTCGTTCGTGTGCCTTTACCTTTCCTAGTGCTCCTACGAGGTGCTTCCCCAATGGCTGGAGCATGGGTGGTGGAAGGCTGCTGACATTCAATTGAGGAGATTGCAGATGGCCTTGGAGGATAACCGCGAGCAGCTCTGGGCCGAGAAGATCTGGCTTCAGACTGTACCATCTCAGCCTGGGCTGCAGCAGTTTGGGCCAGCTGGCTGACAGGCAACAGAAAGGAGGTGTGGCAGGGGTGGGAGTAGGAATGCTGTCATCCTGAGAGAGGACAGCAAGTTCGTGTTCCATGGAGCCACTGCCACTCTCCCGGGGCAGTGCCTCAGCAATTCTGGTGATCTGTTAGAGAACAGATTGCTGGACTGCTGTAGCGCCCTGGAAGCCCCTTTCAGTTGTGGTACCCAGTACCACGATGGCAGCAGTCAGACCTTTGATGGAAATTGTGACATCAGTCATCATGGTGGGTTCCACAGATGTGCCGATGGAGGTGACCACCCATTGCATGTTGGAAAAGATGGGCTTCAAGGTCTGTGCAAAGCCCTGTGCCAAGTTGGAGCTGGACTCCTCCATGCCCCTTGACATTGTGCGCAGGCTTTCTGGCAGGCTTTCCAGTGAACCAAGCATTTGATTTTGCACATCCATCAGCCATCTTCTGCAGCCTGGCCCATCGAAGTCCTCGTCTGAATCCTCTGCAGCAGAACTAGTGTGCGACCACGCCCTCCAGCAAGCTGGCACCTACGGTACCCTTTCCTCCTGCCCTGGCTCCCGCGCACTTGCGCCCGGTGTCTCATCACGTGCTGATTCCTCCTCTATCTTAGCCTCTAAAGTACGCGCAGTGTCAGTCTCTCAGCTGGTGGCTGCGAGTGTAAGATCGAGCGATGGTGTCTCTTCATCATTACTGTCTTCTTCCTCTGCCTCCTCAGACTGGGAAGGTTCCAGTTCTTGGGTATCTGAAATGAAAAGGGACAAGGGTTGGATTGTGAGGAGGGGAGAGGAGAAAGTCAGAAGTGCGTGCTTACACCATCTGCAGCACATGAGTCAGAAAAGATTGGGGATGAGGGAGAAGTGGGAAGAGAAAAGGAGGATTAGGTAAGCAGAGACCCTTATCAGCGATCCCTCCAGTGCCGCCAGTGGTCACGGCCTGAGTGATGGCCCTTCCCATGATGGCCACCATGGGGGTTAAAACGTGTAGGGGCACTTGTCCTCCTCCAGTTGTTTCTTGCTGCCTCCTGTTATGCGCCATCGTCTCCTGCAAGAACGAGGGAAGTGTGTCAGTGAGTGTCCTGCAAGATGTTTGGGTGATGTGACGGTCATAGTTGAATAGCTGCAAGTATGTGTGAGCTGTGAGTTGTGAGTGTGAGGCTTGCAACAGTGCTAAGTGTGAGAGTGAGATGAAGCATATGATTTGAAGTGTTGCACACTGATTAAAAGAGATTGTTGGTAGGTGGGTGATAGGAGGTGTACTGCATTGAGCAGTGGATGAGGCTAGTGGTGCAGTTGGCAGGATAGGTCACTTGAAACTTGAACTCATTCACCTTGACAACTCGTGTTAATAGAAACATAATATAGAAAATATGAGCAAGAGTAGGATATTCGGCCCATCGGGCCTGCTCCGCCATTCAAAATGATCATGGCTGATCGTCTAACTCAGTACCCTGTTCCCGCTTTTTCCCCATATCCCTTGATCCCTTTAGCATTAAGAAATATATCTATCTCCTTCTTGAATATATTTAATGACTCGGCCTCCACTGCCTTCTGTGGTAGAGAATTCCACAGGTTCACCACCCTCTGAGTGAAGAAATTTCTCCTCATCTCGGTTCTAAATGGCATACCCCGTGTCCTGAGACTGCGACCCCTGGTTCTGGACTCTACAGCCATCGGTAACATCCTCCCTGCATCTAGTCTGTCTAGTCCTGTTAGAATTTTATATGTTTTGATGAGTTAAATCATTGAGTTAAATCATTGAACTTCTTCCTGCACTGCATCCATGTTCTTGGAGCAATGGTCCTGGCATTTAGCTCCTCCACTACTTTCTCCCACTGCCTTTTGAGCATATGTCTGGAGGGCCTCTTGCCCCCCTGCAGATACAGGATGTCCCTCCTTCTTTCCAGCTCTTGCACCAAGGCCTCCAGTGCATCACGAGAGAACCTTGGTGCACGCTCTCTTGCAGTCACAGCCATTCTTCAAAGTATTACAGCTCTGAATCACTTCACAAAGGGCTCCCACCATTTCTTACAGCCACAATGCACCTCCCTTTTAAGAGGCGCAGGCTGCCTTTAAGAAGTGCAAGCCACTCACGATATCAGGGCCCCCTGCTGATGTGTGCAGCCAATCAACAGCGCAGGTAGTGCTGGCTGCACGCAGCAATCATTTAAAACAGCAGGCAGCACCAATGTTACACCACCCTCTGAGTGAAGAAATTTCTCCTCATCTCAGTTCTAAATGGCATACCCCGTGTCCTGAGACTGCGACCCCTGGTTCTGGACTCCACAGCCATCGGGAACATTCTCCCTGCATCTAGTCCGCCTGCATCGTTATGACCAAGGGTTAATTGTGCACTGCACTCCCGGCGCCCGTATTCAGGGGTTATGCAATTTAACCCACTACTTTTCCCCTTTGGAACTCCTTTTTCATTCGCAGCGAATTGGAGCATATACAAAAAAATTACATTTGTTGCTTAGTGCACAAACGAGAAAAAGTAAATTGCTGTTCGATAGATGGTGCTCAATGATATTGCCATAGTTTCTTGGAGTACTGGATGTCAGACCAGCAGTGTCACCCTCTCCCGTACCTCCTCCACTCTCACCTCCAACAAAAAGTGCGAGGGACTCATGGACCTCTTTCTCACTAAGATTGAGACCATCCGTTCAGCTGCCTCTGCCACTTCCCTCCCTTCCCCTAGCCATCAAGCCAAACTTCCCCTAAGGTTTCCCCCCTGCCTTAGCCCTGAACTCGCATCTTTCTCTAGTTTCTCTCCGATCTCCCCTCATGCCCTCTCCAAACTCATCTTGACCGTAAGACCCACCTCCTACTCCCTCGACCCTATTCCCACCAAATTGCTGAACACCCAACTTCCCTTCCAGGCCCCCATGTTAGCTGGTATTGTTAACGGTTCCCTCTCCTCAGGTACTGTCAAATCTGCCGTCATCACCCCTTCCTCAACAAACCCGCCCTTTACCCCTCTGTCCGAGCAAACTATCGCCCCATCTCCAACCTCTCTTTCCTGTCCAAAGTCCATGAACGTGTTGTCACCTCCCAAATCCGTGCCCATCTTTCCCGCAACTCCATGTTTGAATCCCTCCAATCAGGCTTCCGCCCCGCCACAGTACTGAAACAGCCCTTGTCGAAGTCACAAATGACATCCTATGTGACTGTGGTAAACTATCCCTCCTCATCCTTCTCAACCTGTCTGCAAATTTTAACATGGTTGACCACACAATCCTCCTCCAACGCCTCTCCTCCATCGTCCAGTTGAGTGGGACTGCGCTCGCCTGGTTCCATTCTTATCTATCCAGTTGTAGCCAGAGAATCACCTGCAATGGCCTCTCTTCCCACTCCTACATTGTTACCTCTGGAGTCCCCCAAGGATCTATCCTTGGCCCCTCTTATTTCTCATCTACACACTGCCCCTCGGCGACATCATCCGAAAACACAAGGTCAGGTTCCACATGTACGCTGATGACACCGAGCTCTACCTCACCATCACCTCTCTCGACCCCTCTACTGTCTCTCATTTGTCACACCGCTTGTCTGACATCCAGTACTGGAAAAATTTCCTCCAACTAAATATTGGGAAGACCGAAGCCATTGTCTTCGGTCCCCACCACCAACTCCGATCCCTAGCCAACGACTCCATCCCTCTCTCTGGCCACTGTCTGAGGCTGATTGAGACCGATTGCAACCTTGGCGACTTATTTAATCCTGAGATGAGCTTCTGACCACATATCCGCTCCATCACCAAGACTGCCTACTTCCACCTCCATAATATCGCCCGTCTCCACCCCTGCCTCAGCTCATCTGCTGCTGAAACCCTCATCCATGCCGTTGCTACGTCTAGACTTGACTATTCCAATGCTCTCCTGGCTGGCCTCCCATCTTCCACCCTCCATAAACTTGAGCTCATCCAAAACTCTGCTGCCCGTATCCTAACTCACACCAAGTCCTGTTCACCCATCACCCCTGTGCTTGCTGACTTACATTGGATCCCGGTCTGGCAACATCTCAATTTTAAAATTCTCATCCTTGTTTTCAAACCTCTCCATGGCCTCACCCCTCCCTATTTCTGTAACCTCCTCCGGCCCTACAACCCTCCGAGATCTCTGCGCTCCTCCAATTCTTGCCTTTTGCACATCCCCAATTTTAATCGCACCGCCATTGGCGGCCGTGCCTTCAGCTGCCTAGAGCCAGCAAGCTCTGGAATTCCCTCCCTAAGCCTCTCCGCCTCTCTATTTCTCTCTACCCCCTTAACACCTACCTCTTTGACTAAACTTTTGGTCATCTGTCCTAATAGCTCTTTATGTGGCTCGGTGTCAAATTTTGTTTGAAAACACTCCTGCGAAGCGCCTTGGGACGTTTTACTATGTTAATCACAAAACCCCCCTCCCCGCTTCACTTCACTCTCCTACCATCACTGCACCACACTTCATTACACCTCCTTCTTCTCGGACTCACACATTCATCATCATTGCAATCCTCACTTTCCCACGCCTCTCATCTGACACATTACATACCGGTTATTCCTTCATGATAGGCACATTCTCTAAACAACTCACAAGACAGTCACTAACATACTCCCTTCCTTCTTGCAGGAGAAGGTTGTGCACAACTTGAGATAGGAATCTGCCACCGGAGACCGAGCCCACCTGCACATCCTCTCCCCCCCATCATGGGCAGGGGCAGAGTCATGGCCATGGCAACTGGCAATGCTGAAGGAGACATTGTGCAGGGTTTCTTCACACCTTATCCTCTTTTTCCCATATTACTTCTCACACCCTACACACTCTGCATGACAAATTGCAGAGGCTTTCACCAGCCACGTCTCTCGCTCTGCTCTCCTTTTACACTAAAAGCTAACCCTCGTCTCTCTCTTTCATTTCAGATGCTTAAGATGTGGAATTACCTTTGCCATTTCAGGAAGAGGAAGCCAGCCTTCCTGATGATGCAGCATCACTTGATCTTACCCTCGCAAGCAAAAGCTCAGATACTGGCACCATGTGTACTTTAGAGGTAAGGCTAGAGGAGGAATCTTCACGTGTCAAATCACTGGGCATGTGTGCAGGAGGTAGTGCAGGGGGATAGGATGCCACAGGTGCCAGCTCGTCGGAAGGCACGATCGCATACTAACTGTGCTGCAGAGGTCACAGATGCTGACTCCGAGGGCCCAGCCTACCAAAGAAGGCTGATGGGCATACACCAGGAAATGCTTGGTGCACTGGGCAGTCTGTCAGCGAACTTGCACACAATGTCACAGAACAAGAAGGAGTCCAGCTCCAACCTGTGTTAACACTGGGTCAAGGCTCCGTGCAGAGCATGGAAACCATTCTATCCAACATGGACCAAGTGGTCAGCTCCATCAACACAATAGTGTTGTTCATCATCATGGAGCCTCTCTGGAAAGTTTATACAGCTGACATGGGAGTTCAGATGGCTGCCATCTTGGGTTTGGGGGGCACTGTTGACAGGGGCTTCCAGAGTGTCCTGCACAATGTTCTCACGCAGAGCCACAGGAGTGCTGAGGTGCAGTCCTGGGAGAGTGGCTTTGGCTCCATGGGAGAGGCACCTGCTGTCATCTGTCAGGATGACAGCATGCCTAAAACCCAGCTGGTGCCCTTGTTAGGGCCAGACAGCCAACTGGGCCAAACTGCTCTTGCCCACACTGAGATGCTCCAGTCTGCAGTCTGAAGGCCCAGAGCTGCTTAAGATCACCCACCATGGCCAAGTGAAGTGTTCTCAATGGAAGCTCAGCAGCCTTCCACCTCCCACGCTGTAGCCACTGGGAAACACCGTAGGAGCACTAGGATAGGTAGACAAGCACATAAGACAGGCACTAAGGGCTTGCACAAGGGTGATTCATAATTATTTCTATTAACTGTTAGATAGAGATAGAATTTAGTTGTATGAAACATTTGTTTTTTAATCTGGATACGGCATTGGTGTTTATATTTGTTGTGAAGTGAGGGAAGACCCATAATGCTGGACTGAAGGAAGGCAATTGGATGGTGGTAGTAAGGATGGTGGTGAGGACTGTGGGACTGTTGGTGTATTGGGGATGGGAGGGATGGCTTAGTGGTGGTGCTCTCTGAAAGCTCTGGCAGCTAGGGGCATTGGTGGTTGATGCCTCTCCTGCTCTTCCTCCTCCTGCTTCACTTCTTGCTGCCCATATGGTGGTAAGGCAGTGCTGTCCATGCCCTGGTACAAGGCTCAAGTTGTGGCTGCAGGTGACATAGCTTGGTGACAGCCTCCTTTGTGAAGCGAAGACGCCTCAGACATTGCTGCTCAGTGAATTTCATGTAGAAAATGTGCTCCCTGAATACCCATTGCACAATACCCAAGCAGGCTATCCTAGATTGGGTATTGTGCAATGAGAAGGGGTTAATTATTAATCTTGTTGTGCGGGGTCCTTTAGAGAAGAGTGACCATAACATGATAGAATTCTTCATTAAGATGGAAAGTGAAGTAGTCCAATCCGAAACTAGGGTCCTAAATCTAAACAAAGAAAACTACGAAGGTATGAGGAGTGAGTTGGCTATGATAGATTGGGAAGCTTCATTAAAAGGTATAACAGTGGATAGGCAATGGCTAACATTTAAGGAACGAATGCATGAATTGCAACAATTATACATTCCTTTCTGGCACAAAAACACAAAAGGAAAAGCGGCTCAACCATGGCTAAAAAAAGAAATTAAGGATAGTATTAGATCCAAAGAGGAGTCATGTAAAGTTGCCAGAAAAAAGTAGCAAGCCTGAGGATTGGGAGCAGTTTAGAATTCAGCAAAAAAGGACCAAGAGATTGATTAAGAGGGGAAAAATAGAGTATGAGAGTAAACTTGCAAGGAACAAAGAAGTGGACTATAAAAGCTTCTACAAATATGTAAAAAGAAAAAGATTAGTGAACACAAATGTAGGTCCCTTACAGTCAGAAACAGGAGAATTTATAATGGGGAACAAGGAAATGGCAGAACAATTAAACAAATACTTTGGTTCTGTCTTCACGGAAGAGGACACAAATAACTTCCCAGAAATGCTAGGGAACCAAGGGACTTGTGAGAAGGAGGAATTAAAGGAAATTAGTATTAGTAAAAAAAGTGCTGGGGAAATTAATGTGACTGAAAGCCGATAAATCCCCTGGTCCTGATAATCTGCATCCCAGACTAATAAGAGAGGTAGCCATGTAAATAGTGGATGCATTAGTTGTCATCTTCCAAAATTCTATAGATTATGGAACAGTTCCTGCAGATTGGAGGGTGGCAAATATAACCCCACTATTTTAAAAAGGAGGGAGAGAGAAAACAGGGAACTACAGACTGGTTAGCCTAACATGAATAGTAGGGAAAATGCTAGAGTCTATTATAAAGGATGTGATAACAGGACACTTAGAAAATATCAACGGGATTAGACAAAATCAACATGGATTTATGAAGGGGAAATCATGTTTGACATGGAGTTTTTTGAGGATGTAACTGGTAGAATAGATAAGGGAGAACCAGTGGATGTGATATATTTGGATTTTCAGAAGGCCTTTGATAAAGTCCCACATAACAGGCTAGTGTGAAAAATTAAAGCACATGGGATTGGGAGTAATATACTGGCATGGATTGAAAATTGGTTAACAGACAGGAAAAAGAGAGTAGGAATAAATGAGTCTTTTTTGGGGTGGCAGGCAGTGACTGGTGGGGTACTGGAGGGATCAGTGCTTGGCCCCAGCTATTCACAATATATATCAATAATTTGGATGAGAGAACCAAATGTAATATTTCCAAGTTTGCTAATGACTCAAAACTAGGAGGGATCTTGAGTAGTGAGGAGGATGCAAAGAGGCTTCAAGGTGATTTAGACAAGTTGAGTGAGTGGCCAAATACATGGCAGATACAGTATAATGTGGATAAATGTGAAGTTATCCACTTCGGAAGGAAAAACAGAAAGGCAGAGTATTATTTAAATGGCGATAGATTGGGGAATGTTGATGTACAAAGGGACCTGGTGCCCTTGTACACCAATCACTGAAAGCAAACTTGCAGGTGCAGCAAGCAGTTAGGAAGGCAAATGATATGTTGGCCTTCATTGCAAGAGGATTTGAGTATAGGAGCAAGGATATCTTACTGCAGTTATACAGGGCCTTTGTGAGACCACACCTGGAGTAGTGTGTGCAGTTTTGGTCTCCTTACCTAAGAAAGGATATACTTGCCATAGAAGGAGTGCAGCGAAGGTTCACCAGACTGATCCCTGGGATGGCAGGACTGTCGTATGAGGAGAGATTGGGTCGCCTTGGCCTGTATTCATTCGAGTTTAGAAGAACGAGAGGAGATCTCATTGAAACATATAAAATTCTGACAGGGCTAGACAGACTGGATGCAGGGAGAATGCTTCCCCTGGCTGGGGGGTCCAGAACGAGGGGTCACAGTCTCAGGATTGGGGTAGGACATTTAGGACTGAGATGAGGAGAAATTTCTTCACTCAGAGGGTGGTGATCCTGTGGAATTCTCTACCACAGAAGGCTGTGGAGGCCAAGTCACTGAATATATTTAAGAAGGAGCTCGATAGATTTCTAGACACAAAAGGCATCAAGGGGCATGGGGAGAGAGCGGGAATATGGTATTGAGATAGAGGATCAGCCATGATCATATTGGATGGCGGAGCAGGCTCGAAGGGCCGAATGACCTACTCCTGCTCCTATTTTCTATGTTTCTATTACCCGTTGTGCATATGGCCTCCTGCGTAGTGTCCTCCTTCCCTCATGTCACAGCTGCTCCTGTTCTCTGCTGTCTTCCTTGCTGCTCCCCCTGTCCTCCAGCCCCGAAAGCAGCCCTATCAGACCACCCATGTCTGCAGTGAAACTGTTTATAAACCAGCCAAAAACAGTGCAACACGATCAAAATCTTCTTCTCCGCTGACAAATTGAACTTTACATATTCAAGAAGTTAACCAGCAACCTGAAATGACAAACCAGCAACAAACCTGTAAGTACTGTAGCATCCCTTTAAATTATACTGGTGAAGGGTTCTTCCTGCCTGTTAGCACCACAAGTAGCTGGGCGAGTTTAACACATGGCGAGTCAGGTGCTGGAGCATACCGAAATCGAGAAAGGATCCTCCAACAAACGTAGGACCCTTATTTACTTAAGTTATTCATTGCTTTAAATAGTTCTGGCATGCGCTCTGGGCGCCTACGGAGATGCCCGATCCAATATGGCGGGCAGAAGAACAGATGCATAAAAATCTTAGGTGGGACCTGTGTTCATTTGCGTAGAGAGTTTTTCACTTGTACGAGTTATAGTTTATCATTATCGAAATGAGCGCGCACTTCCTGCCCGCCATATTGGAGGTTTATGCGTCCGTTTATCACCTGAAAAACGTGTGTGGCACAATCAAATTTCTGGGCCATTACCTCTTTGGCATTCTCAGGTGGAAAACTGTTCTTGGCCCAAGATCTTCTCAATTTATTTTCTTAAATATTTTATCTCTATTTTTAACCAGCACACTAACACTCCATGTATTGTGTTTAGAATGGCTAATCTGTTGTCAACCATTCATTATGCATTATAAATGTCTGCTGCAGTGACATTATAGCATTTTCATAAATGGCAGGATACAAAAGAAATACATTTGCTGTTTTACTGACTCACCTTTGAAAGGTGTAGGAGGGAGATTTTTTCTTTTTATGAAATAATAATGAGACAACTTCTGTATTTTAAAAATTATCATATTTTCTGGGTCAATTTCATTGCCTTCAGTTCTGAACTGTGCATTGGCAATAATAAATTAAAGTTTTGCGTGACAACATAATCCGAGAGCTGCAATAAAAAGTGTTTGCCAACGCTATCGCTCACACCCTCATAAATCAGAGTACGGTGAGGTAATGTGCTTATTGATTTGGTTTGTCGGGCATTTGGTTTCAATAATGGGAAAGCAATTTTTAACATTTTCAAGGAAATGTATTTTACGTGCACGTTGCCACTATTTTTCTTTACAATCGAAGTAGTCTACACAAGAAGAAGAAGAAGAAGGTGTCGACCCTGGCTCAGTGGTAGCACTCTCGTCTCTGAGTCAGAAGGTTATGGGTTGAAGTCCCACTGCAGAGACTTGAGCACAAAAGCTAGGCTGACATGCCAGTGCAGTACTGCGGGAGTGCTGTACCATCGGAAGTGCCACCTTTTGGATGAGACATTAAACCGAGGCCCTGTCTGCCCTTTCAGGTGGATGTAAAAGATCCTATGGAGTTGAGGAGAAATTTTTTCACCCAGAGGGTGGTGGGGGTCTGGAACTCACTGCCTGAAAGGGTGGTAGAGGCAGAAACCCTCACCACATTTAAAAAGTTCTTGGATATGCACTTGAAGTGCCATAACCTACAAGGCTATGGACCAAGGGCTGGAAAGTGGGATTAGGCTGGATAGCTCTTTTTCGGCTGGCACAGACATGATGGGCCGAATGACCTCCTTCTGCCCCATAAATTTCCACGATTCTATAATTCTATGAAGAGCAGTGGAGTTCGCCCCGGTGTCCTGGTCAATATTTATCCATCAACCAACATTATCTAGTCATTATCACATTGCTGTTTGTGGGACCTTGCTGTGCGCAAATTGGCTGCTACATTTCCTACATTGCAACAGTGACTACACTTCAAAAAAGTACTTAGTTGGCTGTGAAAGGCGCTACATAAATGCAAGTTCTTTCTTTTAACAAATAACAATAACAACTTACATTTATATAGCACATCTAACATATAAAAACATCCCAAGGTGCTTCACAGGGGCATAATCAGACAAAAATGGACCTAAACCAAAAAAGGAGGGATGATCAAATAGCTTGTTCAAAGAGATGGGTTTTAAAGGGTGTCATTAAATAGGAGAGGGAGGTGGGGGGTTTTAGGGAGGGAATTCCAGAGCATGGGGCCTGGATAGCGGAAGGCACATACTAATGGTGGGACAAAGGGAGGAGAGGATGCACAAGATCATAATATTGGAAAATTAATTTATGATAAAAGATCAATTACAATTAAGTACCTTTTGCTAGAAGTTAATTATATTACTTAAACAAAAATAATGCTGTCCTCTGTGATCTACACTTTGGTGATCCCAAGGACTTGCTGAAATGGTCCAAGGTTCATTAAATCCAGGTTGTACCATAATCCGATTAGATAAAGAGAGACTGTGCCAGGACTGCATATTTAGTTCATAGTAACAAGGTGTGCATATTATTAGGCATAGATTGAACTACTTATGTACAACTGGGGCTGGTAGATTCAATAAGTAGATTTAAAAGTGTGTGGCCGATGAAACATTCCACACACACACTGAACACTCTGGCTTACTCCTAATTTGACAATGCCACTGCAAATGTGCAGGTACATCATTGCTGAACACAACTGCAAGTCGCCCTGAGTTTCAGAGGGAATAAAAGCACCTCTACTACAGGCAAGTATAACACTGCCAGGAGAAGAGATGCCAGCATTGCTTCTGCCTCAATTGCCCTGCAACCTCAAAACACTCAAATAAGAGCATCAAGTTCAGCTCATGCAAAGCTAAAGCCGATATCCCACTGCCAAACACAAAAGCAGATTCTAGATGTTTAGCTCTGAAGATTGTTCCTGAAGCTGCTTTTGAAACTGGCCAGTCATGATGAAATTTCAGACTTAGTGTTGTGTTCTAAATTATATCCCAAATGTGAATCGCAGATTGAATTATCCTGATGAGGCCAACAGTACAACTTGAATAGTTTCTGATACACTTGAACTGCCTGTTGTCTACATAAAGCAATTTTAGCTCACAAGAGAGAAATTCCAAATTAAAAAGCTTCTTTAATCTCGAAAATGTCTTTTATGCATTCTTCCATGACCTTATTAATCGCAATTGTGAATTTGCAACTATTAAAAATTAGCCCCTTTGATACAAATTAAATGAAAAACCGTGTGAACTTGACTTACTTATACTCGTGACATGAATCAATGTCAATATACATCTACTTTTGTAACTATATTTACAATGAAGGTACAGTTTCATATATTTAGGCAAGATTGATCTATGAGGATAATCTAATATGCAAACAAGTGTTCACTCATTTACAGTGGCAGATTTATTTCCTGAATACCAGAAACATTTTAATCAATTTTTCTTTGCTTCCTCTTTTTATAAAATTATTCATGTGGTCCCATAAGCTGGCTTACAATAGACATCTGGAAATATGGGAAATAAAAAGAGCCTAGAGACAATAGTCTTTTCATTTCATCTAAACTAGAAAAGGATCACAAAAGCTAAGGATCAAACTAGTTTGCCATTAGTCTGAATAAACTGGTGTGCTTCTTCAGATATTACGAACATATGCCAGAAACATTTTTTCACTGGGAGCAATTGGCTTGCTGGAGGACAGTAGGACCAAGCCTTGCCTTGAACAGCCACACCTGGGTGACTGGGAGAAGAATACTTTGCAAAACGGTATCATGAATACTAATAGTCACTCCAAATTCATTAACCACAAAGAGAAAGGACCCCTGAGTTCCCACATGTTGATTCCTCAGTTTCAACCATTCTGCCATTGGACAGCAACTGGGGCCCCACTGAGAGGAAGAGAAAATCTAAAGGCTGATCACGCTAGGCCACATTTGCACAGTTCCTACCAGCAGACTATATAGCAATATTGACAGAAAATGGATGGTACAAGACTATAGAAGGGAAAGTAAGTGATTAAAAATGAATATGTTACAAAAAAAGTACTGTTCCTCTGCTACTCAGTCACTTTTCCTCATTCTGCTTCAGTTTCTCTCTCTCTCTCTTTCGTTGCTCTTTTTTTTCTGTTTCTTGTCATAGTCTCCTGGTGAGTCTTCTTTGCCTTAAACTCTTCAAAGTCTTTTATTTTTCTCTTTCCACGAGTTTATAAATTTTATCACACCAGGAGTCCAAGTCCCACCTGGCCTCCACACATCTCTGTCAGGTTATTGCTGCCATTTTTCATTATTAAGGCTAGCTTTTGAAAATATGTACTAATAATATCATGCACGGCCCATCAGTTAATGACACTCCAATCTCCAAGATTCTCAGGATGTATTCACAACATCATTGTAGCTTCAATGTGAAGGCATTTTACTTTGCACAGATTCTGCAGTTATAAAGTAAATGCAACCTTAAATCTAAAGTCAAGGCCCAACCTGACACCAGAATGAAGAGGAATGAGACTCCATGAGGAGGTAGTCTTACTCTGCTTCACTTAAAAGACAGATATATTTTACACTTCATTGTCTAGGCTTTTCTCTATGCTGATGCTCTGGTGTAATCCCACATTTGTGAGCGGACCCCGATGCGCCACCTCCATGACCCCTTAGTCAGCAATTCAGTGCCACAAACAATTTAATTACCTGACAAGGATGAGCAATGTAAGACCGGGCAGTTAAAGTTCAACATAAACATTTGTGCCATTGTGTGTGTCAACTCCGCACTTCTCAGCACTCGTTGTCGTCGCAGATTTATTTAGTAACAACACCACTTGCTTCTTTACTCAGAGCACCTGCAAAATGGGGAACATCCATTTCATGCCCCCATCCCAACATCAGAGGATGGGAGTGGCAGAGGGCAGAAATTGTGATGTGCGATGTCAAACTGCCACAACTGCCTGATTAGCATGTCGTCACCGGACAGTGAGCGGGCATAATGTTGGCAGAAATCATGAACACAAAAAGGGCCCAAGATGCAAAATTCCAAACAAGTGTCTTCCCCCTCCCTTTGTCATTTAGCCCTGCTCAAAGAGGTCTTCAGAAAATGCAGTATGTTATTTTTACTTTTTGTAAATGGATGTTAGGGGTGATCCAGTCACAAGACGAATCACATTCACTCAATTCTGAAACAAATGCTATTTTCCTCAGATCTCTTTCTCTATTGTTGAACATTTAACTTGCAGTTTATTGTGTATCTATTAAGTTTAATTAACTCTTTAAAAAATAAGCTCCTTAGATGGCTTAAATTCTTTACCCCTCCTTAGCTAGTCAAGTTATGCATTGACCACAATACTAGATAAGTCATACATCTCCAACTATTTAACTTATGGTTATGTGCATAAGTCAGGTATCAATTGCCATTCATGCAGTGACACTGTAAACAGTCAGACACTTACCTTTGTTTGCTCTACAATCATTTAAAATGGTGAAATATATCATTAGTCAGGTGTAGACCTATAGCTCTCTCACGACCATGAATCTATTCCATTTCATTGTACACCAGTTAAAGATTCACCGGCCAGCATTCAGGTATTGTATCTAGGCTACCCTTCAATTAAATGGGACCCATCAGACATCATCGGTTCTCAAAAGTAAATGCCATTCAGCAGATAATGTGTAAAAATATTTTTTTAAAGTATGAATTCCTCCTCCATCCAATTTTCTCCTTCCACTCCTCAAGGTGTTGTCTCTTTCTAGGGTACAGTCAAGTTCTGCATTTCCCTGCAGTATATACACAGTGCACCAATTACTGATATGTTGCTATCTGAGGAGAGACAACAATAATTTGCATGTACTGGTAGTATCTCTTTTCTAACTACTTGAGAAACATGTTTCAAATAATCTAGACTCAAGTTATTCCAATGTGAAAGTATATAAGTAAACAGAATGCAGTATATTTCAGAACCTGTTCTCAGATAGTACTTCTTCTGTGGCCCAGTTGAGAAACAGTGTGCCATTGTGTTACATCATGGATTGGTAAGATGTGGGTCTGTTCTCGTGAATCAATCGAATCAATCCTATGATTCTGGTAAATTCAAATATAATGAATTACAATAACTACATGTAGATATCAAACACATAATGTAAATTATCTTGATTTCAATTACACTTTATTTTATGTTACAGGTTTATGCAGGGTTACATTGTTTTCTTGTACTTTCATTCATAAATCTGAGTGCAACACATACTTTCAGGCTCCACCACATCTCAGCTAGTTAAGGCTGTAAGTAGCTGAGTAATACAGACTGGAAAGGTTCCAGATTTAATGCCCAATCTGTGCTGAGTTATTTCAACTCAGCTGCTCTGGCAATAAAACATTATAGTTGACCTCAGTGCCCCTGAGAAGGGAAGGGAAGATTGGCCAGGATTGTTACTCCTGATCACTAGCCAGGAACCACTGCTGGAAATGCTCATTTACAGACAAGAGGTGAGGACAGGATCAAGCTTAGCAGTGGTGGTCTCCACAGCTGACTAGCTTGTCATTGTTCACTGCCTGAGCTACATTAAAAATGGCTACATGGCCAAGGTTCTGAGGATACCCAGCACCGGTGGAAGTATACTCAAGCAACCAGTCAAACCCCCGAGTAGAGGAGGGAGAAGGGAGAAAGTTATCAGAAAAGAGAAAGGGAGAAAAAGAAACTAAATTTACAAATCTAATCCACTTCTTTTTTTAAAGCACAGTTTCACAGGTAGTGATTTGTTAATGTCATAAATTCATGTCTATATTCTTCACAAATAATTAATCTGCATCAAAAGCCACAGGTGGCTTTTTTGGAATATGAACCCATCCTGCTATCTGGAGAGCAAGAAGAAAAGGACTCTGATGACTTTGAGGAACAGTAAGAGATAGAAACAAATATTTCAACACAAAAAATCTGTGGAACAAAGCACAGCCCACATGATAAGTGCAGTGAGGAAGGCATCCAAGGGTCTCCATCGTTGGTACAAACGGCAACGAGCACGTACGCGGCGGGCTGGGGTCACATTCCCCGCTTTTTCATTATCAGCCCCCCTCCCCCCAGCCCTCCCCCACCCGTCATGGGAAGGGGTTTGAGATCGAGGCCACCTCCCAGATGCCTCCTTTCTATGCTGTAGTTTCTGGGCTGCCTCCTTTGATTGTACCACGCCTCCTAACTTAACTAGTTTGCATTGAGTTTCAGAATCCAAGCCATTGATGTAATTGAGAAATTGTAGTAGTTCCAACATTAAGCCTGGGGTACCCCATACAATACTTCCCCCAACCCAGTTATTACTGCATTAACCAATACCAGTTGTTTTCTACTCTACAGCTAGTTTCATATCCATACACAAGTTTTGCCCTGAAGCCCCGCAGCTTTGAGCTTAATTAATAATCTTTCGTGTCCAACTTTATCAAATGCCTTTTGAAAGTTTGAGTATACAATGCCGTAGGATTTACCACAGTCAACTTGGGTTGTCACTTCTTCAAAGAAATCAAGGAGGTTCATTAGGCAGGATCTTCCCTATCTAAGGCTATGTTGACTATTGTTAATTAGGTTGTTGCACAGACTATCCTCAAATCTACTCCTGATAATCAATTCAATTATTTTTCATGGAATTTAAATAAGATTAAATGATCAGTAGTTACCTGTGTCTGTTTTGTCACCCATATTGAATATGAGGCACTATATTAGGCTGTTTCCAATCTACTGCACCTTCCCCAGTGTCCTCTGACTTACTTATAATGATTGTCAGTGCATTGTAAATCTCCTTCCTGGTTCTCTCTCAACATTGTGGCATAAGTACCATCTTATCTTGGGAATTCACTTGTTTTAAGCCCTTTGAGCTTGTCCAAGACTTCCATCTCATTTACATCAAAGTATCCAATTTTGCATGATCTAATTTCTTCTCTGACAATCCTATTGCTATTGTAGTACGCATGTGAAGGCTAATCCAAAAGGACAGAAGGAGCAACCTTAAGTGCTACAGTGGAGGCTATGCATTTCCATCCGTGGGTGACAATATGAAGGTTCCTTCCATATATTTTGTTTTAAATTTTCTACATATACTACAGTTTAGATTTTGTTCAGCACATTTAAAAATGCAAACATGGTTGTCTCTTCCTGTAAGGTAAAATCTAGGGCCAAATTTTGCTGTAGCAGGACATGTAACGGTGTCTGTTGTTAGTTAGTCTTGCCCTTGCACGTTTAGGTTTTTAAATTTTTTGTGTGGCAAGTTGCTGAAAGTGCGAGCTGATAACGGGGCAGCGAGGGAAACAGGGCATCTGGGACCTGAGCGAACAGGGCAAGCAACTGTGTATCTCCTTAACCAATCAGACTGAAGGATTGTGAAATAAACAGCGCAAAGAATGAGAAGGAAGTGTAAATTAGAATGGGTGAATGCAATATCAAATCAGGTACAGAAAGAGAAATAAGGAGAGAGAAAGAAAGATTGGATAAAGAGAGAGAAAAAAAGAGACAGAAAAGAAAAGTAAGAAAAAACATTTAAAATTAAAAATTTGACATTTTTAAAATCTCCCTGAAAAATTCAAAACTTGAAGGAATGAGAGTCCACACTTGTAATAGTTAATTTTCAATGCCAGCGAGGTTGATTGACAGTAATTAACACATACCACGTCGTTAAAGGGCTACTTTGACTGGAATAGACAAGACTTAACTTTCTATGATGAGTTTAGTTCATATCTATCATGCAAATACAGCAATTTCACTCCATTCCATGCATTTCAATGGTGAGTCAGACAGTGAGATGCCATTTTCGCGAAGCTAACGGCAGAGCGGCACAACTTGGACAGCAACTTTTGGATATTTGAGATTAACTGCGCATTAGCCCCTCGCATGAAGTTGCTGTACCATTTGCACATAAATAACAGCGAGTGCCATTATTTTGACAAGAAAATCTGGGCCATTATCTTTATCTGAAATAGTTTAAATATCGGAACATTTTTGAGCTAATGAATTATATTTTCAAAGCTGATCACAAATCAAAGTATAAGCAATTTGTATAATCTGTCACAAATATCTGGACACCACAGCAGTAATATTGTAATATGCATGGTTATTAATATAGTGTGATTCACTATTAAATCCAATTTTTTTACCAAGCCTCATGTTACAATGGAACCTCAGACTTATTGCAAGCTCAAGAACACTTTGCGCTGGTGTTCACATGTACATTTGTATTATATGAGAGTTTGGATCAGGATAGTTCAGTCTGAAATTGACACTCACTTTAACTGCTAATATTCAGTTCATGCACCAGTTGATAATAAATTACCAGAGTACTGCACTCCTTGGAGCTTTCTTTGCCACAGAAAGAAGAGAGGTATTTGCATTAGGCTGTTAACACCAGCTTGATGTCAAGCTGCTTATGCACAGCAGCCTACAAATACAGCAACCAGTGGTATAATTTAAAGCTGCTAACATTTCTAATTGCAACAAGAGACGTCTAAAGTATTGACCCATTTCCTGACTTTCTAATTAAAATTCTGACCACAGATCAGTCAAAAATAATAACGTGAAATCTTTGAATTTGATACCACACAGCTTGAAATATTGGGCGGTTATGAAGCTGTGGGGGTTTTATTTGGACTTAAATCAGAATACATGATTCTTTACATGGCAGGTTTACTGTAAAACAATTGCAAATGCACAACAAAGGGAGACTCATAACTGAAAGGGGAATGTTCTAATTCATGTTTTGCAGCATCGCCTGAACATGTTGATTATTTGCAAAGGATTATGTTCTTCCCGGAAGAAACTTAATTTACATCATATGAGTCATGGCTAGTGATTATTATTTGTTTCCCACAAAACAATATGCAGTGTGGATCTGATAAACCTGAAGACTAAGGAACTGTGCATCTTCCTTGCTCTTCACACTCAGCAGGCTATAAATAGTGACTTCACTTGAAAATTTATTTTTAATAATTATTTATTTTTAATAATATTTTTAATAAATCTTCAACTTGGAATGTTTCTTTTCTAAGCACCAGTCACTCCCCTCCCTGTTTTGAAACAATATTTTGAACAAGCTAAAAGGCTGTATCTAAAGAAGGTCTAACTGTTAAAAAATCTCTAGTCTTTTTTCCTCCCCTATCATCAAGTTACATCAAAACTAAAGCACAGAAACAGGTCCAACTAGTTTATGCTCCACATGAGCCTCCTTCCTCCCTATTTCATCTAATCCTATCAGGATACCCTTCCATTCCTTTCGCCCTCATGTTCTTATCTCGCTTCCCCTTAAATGTGTCTATGCTAGGCCTCAACTACTCCTTGTGGTAGAGCGTTCCACTCTTACCACTCTTTGGGTAAAGAAGTTTCTCCTGAATTCCCTATTGGATTTATTAGCATCTATTTTATATTTATAAGCTCTACGTTTGTACTCCCCAACAAGGGGAAACATTTTCTCTACATCTACCCTATCAAACCCTATCATTATCTTAAAGACCTCTATCACGTCACCCTTCAGCCTTCTCTTTTTTAGGGAAAAGAGTCGCAGCCTGATCAGCCTTTCCTGATAAGGATATCCTCTCAGTTTTGGTATCATCCTTGTGAATCTTTTTTGCACCATCTCCAATGCCTCTCTATCCTTTCTATAATATCAAGTTATGAACTATTTCCTCTCCTTTCTTTAAGCCTCCTCATGCTGTGTACCATTGCCCAGTCAAGACAACAAGTAACCAACATTCTTCCGGGACTCTACCAATGCTGCTCTGTGACTTGTTGCTAGCAGTTGTGTGAGAGCTATCTACAGTCACTCACTGTCTGATTTTTCCTTCTTTCCTCCAACCATGCAATCGAGATCAGAATCACTTTGCAGCTGTAAAGCCACTTCCTAAAACTTTATGACACCACAACCTAGTATGCCAATGGGTACCTCGTACTAATCCCTTTTCTTTTCACTGTGCACACTAGTGACAATTGCACTATTATTTAATATTAATGTTGAAATCATTGCTATGGGGGATTTTAATCCCACCCACCTGGTGGAAACCAGGGTTGGGCGGGGAGTTGGGCAGTTAAAATGACACTGAATACTTACCCACCGATATCCTGCCTGGATCCCAGTGGTTCTCATGTTAAGCTGCTTTTATAGATGATAAAGGCCCCCACCTGAAGCCAGTGGGGTCCTTCTTTAAGTGTACAGATCAGGATCCGATGACATCATTGGGACTTTCCTGTCAGACTGAAGCAGGTCGGAAAAGGATCAGGACGTGAAGAAGTCCTGTAGGATAAGTTTTTTACTTTCCTATGTGGGGCTATAAGAGGCAGGAGTTCCTCTCTGGGCTCCACAAGGAAAGTTTAGGCATCCCCTACCCCAGAATCCCCCCTCCTCTCCTCTGAGACCCCTTTGGAACCCCCTTCACTCACTTACCTGAGTGCCGGCAGATGGCCATGGCTGCCCAATGTTCTGGAGGCTGGAAGCTGTTTCCTCCACATTTCTAGCCCACTCTGGGTGGGAAGTTGACCAGCTGGAATGGTGATGAGGCCCAATGGTTAAAATTTATGAAGTTTTAAGCTACTGCAAGGCAGGTCAGAAAAAAACTGATTCCCACTGGGAGTTAAAATTGACCCCTAATGAAATGTATTATTCTGTGTGAGTGACTGGTTATTTCACTACTCAGTTACAGCTGGCTCAGTGGTAGCACTCTTGCCTCTGAGTCAAAAGGTTGTGGTTTCAAACCCCACTCCAGAGACTTGAGCACATAATCTAGGCTGATATTTCAGTGCTGAACTGAGGAAGTGCCGCACCGTTGAGATGAGATGTTAAACTAAGGCCTAGCGTACCTACTGAGGTGAGTGTCAAAGATCCCATGGCACTATTTGACAAGAGCAGGGGAGTTCTGCCAGTATCCTGCCAATTGTTTATCCTTCAACTAACATCCCCAAAAACAGATTAAGTGGTCATTTATCTCATTGCTGTTTATCAGATTTTGCTGTGCATAATTTAGCTGTTGCGTTTGCCTACGTAACTACAGTGACTGCACTTCAAAAGTACTTCATTGGCTACGAAGCACCTTGGGACATCCTCAGAATGTGAAGGATGCATTATAAATACAAGTTCTTTCTTTCAGTGGAATGATAATTCACATGTTTGAAATATAATAGTAGTAACATGCTGGTGTAAATTGTTAACAATTGCAATTAATAGTTTGGTTGTGGTGCAGCCGCCCGCAACTTCCAGAGGAGGATTGCTTATTGCTTTGATCAATTCAAGATTTTTTATTCCTGTAGAGAACCCACTGGACAATCCACTTTAGCATCAGTATATGGATCACTTATGATACCACTTTCTAATTCAAGTAATGTCCTTCCAATAATTTTCTTAGAATGTGGGGCTCTATCGTGGTTTTATATCCATTGGTCAGACAATCAGAAAGTGATCAATTCATGCTCTATTTACTAATTATTAATAATCATACATGTGAATCACTTGACAAATACCAGCTGCAGCAGCAGTCCAAAATTAATAAAAAAGTTGCATAAGATTCTAGGCATTACTGTTGTTAATAAAATAAACAGAATAATTCACCGATGACAATGAGTTACTAAATTTCTTGCAAAAAAGCCAGTGGGTGCTCATGAGTTATGGGTCTCTTGCACTGTTGAAGAGGTATTGTCACTGAGGGAATTGTCTCTGTACAATTACAGTAAAAACATAACCAGAAAAAGGTCTAAAAGATGGGCGCCGGGATGAAATTTAAAAACCACGGCAATAAAAGCTTTGTTTTAGTTTGTCTAGCCTCATGATTACCATAGTAACTGCTCCCTTATAGATTCTCTTCCAAAACAGCCTGGTTACTGTTTAACATCCCCACCCACATTAGGCTTGATTAGAAGAATCAATATGATAACATAATACACACACAATCACACAATCACTCGTAACACCAAAAACCACGTGAAATACCCTTTGTTAACTTTCCTTTCACTCCTCAAAACTTCTTGTGGGCCACAGTTTTAAAACTCAGTATAAAGGGAAGAAAAGGATGGTCAACGTAAGCACACAGCTAAATGCGAACATGGAGATTCCATGTGGTGAGTTTAATTTTATCTTTTATTTCTGACTAGTTATGAATGAAGAACATGCATGAATATTCTTCAGTGAGCTCATTTTTTTTAGCTGGAACATGTGTGTTTGTCTTTTCCCCCAGCTTGGGCTATCTGCTATTGATTTCTGTGTTTGAAGCTATTACATAGAAGCTTATAGTTAAGAGCCATTTGATCAGCTGGTTTTTTTTACTCCTGTTGTAAATTTAATGTGGCAAAGCCTTCCATGGCAACAGGAGCCTTTGTGTTCATTTCAGTCACAGTTTATTATATGTGCATTACTGTGACTTTGCAAAGTAAAGCGCACCCCTCTCGGACCTACTACTGTCAGGTAAGATTAAGATTTTCTTGCCGTTATTTCTATAAATGAGAAAATAGTTTGTATCATCCTCTGGACAACACTTTTGCACTTGAACTGTACTTGAGTTCTAAAGAATGACTGATACAAGGATATATCAGAACAGTGTGAAATTTCACAACAGCTTTAAAATATAATGTTATTAGTACTGCATTAACCTTTTGGTGGAAGTATTTTTAATATAACTGGTTAATAAATGCTATAATAAAACAATCAGGAGATGTCAGTGAGTATTGAAGTATTCTGTATTTTTTAAAAATCAATCAAGCTTTTGTTAGAAATGTGTTAAACATATGCAAACTCCACTAAACTACAAGTATGAATGTGAAAGTTAAATATAGAATAGTACCATCGTACAGCGCTGTCTGTCAATGGCACCAGCGTCTAAGCTGCTACAGAGAAGATAATGGATACTTGATGTGTTTTTACAAGGCAGTATCAAGGGGTTCATACAACCTCATAACACTTGAATGAATTATAGTGGTCATGTGAACCCCAAAATGACTTCAGTTTTACAACGCTTTCCTGATAGTATTATATATTAAACAATGAACAAAAACTATGGGGGCAAGTTTAATGCCATCTGCCAGGCAAAAATTGGGCGGGTGCGCAGTTAAAATTGCCCAAGTTACTTACCTGCCCAAGAGCCATCGGGAACTGACCAGTTGTGATTTTAACCTGCTCAACTGGACAGGTGGCAAGGATATCTCCCCAAAGCTGCAGACTCCTTTTCAATATATGCATGTCAGGTCCCGATGACCTCATTGGTACCCCATTGCAATTTTAACTCATCAGCCTGAGTGGGAAGCTGCAGTGAGTTTCCTGTCACGCCATCCTAGTGAGGAAGAGGATCGGGGCCAGAACCGGCCCAAAAAGGTACATTTTTAAACTATTTTTACTTTCCTTGTGTGGCCAGGAGGAGAGTCTCCCTTGCTCTGGACTCACACTCCCTTCATAATTGCGAGACCCTTCTCCAGGAAGGCCACGGCAGCTGATCCCGCTACTTACCTGTTCTCAGCGGGCGGCCTCCAGGCCCCACAATTTTCTGCTACTTCCTGCCAACATCCCACCCAGAACGGACAGAAAGTCGGCTCGTGGGAATTAAATGAGACCCGGGAGTTAAAATATCCCGGGCCTTATTTTTAGAGTAGAGGGTGAGTTTCTAACCCAGGCTGGCGATTATGTGAGCTCAATCCGGCACTCAGGGATTGAGTATCACATATTCAGAGCAGGACAGCCAGGTGCAATGAAGGGTTTCAGTTTGCCAAGGGATTGAGAAATAGTGTACACAGTGGAGTATTTGTCCATGAGAGTTGCAATCATTCCTCCAGAGGATACATAGTGGGAATGTTTTGGGCAGAAGAAGACCATTGTTCAATTGTGTCTTTACTTGCAAACCATCTATCAGGTTCCTTACCGTATTTCTGCAACCAATAACCTTATATATTCTTTCCTAATGGGAATTCACATCCAGTCTTTTTAAAAATATATCATGGTTTTCTGTTCCGCCATCACTAATGGTAATCTTATGTACAATTCTATCATCCTCTTATTAAACAAAATGTTGCCTTAATTTCCTTTTTATTTCTTAGTATGGGCTTGGTTATCCTGCCAGTGCTGAAGAATGATATTCTTCACCACTGGGAGTTGTGCCAACACTCAACAGGGAGTAGTGCTATTACTAACTTTAATTTAGCTTTGAGGTGAGATGCCAAACAGCACCAGAACTGAATCATTTGGGACTATAAAGCTCACAATCTCTAATAATGTGTATTTGGGGGCAGTGGGGTAGATTTTCAACTTGCCACCTGGGCATAAAACTTGAGTTGTATATCAGCTGCCCATTATAGAAACCGCCCGATTTCCATTTCCTTTGATTTCAAAAGAAATGAAAATCGGGCGGTTTCTATAATGAGTGAATGATCCACAATGTCAGTTTTATGCCTGGGTGGCAAGTTGAAAATCTACCCCAGGTTCTCAGTATAAGCAGCAGAGAACCTCTCTCTGTATTACATTTCCACCAGTGATTGAATGCAGATGGGGCTTCACTATTCAAACTTACTGTTATCCAATAACATATTTGCAATACTGTATATTTGCAATATTGTATATTGCACTAGTTTCATACATGCCTCCTGCGGCAGTGCTCACTTCCGATCGTTGTATACTACTCTAATGATCTCTGCTCCTGTTAATCTTGTTCCCAGGCCAGTTTAAAGCCACCCAATCAATTTTTCTCTTATGTCATGAAATGATTATAGGAGTTAGGCATGTAATATAAATTAGTGATGCTTTCTAAGAAGAAATCTGTTAAGGTTATTAAGGCCCACGTAAGCACTCTTCAACTTTTTGCAGACAAAGCTCCAAACACGGTTATGTACAGATTTAATAATAACTGGTAAACAGTGATACAAGTTATCAACTGCAGCAGTACTTCAGCCTCCATCAATATGTCTGTCTGTCTGTCGATATGTCTCTCTTCCCCTCCTGGGTTTTACCTTATCTATCCAAGTTTCCTTTCCTGTGGTGAGAGGAGCCACAACTCCACAGCCCAGTCCCTTGGGATCATTACAGGGTCTTGAGGTGATAGATTTTTCAAATTGTCTCAGCTGAAGCAATTAGTGCCAAATTTGGGGCAGTCTTTGGCCATGGATCTGCACACACTCGGAGCTAAGTTAAGACTGTCCAAAATTAACCTTGTCGAAAACCCTTACAGCTCCAAAGAAAGGAGGTCTTCAAACCTTCAGTCTGGGCTGGATTTAAAACCTTTATTAGAAATTTATAGAAATGATTTTTTTTATTTCAAGATCATAAATGAGCATTTATTTTCAAAGTTGTGGGGGATCTACTACTCAAAAGATAGTAAATTTGTTATAATTATTGCTAGCTCCAAAGAATATTCCAAAATACAAGAATGTTCTATTTGTGTAAATATACAATGGAGATTGATAGTTTTTTTTAATACAAATCTCTCATATTTAAGTTATTTTTCTCTCTCCCACCCCTTTTCATAGTTCTCCTAATCTATGTCCTGACAGTGCAAGAAGGTAGATGATCAACTTTTCACTGGACTTCTGCCAGTGCCACCCTCAGCTGGTCACTGGAAAATGCAACACATCAACCAAGTGATGACTCCCCATCAGATTTTCCCTCTCTTGGCCTCTGCTCATCTCGTCAATAACTGAAGTTGGAAACTCAGACCATGGAAGACAATGGGCTCGATTTTCGCACCCCCGAGCGGGTGCGTTCGTGGTGGGGGGGCTGCAAAAATCGGGGATTCCCGCGGCGGGTCTGGAGCCCGGCTCCAACTCACCCACTTCCGGGTTCCCCAGTGACGCGCTAACGTGCGCACGCAGCCCCCGCATTGGGACTCCCACCGGCAATTAAAGCCGGCGGGATGCCACTTAAGGTAATTATTTAGGTACTTCAGGTCGTTTACAGACCTGATTAACATGATATTTTAGGAGGGGTGGGATTTTCAAGTCAACTGGGACTGTTTCCCGTACTGGGGGAAACACTCCCAGTTGAAATGGACGTGTTGCAGCCATCAGCCTGTGGCAGCTGCAAAGGTCCATTTGACTGGTGGGGGGGGGGAGACCCTCACTCATTGCAGGAGGCCACTCTGTCACTTTGGACAAAGTTTGGCCTCCACCACCCTCCTCCTAACAATAAAATTCACCAACTTGCACACTTACCCCGGTGTCCAGACACATTTACCTACCTTGCAGACCCCCTCAAATGTACATCTTCCAGATGGGGGCCGCCGTAGCTGCAGTCATGACCTCCTCGGAGGGCGAACAGCATCACCAGCCTCACCGGCCACGCCGTCCACCTCTGACACGTGGAGCTCCACAACACAGTGCTGTGACATATCCACCTGCACAGCAGGAGGGAGGGCAACCGCAGAGAGAGATGCATCGCAGAGGGCACTACCCTCACCACAGGGTCCACAGACCGAGGCTCAGCTTCCTGGACCTCTCTGAGCAGCAGTGCACACGGAGGCTCAGAGTCACTCGACATGTAGTCGTAGACATCTGCAGCCTCCTTCATGCCGAGCTGCTCCCGGCTGGCCCAAGCACCATCTTCTTACCTGTCGCTTTCAAAGTCACCATTGCCCTCAACAACTTCTCCTTCGCATCCTTCCAGGGTGCCACTGTGGACATCGCCGACGTCTCTCAGTCATCTGCACAAAAGAGTCTTGCAAATACACCTACACCTACTCTGCAGTGACACAATGGGTGGCATCAGTTGTGGGTCTTCATTGTGATCCTCAGGAAAGGGCATTATTGCACAAACCAGACAAGATTCGCAAAGACGTGGCAGTAGTGGTGACAATATAATATGTAATGTGAGTTAATCAGAAATTAAATATAGGTAAAAACCATGACAAACCCTCAAACACCCTTGTGCATCCCCTTCATGCTCACGACACGTTTGCCTTACGCTGCCTACTGCACATATGTGATGCATGCCCTGTGGCTGCAGCACAGGCAGTGGCAGGTTGAATGAGGCTGACCGTGAAAGAGATGCATGAGAGGGTGAGTATGAGATAGAGCCATGAGATTGTATGAGGATTGGGTTGAGCGGTAGTGGCAGGATGAGTACTGGCGAGGTGAGTAAGTGCAGGTAAGATGAGGATGAGCTTTGAATGGTTGTGAGGAGTGATGTGACAGAGTAGTTTTGGCAGTGCAGAAGGAGATGTGGGGTGGGGGCGGTGATGTGGCAGATGGAGTGTAGGGGAATGAGTAAGTGTACTCACTTCGGCTGACCTACTTTAGTAATTGAAGCGCCTCCTGCACTGTATGCAGGTGCGCGATATGTTGGTGGTGCAGGTGACCTCTTCTGCCACCTCGAGCCAGGTCTTCTTGGTGGCAGAGGCAGGCCACTTCCTCCCGCCCACCGGGGGGGAAGATCTCTGTCCTCCCCCTCCTCCTCACCCCATCCAATAATACCTGGAGTGAGGCATCATTAAACCTGGGAGCAGCCTTCCCCCTGGGCTGCTCCATGCTGTAATTTTGCCTATTTTCTGCAGCATCAGTCAGTGGAGGACTGCCCCTTTAAACAGGGCTCCTCCAGTTGACAGCCTATGCTGCGCATGCGCAGTCCGCCCGCTGCGCAGCTTTCCAGCGCGAAACCAGGAAGCACAGGTAAGTGGCTGCAATTAGCCTGCGATTCCGTGCGGAGCACCCCGATTTCACTGGGCGCATTACCCACGCGCCCAGTCGACCCCCCGCTGCCAACCCGCCGCCCTCCTAATATCGGGCCCTATAGGTCCAAACCTACATCCCGCCACACACGGGTACCAGACATTGGTGCCCCAATTTACAACCCCACTATACTGCTTGTAAAATGATATTCTTTAAGATAAATGACCAATGGCAAAGATTTAATTTGCAATTACTGAATCCCTCAAAGAAATCATAATGGTCAAATATTTCAAATCTTGTATATATGAGTCTTATTGCCACTTTTATTGCTGAGATGAGGCTGCCCATTAAATCTCAGCTGTACCTTGTGCATTCATTTTCAACTCATAACATAATTTCATGAAACAGTTTTATGGGGAAAATGTCATGAGTTTAACAACTAAATGAAAGGCATGACAGAGATTCATAAATTAGAAAAACAGCTTGTTTGAAAAGATGGGAGCAACATCATTTTCACAATTGGATTGTAAAATGTGTATTTAGAATTCTGAACTTCAGAACATTAGATTTTAATAATGGACCAATTAATTACTGAAATTTAAAATGCATATGGCTGGATCAAAGATATTTTCGGGGGGGGGGGGTGATCAATTAGGTTTAACAGTTGAGTTTGTTTCCCATTCAGATGGCCAAGCAACTAGTGTCAGGTTTAACTAAAATTGGAACTTCACTAGGTCAGTGCCAAAGGGAATATAGAATAGTATCTATATAGAATAGTAATAATTGTACAAAAAAAAGTTTCCCAGTTTCTATCTGTGATTTCCCACACATAGGTTAGATAGGGTAGAGGGTAGATTTTCACTTCGTGCGATAGGTGTAAAACGGGTGATAATGAATCGGCAGCCCGTTTTACATCTCTCCAGATTTTTATTTCCATTGAAGTCAAATTGTACCCCATTGAGTTCCCAATCTCAAGCATGTTGCTAGCTGGAGGTGTAAGTCAGGTGATTCCCCAAAAGGAATAATTACAGACTGACATTGGTCGTAGCCTTTCACAGGGATGTACCAAGAGGAGAGCAAAAAAAATGTGGAAAACTGCATTCAGGGAAATTGTTTCCATGACAGGAACCTCAGCTCAGAGACTTTATGGCACCAATTTTAATTGCCCGTACCTGGCAGAAACTGGGCTGGGGGAGTTGGGGGGGGGCGGGGGTAGTTAAAATAACGCAAATCACTGACCGCTTCCTTCCCGATATTAACCTACTCTTTCGTGCAGGCAGACCGGACACCCGCATGAAGGAAGCTGGGTCCTGCTTTAAATGTGCAGATCGGATCCGATGATGTCATCAGGACCCGATTTTCAATTTCAACCGGGGGGGTGGGGGGCACGTGAGAAAGAGAGAGATGCAGTGTTGGCTCTCTCGTCAGGCAAACCTGTCGAAAAAAGGATCCTGGGCTAGAAGAGGTCCATAAGGTAAGTTTTAAAGTTATATTTCAGGCCTCAGTTGCACCAGGCTACACCCCTCCCGATCATGACCAGATCCCTTCCCCCCCTCCCGATTATACTCCGATCCCTCCCACCACATCGCCCCACTTCCAATCTGTCACACTGCCTCTCTCCCACCCTGATCATGGCGAGTCTTCCCCCCCCCACCACCACTAACTGCTGGGGACCTTTCCCATGGGTCCCCGGCTGCAGCCTCCTGCCTCAAATTGCCATTACCGCCCGCCAGCCAGGTAGTCACTCTAACCGGTTGTTAGGCAGGACTCTGGATAGATTTATTTAAATGAGGCCCTGCCGTTAGGATCGGCAGGGCCTCCATGTCCTCGGCCGTACCATGTTTCCTTCCCGCCATCGGGCTCCCCCGCACCTTTTCTGCCTTCCCTCCCCACCGCCCCCCACCCCCCGTGAAAATCGAGGCCCTTATGTCTCTTGGCAATATGCTGTCGGAAGTTAGCTCTGTATATTTAAAAGCAAGATACCAGACTGGTAGCAAGCCTTAGCAAACAGAGGACATACAGCTGCTAGTTACAGGTAACCCTGCCCTGATTAATGAGTAGCAAATTTGCTCAATGGCTATGTTGGTCAGATTCATGAGTGGTATAAAACTTCCTGAAACTTAATCTGTAGGATTCGTCTCATAGGACAATCCTGTCATCCCAGGAATCAATCTAGTAAACCTTTGTTGCACCCCCTCTAAGTCAAGTATGACCTTCCTTATGTAAGGAGACCAAAACTGTACACAGTACTCCAGATTACAGGAAGTAGTGAGTTTTAAAAGGCTGAAGATTATGGGAGGAAAGAAAGGTGTTCCACGCGTTTGAGGTGCTGGGAAAGAATGGGATAGAGTAGGACACCGTGCAACGAATCTTGATTACATTCCAGAGGGACTGTGAGGAGGAGAAAGTGTGTCGGATGGCAAATTTGGAACTCAGAGGATTGAGAAAGGAAAGTTCAAAGGAGCACTGACTATAGGCAAGGAAAGTTGCAACTAGTTATTTAACATTAACGTTGGTGCGGGTGCAGAAACAGAAACTCAAGCAATACTGTTTACTGCAATTAGCCATTAGATCGGTTACTTTATTGCACATGAAAAGCAAATAATGCCATCTGGTTTAATTTTTTTTTCTGATCCGGAAAAACCTACTGACATAAAGTGTCATAAGTATATCTGGAACAAACAGAAAAATGGAAGACATCAGTTGGAATGTCTTGTAGTTAGCAAGTGCTTCTTGACTAGAGATTTTTATCCTTGGTCACAAAGTAAACCCTTGGGCTGATCCACAATGGGTTTCTCAGTAATATCCTTGAGGGGTGAAATTGCGGTCAGGATCTAACCATTCTATACAAACCATATGCACTTAATGGCAGCCTAATGTCAACAGAAGTGCCATACAAAAACAAACAAAAGCACATCAAAATGGCTTAGCACAGGGCCATAAACATACTTGTGTTGTTGAAATGGTAACATTACTTTACTTTATTATATCACTTAAACCCATTTAAAAACTAAAGGTAAAAGCGGTTAAGTTGCACAGATGAGATTTTATTCTTGGATATAAATGTGTGCTGATAGAGGTTTCAGTATTGGGCATTTTGTCATGCTATTGCTAACATTTTACATCAGTCCTTTGGGGGGGGTTACAGGAAACTGCATTAATTCATAAATAAAGAGACCTTTTAACATTATTACAATATTAAATAATTCATTAAACAGCAGCTGATTAGGTCCAGGCCAATACACTCCTTTATTGCTTGTACAATGTATCATGTCTCCCTGGTACTGCATCGATGTGGAGATGCCGGTGATGGACTGGGGTTGACAATTGTAAACAATTTTACACCAAGTTATAGTCCAGCAATTTTATTTTAAATTCACAAGCTTTCAACTTCCACTTCTAGCACCTTTATGGTATGACCAGAAACAAACTTTGGTTAGTTTGGCTCAGATATCTTAAGTTGAGGAACCTTGGGTGGTACAGTGAGTTAGTGCAGTCGCCATTCAGCTCTGAGACTCCACTGAAACTATTTTAACCAGCTACATTGAAAAAGGAATAAACTTAGTGCACTTTGCTGTATAAGGTAAGCTAGATTCAAATCCAGCCCGAGTTGATAGAATAAGAGTTCATTCTCTCTGTCAGCTGTAATGGGCTTGAACAAAATTAGTTTGCACATTATCAATCCAGTTCCTAGCACATAACTATCTGCAATCCAACACACATCCCAGAATGCTTAATCTGCATCTTGCCTGTGCTATACTGGTGCACTTGATGCTGAGCTGGATAAGCAATGTAAAAAAGTGTTCCATTCTCCAGCATTACAATTAAATAAAAATCAATCAAAGTTTAAAAAGTAAATGGAGATTTACACAGAAACTCATTGACCCCAGAAACTCCAGTAAAGATTTGTTGAAACAGTCACATGGGGCCTGCAATTCAGTCACACAGGGTCAGTTGCTTTTAGAATTTAGGTCCTTGTAATTTCAAACACATGGTAGAACTCACACATAGAGAGTTTTAATTTGCACCTTAATACAATTTAAAGGGAATGTTTCATTGTCATTCTTTTAAAATGAAATTGGTAATGTATCTTTAATTCAAATGCGTATTTGATTTTGTTTGTCTATTTCTGTGGATGTTTTGAATATTTAAGCTAAGTGCTGGTGATCATCAGGGGTACTGACTTGGTGGACTTAATGATTCAGAAAAAAGAAGGGGCTCAACCAACATTAAGTGACACTATCATTACCACTTGCCTGGATGAGTGCAGCTCCAACAACACTCAAGAAGCTCGACACCATCCAGGACAAAGCAGCCCGCTTGATTGGCACCCCATCCACCACCCTAAACATTCACTCCCTTCACCACCGGCGCACTGTGGCTGCAGTGTGTACCATCCACAGGATGCACTGCAGCAACTCGCCAAGGCTTCTTCGACAGCACCTCCCAAACCCGTGACCTCTACCACCTAGAAGGACAAGGGCAGCAGGCACATGGGAACAGCACCACCTGCACGTTCCCCTCCAAGTCACACACCATCCCAGCTTGGAAATATATTGCCGTTCCTTCATCGTCGCTGGGTCAAAGTCCTGGAACTCCCTTCCTAACAGCACTGTGGGAGAACCTTCACCACACGGACTGCAGCGGTTCAAGAAGGCGGCTCACCACCACCTTCTCAAGGGCAATTAGGGATGGGCAATAAATGCTGGCCTTGCCAGCGACGCCCACATCCCATGAACAAATAAAAAAAAAGTGTTTTGGTTTCAGTGGTATGAAAGTTCCTTTTGACCCATATACCATTATAGTATTGCTGCTTTATAATATAATATAATATAAAAAGAGAGTTCCGAAGAAAAGATTACCTCTTTAAATATGTAAACTAGCCTATATGCAGTCTGGACCCAATCGTGATCATTACTGTGAAATGTAACCATGATGAAGATGATAGTTGTCCAAGCTTTGAGTTTTTCATAAACTCTTTTCTTCAAAATTTCGAGTATTCTTATCCTCTCCAACAACCATTTCCTTCTAAATTCATCCTTATCTCCAGTAGACATAGTTTAGACCTGTCATTCTAAATTGAATCTTCACTTACTCAATGCCCATGGCCTTTGAGAAGAAACTGGGTGCAAAGGGTAAACCCACTGAAAGTACAAATTCATGCTGCTGAAGCTTATGGGCTCAGTACAGGAATGAAAACTGGCCCCAATTTGTATCTGCTGACAAAAAATAAGATTGTGCACAAATAAATGTGCTAAACGTGTATTCCAACTCACAGGGAAGTTTAGCCCAATATTGCTCGGCATATTTCCCGAGTGAGGTAAAGTTACCAATTATTCTGATTCATTGCAAAAAGTCGTGGGACTTCGCCTGATTGGAGTGAGGACCAGGCACTTCGATTTAATTTAGAATGAATTTCTGCCTTACTTGGGTAAAGCACAGACAGACTGTTTTGATTGATTGTAAAACATGTTTTACTTGACTGCATAAGGAGCAGGCTACATTTAATGTACTTACATTTAGAGAATTTTGTACTCATTTTGAATTTTTTAATAAGTTAGCCTGTCAGAAACTGCAGGGCAGGCTGCCAAAGTGCAGATTTAAAAAGCAAAAATACGTAAGCCAGCCTGACCTCAGTTTGATTGACTTGAGTGTGAAGCACATTTAGGTGCATGCTGTGGTTTTATATTTATTTATTTTTGGAGGAGTGGTTAATCTACACTAAACTCGTAATGTATTTTCATTGTATACCTTTACACCTACACAATTTACACATTACACAAAGACTGAAAAATGAACAAATGGCAAGGTCCACCCTCAGCGTGAGTAACAACAGTAACATTGTTGATAATGATGATGATGAATATACAGACATCAGTGGGACTTGGGCTGCAGCAAATCAGCTTACAGCACTCCTAGATTTTTTCATTATGTTTTTCTTTAAAACTGCACCTTCCCATTAAACCCTTCATTGTTTTCCTGCATGCAGCCATAAGTGAAAACACTTCAATAATAGAGTACAAGCATTAAAATTACTAGGATATTTTGCTGGATGTTAAAGAAACACAATTTGTTTAATCAGTCCAAAGTGTAACTTTAGTGTGACACTTTACTTGGTACGCTATTTAGAATCAGGAAACATGAAGCAACCATTTTGCAATTGGCAGAATTAGAAAACAACTAGGAGCCACACCCTATTAATTTGACACTTTTGCCATTTGCCCTCCTGTGATTGTGACTACATTCTTCCCATATATAGATATACATCTATACATATAGATATACATCTATATATGCACACACATGTACTCTCACACTCTCCCTCCCTCCACACACATAATAGTAAAGGCAAGATGCTTTATTTTCACCTCCAACAGACCAAAGGGTAATTTTAACTGTGTGATAGTGTAAACGGGTGTCAGTGAATTGGTTGCCTGTTTTACATCTCTCCCAATTTTTATTTCCATTGAAGTCAAGAATGAGCAAAATAGAAACATTCAACTTTAGAAAGACAGATTTAGATGGGATAAGGAAACTGGACTTGACAACACCGTTAGAGGGGAGAATGGATTAAAAGTGGATCATGTTTATAACTATTGGGCCATTAGTAGGATGTCACAGGGATGAGTACTGGGCCATTGCTGGGCTGAAAACACGTGGGCCATCCATCCCAACTTATGTGCAGGGGTAGCAAATATACTGATGGAATTCTTTTCTGTGTTCACTGAGGAGACGATGGACAGTTTTCTTATTACAGAAGTTGAATTTCCAGGAGGATAGAGGATGTAATAAAAACAATAGAAATTTCAGAAATGGCAGTCATTGATAGGTTGAGAAAGTTAAAGGAAGAAAAAGCAACAGGTTAGGATGGACTTTACACAAGGGGTGGCTAGAAAAATCTGTCAGGTCATTGCCACTTTCTTTAGGGAATCCTTAGAAATGGGAATAGTGCATGATGCTTGGTAAGAGGTTGATATAATATCAATCATTTAAAAGATACATAGGGATAACATCTGTTGTGGATATGGTATTAAATGATATCCTGCAAGAAGGGATAATGAAATAGCTTGATAGATATGGTAAGAGGGAGTCAGCATGGATTTATGGGAAGTAGGTCTTACCTAACAAATTTATTGGGGTTCTTTGAGGAAATGGCAGACCTTGTTCCCAATGGAAATACTGTGGATGAAATATATTTAGATTTCAGTTTTTGATACCTTGCCACACAAGTGATTAGTCCACATTAGGAAGGCAAGCTTCTAAGATGGATTGAAAATTAGCTAAAGCAGGGAAATCAAAGGATGTTTATGAATGGGGCTGCATCGACATGGCAATGGGCCATTAGTGGGATGTCACAGGAATCAATGCTGGGCCATTGTCGTTCACAGGACAAATACATGATTTGGAGCTGGACAAACACAAAGCTATCAGAGTTTGGAGCTGGACAAACACAAAGCTGTCGGAGTGGGGCATACAGTAGGGAAGAAGCAAAGCAAATACAAAGAGATCTGGATAGGTTGCAAAAGTGAGTTGCAGATTACCTCTTTCAGATGAGACATTAAGCCAAGGCCTCTTTTACGCCTGCTCTTTCAGGTGGACGTAAAAGATCCCATGCATGATTCGAAGAAGAGCAGGGGAGTTCATCACTCAACCAACATTACTAAAACAGATTATCTGGTCATGGTAAAGGGTAAAGGGCAGAGACGAGGAAGAATTTTGAAGTGTGTTCAGGAGAACTTTCTTGATCAGTATGTTTCCGGCCCAATGAGGAAGGAGGCATTGCTGCATCTGGTTCTGGGGAATGAGGTGGATCAAGTGGAGCAGGTGTCGGTAGGGAAACATTTAGGGAACAGTGATCATAGTATCATAAGGTTTAGATTAGTTCTGGAAAATGACAAGAAGCAATCTAGAGTAAAAATACTTAATTGGAGGAGGGCCAATTTCAGTGGGTTGAGAACGGATCTGGCCGGGATAAACTGGAATCAAAGATTGGCAGGCAAAACTGTAATTGAACAATGGGCAGCCTTTAAAGATGTTTCGGGTACAGTCTTGGTACATTCCCACGAGGGGGAAAGATAGGGCAACTAGAGCCAGAGCTCCCTGGCTGATAAAAGAGATAGAGAGTAAGATGAAGCAGAAAAAGGGGGCATATGACAGATGTCAGGTTGATAATACCAGTGAGAGCCAGGCTGAATATAGGAAGTTCAGAGGGGAAGTGAAAAAGGAAATAAGAGGGGCAAAGAGAATTGACTGGCAACTAACATAAAAGGGAATCCAAAATCTTCTATAGGCATGTAAATAGTAAACAGGTAGTAAGAGGAGGGGTGGGACTGATTAGGGATCAAAAAGGTGACTTACGCATGGAGGTAGAGAGCATGGCTGAGGTACTAAATGAGTACTTTGCATCTGTCTTTACCAAGGAAGAAGATGTTTCCAAAGTCACAGTAAAAGAAGAGGTAGTTGAGATACTGGGCGGGCTAAAAATTGCTAAACAGGAGGTACTAGAAAGGCTGTCTGTACTTAAAGTAAATAAGTTACCAGGTCAGAATGGGATGCATCCAAGGTTGCTGAGGGAAGTAAGGGTGCAAATTGCAGAGGTATTGGCCATAATCTTCCAATCATCCTTAGATATGGGGGTGGTGCCAGAGGACTGGAAAATTGCAAATGTTACACCCTTATTCAAAAAGGGGTGTAAGGATAAACCTGGCAACTACAGGCCAGTCAGTTTAACCTCAGTGATGGGGAAACTTTTAGAAATGATAATCCGGGACAGAATTAACAGTCACTTGGGCAAGTGTGGATTAATTAAGGCAAATCGTGTTTAACTAACTTGATAGAGTTTTTTGACAAGGTAACAGAGAGGGTTGATAAGGGCAATGCGGTTAATGTGGTGTATATGTACTTCTAAAAGGCATTTGATAAAGTGCCATAAAATAGGCTTGTCAGCAAAGTTGAAGCCCATGGAATAAAAGGTGCGGTGGCAGCATGGATATGAAATTGGCTAAGTGATAGGAAACAGACAGTAGTTGTGAATGGTTGTTCTTCAGATTGGAGGAAGGTATACAATGGTGTTCCCCAGGGGTCCGTACTAGGACCATTGCTTTTTTTGATATATATTAATGACTTGGACTTGGGTGTACAGGGCAAAATTTCAAAGTTTGCAGATGACACAAAACTTGGAAGTGTAGTGAACATTGAGGAAAAGAGTGATAGAGGACAAAGACAGGCTGGTGGAATGGGTGGACACGTGGCAGATGAAATTTAATGCCTAGATATGCAAAGTGATACATTTTGGTAGGAAGAACGAGGAGAGGCAATATAAACTAAATGGTACAATTCTAAAGGGGGTGCAGGAACAGAGAGACCTGGAGGTATATGTACATAAATCACTGATGGTGGCAGGGCAGGTTGAGAAAGCGGTTTAAAAAGCAAACAGGATCCTGGGCTTTATAAATAGAGGCATAGAGTACAAAAGCAAGGAAGTTATGATGAACCTTTATAAAACACTGGTTTGGCCACAGCTGGAGTATTGTGTCCAATTCTGGGCACCACACTTTAGGAAGAATGTGAAGGCCTTAGAAAGGGTGCAGAAAAGATTTACTAGAACACGGGTTCGACAGGCTGAATGGCCTCCTTCTGTGCTGTAACCATTCTATAATTCTATGATTCTATTTTCTCATTGATAATTATGGGACCTTGCTGTGCACAAATTGGCTACTGTGTTTCCTACATTACAAGAGTACTTCATTAGCTGTAAAGCGCTTTGGGACATCCTAAGGTTGTGAAAGGTGCTATAAAAATGCAAGTTCTTTCTTTCTTTAGATAAATAGAAGGAAATGAGACTAGTAGTGAAATTATAAACTGAATGGTTCTGGCTTAGAACTCAACATAGGAGAGGAAGTTGGGGTGTATGGTCGATAGTTCAATGAAACCAACAGTGCAGTGCGCAGAAATAGTAACAAAAGCTACTAAGATGTATAGGCAGAGGAACTGAGCACAAATCCCAGCAGATGATAACGAGTCTGCAAAAGATATTGTGTGACCTGGAGTACCGTGTACAATTCTAGGTGCTGTACTACAGCAAGGATATCAAGGCATTGGGGGCAGCGCAGAAAACAGTTACCAAATTAATACCCTAGTTTTAACCATCTGAACTTGAGGAGAGGTTGAAGAGCCTGGGATTGTTTACTCTGTAGAAGAAAGGGCTCAGGGGAGATATTATTCAATTATTCAAGATTTTTAAGGAAATAGATAAATTGATCCCTGATAATATGTTTGAGATTGCCACAAGTTCTACAACTAAGGCACATGGGCTTAAGCTTAGCTGAGAGAAGGTAAACAGTTTAGATTTAACTACTTAACACAGAAGATGGCAATGGACTGCTCCGGTAGGCAAATAATATTGAATAAATTATGGGAAAATAAGATAAAAGTATTTGAGATATTCATTTTTGGAACTGAGCCAATGGCCATTCTGGGCCTGAACTTTCTTATGTTCCTAAATATTCATTTTCAAAGAGTAGGGTTGCTGATCTAGAATTGGTTGTGGTATCTAATTTGTTTTCCTGTCATCTAAGTTGTAAGTCCAGAAACAGTTTAGCTACTATTGCTTGTTAGGGTCAATGTCACCCAGCAGCAGGTCATGTGCGTCATAGTACCTCAGCAAAATATATCCTCATTTTCTCCTTTGTTCTGTCTCAATAGATGGAGTCTCTATTATCTGCAGTCCAAATATCTGCCAGAATGTAAGGGACAAACCAATGTACGAGATAAGATATTGCCTTGTTTCACAGCCTGATAACAATCTCCTCCTGATTGATAAATTAACCTTACAGCCCAAGAAAGATTAAATTCATTTTGTTAGTCATAGCGTACTTGTTTTCATTCCATTATCCTGCAAAGGAGCCCTTTCTGTATTGGTAAATAATGAAAGTTACATTATATATGTATTTTAATCTTTATTTCAACTCTCCGACCTTTCATCAATTCTATAGATTCATGATTGAACCTTTATCTCCTATTTATCTATGTATCACCCATTCAATGGATTTACCATGAATCCATTCTATTTATATATCGGTTCATCTATGTTTCTTATAGCCATTCTCTGCATCCACCATTTATCTCTTCTATCCATTCACCTAATATCTGTCTTACATCACTCTATGTATCTACTATTCACCCTTTCCATCTACATACCTTACTTTATTGTTAGATTTCGTTACCAATACTAGTTCTTTCTCATGCTAAAAGGGTAAGGGATAAGCTAGCTTAATTTAAATGTGTGCAGCAAAAGTAACTGCAGGCAGGACCTCAGTTTAATATGAGAGACAGTACCTCCAACAGAGCAGTACTCCAATAATACTGTACTGGAGTGTCAGCCTATATTACGTACTCAATGTTCTGGAATGGGGCTTGATCCCATAACCTAATGTCGCAGCAGTGAGTGTGTTACCACTAAGCCAAGGCTGACACAAAGAGCAGGGTTGCACAATACATGGTATAATCACTCATATTGTTATAAACATCACGGGCTGGATATTGCTATAAAAATAATGGTGAGCGCTTTAATGTGCAAATCGGAAAGCAACTAAACGCGGAAATTTGGAAGTTGCTCTCCGAGATGCGATGCTCCTCCAAAAGCTGCGTGAAAACGACATCTCACTGTCTGGCTCCCCGTTGGCGTGAAGTTCCTGTACTGACGTCGCAGAACTTACACTTCGCTGTTATTGATGATGCTTCAACTGATTGATTAAGGAGATACACAGCAACTTGCTCTGTTCACACAGGTCCCAGATGCCCTGTAGAGGGCGCAGTGCTTTTTGGACCTCTAATTTCCAGGAACTTGCCGTGCAAAGGCTTATAGAAAGTCTCTGGGCAAGTGCAAGTCTTATGAACTGCAAAATCCAGCTCAATGTCTTCTGACTTACTGTGAACACTGCAACAGGAGATCTGCTAGTTTATTTTTATCTGCTCAGAAGTGCCAGTGTTGAAAGAAATCATTGAATCATAGAATGATACAGTACAGAAAGAGGCCATTCGGCCCATCGTACCTGTGCCGGCTCTTTGAAAGAATCATAGAATGGTTACAGCACAGAAAGAGGCCTTTCGGCCCATCGAGCCCATGCCAGATCTTTGTATGAGCAATCCAGTTAGTCCCATTCCCCCGCTCTTTCCCCGAGCCCCGCAAATTTTTTCCCTTCAAATGTTTATCCAATTCCTTTTTGAAAACCACAATTGAATCTGCTCCCACCACCCTTTCAGGCAGTGCATTCCAGATCATAACTATTCATATCACCTTTTGTTCTTTTGCCAATCACCTTAAATCTGCGCCCTCTGGTTCTTGACCTTTCTGCCAATGGGAACAGTTTCTCTTTATTTACATTATTTAAACCCTTCATGATTTTGAACACTTCTATCGATTCTCCTCTTAAACTTCTCTGCTCTAAGGAGAACAACCCCAGCTTCTCCAGTCTATCCATGTAACTGAATTCACTCATCCCTGGAACCATTCTAGTAAATCTTTTCTGCACGCTCTCTAAGGCCTTCACATCCTTCCTAAAGAGCTACCAATTAGTCCCACTCCCCTGTGCTTTCCCCATAGCCCTACAAAATTTCCCCCTTCAAGTATTTATCCAATTCCCTTTTGAAAGTTATTATTGAATCTTCTTCCACCACCCTTTCAGGCAGTGCATTCATTCTTTTCCTGTATATGTGTTTTTCTCATCTCCCTTCCATTTGTTCTGTTCCTTTTTAAATGCTGTTCATCTGTAATATCTGTCAGTTCTGACAAACAGTTCACACTCAAAACATTAACTCATTTGTTCTCTATACAGATGCTGCCTGAATGTATCCAGCATTTTTGGTTTTTGTTTCAGATTCCCAGCATCTGTGCTATTTTACTTTTTGTTCACACATTTTTTCTGTTTTGTTTCTTTTGACAGGAGGTACTGCTTGAAGGGAGCTCACTGAAAATGAGGCATTTTTACTAACATGCATGTGACAAAATATGTCTGTATTGGATCATCTATTCACTTCTTTATTATTGGCCACAGTTCACAGGGCTGTTTCTGCAATGTTACAGGTTGCAATGCAAAAGGGGTCACTTCAGATTATTTATTCCTTAGAAGCATTGCTTTACACCTTTCTATTCAGATGCCGTTCTGTTAAGTATGGTCATCTTAACACCTTGGTCAAGCACAGACAGAGAGAGTGACGTTTTTGTACTTGGATGGGTTTTGCACCTAACAGAAGAGGATTGATTGTTAACATATTTAAATAACCAAGCTATTCAATTCAAAACTATTAACCAGTAGGAGGTCTAGATCCACAGTGTTTGAATATTGTGAGTGGCAGTCAATCTAATGTAATTTTGGGAAATTCAGTTTTTAATGGGCTTCATTCCTGAAATATCTTCAAAAGATTGTTAATGGTGTATTTGTGACTGACTTTTTCTCAGTCAGTACTCAATTTGAGGTCAACAAGGAGACGCTATGGCAGCATGGCCCTAAAAATGACTGACCGTGTTTCAAGGGCCAATTTTATGTTGGAAGGTAATAGGGAAGCATTTTGTTGTCTTAGCAAAGTTTGTAGATTGCTGTAAATATATTCATTGCTCTGAATAATGTTCATTTAACTGTTTAATGAAGAAAGAGATAACTTGCATTTATATAGCACCTTTCACAACCTCAGGACATCCCAAAGCTCTTCACAGCCCCAATGAGGTACTTTTGAAGTGTAGTCACTGTTGCAATATAGGAAAATGTGGCAGCCAATTTGCACAGAGCAGGATGCAATGAGATAAATAACCAGATAATCTATTTTCGGTGGTGTTGGTTGAGGGATAAATGTTGGCCAAAACGCCAGGAGAACTCCCTTGGTCTTAATCAAATAGTGCCATTGGATCTTTTACGTCCTCCCTCAGTACTGCACCAAAGTTAAATGTGTTGGTTTATAGCCTGAGCCTCAGTCTGATAGCGTGTATATTCTTCTGCCTCCCGAAGAAAAGGACATCATGTGGTGGCGTGTGTATATTCCAGTAAGCCAAAATACAGTGGCAAGGGCTCTGTTTGCTTGTAGGATCTTATTATATTTATCTAGATATTGGGCAGTTAAAGACACACCCCGGATCAAAGAGGAGATAAATTCTGCTCATGGGAGTGGTCACTGATGCTGAACCCAAGTAGTTTAGTGTAAAAGCCCCAAAAAATACAACAGCATATTATACAGTCCGCTACTATCAGTAAAGACTCAGAAATAGCCTTGGCCTCAATATTAAATTAAGCTCTTTCTTCATTGATCAAACTGCTGCTTACTTGGAGCTAGTTAATTTTGTTTTCATCTAAAGATGCATTTGTAGCATTGGTGTGGTGTTTTTGCTTTTCACCAACTCTAAAGTTTTGTCGTCTAAGTCTGGAACCGATCTGACTCTGGAGCAAAACAGAGTGAGAATTCCTGAAGTAGATATGAAGTGAATGTTACCATTATAATGAAAATGCATCTTAAATAAATTACTGATTAGAATGTATCAAACGTATCATGTAGAGTTGTTTAAAGTTACATTAACCCTTAGACAGATTATAGATGTAGAAATACAAAGTCCATTATCCATGCTTGAATTTCTGTAATTACTACATCCTGTTCAATTTTCTTCCAAATATTATTCAAACTTTATTGCAGTTGTCTATTTGCTAATGCCCTCAATTCTGGATTGACAAACAGAACAATTAGTTGATAGATAATTAAGAAAACAAAAAAGCTTTGGAAAAGGGATAATACAGCTTCACAATTGCACTCCAATATTAACATTCCAGTATGGTGGATCTAACACAGATCTAAAAGTAATTTAAATTTAAATCTAGCTTTTTTAAAAAAACACATGGAGGATTACAAACTATAAAAAGTTCAATGTATTGTATTTAATCTCTGAACCACTAAATTTCTGTCTTCTAAATTTGTGTATAACGCTTTTTGTCACCCCAAGCAAATTCATACCATCTATACTGAGTAGTGACAACACTGACTAGTGACTCAAAGATGTGGACATTTTTAAAGTAGTGGACAGGGAATGTCTATGGATGTTGTTTATATGGACTTTCAGAAGGCATTTGATAAAGTCCCTCATAAGGTTGAAGCTCATGGAATTTAGAAAATCAAGGGGTGATTTGATCGACGTTTTCAAGATATTAAGGGGAACAGATAGGGTAGATAGAGAGAAACTATTTCCACTGGTAGGGGAATCTGCGACTAGGGGACATGGCCTAAAAATTAGAGCCAGGACTTTCAGGAGTGACTTTCAGGAAATATTTCTATGCACGAAGGGTGGTAGAAGTTTGGAACTCTCTTCCACAAACGGCAGTTGATGCTAGCTCAATTGTTAATTTTAAATCTGAGATTGATAAATTTTTGTTAACCAAGGGTATTAAGGGATATGGGGCAAAGGCAGGTATATGGAGTTAGGTCACAGATCAGGCATGATCTCATTGAATGGTGGAACCGGCTCGAGGGGCTAAATGGCCTATTCCTGTTCCTATGTTCCGAGATGTAAACCCTTTTTGCCACATATCTTCCTGGTATTAACCTTTTCTTCCAGGATTTTCTAAAATGCTTTCTGCATTTGGACAAACTTAAGTAACTTGCAGGATGAGTTAATTCCACTTGGACATAAGAGCGTAAGAACATAAGAAATAGGAGCAGGAGTAGGCCATACGGCCCCTCAAGCCTGCTCCGCACTTGCAGCTTTTGTCGTTCCGACAAACTCTTTCACTTCAGAGCACCAAAGCTGTGCCTGGTGCATTGAGCCTAATGATGCCTTCAATATTTCCCATTGGTTCCTCACTCCTTAGGTCATTGGCAATTGTTTTCAACTATATTTCTAGCAACAACACTATTAAGAAACCTATAAGGATCCTTAGAGAAACAAAAGCACTAAATGCTGGAAACATACAGCAAGTCACTCAGCATCTGTGGAGAGACCAGACAAGCTAACATTTTGGATGCAGACCCTTCTTCAGAACTCGAACATAAGAGACAAACAGGCATATTGATAGACAGAGGAAGGGCAGGGGGGATTTCTAGATATATTTTTTTTTAAATAGGCAAACCCAAAGAGGAAGATGATGATGAGTGGAAGATTTAGCAAATCATCTCAGTCAAGTAATGGACAGAAGCATTAAGGTATTAAGTTTGCAGATGACACCAAGATTGGTGGCATTGTGGACAGTGAAGAAGGATATCCAGGATTGCAACGGGATCTTGATAAATTGGGCCAGTGGGCCAATGAATGACAGATGGAGTTTAATTTAGATAAATGTGAGGTGATGCATTTTGGTAGAATACTGTGTACAGTTCTGGTCACCTTATTATAGAAAGGATATTATTAAACTAGAAAGAGTGCAGAAAAGATTTACTAGGATGCTACCGGGACTTGATGGTTTGACTTATAGGGAGAGGTTGGATAGACTGAGACTTTTTTCCCTGGAGAGTAGGAGGTTTAGGGGTGATCTTATAGAAGTCTATAAAATAATGAGGGGCATAGATAAGGTAGATAGTCAAAATCTTTTCCCAAAGGTAGGGGAGTCTATAACGAGGGGGCATAGATTTAAGGTGAGAGGGGAGAGATACAAAAGGGTCCAGAGGGGCAATTTTTTCACTCAAAGGGTGGTGAGTGTCTGGAACGAGCTGCCACAGTCAGTTTTATAGAGGCGGGTACAATTTTGTCTTTTAAGAAGCATTTGGACAGTTACATGGGTAAGATGGGTATAGAGGGATATGGGCCAAGTGCAGGCAATTGGGACTAGCTTAGTGGTATAAACTGGGCGACATGGACATGTTGGGCCGAAGGGCCTGTTTCCATGTTGTAAACTTCTATGATTCTATGATTAAGTAAAGGATGTGTAAATAGCTAAGGAAATGGGAGGCCTGGGAAATGCAAGAAAATGGGAGAGATGGAAAACAAAGAAAACCCGGGAGGCAAAAATGATTCATATAAATTGCTGTCTTACACGAAAGGAGTGTCTATGGCCAGGGGAAGGTGCTAGGGGAAGGGTAGCTAGAAGTAGAGGTGGTGATAGGGTGCACCACGCTGCCACAGAGGGAATAGAACCTTTGGAAAGGAGAAGAGAGGGGGGGAGAGTAAGATCCATTTGGTGTTGAGATCAAGTTGTAGGTGACATGAATGGTGGAAGGTGAACTGGCAAATGTGGAGGCTGGTGGGGTAGAAGGTGAGGACTGGGAGACTGTCACAGTTGTGAGATGAGGAGATGGGGGGTCAGGATCTTTAGAGAATGCCTTTGTCCTTTGCATTTATTTTAGGATATTCTGCAGTTTTGTGATAATGACCCGGTATGGAAGAAAGATGTAGCATATTTAATTTACTAATCATATAACCAACACGTGCACTGGAAAAATGCAAACATAAGCTTGGCTTAGCAAGCTGCACCTGACTGACTCTTATGACCAAACTTTAACAGTAAAATGTTAGCACTTGTTATTCCAACAGCAGTTCTCTCAAACCCCCTTCTCAACTTCATAATACTTTTCCTCTGAGGTTTACACTGATCTTCCGCTGAAGTGACAATGAGAGATCGGGAGAACACCTACCTTATAAGGAATACAGACATTACAAGATAAATACAGTTTAAAGAGGCCATTCAACCTTCTTAGCTCATCTATCCACAATAAAGAAAAATTATAATCTCTGTTATTTAATGAATCTTTCTCTTGAATTAGTCTAAGGTTTTCACTTTAATCATTCTACCCATCAGACCATTCCAAGTGTTAATTACTCTGTGTGAAGAAGATTTTTCTGACATCTGTCCTAATTTTTCCTTTCACTAGTTTTAACTTATATCCACTTGTCCTAGGATCCTGGCACGCCTTGAAATAGTGTTCTGGATAAAGTTTATCCATGCTGTTGAGTATCCCATGTACACTTTAATATCCAGGTTGGCTATTATTTACTCTATTGTAGCTTTAATTCAGATGTATGCCAGTGAAATCTGGCAGGAGTTCATATTCATTTTCTTTCCACGTCCCTCCCCATAACAGCACTTTATTCTTTGTGCTCTACCTGGCAGAGCTACTTCTATTAAATCTTAGAATATAAAACATAAGAAAATAAAAATTTCCTCTGAGGTCGTGCACACATAGACAGAAAATACATTTGTGGTTGACTTTCCACGGGATTTCTCCTGGTCATCCGTCATAACTTCACCATAACTTACATCGTTATTATGGGGGTTCCGTGAATCCTCCACCAAAGCTAGAGTGGACGATTGGAAGAACGCCTGTTGAAGGTCAACCCCAATGTCTCAGCATGGAGCTGACTAACTGAAAGCATCCAATATAAGTGAGACAGTTGCTTTAATCCCATTTCAACAATTCCTTATACTGAGCCCAGATTACAGCACCATCAGTGTAATTGAAACATCAAATAATATAAGATTCCCTCCACCATTCCAGCCAGGGGAGAATTAACATCAAACGGCCTAATAAAGGATTTGTAGCAATTATTTAGAAGCCTGCGAAACCTACAACATCAATTACCATTCTAGTTTGGGCAAATTGCCAGTATGACAGATTTTTAATGGGTGAATGATTCATACATTTAAAGGAGTATTCCTGGAAGCCTTATCAAATTATATGTATGATTGTGCCTTAAGCATCTGGAATTTTCTTAAGTTTAAGTTTAACTTTTTTTATGTAATATATCTGCTTTTAGATAGGTTAGACAGATATTTAAAGGGAAGGGAGAATAAAAGGATATGGGAACAGGGCACCTGGAAGATATTTCAGTTCTTCAATGCACAGATTGTGTAGCGGAGTGATTTTGGCCATCACAGAATACCTGCATTGATTTCAAGTGTGGGACAATGGTTATTGAAAAGTCAACTGTGCTTTCCATTAGGAGGGCAATATTTTCTTGTTGGGAGATTTTCTTGTCAGTCAGCAGTTGTTTGGTGTTGAAAACAGGGAACATGAGGCTCAGCAATTAGCACATCAGCATACATGCTTTTTAGACACTACATATGATTGATATAAGCTTCCCTGGAATGTCCCTTTAAACAACAAAATCATTAGCATTGTTTTCAAAATCTTACAAAGCCATGTTTTTAATTCTTCTTGTGGTAAACGTACAAAGGGTCTGCAATTACCTTGTTTTGAAACAAATGCTAGTCATAGCTGTGCTGCACCACAGCACAGTGGAGCATATTTTCTCGTCAAAAAATAAGATAAGTGCCTTACATTGGGTGTGAGGCTGCTCCAGTGACATCACCAACAGAAAGCAGCCTGGAGCAGCTCCATAGTAAACAGTGGAGGAGAGAAGGAGGTGCAACTTCAAATCAGCCAGCCAGCTTCTCCTGTCATCTAACTGAGAAATCATGCTACCAGCTATGAATGCAAGTTTCTAGTCAGTGCCATGGTTTCCTGGAGTCAGATTACTTTGGAAAGGCTGCCAAGCCAAGTTGAAATTGTGTCCGCCATGCTCCCCCCATCCTCCTCCCCCACGTTTCCTATGGAAGCACTGTGGTACATGCTGGAATGCTCCTCATCCACAATCTGGCAGGAAGGGAGGTTTCACCATGCTGATAAGAATCTAGAAAAAGCATTAATCAAATTGCACTTAGAAAACTGGAAAACACTGGTTCGGCCACAGCTGGAGTATTGTGTCCAATTCTGGGCACCACACTTTAGGAAGGATGTGAAGGCCTTAGAGAGGGTGCAGAAAAGATTTACTAGAATGGTCCCAGGGATGAGCGACTTCAGTTATGTGGATAGATGGAGGAGTTGGGGTTGTTCCCCTTAGAGCAGAGAAGATTAAGAGGAGATTTGATAGAAATGTTCAAAATCATGAAGGGTTTAGATAAAGTAAATAAAGAGAAACTGTTCCCATTGGTGGAAGAGTTGAGAACCAGAAGACACAGATTTAAGGTGATTGGCAAAAGAACCAAAGGCAACATGAGGAAAAATGTTTTTACGCAGCAAGTAGTTATGACCTGGAATGCGCTGCCTGAAAGGGTGGTGGAAACAGATTCAATTGTGGCTTTCAAAAAGGAATTGGATAAATATTTGAAGAGAAAATTTTTTTCAGGGCTACGGAGAAAGAGCGGGGGAATGGGATTAACTGGATTGCCCTTACAAAGAGCCAGCACGGTCTTGATGGGCTGAATGGCCTCTTTCTGTGCTGTAATCATTCTATGATTCTATGATTTGTGATGACAGGCACAGCTTGAATTCACGACATGCTGGGAGCTATAATGATGCTTTTAAAATTCATTCATTCAGTGTCTGGAAGTAAGCCTTTGGCTTAATGGTAGCATTCCCACCTCCGAGTCAAAATATCCAGGGTTCCAACCCCAATCCAGACAGTCCCGGCCAGTGGAGACCGGAGCTCTGGCTCTGGATTCTGGATTGACATTCAGAGGGTATATTCATGACTGGCGGGTGTGGGTGGCCCCTCCTTCATCACATGAGTTGTGAGAGTCTATAAAACCCTCCTGCCATATAGGACTAACCACCCTATCAGCTAGTATAATGATGGTTATGGCCATGGAAGGAGCGTTCAAGTCGCAGCCTGTCAGGGAGTTAATTAGGCTGTGAATCCTTCCACTACTTTAACTATTCTGCAGGGAAGAGTGTAAAGATATGAAAACAATAACAGGACTGTGTCTCAGCTCTATTTCAACAACAGGAGCAAGGGAGAGGAAGGTTTATGCATGATAAAGGCTACTCACTTTTGACGCCTCTTCATGGGACCACCAGTGCTGTAGAGGAATGCTACAATCAAGCACACAAAAAGATAAGGGTAAAAATTGAGCAAACTATTGGGATGCTTAAAGGATGCTTCTGGTGTCTGGATAGGTTTGGGGGTGCAGCCTGCATCCAGCATCATCTTGCGAATAATGGTAGCATGTTGTGTGCTTCACAACTTTGCAATCGGGAAAGGACAGATGGTTGATGCCCCAGAGGATGTGGACAGCCTGATGATGACAATGCTGATGCTGAACACTCACCCATGAAGAACAAAAAGCAAGTGCAGTGGCAATGGCTGCTAGTTAGTTGAGAGCCAAGTGGTGTAAGTGAAATCCTTGCTCCTCACGGAAGCCATCAAATCCAAATCCTGAGCCTCAACATCAGCACATTATGAAATCCCCATTGTCATACTAGAGAACCAAACATCATGCAGCCCTTAAATCACATATTCCATTGATTTATTACAAGTATTTACAAAAACAATGTTTGGTTTTGTTACCATGAACACCCCTTGTGACCACAAGACTTTCTCTGCCCTATTCTAACACTTCTTCCATGTGTCACCTAAGGACCTGGGAGCGTGATGTGTAGAAAGTTACTACAAAATATTATGAACCTCTTGAGATGGAGGGCCTTCAAATCTCGGGATGGACACAGGACAGGCTGACTCTTTGTCATGGCCTCCTGGGCAGTCTGGTCCTGCAAAGTTGAAGGCTTGTGTGGCAAGTTGATGGAGTGCTCCTCTGTGCTGCTGTCATGAGAGGAAGCAGCCTCTGTAGCACGAATACCAGATTCTCCACTAGTAGTGGAATAGGATTCTGGTTACTAGCATTCAGTGGGAGAACAGATCTCACGGAATCAGAAAGATACTTAAATCTCTGAGAGGCAGTCAATTAAATATCCTTTAGGCTCTTCAAAATGCTGTCCTGTATGCTTCGCAATCAGATTGACAATGACCTCTCCAAACAATCCCAAGACCTGCTGTCCTTCATTCAATGCCTCCACATTGAGTTGACTGACTTGCCTGGATCTCTCATGAAGTGGGGGTAGGTTTGCAGTTCTTCCTGCAGCTGCCATTTTCTCCAGACTGCCCTGCAGAGAGTTGAATCCCTCTCAGACGCTGGTGCACGGCAGGGCAATGCACACCATTGCTATCCAAGCTATTTGCTGCACATCTTGGGAGAGGCAATACGTAACCTCCAAGAGTGTCTGATGCTCTGCTAGCATCATTTTCATCATGGAAGGACCCCTGAGATCATCCAGTTGCTCTGCAACCAGCACTGACATGTCTTACACCTCTGTTCAACTACATCAGGCTCCATTTCCACATTTACATCCTTTGACTTCCATGAGCTCTGTGCCACATCACGTGTCAATTCCTCACCTGTATCACCTCGAGTGGTAGTCACTGACTGCTGAATGTAAGGGAGATGGTGAACGACAGGGTGAGGGAATGGTTGCCAGAGTATAGGGGACTGTAAAGTTTTGACCTTCAGCAATCTATTCTGCTATATCGAGAAAACACTCTTACCTTTGCTGACTTAGTGAGATCTTCAAACTTCTCCTGATGCTGCAAGGGGATCTTTGGGATTATGGAGGTCCCACTCAGAGCCACAGCCACCTCCTCCCACAGACTCAGTGATGCTGTATGTGATGGCTTTGTCCCTGATACTCCAATTATTGCATCGCTCCATTCTCTAAGAACATAAGGGAAGAAGAAATAGGAGCAAGAGTAGGCCATACGGCCCCTCGAGCTTGCTCCGCCATTCAGTAAGATCATGGTTGATCGTCAACCTCAACTCCACTTTCCCGCCCATTCTCCATATTCCTTGATTCCCCTAGACTCAAAAATCTATCGATCTCAGCCTTGAATATGCTCAACGACAGAGCAGCCACAGCCCTCTGGGGTAGAGAATTCCAAAGATTCACAACCCTCTGAGTGAAGAAATTCCGCCTCATCTCAGTCCTAAATGGCCGAGTGAGGAACTTAAAGTAATTAATATCAGTAGAGAAAAAGTACTGGAGAAACTAATGGGACTAAAAGCCAATAAATCCACAGGACCTGATGGCCTACATCTTAGGGTTCTAAAAGAGGTGGCTGCAGAGATAGTGGATGCATTGGTTGTGATCTTCCAAAATTCCCTAGATTCTAGAACAGTCCCAGTGAATTGGAAGGTAGCAAATGTAACCTCACTATTCAAGAAAGGAGGGAGAGAGAAAACAGTTAGCCTGACATCAGTCATCAGAAAAATGCTAGAATCCATAATTAAGGAAGTGGTAACAGGGCACACAGAAAATCATAATATGATTAGGCAGAGTCAACATGGTTTTATGAAAGGGAGATCGTGTTTGACAAATCTAGTCGAGTTTTTTGAGGATGTAACTAGCAGAGTAGGAACCAATGGATGTAGTATATTTGGATTTTCAAAAGGCATTGGATAAGGTGGCACATAAAAAGTTGTTACACAAGATAAGGGATTATGAGGTTGCGGGTAATATATTTGCATGGATAGAGGATTGGTTAACGGACAGAAAACAGAGAGTAGGGATAAACGGGTCATTTTCAGGTTGGCAGGTTGCAACTAGTGGAGTGCTGCAAGGATCAGTGTTTGGGCCTCAGCTATTTACAATCTATATTAATGACTTAGATGAAGGGACCGAGTGTAATGTATCCAAGTTTGCTGATGATACAAAGCTAGGCAGGAAAGTAAGCTGTGAGGACACAAAGAGTCTGTAAAGGGATATAGACAAATTAAGTGAGTGGGCAAGAAGATGGCAGATGGATTATCATGTGGGCAAATGTGAGGTTATTCGCTTTGGTAGAAAGAATAGAAAAACAGAATATTTTTTAAATGATAAGAAACTATTACATGTTGGTGTTCAGAAAGATTTGGGTGTCCTCGTACAAGAAACACAAAAAGTTTGCATGCAGGTACAGCAAGCAATTAGGAAGGCAAATGATATGTTGGCTTTTATTGCAAGGGGGTTAGAGTACAAGAGTAAGGAAGTCTAACTACAATTGTACAGGGCTTTGGTGAGACCTCAGACCTGGAGTATTGTGTACAGTTTTGGTCTCCTTACCTAAGGAAGGATGTAGTTGCCTTAGAGGCGGTGCAACAAGGGTTCACTTGATTGATTCCTGGGATGAAAGGGTTGTCCTATGAGGAGAGATTGAGTAGAATGAGCCTATACTCTCTGGAGTTTAGAAGAACTCATTGCACCACATCTAAGGTAAGTATATCCTTCCATAGGTAAGGAGATCAAAACTGTACATAGTACTACAGATATGGTCTCACCAAAGCCCTGTACAATTGCAACAAAACTTCCCCACTCTTGTACACAAATCCCCTTGTAATAACGGCCAACATATCATTTGCCTTCCTAATTGTTTGCTGTACCTGCATGTTAACTTTCTGTGCTTTGTGTACAAGGACACCAAAATCTCTCTGAACACCAACATTTAATAGTTTCTCACCATTTAAAAAATATTCTATTTTTCTATTCTTCCAACCAAAGTGAATAACCTCACATTTCCCCACATTATACTCAATCTGCCACCTTCTTGCCCACTCACTTAACCTGTCTATATACCTTTACAGACTCTTTGTGTCCCCCTCACAGCTTACTTTCCTACCTAGCTTTGTATCATCAGCAAACTTGGATACATTACACTCGGTCCCTTCATCTAAGTCGTTAATATAGATTGTAAATGGCTGAGGCCCAAACACTGATCCTTCCAGCATCCCACTAGTTACAGCCTACCAACCTGAAAATTACCCTCTAATTTGGGCTTGCACGCTTCCACTTCAGCCTCAGAGAAGTTAGATGTCCACCTTTTCCCTTTCTTAACCCGTCATCGCAGTACCTCTTCCATGACTCTGTTCAGCCATTTAATAACATGGAGTCCTTTAAATACAGAAGTTGCTCCAACCCCTTAACGAAATTTCTGGGTTCTGTACTGCCATGACTCTGACCCTTGTTCCCCCAACATTATTTAAACTAGCCAACCCCGGGATACCTGACAGGGTCAGCCCCTTCTGATATCAGCGGGCATGTCCCACTCCACCATACTGCTGCATTGGAGACCTAGGAATTTCCAGGCCTGCGTTTCTTTCATAGCTTTCAAAATATAGATATGTTTCTTGTCATATAATATCTGAAGAATCATATTCACTAAACATGTAATGGTTAATTTTATAAAAGCGAATCAGAGGATGTGGAAAAAATGAGACCTCTAAATTCATTGTTTTTGAATAAGTCACTCAGTGTACAGTGCCATTTATTGCAATAACTCCATCCAACTGCGGAAACTATGCTAATACTATGTACAATATTTGAAAATCAATGGAATATTTGCATATTTTGTAACTTGGAAGCTATGCTGATGATGTCATAGGATCTCTGGTCATGAATCACAAAATTTTTTTATGAGTTGTTATGATTCAACCTCACTCCAGATACTTTTTCTTATGCCCAATGCAAAAAGTTTGCTCCCATAAGTGTTCATTCCCCATAACTCCCTATGTACTGAAACATGATCTTATGTGTGAAGTATTCTAAGATAAATGCCCCAGGCAAACAATGAACCTTTTTATTTTTACCAGATAAGCAGGTGGAATTCCATTACATCTCACATAACTTCAAAAAGCAATTAATATCAACCACTTTTGCAACAAGCTAAAATTTACTAATCAAGTTTATGCATCAATGGAGTTATTTACAGTAGCAGTAGTACTACCAAAATATTTAATCAGTTCAAAAACAGCAAACTGGACACAGTTCATGAAGGGAAACTGTCAAATAGGCAGGAATTTTATGAAACCATTTGAAAAGGGTCAATGACAGTACTGGAGGAAGCAGATCAAGTGGGTACGGTAGCATAGTGGTTATGTTACTGGGCTAGTAATCCAGAGGCCTGGACTAAAATCCAGAGTCATGAGTTCAAATCCTGCCACGGCAGCTGGCGAATTTAAAATTCAATTAATTAATTAAATTCAATTAATTAAATAAAAATCTGGAATTAAAATACTAGTATCAGTAATGATGGCCATGAAACTACCGGATTGTCGTAAAAACCCATCTGGTTCACTAATGTCCTTTAGGGAAGGAAGCCTGCCGCCCTTACCCGGTCTGGCCTATATGTGACTCCAGACCCACAGCAATGTGGTTGATTCTTAATTGCCCTCTGAAATGGCCCAGCAAGCCACTCAGTTGTAAAATCTCGCTACGAAAAGTCATAATAAGAATAAAACCAGACGGACCACCCGGCATCGGACCAATAGGCACCGGACACGACAACGGCAAAACACCAAGCCCAGTCGACCCTGCAAGGTCCTCCTTACTAACATCTGGGGACTTGTGCCAAAATTGGGAGAGCTGTCCCACAGACTAGTCAAGCAACAGCCTGACATAGCCATACTCACAGAATCATATCTTTCAGCCAATGTCCCAGACTCTTCCATCACCATCCCTGGGTATGTCCTGTCCCACCGGCAGGACAGACCCACCAGAGGTGGCGGTACAGTGATATACAGTCAGGAGGGAGTGGCCCTGGGAGTCCTCAACATTGACTCTGGACCCCATGAAATCTCATGGCATCAGGTCAAACATGGGCAAGGAAACCTCCTGCTGATTACCACCTACCGTCCTCCCTCAGCTGATGAATCCAGTCCTCCTCCATGTTGAACACCACTTGGAGGAAGCACTGAGGGTAGCAAGGGCACAAAATGTACTCTGGGTGGGGGACTTCAATGTCCATCACCAAGAGTGGCTCGGTAGCACCACGACTGACCGAGCTGGCCGAGTCCGGAAGGTCATAGCTGCTAGACTGGGCCTGCGGCAGGTGGTGAGCGAACCAACACGAGGGAAAAACTTACTTGACCTCGTCCTCACCAATCTACCTGTCGCAAATGCATCTGTCCATGACAGTATTGGTAGGAGTGACCACCGCACAGTCCTCGTGGAGATGAAATCCCGTCTTCGCACTGAGGACACCATCCAACGTGTTGTGTGGCACTACCACCGTGCTAAATGGGATAGATTCAGAACAGATCTAGCAGCTCAAAACTGGGCATCCATGAGGCACTGTGGGCCGTCAGCAGCAGCAGAATTGTATTCCAGCACAATCTGTAACCTCATGGCCCGGCATATTCCTGACTCTACCATCACCAACAAGCCAGGGGATCAACCCTGGTTCAATGAGGAGTGTAGAAGAGCATGCCAGGAGCAGCACCAGGCGTACCTAAAAATGAGGTGCCAACCTGGTGAAGCTACAACTCAGGACTACATGCATGCTAAACAGCGGAAGCAACATGCTATAGACAGAGCTAAGCGATTCCACAACCAACGGATCAGATCAAAGCTCTGCAGTCCTGCCACATCCAGTCGTGAATGGTGGTGGACAATTAAACAACTAATGGGAGGAGGAGGCTCTGCAAACATCCCCATTCTCAATGATGGCGGAGTCCAGCACGTGAGTGCAAAAGACAAGGCTGAAGCGTTTGCAACCATCTTCAGCCAGAAGTGCCGAGTGGATAATCCATCTCAGCCTCCTCCCGATATCCCCACCATCACGGAAGCCAGTCTTCGGCCAATTCGATTCACTCCACGTGATATCAAGAAACGGCTGAGTGCACTGGATACAGCAAAGGCTATGGGCCCCGACAACATCCCAGCTGTAGTGCTGAAGTCTTGTGCTCCAGAACTAGCTGCGCCTCTAGCCAAGCTGTTCCAGTACAGCTACAACACTGGCATCCACCCGACAATGTGGAAAATTGCCCAGGTATGTCCTGTCCACAAAAAGCAGGACAAATCCAATCCGGCCAATTACCGCCCCATCAGTCTACTCTCAATCATCAGCAAAGTGATGGAAGGTGTCGTCGACATTGCTATCAAGCGGCACTTACTCACCAATAACCTGCTCACCGATGCTCAGTTTGGGTTCCGCCAGGACCACTCGGCTCCAGACCTCATTACAGCCTTGGTCCAAACATGGACAAAAGAGCTGAATTCCAGAGGTGAGGTGAGAGTGACTGTCCTTGACATCAAGGCAGCATTTGACCGAGTGTGGCACCAAGGAGCCCTAGTAAAATTGAAGTCAATGGGAATCAGGGGGAAAACTCTCCAGTGGCGGGAATCAGGGGGAAAACTCTCCAGTGGCTGGAGTCATACCTGGCACAAAGGAAGATGGTAGTGGTTGTTGGAGGCCAGTCATCTCAGCCCCAGGGCATTGCTGCAGGAGTTCCTCAGGGCAGTGTCCTTGGCCCAACCATCTTCAGCTGCTTCATCAATGACCTTCCCTCCATCATAAGGTCAGAAATGGGGATGTTCGCTGATGACTGCACAATGTTCAGTTCCATTCGCAACCCCTCAGATAATGAAGCAGTCCGAGCCTGCATGCAGCAAGACCTGGACAACATCCAGGCTTGGGCTGATAAGTGGCAAGTAACATTCGCGCCAGATAAGTGCCAGGCAATGACCATCTCCAACAAGAGAGAGTCTAACCACCTCCCCTTGACATTCAACGGCATTACCATCGCCGAATCCCCCACCATCAACATCCTGGGGGTCACCATTGACCAGAAACTTAACTAGACCAGCCATATAAATACTGTGGCTACGAGAGCAGGTCAGAGGCTGGGTATTCTGCGGCGAGTGACTCACCTCCTGACTCCCCAAAGCCTTTCCACTATCTACAAGGCACAAGTCAGGAGTGTGATGGAATACTCTCCACTTGCCTGGATGAGTGCAGCTCCAACAACACTCAAGAAGCTCGACACCATCCAAGATAAAGCAGCCCGCTTGATTCGCACCCCATCCACCACCCTAAACATTCACTCCCTTCACCACCGGCGCACTGTGGCTGCAGTGTGCACCATCCACAGGATGCACTGCAGCAACTCGCCAAGGCTTCTTCGACAGCACCTCCCAAACCCGCGACCTCTACCACCTAGAAGGACAAGGGCAGCAGGCGCATGGGAACAACACCACCTGCACGTTCCCCTCCAAGTCACACACCATCCCGACTTGGAAATATATCGCCGTTCCTTCATTGTCGCTGGGTCAAAATCCTGGAACTCCCTTCCTAACAGCATTGTGGGAGAACCGTCACCACACGGACTGCAGCGGTTCAAGAAGGCGGATCACCACCACCTTCTCGAGGGCAATTAGGGATGGGCAATAAATGCCGGCCTTGCCAGCGACGCCCACATCCCGTGAACGAATAAAAAAAAAAGAAACAAGCAGCAAACTTCAGTGAGCCAGATCTGAATGCCCTCAATATGGAGATATGGAGCAGGAAGGGCAATCTGTTTGGGGTTGGGGCCAGATATTAACCAAGAATAACATGCACTTTGTGGAGGGAGGTGGTGTAGCAGTGAGTGCTACCTCTTTGAATCCCCAGGATTCCTTAGCAGTGCAGAATGAGCAGCCAAGGTAAGCTACCTGCTCCCCCACCTATTCCTTGCAGTGTCTTTATATGTGCAGTATTTCTTCATTCATCACCCTCCTGATGTTGGACGAATCAGAGGTAAAAGTGGGATTTGACAGTAAGGAATGGGGCCTCTGCAGAAGTCAGCCCATGGCTCCCAAGCCTGTGGACTCAGATCTTAGGGGTTCCTGCTCTAAAATTAAGGATGCTAGATGAGCATCACATGTACATGAAATCAATGAGGACAATTTCAGAGGACTTGAGACAGATAGCAGGGGTCATGGGAAAGTCCAATGCCAATATCTACATGGAGCAGGTGGTGAAACCACAAACATCTGCATCCATTCCCCAACAGAGAGTCCACCAGACCAGCCAGTGCATCCAAAGTGGATGCTTTGATCACTGGCCTTCAGGCCTTGGCAGATCATTGGAGAGTATGGTGGAAACCGATTTCCGAGCACTTCAGGGCACCATCTCTTAGGGTCTGCAGGATCTAACTCTTGTCATCAGGTCTAACCTCCTGCTGATCAGTGGGCACTCAGATGCAGGAACCAGCATGTGACATGGCTAAAGTCTGCCTTCGTGAGGCATTGCACGCTCCTGCTGACAGCTCATATGACCTATCCAGCCAATCCCCTCAGATGGCCGCTCACGTAAGTGTCAGGATATAGGACCAGGCTGCCCATACACCTACAATAGTGATGCAGCCTAATGATGAGTCCTCCTGGGACTCAGAACACTGGGATGAGGGCTGCCTCAATCTCAAGAGGCTCATGATCGTACAGCACAACCAAGCACCACTGGCATACCTCGCCCTTACGTATTACCTTGACACAACACCAGGATAGGTTCAAGAACAGCACAGGGAGACACCAAGGGTAGGCATTGTGGTAATAAGAAGCATGCTGTAAATATATATGTGTATGGTAAAACAACTTTGTGATATGAGGGAAGAATTTCTGCAGGGGTTCTCCGGGCAAGTTACGCCGTTTCTCCAGGGTTTCTGCCAAACTTCTGTCGAAGTTACAGTGGGAGATCAGAAGAACTCCTATGAAAATTCTACCCCATGAAGTCCATTTTTTGTGTTTGAGAGGATATTTGGAGGTCAGAGTGCAACAGGAGATAGAGTTCTTTCTATGCCTCTCTACTGAACTGTTGCCTCCTTAAGCAGATCTCTTCTGAGATCATTGAGAGTGGTGTCTGTGGACTCTGATGGAAGGGCACCTCCTGTTTGAAAAGGGTCAATGACAGTACAAGATCCTGGTCTTTTTCTCCTTTGGTGTAGCCTTATCCTGTGTGCCTCTCTCATTTCCTCTTCTACCTGCTTCTGTTCAGCTTTCATCAGAAGGAATATGTAGAATGCTCGTAGGGAATCCCATGGTAAGGGCTCCACGACAGGAAGTGTGAGAAGCAAAAGATTTCTCAGCCAAAACTGATGAAAGGCAGTTTGCAGAATCCTTTCTTAGTTCCACAGCTGAGAAAAGATTTTTCTAATCACTTCAGTCAAAACTGATATTTCAGACAAAATTTGAGGACATTCAAAGCCTGTGGACTCACCACTTCCTGGTTTGATAAGTCACTTATCCCTCTTTTCCACAAGCCCAACTTAAGTCAGGTGTCATTCTGGTGTAAAAGGTATAATTTCTCGAACAGCAGATTTTGCCCTCATTAGCCTGACATATGCAGATATACACCCCTTTGGAGGTGGACACATCGTCTGTCATTAGCCAATTCCAAGGGAATTTAGAGGTGTATTTTGGAATAGATGCAACTCTGGCATTTCCAATCTATATCCCAAATTCTTGTCCCTTATGCCAGAACTACATCACATTTGCACCAAAGATATTGGAATTTTGGATCCAAACTTTCTATTGATTACAGAATAATGTGTAGTATAATCCTACTTATAATGAAGAAGGAAGTCTTGACTGTGCTGTCACCTCTGGGACCTGTGTTTAAATCCAAACCAGATTAATGAGATAATACTTTATGCTAGTTATATGGGCCCTAAACAAAAGAGGGATCAATTTCTATGAGAGTTCCCCTGATCGTCGTCGGCAGAAGAACAACAGAAAGCCCGGAAAAAACAGCATAAGTGATGTTTACACTGTTTTCCCGGCGTTACCGCAGGTCTTCCACCGAAGTTATGGTAGAAGAGCAGGAGAATAACGACGTATGGGTATGATCTTGTGGCCATTACAGAAACATGGCTGCAGGGTGACAACGACTGGGAATTAAATATGCCAGGGTATTTAACAATCAGGAAGGACAGGCAGGAAGGAAGGGGGGTGGGGTGGCTATGTTAATAAGGGAAGGAATCACTGTAATACAGAGAAAAGATATTGGGACAAAGGATCAGGATAATGAAACAATTTGGGTAGAGATAAGGAATAATAAGGGGAAAAAACACTTGTGGGCGTAGTATATAGGCCTCCTAATAGTTGCAACTCTGCTGGAAGAAGTATTAATCAGGAAATTGTCGGGGCATGTAATAAGGGAACAGCTATAATTATGGGGGATTTTAACTATCATATTAACTGGACAAATCAAATTGGGCAGGGCAGCCTTGAGGAAGAGTTTATTGAGTGTATTAGGGATGGATTTCTTGAGCAGTATGTAACTGATCCTACAAGGGGGCAAGCAACCTTGGACCTGGTCCTGTGTAATGAGCCAGGATTAATTAATAATGTCCTAGTTAAGGATCCCCTTGGAATGAGTGACCATAACATGGTTACATTCCATATCCAATTAGAGGGTGAGAAGGTTGGTTCTCAAACAAGCGTACTGAGCTTGAATAAAGGAGACTATGATGGTATGAGAGCAGAATTGATTAAAGTGGACTGGGAAAATTGTTTAAAGGGTAAGACGGTACATGAACAGTGGTGTTCATTTAAGGAGTTATTCTACAACTTTCAAAAAATATATATTCCACTGAGGAAAAAAGGGTGTAAAAGAAATGACAGCCATCCGTGGCTAAGTAAAGAAATTAAGGATAGTATCCGACTAAAAACAAGGACATATAAGGTAGCCAAACTTAGTGGGAGGATAGAAGATTGGGAAGTCTTCAAAAGACAGCAAAAAGTAACGAAAGGATTGATTAAGAAAGGGAAGATAGATTATGAAAATAAATTAGCAAAAAATATAAAAACAGATAGCAAGAGTTTCTACAGTTATATAAAAAGAAAAAGGGTGGCTAAGGCAAACGTAGGTCCCTTAGAGGATGAGACCGGGAAATTAATGGTGGGAAACATGGAGATGGCAAAAATGCTGAACAAATATTTTGTTTCAGTCTTTACGGTAGAGGACACTAAGAATATCCCAACAGTGGACAAACGACGGGCTCTAGGGGGGAGGAGCTAAATACGATTAAAATCACTAAGGAATTGGTACTCAGTAAATTAATGGGACTCAAGGCGGATAAATCCCCTGGACCTGATGGCTTACATCCCAGGGTCTTGAGGGAAGTGGCAGTAGGGATTGTGGATGCTTTGGTAATAATTTTCCAAAATTCTCTGGACTCGGCAAAGATCCCGGCAGATTGGAAAACTGCTAATGTAACACCGTTATTTAAAAAGGGTAGTAGGCAGAAGGCTGGAAATTACAGACCAGTTAGCCTAACATCTGTGGTGGGTAAAATTTTGGAGTCTATTATTAAGGAGACAGTAGCAGAACATTTGGATAAACATAATTTAATAGGACAAAGTCAGCATGGCTTTACGAAGGGGAAGTCATGTCTGACAAATTTGCTTGAGTTCTTTGAGGATATAACATACAGAGTGGATAAAGGGGAACCAGTGGATGTAGTGTATTTAGACTTCCAGAAGGCATTCGACAAGGTGCCACATAAAAGATTATTGCTCAAGATAAAGAATCACTGGATTGGGGGTAATATTCTGGCATGGGTGGAGGATTGGTTATCTAACAGGAAGCAGAGAGTTGGGATAAATGGTTCATTCTCGGACTGGCAACCAGTGGCCAGTGGTGTTCCGCAGGGGTCGGTGCTGGGTCCCCAACTCTTTACAATCTATATTAACGATTTAGAGGAGGGGACCGAATGTAACATATCAAAGTTTGCAGATGATACAAAGATGGGAGGGAAAGTAGAGAGTGAGGAGGACATAAAAAACCTACAAGGGGATATAGACAGGCTGGGTGAGTGGGCGGAGATTTGGCAGATGCAATACAATGTTGGAAAATGTGAGGTTATGCACTTTGGCAGGAAAAATCGGAGAGCAAGTTATTATCTCAATGGCGAGAAACTGGAAAGTACTGCAGTACAAAGGGATCTGGGGGTCCTAATGCAAGAAAATCAAAAGGTTAGTATGCAGGTGCAGCAGGTGATCAAGAAGGCCAACGGAATGTTGGCTTTTATTGCTCGGGGGATAGAATATAAAAACAGGGAGGTATTGCTGCAGTTATATAAGGTATTAGTGAGACCGCACCTGGAATACTGCGTACAGTTTTGGTGTCCATACTTAAGAAAAGACATACTTGCTCTCGAGGCAGTACAAAGAAGGTTCACTCGGTTAATCCCGGGGATGAGGGGGCGGACATATGAGGAGAGGTTGAGTAGATTGGGACTCTACTCATTGGAGTTCAGAAGAATGAGAGGCGATCTTATTGAAACATATAAGATTGTGAAGGGGCTTGATCGGGTGGATGCGGTAAGGATGTTCCCAAGGATGGGTGAAACTAGAACGAGGGGGCATAATCTTAGAATAAGGGGCTGCTCTTTCAAAACTGAGATGAGGAGAAACTTCTTCACTCAGAGGGTAGTAGGTCTGTGGAATTTGCTGCCCCAGGAAGCTGTGGAAGCTACATCATTAAATAAATTTAAAACAGAAATAGACAGTTTCCTAGAAGTAAAGGGAATTAGGGGTTACGGGGAGCGGGCAGGAAATTGGACATGATTTTAGATTTGAGGTTAGGACCAGATCAGCCATGATCTTATTGAATGGCGGAGCAGGCTCGAGGGGCCGATTGGCCTACTCCTGCTCCTATTTCTTATGTTCTTATGTTCTTATTATGAATCCCCATGGAAATTCACTCCCAACAGCTTTGAGCATTTCATACTCAGTTGGCTGTGGGCACAAGTCCATAGGGAAACAGCCCAAATTGTCAGCTTCGCTCAGAAAGCCCAGGGGATACGCATGTTGCAAATAAAAGTGAGACATGTGCTTTCAAGGTTGGAATGAAGATACTGTCAGGACAAACTGGAGGGAGATTTGCCCTGCACCCAGCCTGTATTTTGACATCAGGTGCCAAAATTGGACAGATGTTCCATTCCTCAGCACTATCCATCTCATTTCTTTAGTCAGTATGCTCAGGTCAGATAGATTAGCTGCTATTTATGTGTGAATAAGTTTATGAAATGTGCTGTCTACAAAGTGGATGCTTATATCAAAGCACAGATTTAGGCCTTGATCATTGTTAGTTCCTCAGGCATGTCAGTCGGTGAAATGATTGATTCCAGGAAGCCTCAAGAAGAAGCATAACATTACTTGCAATGATAGACTATTGCAAGCAGAATCCAAGCAAAACCTGCAGTAAAACCAATAAGAGAGAAATCAGATTCAGCTCAAGAATTGAGTTATTTAATGTAATGATAATGGCTTTTACTTCAAATGTTTGGGTCCATTTTCATTATTCAATCTATTTTTGCAATATATATTTTCATTTATTATCTACAACAATTATCTCAGTTTGCACATTCTAACCTGTTTATGAATACAGTTAACACTTTAACTTTTAGGTGTTAAATGTCTGAGTGGAATGTCAGCCTCAGCACTTTAAAAAGGCTAAAATGGCAAATTATAAACTAGACAGAAATTACAAAACCTCTTATAAAAATGCCTCAAGCAGAACCTCTGACTGTGCTGATGAAATCCAAAAAGGTTCAAGGGTAAATTTTCCGTTCCTAGCGCTGAAGTAGCAAGACCAAAGCAAAGCGAGTTTAGCGCTCACTGAAATCCCACCAGAGTGACCGTGCTAGATTTCCTTAGGTCAGCTCTCTGTAAATAGTCAAAGTGAGCTCCACAATGGGCACATAAAGGTAACTCATCGCATATGGTGCCAAAAATTATTTCAGCCTTTCCAAAGGCTGTAAATATTTTTTAATGTATTTTCAGCTTTTCCAAAGGCTGCATGGAGGGAAAGAAGTTAAGAGAAGTTAAAACAAATATGGAGGCAGGAAACGGAGTCTGTGGGCAAGAGATGATGTAGCTACAAAATGGACATGCTGCTGCTTGAGGTGGGAGCAAGGAATGTTTCCCTGTTTGGCAGTCCAGGATATCCTCCCTTGAGGACAGCAGTGCAGCATATCAGCCACAATGCTGTGGACACTATCCACATGACCCAGGAACAGTTGCCAAGTTAAAACTACTCAACAGTATCATTTACCATATGCATGCCTCAGGGATGCATGCCTCAAAATGTTGCTTTCGACCTGTTCACATTTACTGCTCACCCAACCACATACAATCTTGCGGCTCTTTCATTGCTTTTCGTGCATACCCATTCTCCAACAGGGCACACATTCAAGTGCAACTTACAATGGAAACCCTTGGCACTTTCCCATCTTCAAAGGTCTTTATGTATAAAATAATTATAACACAACCAGGTGCATGATACAAGATTACTTACTGACATACAGATGGGCTACAGATTGGGCACGCATCTGTCAATGTGTATGCACTCCTTCAATTTAGAAAATGTCAACACTGCACCTCTGTTTGCATGACAAGGTGCCACATAATGCAAGGAAACAGACTCAAACTGGAAGAAGTTTCAAAAGCCCCAATAGTAAAATCTTACAGAACATTTTTAGTACTGATTTTTGTTATTCGTTTGATCTGGCAATTTAATGATTTTTTTAAAAATTACTTTGTCATAAAATTACGTGGAATCTGAAATTACCAAATGTTGACTGCTAATTTAGCAGAAAGCCAAGTGAAGCAGCAGTAGCCCTCACTGTCCAAACTTTCCCTCAATTTCTTCTGCTATTCTGCCCAATTTCAGGCAGGATGGTGAAGAAGAACCTCATATCCTCTCTATCACAAAGACTGTCTAATTCCGTAGCACTGCCCATCGCTACCGCTACCTCAGCCCATGTGCCGCTGAAATCCTCATTCATGTCTTTGTCATTTCCAGGCTCAATTAGTCTAATGTTGGTTCTTCTTGTATCCTATCCTACACCAAGTCCCACTTGCCTAACACACTTGTCTTCGCTGACCTATGTTGATTCCCAGTCCCCCAACACCTCAAATTTGAAATTTGCATCCTTGTGTTCAATTCCTCACAGGACCTTGCCCCCTACCCCCCTCTCTGTATTCTCTTTCAGCCCTACCACTTCCCCAATCTCTCCATTCCTCTAACTCCCCCCTCTTGTACATCCCCTCTTCCCTCCGCCCCATCATTGGAGGCTGTGCCTTCAGCCACCTTGGTCTCGTTCTCTGAAATCCCCTCCCTAAACTCTTCTGCTTCTCTCACCTCCTCTTTTTTAAGACCTTCCTTAAAACCCATCTGCTTGACCAAGCTATTGGTTACCCTCCTAATATCTTTTTCTTTGGTTTGGCATCTATTTTTTTCATCATACCTCTGAAAAGTGCCCTTAGGACATTTTTCTATGTTAATGGTGCTAGATAAAGTTGTTGCTGATTTTAATCTGTTGTATGTTAACAGTATGTTGTCAATTGATGCCAACTACATTGATGGAAGTAGGAAACCACTTGCATGATAGAGGTATCACAGTCCTGCAGTAAGGAGAAAAAAACAGCAAGTTGTCCCGGTGAGCATACACAACTTGCATTTATATAGCGCCTTTAACGTAGGAAAATGTCCCAAGATGATTCACAGAAGTGTAATCAGACAAAAATTCTAAACTAACCTAGTTCAAACCTGTTTAAAAGAATCCCCTACACTATATTTTCAAGGTATTTTATCTTCTACCCTTTTAGGTCTCCATTTGTCACACCATTCCCAAGCTGAGGAGATAGGTACACAGGTTACTCCAAGGCTTCATCAATGTTGGTCTTTCTCTGTATGTCATAATAATGCATCTTTGCTTTCTTATTCCCTGCTGGTCTAGGAATAGATATCTATTTCTCTTTTAGACATATGTGTTAGTGGCCCAGATTCCTTGGTGGTCTAGGGAGGATTTATCTACTTGAAACTGGCAGTTTTGTTGTATGACTTTGAATATGGTTAATCCAATTCCAGAGGGTGCATTTTCTGATTATGGAATTCATTTTTATTTAAATTCACTCTTTCTTTCTTTCTTTCTCTCTTTCACTCTCATGGTTTTTGGGCTTCATTTTTTTTTAGTTGGATAAATTTAAATTCTGTTCCATTAACAACATGAATGGGGAAAGAAAGCGCTGAGCTCCACTCCTAATACATGCAATTATTGTGCACTTTTATAAGGGATTCTGCATGCAATGCCTGCTTCGAGGCTAGCTCAGAACAGGAATAAGGATGCCTGTGAGGCATCAGTTGGTAACACTTATGATTATGGTGCAATTCAGAGGGATGCATTTCTTTAAGTTAGAGGCAGGGAAAAGCAAAGATTTTTTCAATGGAGGGACAAAAACTCATTTCAGAAAGATTAGTGAACACATAATTTAAACTAACATTAACGATCCTAGATATAATAATAATATTTGGCAAGGGAAACTTTCTCCAGTACAGTTCTGTTGTTGAATGGTGAGCTACATAACCCATTTTCTCATGTCGTCTGAAGTCAATCAATAATGTTTCTTCTCTAAATTACCGTTCCCTGTTGTTTGTTTATTTTTAATTTTGAAAATCACCTTAAAATTCAAAGAATTCCTGTGCTAAAAAAGGGTTAATGTTGAATGTGTGTCTAATCTGTGGATAAACTATCAGAAACGACTGTTGAATGATACAACAAAGCAAGCTCTGCATTATGGGCCATTAGACTATTAATTTCTGTCCCCAATCAAATCTCAGTGTGACAGGCATTAAAGGATTATGCCTACAACCCACACGCTCAGGATCTATCACTCGCCTTAAAACAACGTGCTAACAGAGAGCTTCAGAAGCTTGCTAGGCATTAATGTATTGATGCCAATTTGGCCGTCTTCGCCAATGAGTCACAGCTGAATAACGGACATCGTGAGTGTCGGTGGCGAAGATAGCATTTTACTCGATGGCACACCAGGTATCAAGATCTCTGTCATTAGCATAGACTAAGAAAAGTGAGTTCCATATGAATCTAAGAGTTTACTGTAGTGCATGCAAAGGAATTAGTTTGTAAGTGTGTGATTTGATCGCTTAATCAAAAGACCTCTTATGGTTACCGTTGTACACAATAAAGGCAGTCATGAAGGCCTATGCACACAAAATACTTTCTGTTTAATTAATCCTACTAACATTACAAATACTTGAAAAAGACACTTATTTAGGCACTGATGTTTTATGTTTATATAATTCAACAAAATATGTTGATAACAAGTACTACTTATAAGATGATCATTATCTTATTGTCTGGGGGCACAGGCTAACAGTGGCAGTTAAGATCCCCATCCTGTACCTGCTAAAGCTGCCAGCCATTCAGTTATCCCTACTGGGTGTGTTTCCTCATGCAATAGATAGAACATGACTGTTTGGTGTGAAATCAGATAACTTTAAGCCATTTAGGCTGGGTTAGTGGTAATTAATAGACTGACCTAAGCCACTCAAAAGACAGATGATGATGACTTCAGCATGGTTTTATCTGTTTTGCTGTAAGTAAAACCTCAGTTGTAAGGTTTAAAGAAATTTAAGGAACACAGAACTCCAATCTGAAGCGGCTGATGCAGAACATCCTAGGAAATAGGTACGATGTTTGAAAAAACTGATCAACATTGTACTTGCAAATAATATGGTAAAGTCTTACTGGATACTTCCTCCCTGAAAAGCTTCTGACTTGCAAGATTATGCAAAAACATAGCTTTTGCAATAATTATATTGGAGTGATCAAAAGAGAAGCAGCATCCCCTGTTAGGTGACCATCATTTGTGGGGTTAGAGGCTTGAGGAAGCTCTGCAAACATTACAAAGTACAACTCCTGAAACAAAGGTTGAAAAATGAGGAAACTTTAATGGGCCTGATTTTGCTGCCAAAGTAACGGTGAGGTTAATGGCGCTCGCTGTTATTTCGGTGTAAGTGGTACAGCAACTTCAGGCAAAGAGCAGTTATTGGTTAAATGCCAATATCCAAAAGTTGCTGTCCGACTTGTGCCGCTTTGTTGTTACCTTCACAAAACAGAATTTTTATGTCTGCCTCACCATTGAACGGCGTGAAGTTGCTGTATTTGTGCGGTAGATATGAACTAAACTCACCACAGAAAGTTAAGTCTTGTCATTTCAAGCATAAGTACCCTTTTAATGATATGGTAATTGTTAATTACTGCCAATCAACCTCTCTGGCACTGAAAATTAACTATTACAAGTGTGGAGTCTCATTCCTTCAGGTATTAATTGTTGGAGATTTTTAAAATGTCACATTTAAAATTTAAAATATATTTTTTACTTTACCTTTCTGTCTCTTTTTTTCTCTCTCTTAATCCAACAATCTTTCTTTCACTCTCTCTATTTACCTTTCTGTATTTGATTTGACATTGAATTCATCCATTTGAATTTACACTTCCTCCTCAGTCCCGATGCTGTTTATTTCTCAATCCTTCAATCTGATTGGTGAAGGAGATACACTGTTGCTTGCCCTGTTCACTCAGATCCTAGATGCCCTGTTTCCCTCACTGCGCCATTATGAGCTCACACTTCCATCAACTTAGTGGGCAAAAATGTTTTGAAGTGAATTGTGCAGGAACAAGTCTAACTAATGGCAGATGCTGTTTTGTGCCCTGCTACAGCAAAATCTGGCCCAATATCTAGATGGTGATGGTTACAGTAAAAAAAACTTCCTGATTTAGTAAATACTGATAAGATGTTCCTGCTGTAAGTGAGTGTGAGTTTGGTTATACCCAATTTTATCTCCACTTTTGTCCTGGTCTATTACATATGATAGAAATTAAATCTTATTATGTGTCTTTTTATACTAAATCCTATTGTGTGTCTTTTTACACTATGAAATATGGATCAATAACCAATGTAAAAGGGGTTTCAAATCACAGGCTTGGTAACTTGGTACTTTGAATGTGGAACAGATTTTTTTTAAAGTTCCAGTGGAGTATTAACAACTTAAGATATGCAAATGCTTACTACCTTTCTGTGTTCAGTCATCAAGCAGAGGAACGAGTGTCAGCAGCATTCCTGTTAATAATTGATCCACTTTATCAAAATCTGTGATTGATTTGCAAAATGGCTTGGTTTAAACATTTAACAGTACGCTCACTTTAACTTTCTGTGTACTCAAACTGCAGCTTTTATTGGGCTCTGTGTCCTAATTGGTTTAGGACAAAATATAGGATTGCTATAGAAATTTAGCTAGCAGTATTTCCATGTTATACTTGAATTCTTTATGCTGCACTAAGATATGTTTTTGGTGCTAGGTTACCTGACTCAGCATTCACAAACAAGGCAATTAAAACCTTTTTTTAAGTTAAATATAAAATGTGTCACATGATTTATTGATCATCCTCTGGTGTTCTTTTAAGTCACTTGTACCAGCTTGCTTTAACTAAATTTATAATGATTTACCAGAAAGGACTATTCTGTTTCATGCTTGTTATGATGAACTCTATTGGTTCACAGGACTCAACGTAGTACTTTTATATATTTAACTCTCAGTAGCCCATTGCATTTAGGTAAACGTTCAATCTGGGATAAGTCTCTAGCAAAACTTCATCGGAATAGTCATTTTATTCTTTATCTTTTTATGAGGAGATCCTCACTGTTTTAGGCAGAGAAAACTTGCAAGAGTGGTTTCTGCTAGTGATGTCACACAGCAAGTGATGGGATAATGTTTTTAATACAAATTTTATAATTGTGATATGAATTACATAATTGCATCATGTGTTTACAAAACAGGGTCAAAATGACTTACTACTAACTTTCAGAGGTGATGACGTCCCTTTGTGAACAATCCTAAGAAATCATACAAACATACAACACAGAAGGAGGCCATTCGGCCCATTGTGTCTGTGCTGGTTGATGTCAAAGTAATATTGTTATATTGAGACTAATAAAGTTAAAGCTTTCAAAGATATTTGTAATTTTCCCATCATCAGTACTTCTGAGAAAAACTAATATCATTTTATTTTGCACCTCTCAGCAGTGGGAAGAATTGGTAGGTTGAATTTCCCTTATTCCTGAGCACCTGGAGTCACATCCTCAGCAGGGTTGGTCCCAGTCAAACTGGTCTCCAAAGTTTATTTTTGAAAACTCATAAAAAGCTGCTTATCTGCTGCTTTTCTGCATAGTACTTGACAGTACCCATCATGATAACGGCACCCACAATTTTAAAGGGATCATTCAGCTGATATTTGTGCATTTAAGTGTATGCGCACCTCAGCCAAGGAGAACATGCATTTTAAAGGCAACGATAGTATTTCTGTCAGCAACTTTCACTGCTGAGGTGACAATAAAGCTAACGGCTACTGCAAACCTAATCATTGCTAAAGTCTAGAATGAATAATTATGATGGTAAAATAATCGCTAATGCGTATTAGAACCTAATCTCTGGCACGGTGTAAACTAGTTTTTGAATTCTGATTTATTGTGGATGTAAACAGAAATAAAAATAATAAATGTTATAGCTTAGAAAGGATCAGAAAATAGAAATATTTCTAATTGAGATTATATAGCACATAGTAGTATCTTGACAGCATTTTAAAAGCAACTTAAAAATCATTGTTTCTGTCATAGCTTAATTGCTGTGAGTATAAGGACTGTTTTCATTGGTTCACATACAGCTCTTGTTCATTGGTGGTACTGTGGTTGCTAAGGAAACATTTGTTTAGCATGTGACTTACCTGCAGCACATGGATGAAAGGAAATAGCTGTTGGAATTTAAACATTCAGCACCTTCTGTTATGCTCATATAAGGGAAGGAATAGTTCTATAAAAATAGTTTGTGATTGGTACTTTCTCCACGGCAGGAGGCATAGTTACAGACCCCTGTTTTGTCACAGTGTATGTTGTTTTTCCCAGTTAATGTGGTTCGATAAGATAATGGCCAACATTCAATAGGTAAGGGTTCTCATTCCATCGTTTGGGCAGATTAGCTTAGATAGTGGCATTTGTTATTTTCAAGGGTCCCATTGGTTAAATTGTATGAGTATGCTTTAATGATTAAATGTATAATAATAAATGACATTTTTACATATATTTTGCACACAATACATGATTAAGCAGCAAATTCTTTACCCTTATTTGTACCTTTATAAATACTAATCCTTTCCTACATTACAACAGTAACTCCACTTCAAAAGTACTTCATTGGCTGTAAAGCTCTTTGGGACATCCTGAAGTCGCGAAAAGCGCTTTGTAAATGCAAGATTGTCATTAATCTGTTATTTAACTTGCCTTCTTTATTAACTACTAGACTCAGGGTAGGGTAAATTGTATAATATACTTCCAAATTCTTTAATAAGAATGAACCAGCCATTTTCCATTAGGATTTATATTGTAAACTTTTTTTTACAGAATGGCCCCAATACCATTCTGACACCAATTTAACATTTTGTTTACACTAACTCCTGAAGGTGAGCCCCCATTTCAGGAAAGTAGCCCCTATAAGGCCCTTTTATATCAAGTTTGTTTTTAGAAGTCTGAAGATTTGGCTCCTCCTCCGGTTTCACTGTTGAAGTTCCAAAGTTGTTCTCGGCATCAGTAAAAATCCACTTTTTCCACCAAGTGTAAAAATGAAAGATGACACAAAATTGGTTTTTAACTGAATTTCTTCCAATCTACACCATCTATTCCAAAGTAATCTGAATGGAATTTTTTTTTTGTGGGAAAACTTTTCCACTCAGTGCTGAAATATTCCAGTTTAACCAACCATTAGTGGGTGATCCCAATCTATATAGTGAGCAGATTGTCCACTATATTTGAAACAAAATTAAGACCTAATAAGACTAAGTTTTAAAAAAATTCACAGAATCTCCATTAATGTGTTTTTACCATTTTGCACATCTATTTGGAATAGCCACAGCAATTATTTTCTGTGAGAACAAGAACATTTAAATAGATTCAAACCTAGTAAAAGGATATGTAGGAGTTACATAACTATATATTATTAAAAATCTTGTGTAGGGCTCACACAACCTGTCCCCGAACCTTACCTCTTCTTGTCGTGATTATTGGTCACATTTTATTTGTCATCATTCGCCATTAGAAATTGCTATGTTAGCATTTCCCAGTTATTTTGCTATGTCAACAGATCGTGTAGTTGCAGCTTCTAGCCACTAGGTGGCTTTCTAGAGGGAATTTCTGAAGTCTCTCTCCCAACTATCACCATCTTGCATATAAAAAAAACTTGGATTCATCAACTGACTGTCGACAATGGCACAAGCAATTTACTAGTTGTTATATATGGGAATAATTTCTTTCGTCCTGTCTGTCACACTGGAACAGACCTAGGAGTTGTTTGTTCCAGATGTGAATACAGTTTCAGTCAATTCTATCACACTAATTTGTGACAAATTCACAGATACTGTACCTTGCATGTTTTTGCTACAGAGTCACTGCAAGCTCCAAGCAAAGATTCTACTGTCATTGCATAGAGCATAATGTCACACTGTATTCAGGTCTTGACTGCGAGTTTCATAGTTTTTCATGCTTTGTCAATTCTCAAAAAAAAAGAAATAAGGCTTTAAAGCATCATAAGTTTTATACCACTGCAGAGTTTCCAAAAGTTCAGCGTGTTCTCGACTGCAAACAATGAGATACAGAACCTTCTGACTGTCCTTCGGTCTAAATCAACTACAAAGCATTCCAATCCCTAATCATGCTGTTACTCTCTGATGGACAGAATATCATTATGTTGATTTCCACAGAATTCTGTGAATTGACACGAGATTCCTTTATTTTGCACAACTCATGCACTAGCATTATTTAAGCAGAATGACAATAGTTGTCGGGTGATGTAAGGTATGGTCTGGAAACCTGGCTGATGACACCAGTGTAAAGCCCATAAATTGAAGAAGATAAAATTACAATCAAACACATAAGGAAAGCAAATCACCTGTCAAGCATATCATTGCAACACTGCAGCACAGGAACTGAGTTGATGTTGTCTTGATGAACCTAATGGTACTTAATTAAAACAGCCTTTCAAGGTATGCAGAATCTTTGCTGAGTGCTGTCAGACACACAACTTGGCAATAAAAAAGGTGAAGGGGGTCTGTTTCAGAATTATGAGGGGACAATTGGTTAAGTAGTTGAAGTAAGGAATTTAATCAGTGTATCCCAGAAGATGATGTCCGAGTACTGGATAGAGACTTCCATAATCACGTGGATGAAAACTATTTTGCATAAAGAAACTAAATTTTATTGTGACAAACCGTCCTTTTTTGTGTTACTTACTGAAATGACATTCTTCATACTGATGCTTAATAAGTGTAAGTTATAATATGCTTATCTTGGATTGTGTGAATTACCAATTAGTATTGCAATCAGATCATTGTAACTCCGTTCTCTTAATAACCTGTATGAGAATTCACGTCAAAGATGGATCCTTGTTTTATAGATTGTTTATAGCAACGCTAAAAACTGTCCAATTTGTCTTTCTGAACTGGTAATAATTTTTCTGTGCTCATAAGGTCTAAATGATATTGTGACAAACACTATTTAGTGTGGCTTGAGTTGTGGGTGGTGCAAATGTCATTGGAAGTTGTAGCAATTTCTGATACAGATGCTCCAGGGGTATCTATCGATGGCAGAAAATCCCACCTTCAGAAGCTTTCCACATTTCTCCTAATGTATCTTTATCTGCACTGCATTCATTACATTTGGAAAAGCAAGAAAAGTTATTGTAGAATGACATTGTAAACAAACACAATATAATGACAAACTTACCAAGTCTGTTTAGGTTACCCCTCTCAGCATCCCTACAACATAAAAGGCTTTAGCAGGGTCACAGGATTTTTCCACTACCATTGGTAGTGCTTTTTAGTGCTGTGCTTCTTTGGATTCATTTGTTGAAGGGCATTATTTAATAAGCTATCCATTTAATATCAGTAGACCATTATTTGGTATCTTGCCAGGTTCACTGTGTGGCAGATATAATTGTCTCCCATACCTCCATTTTATAGTTGGGATTCATTGTTGTGTTGTTGGTGCCTAATATTGCTGCACTTCTGGCCATCACTTCTGCATCAGTACATCAGCCCTGTTTCTGGAAACTTGGATTACTACATTGTTTAGGAAATTCTCTCCCTGGTGTTTTGTCCGCTTTGCTGCTGGTGGTTCTGCACGTGTGTTTTACAGTAGCCAGTGGTCTACTATCTTTCTCATTGTGCTGTGTAACTGTGATTATTGAGGCTGTTAAATGATTTTAAGCTCTCCCCCAGAAGAAATATTTATATTTCCGTCCTGCACCTGAGGTGATGGGCTGAAACTGTCCTCAAAACCAGTTGAAAATCCACCAAGAGTGCCTGTCTGCTCCAATCCAGAAGATAATCCCCAGGGTTGGTGGGGGCTTATTAAAAGTTACATTCCTTTTTAGTGTAGTATTTATACTGAGAGAGGCCCTGAAGATCTGCGGCATTGTAGCATACTCCCACCCTAACTTCGGCGAGAGTCTATCAGAGCAGCCAGTAACTAGGCTGGGACTCGGATATGCCAGGTCCCGGCATTGTGTCTAGTTTCTTCAATGGTCTGTTTGGGGGCAGAATCACTGCCCGTCCCAAACATGGCATTCGTCATAAGGGGGATAGATCAGGGTGAAATTCCCTACATCAGGAGTTCCTACACCTTTGGCTTTCAGACAAAGCTTACCTGCTTACCATTGCGGTTATGGGACCATCTGAGGGACCCGGCCAGGATCGTGGCCTGGACCTCCAAAGAAAAAGAGGTATATATTTTTTAAAATTTGAATATGGCCACTTGCAAAGAAGGTTGTGGGGGGATGATCCTCCAGGATGAGGGACAGAGGTTCCAGGCACTGGCCCTATGTAACGGTAATCTACGGATTTTTGGGCCGGATGTTTCAGTATCAAAGTACAAAAAGTAGCTTGTAAGTAGAAATACATCGGTTCCTCTCAAGGTGTGCTGTGTCCTGTTATTTCACAAGTTGCTTTCTAGAAGATATGTAGCATGCCCACTACGTTCCCTATGTAACTGAACAATGCAAAGTATCACACCAGTAGACTTCTTTATGAAGGCTAAACTACCATTTCAGATTTATTTACAAATAAGATAATGTAAAAGAAAATGGCAAAATACTAAGCAGCACATTGTTAAAAGAAAGATCTGGAATCAGTACACAAGGGATTAATGTAATTTTATCAGACAGCTGCCTTTTTACAGTCACTTGGAATGTAACAATTCTTGAAGGTGAATAAACCAAGCCTCCTCGTTCCTTGGTACATGGATCACAATCTCAAAATGTATCTTTCAGAGTAAGGCACAAATCAAGAGTATATGGAATACTCTCCACTTACCTGGGTGGGAGAAGCTCGACATCATCCAGGACAAAGCAATCTGCTACATTGGCACTCCATCCACCAGCTTAAACATCCACTCCCTCTACCACCAACATATCGTTGCTGCAGTGTGTACTATCTACAGGATGCACTGCAGCAAGTCACCAAGGCTTCTTTGGCAGCACCTCCCAAACCCACAATCTCCACCACCTAGAAAGACAAGGGCAACATGTGCATGGGAACACCACCACCTCCAAGTTCCCCTCCATGTCACACAACATCCTGACTTGGACATATATCGCCATTCCTTCATTGTCACTGAGTCAAAATCCTAGAACTCTCTACCTAACAGCATTGTGGGTATATATTTACCATATGGACAACAGCGATTCACAAAGGCAGCTCACCACCCCCTTCTCAATTAGGGATGGGCAATAAATGCTGGCCTTGCCAGCAACGCCCATATCCTGAGAATAAATTTTAAAAAGATGTTCCATGTAGAATATATTTTTGTCACACTCCCTACTGATCAATTATACTTCATCATCATCATAATGAAATCAATCATGTGCCACCCCTATTAAATGAGATCTTGAGGACACAGAATTGCCACATGTTAAAATACAGTGAGTACAACTGGAAACGTCAGGAGCCAAGGTCCATTACTATTATAACAGAGATAACACTATAACGGGAAGTGTTACATTCAGGGTAGGGTGTGTTCAATAGATTATTAAAAATAACAAAATGCATCAGTTTGTAATAGCTTTAGTACATTGTGCAAAAGAGAGGCCATTACATACTTTTGATCTGGAAAACATGTATTAGGCAATGCCCAATCAATCTTATTTTTGGAATGTATTGTGAAATAGTTGAACCACATCCAGTAGTTTATAATTAGCCAAAGTTCCACATGAAAATCTCTAAATTGTCAACACAACATGAACTGGACTGGACTGGAGGATACAGATTCATAAGAACTAGGCCCTGAAAATCTTTCTGATCCTTTTGCAACTGAAAATAATATGTTTCTTGTTTATAAAAGGTTTAAACCATTTGGCTGCTGAACACTCATTAAAGCTGTTGGAGGTCTTAATTTGGTATTGTTAATGGTAAAAATGCTATTATTCTAACACTATAATCTGCAAATAAAAATACACAGTACAACAATTACTTTAAGTAAAAATAATTTCTACTTTATCAGTGGGGCCACTTTAGATGTGGCTTTGTCAATTGTATGCAAACTCTTCGACTCACCTGTAGCCTAACCCAATCTCCCATGTAGTAAATGATCCAATGACAGAAATGTCTACCATCTCATCTCATTCTAAATCAGCCAAAAACACGATGGAGAGAGACAAGATCAGCATGATTAGTGAATCAATTCCATAATTATTTAAATATAAATTCAAAGTTAATTGAATTAATAAAATAACAAATAATGAAAAACAAAGGAGGGTATGTTCACTTTCATTTAAAAATTAAACAGAGGCAGGGCGATGCATTGATCTGCTCCTTTCTGCAACCAGCAACATTAGTCCACCCCTTTAAATAGCAACTCCAGCTTTTAAGAGCTGCAGTTGCATGCTAATTTATGCCTCAAACCCCCCCACCCCCTCACAGCAAGCTTCTGGAGGCAAACCCAAGGTGGGCCGGGAGCTCACCATGAATATGTACTGAGGGGACCTCAGGAAATCCAGTGAGATTAGCCCAGCATGATTTCAGGAAGCATTACAATCACTGCTGTAAGGCTTCTCCGCTTTAGCGCTGGAATCAAAAAATTTATCCTATGGTTTATTTTTAACTCATGATGAGGGACAAATGAGGATTTTAGACAGTGGCAAAATTGATGGTAAACCTGATATCCAGAGCCTCCACAATGATTTATGCTGCACTAATGACCAAAAAGAACTGAACTGAGTCTGCTCTGATGATGCAGGAGGTCTTCCTTCCCTCTCTTTGGCATGGATTCAAAATTGGATGCCTGCAGGAATATATATGGAGGGTATACCGAGTATTCCCACTTTTCATTTTTGGAGGCTAAGGTACAAATGGAGATTAAGCAAGTGTGTTATGCTTAGGCCTCATCAACATATCCACCACATACATATATGTTTGATCCTCATTTATACCTGATTGTTATTATTATACATTACATATAATCCACATTCATTAACAGTCCCTATTACCATTTCATACTAAAAGTAATTATTCTCAGCATGCTATTAAATGGATAATTATGAATGGTCTATGCCCCATAAATTGATTTATCCCCACCTAGTGTTCAAATCTGACATCTAATTAGTGACTTAGGTATTTGATCCTATTAGCTCTGTTTGGAAGGCATTGTTCTGAAATATTTAAGATTTTTTCAATGAAACTCTATAACATGGCTCAGTGAGTTCATTGAGACAACTTTTAATATTGATTTTGAAGTTATATATTAATGAAGGGGCAGAATAATTATGATTTGATGAAGGATAAAGAGAAATGACAGCATTCCTCTCTCAAACATGGCAAGTCTTGAGCTGTGAACCTAAATGGACCACTTTCTCTCTTGTGGGATCCAAAGAAGTACATCAGATTTTGGCTCCAAAAGCACAAGATGACAAATGATACGAAGTCAAGGTGATCTGGGCAGCCACCATCTGATGAAGATTTTAAAGCTCTGTACCAGTTATTGTAATTAAGAACTATTTCTATACTATATTGTTGGCAATGATTCAATTTGAGACCAAAGCCTTGAAATTATTGTTCATGTGCATTTCCTCTATCTGCTGCTTTAAAAGGGGTATCAATCTGTTTAAGATAAAATGGTTAATGTCTTTGTTAAAGTAGCAGACAATTACCATATGAATGCATTGTGTGTTCATCCACTAATATCACTATTTAGTCATTTCTATCCTCAAAAAACTATACTGGTATAGCAAGAAACAACTTCAAACAAGAGTAAAGAAACAAGTTTATTATTTTGCTTAACAATAGATTACAATAACACACTTGATTATCGCAAAATGTTGTTAAAAATTGCTAGGTAACATAAAAAAGTACTTTTACTATTAGCAGCTCATTCACTGCAACCCTGCCCCATTTCTGCCTGGGAGCAACTTAAATTTTGAATATTCTACTAATATGGCCTGAATTCAATTTTCTCAACATTTATTTTACACCTTTGTTCGTTCAATTGTCAGAGAACTATCAAACTACTATATGAAAACTATAGCACAACGAAGGGAAGATGAGTGGGTATTGGGATCAAACTGCTTTGAATCAGCCTCCACCTTATCAGAAGCTCTTTGTCTTTACTTCAGAATTGAATTTAACCAGGAATTTACCTCTGAATTGTTTTATGTGGGCATATGACGGGTTTCGATGGTATTTCCAAGTCAAAAATCATTTGTGGTTATTATTGTCTTAAAACCTTTTTCTTGTGAATTCTGTATTCATCAACATGCTTGGTAATGTAACATTTTTTTGCTTTTTGCAATTAATGTTACTTTCAAGCACTCTAAGGCACCATATGATGTGGTCTGGATTAGTTCTGTGAATGTAGCAACATCTATATTTTAATGAATAGAAAATTATGGAGAGCACAGGCCTAAATTCCCACTGTGTCCCCCTGTCAGTTGAGGTTCCAAGCTGGAAGTGCCATTTCATAAATTTACTCCTCTTGATTTCACAATAACCAAGCCCCAAACAGAGATTAGATATGCCAATTAGATAGCTGCCGATCTACGTCTGCCAGAATACTACAAATACCATCTTAAAACCCAAAGGATTTAGCAGTGAATCAGTAATAAAGGGTAATAAACTCTTTTTGAAGAATAAAAGGGGAAGTTAGAGGAATGTTTTCCACACAGAGCGTTATTAGTACATGGAATACTTTACTATAAATGGCCATTGAGTCAGAGGCTATAACATCATTCAAAAGGGAATTGGGGAAGTCTTTCAAAAGGAAGAATGTAAAAAGATATGCAAAAAAAAGCAGAGAAATTGAATTAGAGTAGAAAGTTGCAGTTGAAGATCTAGCATTGGCAATGACATGATAGACTGAATGGTCTCCCTCTATGTTGTAAATTCTACGATTCTATGCTCCATTCTCTTCCAGGCGAGCCTGTTCTAAAGCTGATAACCTCTTTTAGCCTCACCACTTCCTGACATTACAGTTTCTACACTGTCATTGTCACCTCAGAAATAATAGCAAGAGAAAAGGATCTCACTCCAAAGCACCAAATCAAGCTGTAGCATATGAAGTGGGACGAAATTGTTTACATTTTCTTTAAAGAATTGGAAATATCTCACTGAAACAGTGATTAGCTGGTTTTGAGGCATACACATCACCACTTTCCTCAACATTATAAATCCCTTAAATAGTATACTTAGACAAGAGGAGACAACACATGAAGGAGCAACAACAAGGCCACCCAAAGTTGTAGCAGAGCAAGAGGGCATGGTGGCAAGGTGAGAGGGAGCAGCGGCAAAGCTGGAAGCAGTGGTAGCAAAGTAGGATGGCTCAACATCAAAACCAAAGATAAACTGGCCAGTATTAACAAAGGGCTGATCTGGGAGCACAAGGCAAGGAGTCTGAAGAACCAGGCTGAATCTTGCCAATGGAAAAGACCAACTCTGGAAATCTGGAAAGAAAATGAAGAACTGGTGCTTTAAGTACCCATTGAACCAAGATCCGGAATGGTTTTGCCAACTGTCGTGGCCCATTTTAACCTCAGCTTAATCTCCCCACATATGAAACATAAAAACAAAGTAGAGCACTTTCATATCAATACCTGAAGTTTCTCAGCATCTGAAAGAAGAGAATACAAGGTCTGCTTACAAGGAGTACTAAACTAGCAGCAACTTACAGTTAAATATGAGTAACTGCATTCTATCACTATTTCTGGAGTATAAGTATACTGTCACAAAAGCATTTTGAAATATAAATTACTTCATGCTTTTATCTTACTTTTGAATTCCTGTATTTTGACAGTTAGCTCAATTCCTGTAGTGTAACACCTAACATCACCCAGCCAATTATTTGATAGGAATGAACAGCTAGACCTGTTCACATAACAGGAGTAAAATGTATTACTATATTTTTAGAAGTGCATTTTAAATATAGAATTATACATGTCTGGAATTAGGTAAAAACGCTAAAGTTAATCAAAGGGTTCAACTGATATCCCAAACTACAAAACCAAAGCTTATGTGGTTTAGTGTCAGTTGGGCTGTATTGATGACACCCTCACCTGAGTCAAGTTGTGGGCTCAAGCTCCACTCCAGGACTTGAGCATATGATCTAGGTTGATGCTTTACTGCTGTATTGCAGGAGTGTTGCATTCTCGGAGGTGCCGTCTTTCAAATGAGACGTTAAACCTGTCTGCCTAATCAGGTAAATGTAAAAGATCATAGGGCACTATTTGAAGAAGAGCAGGGACTCTTCTGGTATTCTAGCCAACATTCCTCCCTCAACCACCACCAAAAACAGATTAACAGGTCAATCATCTAATTTACTGTTTGTGGGATCATGCTGCATCCACCTACATAAAAACAGTGACTTAATTTCAAAAGTAATTCATCAAATGTGAAATTCTTAGAGGCACCGTGAAGACATTATAAGGCGCTATATAAATGCAAGTTATTTCCTTCTGGATTTGATCTAAACACCAAGATTAAACTGTAGTTTTGTGCTCAAGCTCCACAATCTATCATTTTTAATACAAAGGTGTCAGTAAGATTAAAAAATGCTTATAACAGTTATAAATAGAGTTAAAATGACATTGATTGAAATTTCTGAGAGTCTACAATTACATCAACACTGCATAATGATCTGCAGAATGGGAATTATTTGCTCGCCTAAAGGAAAATTACACCGGAGTTAAGGCTGCTATTTTACTGCACTGCTTGTTTGAGCCCAGTAGCCATAGAGGGCGAAGTGCAAGTGGCAACACCCAAGTTACATTACAGGTTGTGAATTGCACTCTACTTAGGGATGGGCAATAAATGCTGGCCTTGCCAGCGATGCCCACATCCCATGAATGAATTTTTTAAAAACTTGCCAGGAGGGAGCTCTGCACATGTGCTGTTAGGCCACCTCAAACAACTGGGCTTTAGTGCATTCTGAAGTTAGAATTGTATCTGAGTCCAAAAATATACTACCAGTTTTGTTTCAACGCATCAATGTGAAAATGGCAGTATAACTGCAACCTAAGTGTCTAATGCATATAGCATAATGTATAAGAATGATTCTACAATCTTGCTCTCCCAGCAGAAAACTGTGATTGAAGGGAGAACGACATGGAGATAAGGCTATAATGGTGTAGTCCTGATTCTCCAACCTGCATTTCTGTCGAAAGTAGCACCCCACAGGGAATGCAGGATTGCAGAATCACCCCTTATATTTCTATTCACTCAACTGAACCATACCAATTCAATTTTGTCAAAGAAAAAGTTGGCATTTTCTGAGATATTACTGTTTTTTAAATCATTATTTAGGATGGAAAATGATTTGGTGGTATCAATGGTGACTTTATATAGAATTCAGTGGACAATTCTATGCTTGATTACATTTAAGTTAATTTAGTTATAATCTAGACGCTTTCAAAAACCCAAGGCTTGTGCTAACTAATCACTGCTTTTTGAGTTGCCTCATTTCTGCTATTCGCTTCAGCCTCGGTGGTGTCCTGCTTCTTGGGCCTTGACCCTTCACTTAGATTTCCCAAGAAAACATTTCAACATTTGCATCTCAGAAACATGTTGTTAATATTTATTTATGCCGAGAATGACTACAGCTATCAGGGTTCTAGGAAATAAGTTTATGGGTTGTGCTTGCTGTTGCAAGACTTAATTAATGAAGAGACGTTTGTGTTGATTTTTTTTTGTGTGGGGGTGGTGTACAATTTTCCAATATTATGTTGTCAAACTAATTTGATTTATGTATTTATCACAAAACAAAACTATCAAACAGATTCAAAGAAAATAGGATATTTACCAAGTTTTCGCCTTGTGGAACTTCTCTTGAAGTCTAGCCAAATATAGGTAACTTATTGGAAAACTGAGTATTTTCACATTCTTGATTGGTGTCCCAATGTTTGTTTCATTTGTCATATAACATTATAATTCAAACAATTAATTAAATAATTAGAATCACACTAATAGCCTATCATTTAAAGTTATTATACTGCAGAGCCAGAATCACTGTCGTGCAAAGGGCACACATTTTAACAGGACCTACTGCGTGAAAGGTTGGGGAGCTTAGGGTAACTGTACTCTGTTAAACTGTGTACTCAATAAATATGTTTTTATTTTAAACTCGTCAGTCATTTGAGAACCTGTAAGGATTTTATTGTTAAATGGTCTGAAGTTTCTAATTGTGCAGATTATCAATTCACATCCATACTGTATCGCATTCACCTCAGAAGCAGTTCTACAAGATGAAAGCTCCTCTTAGTTATCAGTTAACCAAGTGAAGTGCTGTTACCACAAAATAAACCCCATATCACAGTCATATACAGCAGGCTGGTTGTCTACTAAATGTAACTGCTCAAAACTGCTTGTGCAAGCACAAAACCAATAAAACAGCCAAGAGCAGGGATCCTTTCTTGAACTTTCTTAAAACATACCTTTTCTTTGAGGAGTCATGATCAGTTTCCCAGTTATATGTAATCATTTTTTTCTCTGTAACACTTCAGTAAATGCCTTATTTCAGAAATGGGCACCAGATCCCAGTCTCAAAAGAGTAAATTACTATGCAGCCTTTCTCTTTTCCTCCTCGAAGTTCACCAATGGTATCAGACTGAGAGTAAGTGCCACAGTGTGCCTGAGAAAGTATAAATAGGCAGTTGTTTCACCTGGAGTTTGGTCAGTGGTCGGAGATCCATACACTAAAGTAGACAGGACTTTGTCCACAAACTGGAGTTTGAAATTTCAAAGGAAAAACAGTTACATCAGTCAATGACAGTGATTGTTGACCTTAATCCACATCTACAATTGTTCTTTGACTGTTAACTGCTACAGAAATCTACAAAGAACATTCATGGTGGCAAGAATCTCAGACAGAAAAACAGCCAAACAGAAATAGTTTCAAAGGAAAATTGCAGAATGCCACAACCATGGTTCTCTATAAAATGACATTTCCTGGGACTTACCTATTTCATAATCTTGTCTTACTGATAATTATTCCTCCATACATAAGTGTGCAGCAGTATTTGCTAATTAAACTAACCAACAGGTTATTATGGAAAGAAAGAATTTGTAATTTATGTAATGCCTTTCACGTCCTCAGGATGTCCCAAAATGCTTTACAACCAATTAATTACTTTTGAAGTGTAGTCACTGTTGTTATGTAGGCAAATGCAGCAGCCAATTTGCACACAGCAAGGTCCCACAAGCAGCAAATAAATGAATGACAAGATAATATGTTTGTGTGGTAGTTGAGGGAGGAATGTTGCGCAACTCACCAGGAAGATTACTTCCTACACTTCTTTGAATAATGCAATGGATCTTTTACATCTAATCAACAAGCAGACAGGGCCTCAGTATAACCTCATCAGACAGCACCTCCTAGAGAGCTCATGGACTTCTTTGCCACGAAGATGAGACTATCGGTCAGCTGACTCTGCTGCTTCTCTCCCTTCCCCTAACCCACCAAGCCAAACTTCCACTAAGGGTCCCCCCTGCCCTAAACCTGAACTTGCACCTTTCTCTACTTTCTCTCCGAACTCCCCTCATGCCCTCTCCGAGCTCATCTTGTCCATGAGACCCACCTCCTGCTCCCTCGACCCTATTCCCACCAAACTGCTGGCCACTCAACTTCCCTTCCTGGCCCACATGTTAGCTGTTATTGTTAATGGTTCCCTCTCCTCAGGAACTGTCCCCCTCCCCTTCAAATCTGCCATCATCACCCCTCTCCTCAAAAAAACCCACCCTTGACCCCTCTGTCTTTGTAAACTACCGCCCCATCTTCCTCCAATACCTTTCCTTTAATGTCCAGCTGGGTGCGACTGCGCTCATTTGGTTCCATTCCTATCTATCCAGTCGTAGCCAGAGAATCACCTGCAATGGTTTCTCTTCCCGCTCCCGCACTGTTACCTCTGGAGTCTCACAAGGATCTATCCTTGTCCCACTCCTATTTCTCATCTACGTGCCGCTCCTCGGTGACATCATCTGAAAACACAAGTTCAGGTTCCACATGTATGCTGACAATACCCAGCTCTACCTCACCATCACCTCTCTCGACCCCTCCACTGCCTCTGATTTGTCATGTTGCTTGTCTGACATCCAGTACTGGATGAACAGAAATTTCTTCCAACTAAATATTGGGAAGGCCGAAGCCATTGTCTTCTGTCCCCGCCACAAACTCCGTTCCCTAGCCACCGACTCCATCCCTCTCCCTGGCCACTGTCTGAGGCTGAACCAGACTATTCGCAACCTTGCATCCTGTTTGACCCTGAAATGAGCTTCCGATCCCATATCCGCTCTATCACCAAGACCGCCTACTTCCACCTCCATAACATCGCCCATTTCCGCCCCACCTCAGCTGAAATCCTCATCCATGCCTTTGTTACCTCTAAACTTGACTATTCCAATGCTCTCCTGGCTGGCCTCCCACCTTTACCCTCCATAAACTTGAGCTCATCCAAAACTCTGCCGCCCATATCCTAACTCGCACCAAGTCACTTTCTCCCATCACCCCTGTGCTCGCTGACCTACATTGGCTCCTGGTCCGGCAATGCTTCGATTTTAAAATTCTCATCCTTGTTTTCAAATCCCTCCACGGCCACACCCCTCCCTATCTCTGTAACCTCCTCCAGCCCCACAACTCTCCGAGATCTCTGCGCTCCTCCAATTCTGGCCTCTTGTGCATCCCCTATTTTAATCGCTCCACCATTGGCGGCCGTGCCTTCAGCTGCTTCGGCCCTAAGCTCTGGAATTCCCTCCCTAAACCTCTCTGCCTCTCTATCTCCCTCTCCTCTTTTAAGATTCCCCTTAAAACCTACCTCTTTGACCAAGCTTTTGGTCACCTGTCCTAATATCTCCTTATGTGGCTTGGTATCAAATTTTGTTTGATAACACTTCCATGAAGCACCTTGGGATGTTTTACTACATTAAAGGTGCTATATATATTCAAGTTGTTGTTGTTATCACTGTGTCTGCTGTTACAAATATATTGGCATCAAAATTCCATGGCCCTTCCAGCGCATACACACTGAAACTCTGGCAGGAGTGTGGCAGAAGGGCCACAAACTAGGCCGGGACCCAGATATGCAGGGTCCTAGTCTCTGTTGGGAGTTGCCAAATGGCCTTGTAAGAGGCAGAGACTCTGTTCACCCCTTACAAGGCCAGTGACGCAAAGGGGGCTGAGAGTGCCCATGACCTCTACTTTACTGAATGTCGGGACACTTTCATTGGCTTTCAATGGTGTATTGGCCTCAGGATCAGTGGTATTGGAGTCCACAATGGGAATGCAAGCCTGGGACATGGTATGGACCCACAAAGATCTAAAAAAAAATGTATGCATTGATATTAGCGGACCCTTTACGGGGGCAAGCAAGGGGCATGTAAAATCTTCTTTCCGGGGGCAGGGCAGAACCAGCAACAGGCACTGGATGATCCAGCCTGTGTCGGCTGGCAGGCACCCAAGATGTACCCCGAGTGGTGCTGACACCCACCGTGGATATTTAAATCATGGGTCCGCCCATTGACCCCGCATATAGTGACAGGGTCTGCACTGGAGATCTCTAGCGGACGCGATGCCAGCGTAGTTGCCGGGATCGGTGCCCAAAGATTTGCAAGGACATTACATTTCATTTCAAAGAAACATACAAAGAAATAAAAAGTAAGGCGTTTCAAAAGTTTGCATTGAAGCACAGATGGCGGACTTTGTCATAGTTTTCGGAACAGACTACTCCTAGCTGTTCCAGGTGCCTGTCCTTTCTGAAAATACCCCAGTACCATCACACTGCCCCTTAAAATTCCGCTGATTACCTTCAAATTTGCTGTACGAAAGACAGTGATTCACATTTCCATGAATAGGAGGATACCTGCAGAACCAGACAGCAGACAAAGGACCCTTAGATCAAATAGGAAAACAGATTTTATCTAAAGTTAGATTAAATTATACTGCTAGTCACTTCACGATAACTAAATGCTCACAAACACTGTGCCGGACAATGCAATGAATAACACTGACACTGCTTTGTGTAGATCTGAAAAAAATATGTAAGATTATAAAACAAAGCAGAAAATGGAACTCATTCTAAGTGATCAAATCTTTAAATGATTCAACACCTGAACAAAATACATTTGTATTTACTTTCTGAAAATAAGTCACTGCAACATGTGATAGTTACGTATGTTTTAAAAAGTAATTGGCCTAGAAATTCGAACGGCCCATTTTTGGGAGTGAGGGGCCGCAGGGACCCATCCCCTTACCCGAATGGAAGGGCCCGAGGCGCACCCGATATTGGGCCTCAGGTCTCATTATCATCGAGGCGCTGGGCTGCGGATACCTAATAGGCAACCCTAGGCAGCTCGCTAGAAAAGTGGCCCTTAGGTAAATAGTTTAAGTCGACTGGGAAGTGGGACGATCGGGAATGGGGGCAATTGGGTCAGGAGGGAGAGCGTTCGGGTCAGGAGGCAGCAGTGGCCGGGAGGGAGCGGCTAGTGGGAAGAGGCTGTGATTGGCCAGGGGGTAGTGTGGTGGTGGTTGGGGTCGAGTTCACGATCGGGGGTGGGGGGGTGCAGTTTGCGAGGTCGCGATTGGGGGATTGAGGTCGCGATCAGGGGGATCGGGGTCGCGATCGGGGGGGTGGGGTCGAGGTCGCGATCAGGGAGTAGGGTCGAGGTCACGATCTTGAACAGTGGCCGGCAGTGTCCCACATGCTTTGAATGTGGGGTCGGAAGGAGCACTCCTGCCTATTTCCACCTAATTCGTGCTCCTACTGGGGCAGAAGCACCCACTTGTTTACAGTTAATTATATTAAAATTAGGCTCATATATTGTCACTTAAGTGGCCACATAATTTGTCTATATTTACATTAGTGTAGTGCTCAGGTTTATAAAAATGGGCATCTAGGGCAGCTGGATTGTGCATCTAAAGAGGCCTACAGTGAGACTTTGAGCAGCATTTTGGGACTATTTCTGAAGTTATTTTTCTTGCACTTTTTGCTTTCTTTCCTGTTCTTGCTCAAGATGTTTTATCCCAAATGTTCTCGCCCTGCCATGCTTTTGTATTGTCCATGATATTGGGACAACAGTGGGAATCCCTCTTTGCTTATGTTTTTTGGAGGAAGAAGAGGAGCAGTGGAAGGATGCCAGAAAATTTAATCCACATCCACCTGATGGTACATAAGAACATAAGAAATAGGAGCAGGAGTCGGCCACACGGCCCCTCGAGCCTGCTTTGCCATTCAATAAAATCATGGCTGATCTTCGACCTCAATTCCACTTTCCCGCCTGATCCCCATATGCCTTGATTCCCTTAGAGTCCAAAAATCTATCGATTTCAATCTTGAATATACTCAACAACTGAGCATCCACAGCCCTCTGGGAAAGAGAATTCCAAAGATTCACAACCCTTTGATTGAAGAAATTCCTCCTCATCTCAGTCCTAAATGTCCGACCCCTTATCCTGAGACTATACCCCCGGTTCTAGAGCCCCCCCCCCCAGCCAGGGGAAACTGCCTCACAGCACCTACTCTATCAAGCCCTCTCAGAATTCTATATGTTTCAATGAGATTACCTCTCATTCTTCTAAACTCGCGAGAGTATAGGCCCATTCTACTCAATCTCTCCTCATAGGACAACCTTCTCATCCCAGGAATCAACCTAATCTTTAAGATTATGAACGGGTTTGATAGAGTAGATGTAATGAAGATGTTTCCACCTGTGGGTGAGACCAGAACCAAGGGTCATAATTATAAGATAGTCACCAATAAATCCAATAGGGAATTCAGGAGAAACTTCTTTACCCAGAGTATGGTTAGAATGTGGAATTCACTACCACCAGGAGTAGTTGAGGTGAACGGCATAGATGCATTTAAGGGGAAACTTAGGGAGAAAGGAATAGACGGATATGCTGATAGGGTTAGATGAAGTAGGGAGGGAGGAGGCTCGTGTGGAGCATAAACACCGGCATGGACCTGATTGGGCTGAATGGCTTGTTTCTGTGCTGTACATTCAATGTCATTCTATGTAATAGGTTTACTGTTGAACTCTGTGTTTCTGGTTTAAGGTTCGATGCTGTAGATTATAAGCAATTGTACACTATACCCACATCCAGCACACATGAGGGATTTCTGCCGCCCCATACAAAGACCTAGCTGGGAAAGTTGGCCTGAAAAGGCTGAGTGTGAATGTTAGACGAGCCTGGGTTATCCCCGTTGAGTTAACAATGACCCATAGTTCTTCATACTAGATTCCACCTACATTTACAGGTAGACACATATTCACCTGCCAATGACCATGCAAAACCAGATGCACAGGTTCCAGGTCAGCAGATGCATAGATGTGCTATCTATTGCAAGCAGAACTGCAGCTAACATGCACCATAAGGATGACACCACCAGTGGCACTAATAGTTAGCTGCACTCTTCCTCTGCCACTGTCCAAGCATTCTGCAATGCTGTCCCATAGGCCCTGCTCACTACTACCTTCACTTTGCGAGCTATCAAATAGAGGTTTGGAATGTTGTGATGCTCCATCATGTGGGCACAGACTCAGATCCCTATTTCATTTATTACGCTGAACATTGGGTTACACCATGTATTTTTGTCACCCAAAGTCTTTTCAAAGGCTGAAACATACATTAAAAATATTAGCAGCCTTTGTGAAAACTTCCAACATTTTTATACTTAAATGCAGCTATTTACCTTTAAATGAGAGCTTCCATTTAAATTTACCCAGCATCCCTTGTAAACAATTTTTAAGGGTTGCTTGCACTCAATCTCACAACCTGTTTTGGTGAGCTCCCTACTCTAGGCCCAAAAAGTGCTGCAAGTTTACCCAAAGCGTGTAAATAGAGCTAGCCTCGTAAAATCAGGCAGATTGGCACATTAATGGTCAGGCTAGTGCTGATAAGAATGCACCCAACTAATGCCCGATTGAGCCTGATCGGAAATTCTGTCCCTTTGTGTATAATAAAAACAGGACATGCTGAAAATGTACAGCACGTCAATCATCTAAAAGGCCCTGCTCACTATCACCTCCACTTTGCTAGTTATCTCTGTTTGATATTTAGCAAAGTGGAGATGGCAGCGAGCAGGACCCATGTCTTTCCCTTTCAGATGACTGACGTGCTGTACATTTCCAGCATGTGCCGTTTTTATTTTGCACAAAATATTTCAGGTGTGGCCTTTTATCAGAACTGATACTGTTTATCTAATTCTCTCGTATCCCTTCAATTTGTGAGCCTTCCCAGAGTAGCTAGTGTTTTTTAATAGCTAAAAAATACAATTTGAATGTAACTGAACAAGTGTCTTAATTTCACAGAGGCTATCGCAGGTTACAGAATTAATGTGGCCATCATAGTTCTCCTACACTACAGCAGCTAAAAAAATGATGTACAATAATATGGGAGTGTTGGGCACAAACCCAATATTCCCACAACTTCAAAACTGAACTGCGTGCTGGCTGACAATAAAACTTTATTTTAAGAGTTCACTACCTTCCTAGCCGGCAGTACTTTTATACATTTTCACAAGATGAAAAGTGTAAATTTACTACTTGCAGGAAGAGCAATAAAGCCTTGTAATAAAATTTTATTTGCATTCAGCTCTAAGAAATCAGGGAATACTAAATTGAACTGAAGCTTTTTCAACAAGTACAAGCTTTCCCATGTGTTAGTAGTTGTTTTCCCACCCAATAATACAACAGAGAATCAGTGATTATAAATAGATTATAACATACAAACAAAATAAATACATTTTTAGTAGCAAAATACATTTCCAGTGGCACCTTACTTGCCAGGGAGATGAAGATTTCATCAGCAATGTTGTTATCTCCAGTCTTAATAGTACAGTCTGTAAAAACTGTTTTAATTTGCAAAAGATTATAATGGTCTATTATGGCAGACTTCACAGCCATAATGGACAACATTGCACTTTACGGTTTTAAGAAACTGTTCATCAGACAAGGTATTGTATAAAATAATGCGAGTAACTTTCAAGTTCAGCTGGGGTGGAAAACTGGAGTGGTATCGGATTGGCCGCCCATTATACATCTGGCCCGATTTCTCGTTCCTTTGAATTCAAACAGCATAACAGGTGGCTGATCCCATTATTGCCAAAGTTGAAAGTTACCCCCAATATTTTTCTTGGAATGAATTAAAGATACACCATCTCAACTGTTTTATATAATGTATTCTCAGAGTTAATTCAGATTTGTTGGAATCCAGTACAGAAGATCTCAAGTTACCCAGAGCACTGTAGACTTAGGAAAGCTGTATTTGCACTTCAGAATATTCTCCTCCACAATATCGGAAAAATTTTAAAGGCAGATAAGTTTTTTTAAAAATCATTAATGAAAAACCTAACTACTTGTGTTCACATTTGATAGTTACTCTCCTCTACATTGCCAGGAAAAGGAGATTTTAAAAATCGAGCAGGATCAACTTCTTAAGAAGAAAGTTCTATCCCAGCTTTTCTCCGGTCTCCAAAAGTAACATGGTGGATGATCAGAACCAACTTATTTGCATGTTAAGCTTTCCATACAGTGCACACATGCAGAGGAAGGTGTCACTGGAGAATCTAAACAGTACTTAAACACAAGTCAGACATATTTATGCTAAGCTTGACTTGTTTAGAAACAGGGAAATTGTTGCATTTGTCTCCTAAAAATTAGATGCTGCAAGCCTCTGGGAAATGTTTGGTATCTCTGAAACATCTGATCATTACAATCCTCATGTGTTTAATTAAGGTCTAAATGAAAATCACACTGGAAAGCTGAAGAAGGATCAGTAGAATAGATTCACATATCTAGATTGCTCAAATGCCATGGTTGCAAGAAAACATTTGAGATTGGTCCAGAACACAGTGTAAGAGTAAGGCAGGATTCTATGATGCTTGATATTAGGAATGCTGGAGCTTTCAGGTCACAGATCCATTTAAACAGAATCAATGCGAGACCTGATTATTAAGAGGTGGAATAAGGCACGTAAAGAAATGGACCCTGTAAATCCCTGTTTGTGCTGGACAGTTCTCACCTAAGTAACTAGCACAATGCAATGATCTGAAAAAAACTCAAATCTTCCCGAAGGTTAGGTTTTGTGTCAATGATAAAAAAAATTAGTAAATATTCTACATGAATATTCTACATATTCTAATTTTGGATAGAATATCCTTGAGGATGGATGTCAGAGCAAGCGATTAGCAATTTTGGAGACTGGTAATCTTTTAAAACTCTCTTTATATATGACATTAAAGAAACAATCGAAAGCAAAATACTGCAGATGCTGGAAATCTGAAATAACAACAAAAAATGCTAGAAATACTTAGCAAGTCAGGCAGCATCTGTGGAGAAAGAAACAGAGTTAACATTTCAGGTTGATGACCCTGCGTCAGAACTGGAAGAAGTTAAAGATTTAACAGTTTTTAAACAAATACTGAGCTAGCCGGTGGAGGGCGGGGTGGGGTGGGGGGAGGAAGGGAAGGGCAGGAAAGAACAAAAGGGAAGATCTCTGATAGGGTGGATGGCTGGAGTGATTAAATGACAAAAGGGATGATGGTGCAAGGCAAGAAGGGTGGTAATGGGACAGGTTAAGAAACCAAAGATGGGTCCAGAGGAGTTGTAAATGACAACAGCAGAACCATTACCAGCACCTGGTGTCTGAAAAAATGGGAGCAGTGGTTATGATCTGAAGTTATTGAAATCAATGTTGAGTCTGGATGAGTTGATAAACAATGCCCTGTAATTATATCCCCACACGTGAGTAGAAGCTAGAGAAGTTTAACTCCAGCAAGTTCGGGGCATATGTTTTGTACAAAAGTTTTCATAGCGGAGATAGATTCAATAATGTGTAGGTTATATAGTCACACTGCAGATTTGTGTTCTTTATCCAGCAGTATTGCCAATTACAGACCCAGAATGGACTGCCATATCATTGACTTGGGTTTCAATCCCTGACTTGTCTCACATTCACATTCACATTTGGGCTTTCCCTCAGATAGCGAGTATCCAATCTTGGCAGGTCTTTCCAGTGTGGCACTAAGGAATCAGCAGAAGGGAAGAACGGTGGTCAGAGAATCCATCTCAGATTATCGTATTATATTTCAGGACCTTCAGCTATTTGACCACAGGGTGATTTACAGGTGTTGGAGATATTTACAATCTTCTGTCTGTTCCCAAATGTAAGGCATACAAACCACAAAGGAAAGAAAATTGCCACAAATACTTCAAAGTGAATGTTGATTTTAAAAAGTTCCAAGGCTTAATTAAACTGTGTATTCACCATCAGTTTTAAAATGGTTCTCAACTAACCATCACCTTCCTTTATCTCTGCTTATAATCTAGTAATGATGTTGTCAGATCAAAAGCCCCAAAGTTCACCCAAACCTGAGACATCACAGACACACATAGTCAAGGAATATTTTATGATCACCTTACTTTGTAATATATATAAATCTTCACTGCAGTTGAGTTCTTTAACTATAATTTTTTTCCCAGGTTTGCCTAAGTAACCGTGATTATGAAGGTGACTAAAGGCATAAATGCAACTTATGATTGCTTTCTGTAACCTGGGGGAGAAATAGTTTACCGGTTGTAGTCCAGAGATGATCTAGACATTGGGTATCTCATCCAAAACTGGTAATGTTCAAATCTCATTGGAGGATTAATCAGTTTCCAGAAGTATAATAAAGGTCAGTAGGTTAACATCGCAGTTATTTTGCAGACAGCAAGATCCCACAATCAGTAATAGGAAGAATGATTCTGTTCTTTGTTAAGGAGAAATATTGGGTGGCTATGCTTTCAGCTGCCTAGGCCCCTCCCTAAACTCTTCCACTTCTCTCTCCTCCTTTAAGATGCTCCTTAAAACCCAAATCTTTGACCAAGCATTTTGACCCCTCCTGATATTTCCTTCTTTGGTTTGGCATCCATTTTTGTCTGTTTATGCCTCTGTAAAGAGCCTTGGGACATTTTTCTACGTTAAAAACGCTATATAAATGCAAGTGACTGTTGTTGTTGTCGTCATTGTTTAGCGTACCAGGAAATCTCCCTGATCTTCTTCGTATTGTGAGATGAGATCTTTAACTTCTATCTGAGCAAGCAGACAGACCCTCAATTTAACTCTCATCTGAAGGGCAGCATCTCTGATAATGTAGCATTCCTTCAGTGTCAACCTACATGGTGTGCTCAGGTCCTGAAGTAGGACTTGAACCCATAACTTGGTGTTCAGTAATTAACAGTGCTATCAATTGAGTTGAGCTGACAACGTAAAGTGATCATTGAATCTGTGTAAGTCAGTGAGTTGCAGCCATCTTTGTTTCATTTCAGGCTTTATAGAATCATACAGAAAGAGGCCGCCAAAGCTGTGCCGACTCTTTAAAAGAGGTATCCAATTAGTTCCACTCCCCTGCTCTTTCCCTATAGCCCTGCAAATTTTTCCTTTTCAAGTATATATCCATTTCCCTTTTGAAAGTTACTATTGAATCTGCTTCCACCACCCTTTCAGGCAGTGTATTCCAGATCATAACAATTCACTACGTAAAATAAATTCTCCTTATTTCCCACCTGCTTCTTTTACCAATTATCTTAAATCTGTGTCCTTTAGTTATCGACCCTCCTGCCAGTAGAAACAGTTTCTTCCTATCTATCAAAACCCTTCATCATTTTGAACACCTCTATTAAACTTCTCTGCTCTAAGGAGAAAAAGCCCAGCTTCTCTAGTCTCTCCTCATAAGTGAAGTCCCTTCAATTTTGCTAACAAGTCCATTATGCAGCACTTTATTAAATACCTTTTGAAAGTCCATGTACACAACATCAACTGCACAACATTTATCAACCCTCTCCGTTATTTCATCGAAGAACAAGATCAAGTTTGTCAGACACAATTTGCCATTAACAAATCCATTTTGGCTGTCATTTATTAACTCATGTTTTTCCAAGTGACAGTTAATTTTCTCCTGAATTCTGATCTCTACAAGCTTCCTCACCACAGACGTTAGGCTGACTGGCCTGAAGATACCGGGTTTATTCCTCTCTAACAGGAGTGTAACATTTACAACCCTCCAGTCCTTTTGCACCACTCCCATATCAAGGAGGATTGAAAGATTGCGGCCAGAGCCTCCGCTATTTCCACCTTTACGTCCCTCAGCAACCTAAGATGCATCCCATCCGGACCGGGTGACTTTTCTACATTGAGCGCCGCCAACCTATTATGTTTTTTTAATTCATTCATGGGATGTGGGCGTTGTTGGCAAAGCCGGCATTTATTGCCCATCCCTAATTGCCCTTGAGAAGGTAGTGGTGAGCTGCCTTCTTGAACTGTTGCAATCTGTGTGGTGAAGGTTCTCCCACAGTGCTGTTAGTAGGATTTTGACTCAGCGACGATGAAGGAACGGCAATATATTTCCAAGTCAGGATGGTGTGTGACTTGGAGGGGTACGTGCAGGTGGTGGTGTTCCCATGCGCCTGCTGCCCTTGTCCTTCTAGGTGGTAAAGGTCGCAGGTTTGGGAGGTGCTGTCGAAAAAGCCTTGGCGAGTTGCTGCAATGCATCCTGTAAATGGTACACACTGCAGCCACAGTGCACCAGTGGTGAAGGGAGTGAATGTTTAAGGTGGTTAATGGGGTGCCAATCAAGCGGGCTGTTTTGTCCTGCATGGTGTCGAGCTTTTTTTTATTTGTTCATGGGATGTGGGCGTCGCTGGCAAGGCCAGCATTTATTGCCCATCCCTAATTACCCTTGAGAAGGTGGTGGTGAGCCGCCTCCTTGAACCACTGCAGTCCATGTGGTGAAGGTTCTCCCACAGTGCTGTTAGGAAGGGAGTTCCAGGATTTTGACCCAGCGACGATGAAGGAACAGCGATATATTTCCAAGTCGGGATGGTGTGTGACTTGGAGGGGAACGTGCAGGTGGTGTTGTTCCCATGTGCTTGCTGCCCTTGTCCTTCTAGGTGGTAGAGGTCGCGGGTTTGGGAGGTGCTGTCGAAGAAGCCTTAGCGAGTTGCTGCAGTGCATCCTGTGGATGGTACACACTGCAGCCACTGTGCGCCGGTGGTGAAGGGAGTGAATGCTTAGGGTGGTGGATGGGGTACCAATCAAGCAGGCTGCTATGTCCTGGATGGTCTCGAGCTTCTTGAGTGTTGTTGGAGCTGCACTCATCCAGGCAAGTGGAGACTATTCCATCACACTCCTGACTTGTGCCTTGTAGATGGTGAAAAGGCTTTGGGGAGTCAGTAGGTGAGTCACTCACTGCAGAATACCCAGCCTCTGACCTGCTCTTGTAGCCACAGTATTTATGTGGCTGGTCCAGTTAAGTTTCTGGTCAATGGTGACCCCCAGGATGTTGATGGTGGGGGATTTGGCGATGGTAATGCCGTTGAATGTCAAGGGGAGGTGGTTAGATTCTCTCTTGTTGGAGATGGTCATTGCCTGGCACTTGTCTGGCACGAATGTTACTTGCCACTTATCAGCCCAAACCTGGATGTTGTCCAGGTCTTGCCGTATGTGGGCTCGGACTGCTTCATTATCTGAGGGGTTGCGAATGCTGTGCCATCATCAGCGAACATCCCCATTTCTGACCTTACGATGGAGGAAAGGTCATTGATGAAGCAGCTGAAGATGGTTGGGCCTAGGGCACTGCCCTGAGGAAATCCTGCAGCAATGGCTAGGCCTAGGAACTGAGGAATTCCTGCAGCGATGTCCTGGGGCTGAGATGATTGGTCTCCAACAACCCAGTACCATCTTCCATTGCGCTAGGTATGACTCCAGCCACTGGAGAGTTTTCCCCCTGATTCCCATTGACTTCAATTTTACTAGGGCTCCTTGGTGCTACACTTGGTCAAATGCTGCCTTGATGTCAAGGGCAGTCACTCTCACCTCACCTCTGGAATTTAGCTCTTTTGTCCATGTTTGGACCAAGGCTGGAATGAGGCCTGGAGCCGAGTGGTCCTGGCAGAAGCCAAACTGAGCAACGGTGAGCATGTTATTGGTGAGTAAGTGCCACTTGATAGCACTGTCAATGACACCTTGCATCACTTTGCTGATGATTGAGAGTAGACTGATGGGGTGGTAATTGGCCGGATTGGACTTGACCTGCTTTTTGTGGACAGGACATACCTGGGCAATTTTCCACTTTGTCGGGTAGATGCCAGTGTTGTAGCTGTACTGGAACAGCAGTACCTCCTTCTTATCTATTTTTATCCTATCCAATTTCTCTGCCCCCTCCTCCTTTACTGTGACATTGGCAGTATTCTCTTCTTTTTTGAAGACAGATGCAAAATATTCATTTAATACCTCAGCCATGCCCTCTGCCTCCACAGGAAAATTTCCTTTTTGGTCCCTAGTCCGCCCCACCCTTCCTTTGACTACCCATTTACTCTTTATATTACATCAAATGTACAGCACAGAAATAGACCATTCTTCCCAACCAGTCATTGCCGTTGTTTATGATCCACACGAACCTCCTCCCACCCCTCTTCATCTCATCCTATCAACATATCCTTCTATTCCTTTCTCCCTCATGTACTTATCTAGCTTCCCCTTAAATGCATCTATGCTATTCGCCTCTACTACTCCCTGTGGTAGCGAGTTCCACATTCTTACCACTCTTTGGGTAATGAAGTTTCTCCTGAATTCCTTTATGGATTTATTGGTAACTATCTTATATTTATCGCCCCTAATTTTGGACTTTCCCACATGGATTACTCTTGTAGTAGCAAGCGCTGTCCATCTATTCTAAGTGGTAGAATTGCTGTCCTTCATTTAAAGCTGATATTAGACTGCCCAGGCTCTCCTTTTATGCCGTTGTGTGGGCGAGGAGGATTCATTTACACTTGGCACTCTCATGGGTACATGGGAACCGATGGTAGAACTCTGTTCAGGCGTGATCAAACACAGGGACAGGGTACAATTTACTGGCCCTCTGATTCAGGGCCTGCCTAAATCTAATTTCAAGCAACATAGGAACAGGAGTAGGCCTTTCAGCCCCTCGAGCATGTTTATAAAGGACAGTAGTGTTCCCTTTTATGTTACCCGCTAATCTTTTCTCATACACTCTCTTTGACTTAAGTACAACAGATCTGTTAATTCAAAGCACAGTGAAACCTGAGGTTACAAAAGCAAAGTTAGAAACTAACCAGTTGATGATCCAATGCACTATATAGATTAACAGAACACAATACTGTGCCTGTTAATTACTACATGTCTCCTTCCCTTTTATCAAGTATTATTCTTTATTAATCTGTGTACATTCTTGTAGTGTTATGGGATTTCTAGTAAATTGAAAAAAATGTACAATACTCAATAAAATAGTTTTAAAAGCAAAATGTTTAATCATTAAAAAAAATGACAGCCACAAGGTCAGATATTTCAAATATATTAGCAGTCCAAGGTGAGCACATTTTTGAGATTCCACTAAAAATGCTAATACAAATGTCCAAATATATTTGGCTCCCACAATGTATTGTTTCATTGCATCCTAGGGCTAGGTTTGTTGTGAATAAAGTCTTTTTGAGAGACTGCTGGAACAGGTTATAACTTGTGTTTTGTGATGTCACTGAGTAATAATCTCTGTTTTGTTTTACCTCACTTACAGAACTCTGATATGAACTAGTGAACACCAATAAAATGTTTTTAATACAAGACAATTCATTGCTAATCCATAATACTTTGTTTTAGAAGGTATTATAAAATCATTTTTTCAGATGTTTAGTCATCAAAAAATGAAAATGCTTTCAGGCAAGTATCTGGCCTATAGGGCACTTTTGGGCTGCTTGGCTGGAAGAAGTTATTTTCTGAATATTGATCAGTCCTATTCTTTGGAAAACATGTTACCAATTTAACTTGATATTTCTGCAATATGTCATACGGATGTTGTTCTATTTACAGCTGCTTTGCAGTTCCTAGAGAGTTCTGCAAAGAACAAAATCTGAAATTTGTAAGTAGAGAAGATTTTACAACATTTCTGGGGGCAGAGATTTGGGATCCAATCTTGGTTAAATGGATTTGTGCTGACTCAAACCTTAAGGGCACTTATGCCTATACTGTGGGGATGGGCTACTCATAATTATGTGATATAAGCTCTACCCCTTATCTTGACTAGGTGACTGGTGAGCTTGGCCTGCAGCACACTTGGCTGGAGATCAGAAAATTGGGCACAGAAGCAGTTCTTAAAGGGCTGCAGCTCATCATAAAAAGGGAAGTGGTGGTGGTGACAGAAAAGGTACATAATTGTTCACAATGGCACAGCAAAGAAATGTGGACAACACTGCTCCTTTGATGCTAAAGGTTTGGGGATCCTACTGTAACGGGTGCAACTAAGAAGGGTGGTCCTATTTGGGACTGTACAGCACCTTCCACTAAAAGTAGAGATGTCAGCTATATGGAGGAAGCGCCTTTGAACCTGGTTGCAAATAAGGAAGATGTGTCCTGCTCACAGGAACACATTGAAGGTGAGTGGCTCCTCGCTTTAGTACATATTTCTTGGGAGAACCATCAAGTGTGGTACAACTTAAAGTTGGAAACTCACTAAACCTCTGGGAGATAGAATTTCGAGCAATGTGCACAGCCATTGCCCTTTTACTCACTTTCTTTCATCTCTTTCATTGTGCCCAAGCTGCGTGGCATACTTTTCTTGCAGATGGAAGTGTCAAATAAGTGAAAACAGATGCTTAAATGTCATAAAAACTTTGATTGGAAAATCGATCAGAGTGTCTAGGTGCTGTAGCCCCTGCACACACTTAACGGGCGATAAGGCTACCGACCCCATTTTGAAGCTGTTACCACCCTGTTAACTCCAGGCGAAGGTAGTTAAAATCGACCCCACTCGGTTTTGTGAACTAGGGCATTGCAGAATGTGTGAAAAATAGAGGTAGAATATGTATACCCTCCTGTGGCATTTAACTAAGGTTCATCAAACTAGCATTTTGCAACGCATGAGATCTATTGTGGAAGTAGCCTTTATAGGTTAATGCACTATTGTATTTCCTTAGCATTTAGTAAAATAGCCTCATACCTAAATTGTTTCTGTACTTTTTGTTGAATCTGTACTCATGTGGATAAAAGAGAGATACTCAAGAAGGATGCCAGTAAAGAGAGAAAGATGTATAGTACACAGGGATGAATATGCATGCTTTACAAAGCTTTGAGAAACAACAAAGTACTCCTTATCAGGGGTTAATCTCATGGAGGCTTGAGCTGCTTTAACAGTTCTAATGTAGTATCTGCTGGGACCAATATTGTGTGTAACTATGTGTATTAGAGGTTTGTAATAAGGAGGTTCCACTGTACATTACTGTAAGTGGATGTTAAATAACAGATACCAATGTATCTGTCTCAGTAGGAGAAGGATATATCGGCTTGTACAAAGTTGATCATTGCCTATGAGGATGCTATCATGTTAAACCTGTCACTTATTAAGTCATAAAAGAAAACGCTTGCTATTTCAAACAGGAATGCTTATCTTGCTTACTGGGAACACTGTACAAATGCAGATTAAAATGTCCACAAACTGTTTTGAATCTAGCTATGTTCATACAGTGTTGTTTATTTGCTGAATGACTGAGATGAGCATCATAGATAAATCATTAACATAGTTCAAAACTTATAAGTATTGTTTAAATGAATAAAAGTCTCCACATGGAACTCTTTTGCTGAAGTTTAAGAGGAGCATAAACTGTAAGAGGTGAAAAATTACTTTGTAAGGTTGTCAAATATCCAAGTTTTAATCTGCACATTAATGCAAAGATGACCTCCACTCAGCCCCCACCACAATCACTTCATAGCTTATCACACTGAACACATCAAAAGAGAAAAAAATCTCTAGACAACAAACATAAGTATGGCTAGAGGATTCTGCAGTTTTTCTTAGTCAAACAAATAGGGTGGGGTGAGTCTTCAAAAGTGTCGCAACTCTGCAAATGCATAGGAGGAAATCTCTTTCATCCAAAACAGATTTTCAGTGAGTTGTGGAAATTTCAGGCTGAAAAGTGAATAGCAACTCTTTTTCCACAAGTTTGGGATCTTTCATTTATCCATTCAATCTCTATTTATGTTATTTTCCTAGCAACTAGGTTAAGCCAACAATGGTTACTTTCCTTTGCACTTTGTGAATATCATTGCCTCCCAATCCTTTCAAATTTAAAATTCTCATTCTTGTTTTTAAATCCCTTCATGCTTGGCCTCACTCTGTAACCTCATCCAGACCGACAACCCCACCCAACTCTCTGTACCTATAAATATGACCTCCATTTGTCCCTCCATTGGTGGCCATGCCTTCAGCCACCTAGGCCCCTCTGGAATTCTTTCCCTAAATCTCTCTGCCTCTCCACCTCCCTCTCCTCTTTTAAGAGCTTCCTTAAAATCCATTGCCTTAACCAAGCTTTCGCTCACCTCTCAAACTTTTCCTTACACCTGAGTGAAGTACCTTGGGATGTCTTCCTATATTAAAGATGGTATGCAAATGCACATTGTTCTTGTTGACTTAAGTTTATTGCATGTTCTTTACCAATATGTAACAGTATATGACTACTTGTTTGTAGCCCTCCCCAGATAAAATGTCAGCTTCTCCCTCCTAAAATCTGGCTTTTATGTTGCCATGGGGAAGTTTTCTATGACATTTCTCTGTGGTTTGTTATAAACCAAGGCCCTGAAATTCCAAGTCCCACAGTCCGCTGCTGGAAGTGCAGCGGGATGGGACTTGCACTTGACCTATGGCCCCAATGCTGACTTGTCAGAAATCCCAGAGTAAGCTCATTATAATATTGCTGGGCAGGACAAAGTTGTCACTCCTGCCAACAATTTGAGATGCACCTAGAAGGCCCAGAAAATTTGTGGAGTGGGAGGGAGTAAGTCTTTCTGAGGACGCAGCTGCAGGACTTAAAGCTGGGCTGCTCTTAAAGCAGACTTCAGGAAGGTGAGGATATGGCTCCAATATGAAAAAGAAAAACTAGAAAGGCACAAGGGGAATTCACAGTTATAAAACCTTAAATGCGTGTTGCTGATTGTAATATATTGATGATGTTTATTATTGTTTTGGTGGAAACTTAAAGTGGCACTGGAATGGGAAAAGATGTTTGTAGACTTTGGCCCTCTTGGGACTTCTGCTTTTATTGATGAATGGAGTGTGCTGAAAGATTATAGATTTAAATTATATGAAACATCCTAGTTAGTACATATGTTGTATAGGTATAATATGATCAGTCATTACTCAAAGTGTCTCTGATGACTTTGTCTTGGGACAGGTCATTTGAGGTTGACCAAGCATATGGTGCACACTTGTTGAAGGAGGTGGCTGTGACAGTGAGTACTACCTGCTTGAACTCAGGACTCCATTGCAACATAGGAAGAAGTTTTAAGACTTCACCAGAGCAGCCTAAGTAAGCCATGCTCCCCAAACCCTTCCTTGCAGTCTCTTTATATTCAGTCATTACTCTCTCTGTGGGTGAAATTGGTCTTCGGTGGTAGTGCAAAGCCCATTTTACACCCTGTCTGATTTTCTTTTCGCTGGAATAGGAAATCAGGTGATGTATAAAACAAGCTGCTGATTTGCTATCGACCATTTTGTGCTACGGCCTAAGACCAATTTCACCCCCTCAACGCGCTAACGCTGTACTCTGAATCTCCCATCCCTTCGCCCATCATGCTTCATCTTCTACCTACGAATGCACCTTCCCTCACTATGTGCCATGAATGAGCAAGCTTCCTTAACTCACAACACCCACCCTTTCTTGCTTTCTGCATCTGTTAAAACCATTGTGTCAAACTGTTCCAATGAAGGGGTCCGCCCAGTGTTCACCCCATACTCATCTCTTTTTCTCTTTCCTTCTCTCTCACAGGAGAAAGTGGCCTATAATGTTTGGCAATCTCCGGCCACAGGTGATAGGCCCCACAACAACAGGCAATACTTAATGATTTTGGAAAGCAAACACACTAACAAGCAACATGATTGGACACCTTCAAAAAGCATAGAGGAAACATTCCTGTTTCATTTTATTTTCTTCTGGATAACCCAAAGCAAGATCTGACTGAGGAGAAGTAGGAAGAAAGCAGGCTTCCACCTCACAACCTCATCCCATGCTGTCATTCCTCCTTTCTCTCTCAATCACTAAAGAGAAGAAAGAACTTGCATGTATTTAGCACCTTTCATGCCTGAGGATACTTTACAGCCAATGAAATACTATTGAAGTGTAGTCACTGTTGTAATGTAGGAAACACTGCAGCCAAATTGTGCACAGCAAGGTCCCACAAACAGCAATGAGATAATGACCAGATAATCTTGCTTTAGTGATGCTGGTTTAGGGATAAATATTAGCCAGGACATGAGGGAGAACTCCACAACTCTTCTTCAAAATAGTGCCTAGGGATCTTTTACATCCACCTGAGAGGGTCTCGGTTTAACGTCTCATCCGAAAGACGGCGTCTTTGACAATGCAGTATTCCCTCAGTACTATGCTGAACTGATATGTATCCAGAGAAATCTACCCAGGGATGTAGATAGTTCTGAGGAGGGTTTTTCACTGGGTGAGACACAGAACACAGAGTGCCTGAAAAGTCAGAGGTGAAAATAGGATTTGACAGTGGGGAATAGAGGATCTGCAGAGTCATCCCGTTGGTTCAAAACCTGCAGACTCAGATTTCTAGGGTCCTGCTCTAAAAGAAAAGGATGGTAGATGAGCATCACATTTGCACGGAGGTGACTGAGGACCATCTAGAGGATGCAGTCTACTTGGAGTAAGTGACAGCACCAGGAATATTTGCATCCATCTCCCCCAATGGAGAGTCCTCCTGACCAGTCAGTGCACCCAGGGTGGGTGCTTTGACAAGTGGCCTTCAGGCCCTGGGTGACTGTTCGAAGAGAACAATGACAATGACAATCAGCTTCAGGGCACCATCTCAAAGGCTGCAGGATCTAATTCATACCATCAGGTCTGCTCTCCTGATCAGGATCCAGCATATGTGGCAAGGTTAGAGTCCACTTTCATGATGCTGTGTTCTCTCCTGATGTGAGTGTCAGGATACAGGACGAAGCTATGGGTGCACCTGCAGTGGCAACACAGCCTACTGAAAAGTTCTCCTGGCACTCAGAAGCCCCGAGATAAGGGCCACCTCAATCCCAAGAGGCTCATGATAACACAGTGAAGCCAAGCACCAGTAGCCTCCCCGGCCATCAGGTTTCAGCACAGTACTAGGATAGGTTTAAGAACAGTACAGAAAGGCATCGGGGTAGGCACGGAAGTAAAAAGTGTAGCACTCGCTGGAAATATATATGCTCACCAGATTTTGAGTTACACTGAGGCAGAAACCAAGCAGAGAAGAAATGCCAACCTTCTAGTCAGTGGAAGGGAGGGAAAAATTGGCAGAGGCAGCAACTCAGGTTTCATTTCAGCAACTCCTGCTGGCTGGTCATAAAATAACTTATGGTTATGGTTTTTTTGCTCTCACAAGTAGGCTCCTCCGCTACGGTGTAGTTACATCCAATCATGTTTGCAACATACATGTATAAGAGTCGCCATTAAGACAATACTCTATAATATAGTACAATACCAGATATGAATCCTTTTATCCAGTCGTACTGACTCAATTATCCCCATTAGTTATGATGGGGGGTGACTTTCACCTTCACCACTTGGGTGCTAAACTGGCAGAGCAGATCAATCAAAATTAAAATCAGGCACGTTTTTAACGATGATCCACTGTGCCAGTTTAAAGCCCAAGAGGTGAAGGTGACAGTTTCCCTCTGACGTTAGCAGCAAATATTTGTAGCAAATTTGCTATTTATAATAATAAAACAAAGAAAATGGAATTTAAGAAAAGCCCAAAATGGATTTGCAGACTCTTGTCACATCAGGTGAAAAAATCCTTTAAATAGAGATCATTTTACTTAATGAAGAAAAATGATTCTGTTGATGTTTGGCAGCGAGTGTGCCATTAAAACTGCAGCCTACAAAGCACTGCTGGGAAATGCATTCATGCATTAAGGATTAAGTAACAGGAACCTACACCAGATTTTAGTAATCCTGAATTCTTCACCTTGTCCAAACACAAAGTTTTAGTAACAGATCAAAAATAATTTCTAGAATATTGTGTTTCTTCAGTTATCAGGATATTGCCTTTCTGATTTGTTCCAGGACTGATCAGATAACTCAACAGGAACTTTTTCAATCTTATTTGCAACAGGGTGAAAATACATTTGCAACAATATACATGGCAGAAACATAGTTTATCATTACAAAAAAGATCAAGTCAGACTATGATGGAATTGGGAAGCAGCCACTGCAAGCAGGAAGAGGAAACAGAGTGCACAAATGAATGTGCAGTGGGTGGGACTGTTTAGATAGTTAACAGAAGCAAACAACCAGTAGAATATCAATTAAAATTGAGCCATTAATGATTACTGTAGAAGAGAGAGATGTGCAGTTAAAGGCATTGTTCCATATCATATCTTACACTGATTCAGCCATTACAAAAGCTAGCTTATAGTTATGGACTTTTCATAGGACATCTTTCTATCGTAGAAAAGTTCAAAAAGAGTTGTATCACTGAAAGTCATTTCAGGAGAACACTGTCGACTCATTCAACCACTAACTGCAGTTTGTGAGGATCATTTTATGTTCGGTGAAAACAACAATAAACAGCTATGTTGTCAGTTTTATTTCACCTGCACCATTTTGATACTGAGTGCAGCATAAGTTCATTACTGACTTTGGACTGTGAGTATTTTATAATCATATTGTTGTGTATTAATAATATGGGGCAAACTGAGCTTTTCTGGTTGTCAGCCAGAGTACAGTATTTCACTTACCTGTAGAATATATAATACACCAGAGCTTTATGTTATATTGGTCGTGGAAACTACACTATCTTTCTTCTTGTTCTTCTTTCTTGGTGTGCTGTTTAGCAATGGCAGATGACAGTAAAGGATTGGCTGTGGAAAGAAAGCAGTGTATATAATGTGTGCTCTGCCCAATCATCTTTTGCTAACAATTATTAAGCAAACAGTAGCTGAGATCAGCAAACTGCATGTCATTAAATAATAAGCTGCTTCAGAAATCAGTGCTTTCTTTTTGTAAAAAAAAATGTATCGATAGGAGAAGAGATTAAATATTAACATGAAAACCCCTCCACCCCTCATCAGCATATAGCTCTAGTAGCTAGTGCTTCATTTCAGTAAGATGCTTGTTAAACATCATAGCTGATAGAGACACACTCAATGTAAGTCTGGCAGAGTGACCGTCAACCTTCAGAGAAGTTTACTGAAAGGGGGATTGTTGGAGTTTTTGGTAACAATGCGCTTGTCTAAAGCTTTGATAGAAATGGACTTGCCAGATTACACTGCAGCCTTAGACCCTGCCTACACAACTCTGGAGTTTGAGAATATGCAAGTGTTAGCCATGGGTAATGGTGAGTTCCAAACATTTTACTGTCAGTCTATAGGGTTTAATACTGGTACTGATAAAGTGTGTGATTCTCTCTAAAGAAGTTGCATTTTCTGTTTGCTTTTGCGTAACAATCAAATGTTAAAAATAAATATAAAATCTTGAGAATTGTTATAACAGAAGTTAAACTGATTTTGGTATACCTCATGTTCTAGATAGTTGGTTTGAAACTATGGTGATCTATTGCAATATACATGTTAAAAGCAGTTTGATATTTTCACAAGTATATCAAGGACTGTCTGGAAGTTCATTTATTTTTGTCTTTTTTTAAAGTGAAGAAAGTCAAGAACAAATTCCAATATTTGTACATTCATGAAACGGTTAATCTTTATAAACAATCACATACGGTAACTTGTCTAATGATACATTTTAATTAACACTCAGAGAAAAGTATTTTGAAAGGAACGCACTTATAAGATCATCAGTTTAATTTGTATTCTCTGACATTATACCCATCCTACAGGCTAATTCTCCGATTCAGACATTTATCTGAAAGTCGTGTTGCTTTCTCAAGTCTTGTATAAAAATGAGATGGCTCCTAAAGGGCTATCTTTAGTACCAGGGTAGGTGGGAACCTTTATATGTTGAAATTACTTTCCTTTGCTTGCTGGATAATTTATTATTCCCTTAGAATAAGAGCATCTGGAATAGGTGTTGGTTCTATTTTATGTCAAAACCAGCAAAGATAATTGAATGGTGATAAGCTGGTTAATTCTGGCCTCAAAATCTACCTATGAAATTCCATCCTCCATTTTGACCACAACTTCATTTAAGAGAGAAAAACAAATCTCAGTGTGGGCAAATCTTTAATTCATTCGGAACTATCCATGTTATCGGTGATCTTACAGTTACCCTACTGACTACTAATAAGATCATTTAAAAACTCCAATTGAAACATGCATCAAAATGTTAAGAAGGATTATTCAGGCTGTAATTTGAGTATCAGAAAACCCCCGCCATATACAAATGTTTATAGGATCATCTGAGCTGGGAACTGATACTTACTTATTCTACCTATGTAATGAATTGCCATTATTATAACGCATTCCATTAGAAACTGACCCATACTGCACAAGTGACCACATAACATTTACTGATAAAAAGAAACAAATCTGGACCATGTGTCCTATTCAGACCATTTTCGTCGATGTACATGCTCATATATTGCCTGCTTAAATAATTTTTTTTTAAATTATGAAATTCAAATTCCTCAAATGGTCTTAAAATAGATCAGTAATCAACCACAACATAGGCATTTATCACTGATCAGTGGCCCACCACAAATCAGTTTGACATGGAATGCACACTAGAAAAAAACTGGTTCCAGGGCCTAAATCCTGGATAAATGCCACCTTTGAGGTTAAAATTGACAATATGTTGTGATAACTATTATGTAGATGTTTCTATGTTTAAGATTAAACTGCAGATTTTACTTTACAATTCGGATGTTAGGTTGTTATAGCTAAGTATGCCTTTAAATTCTCACTGAACACCTGATGCCTTTACTTATTTCAAATCTTTGCACGAGGTAATACAGTCTAGTTGACAGCTTGTCAATAAGGTAAATAACTTTACACAGACAGCAGTACTTGCTGTTGTACAATAGAGGGCTTAAAGGTATGTATAAGTTCATAAAAAAACTTATATTTACAGCTCTCTAAGAAAATTCAAAATTCAAAATTCATTTAAAAAATAATCAACTGCTTGGTTGGGCCAGGGCTGCCTGTCACTGACATTTGCTTATTTCAGTTGAAGCAGTGGCCAGCTAGATCATTAGATAGCTATGAGTTCCAAACTCAATTTGTGAATTGGTCTAATTCTGAATTTTATTCAGGAAAAAAATTAGCCTGATTCTAATCACTTGGATTAGGGGGCTGTCCCTTTAAGAAAAATATCCTGTGGCACAAGCATAATGCTATTCTGTCATTTATCCATTCTGCAGTAATACTTTGCCATATTGACAGCCAACACATTAAAAGAGGCCTTCTCATCTCCACCTCCCTCTCACCAGCTTCAGATTAAGACTCTTCAGGGTAGAAATTGTTATGTGTTGCACCTGTTTTTTGGGCATAAAACGGGTTTAAACATACCAATTTAGCAGTGGGACAGCCAGCCCCCAATCTGCCTAGGCATTGGGCCCACTGCTAAATTTGTCAGGACCATTTTTTTAGGCATATCAGACGGCCACCGAAAACAGGCGTTAGGCCCCTTAAGTATGCCCAATGCCCATTGAAGGACCCCAGTACAAAATTTGTTATTCAACCCCATCCCGCTTCTGGGATCTGAGGCATTAAATATTTTGGTTGCATGTCCATGACGTTTAAAACACAGCTGGGCGCGCCTGCCTCTGGTGGAGAGGGAGGAAACTCCCTAACCTGCTTTCCGACGGCCAGCCTGAAGACTTAAAAAAAATTTAAATAGGCAATTTTTTTCTAAATAGGCCAGTTTCTCTACTGCAATTAATCACTAGATTGCAGTAGGGAGTCCAGCCTTTTTTAATTTAAATAACTTGAGGCCTTTAGCAACACCGGACACCGGGGATGCGCAGTGTTGCTGAAGTGCTAATGACGGGATATATGTCGTAAGATGTATTTCACTCATTTGTATGGTGTTATAATTTGCCTTCCCATATGAGGTATTATGCTTCCATCTCCACTATGAATTGAAATTTTACCGGCTTATGGTGTTTTATGCTGAAGAGAGGAAATTTGGGGCTAGCACTTTTCTGCTCTGATATATTGTACTACATTCTGTGTTAGTGCATCATATCTCTAATAGTGTTGCCACTCCACTGCTGCAAATGCAAGAATAATATTTTACTTCAAATTTCAACAATGGTACTGTCATGTTTTGGGATTTTTTGATCATTTTTCCACATAAAGGATTTGGAAATGGCAGTTAATTTTGTGTGTTGGGTTTTAAAGCAGAGTTGAGTCATACAGGTTTGAAAAGGGAGGCCACAGACTGCAGGTATGAACAGTGAGGGAATGTATTGATTGAAATACGTGAATCTAATCGTAACTGTTGCTTTGTATATTCACTTCGTTATCAAATAAAGCAGTTTAAAAATTTGTGTCACGTCTCACCTCACTGAGTATTAATTGGGTCCCCTGGGATGAGGCAACTACACCCTTACTGATCCTGGGTAACAACATCAATGTCTGGCTTTAGTACACATTCGGCAAATGTCTAAAGCACCTGACCTTCCTTTTCAAACCTGACTCTACTCGCCTTTGAAGCGCAACACTCAAAATTAGTTCTCATTTCCAAATTCTTCCTGTGGAAAAATGGTCAAAAAAATCCCAATACACAACAGATATGTCATCATACAAAGCTTAAACTATACTGGTTATCCTGAAATCAGAAATCTTATAAAAATCTGAATGAAAATACAGGGCATACATCCATCTTATTTCTATTATTCTTATCCTATTTCCAGAATAGAAGTATACCAATTGGTACCAATACAGAACTGTCTTTTACAGTGAAGTAAAACCATTGCACCAATTACCTTTTTCACTAAAAATATAGATAATTTCAATAAACATTTCAGGGTTACTATTTAAACACAGTATTATCGTGTTTGAAATTTTAGTTGTTGGTGAAGCATCCAATAACTAGCTCTCTTTTACATTTTATTTTTCTAATAGGATTGATAAGAATATGCTTTTATCATCAATGCATTTTTGAAATAAACTAGTAAACAAAGGGAAATGCAAATGTAAAATTATAGAAGTGTTAAGATGAAGAGTAAACCAAATCTTAAAGGCTAGGCCATCTAGATAGGAATGCACCCATTTTATGTGGACAAGCAGTGCTACAGGACAGGAATATCTCCAAAATTGCGATATTCAGCATGGGAGCATTTGTGTGATATTTGAAAATGTAATGAGGATGACGCTCAATAGCAGCACAGCCTCACAAAATGATTTTTTAAAATTCCTGTGAAATCTGGGATGCAGCAAATTGTACTTGCAAATCTCTATGCCTGCCCTCGTTCCCGAGCAGCAAGGCCTTGCAAAATTCACCCCATTGTCTCTGCGAATCTCAATTTTTTTTTCATTTCTATTTCTGTGCTATCTCATACGCTGCAGCATTCTGTGCAGACAAAAGCCTAACTATTGACTCAGCCACCTAATAGCTTTTTGGTCAAGAGAGAAAAATAAATGCTAAACTATAACTTTGGTTCAAAAAATTCCCCATACACAGTGTAAATATATCAAGAGAAGTAATGAAACCTTTTTGTTCCCATGCTGTTATTAAAATGTTCTCAGATCATTAAATGTATTGATACAGGGAAAATGATCATGTAAGTATAAGAAATATATGCAAGTACACATAAAAAGTCTGACCATCCCCAATCATAGCAATTTCATCCACTTGCCTAATGGTTAGGAACAAAAGTTACTATAATTTGGCATAAATTGGCGCACTCAGAGATGCCATGAGGACTGCTTGTATAAGAAATGGAAATGTCCCACTCGTGACATTGAGACTGGGGTTAAAGCATATTATTGAAGCAGAGTAAAAGTTGCTTCACCCTATACCTGAACAATGCTGCATCTATCCTGGGGGTGCTAAGTTCTGATAATGAGAGACAATTTGGAAATTACCTTCTTCCCAATCCTTTTTTTTAAATAAGGGAAAGTATGTCACAGTAAATACAAAGGTTTTGAGTGCAGAAATTACTTTCATGTTGAATTTCACTTTGTTAAACATCTGTGCAATATCCTGGTAAACATGTATGTCAGAATAAGTTATCCTGTGTATTACAGTAGTCCTGCTTTTGTCCTTTTTCTCACACAATTCCTTAGTTGTAATGGCATTTTACAACTTTGGAAAGATGGTAAATGCTTAATTTAAATGTTTGTGATAAGATCACTGTGTCTAAAAATCTCCATCAGGCAATGGTTAACCGGATGAATCTATGTGTATTATCCATGGTAATAAATTAACCATCAGAATGTTCATTCACTTTGGTGAATGGTGGTCTTGTTATTTACATTCTATCTGGGTCTATTGTCAGTGTTGAGAACCGTCTATAACAACAATTTAAGATTGGATTCCAATCAGACAGGTTTTTAAAGATTTTAAGCAGGATTTATTGAGTGATCAAATTGCCAAGCTATACACATATCTGACTATTACGAAGCATTTCTGCAACCATTTAAAATATGAGAAGCTTTTCAAATTCTTGTATCAGTTATGTGTTATTTTGTCTAGTCTTAAATATTGGATTTTGAGTATGGGTGGATTAAAAGTAGATTTCAAAACATTTTAAAAGGATAAGATTATGATGATTAGGACTTTAAGTAGGATATATGGCTATTAATGGGATTCTTTTTGAAAACTTTACATTGACCAGTTTAGGCTTTCCATGCCCTCCCCCAGCCACTTTTTCGGCTGGTCTGGGGTGAGCAGGTGATTGGGGATGTGCTTTGTTATGTCCTCACCTCCTTGCCCCTCCCTCCTACTTCCCAATGCCCAGTCCTGGCAGTGGAGGGTACAAACAACCATATGTGGATGGGCATATGCCATTGATATGCAAATTACATCCCCCAATGTTCTCCTGGTTTTGGTAGGAGTCCCAGTTTTTGGGGGAATCTGGACCCTATGTAAGTGCTCAGAGAGTGAGACCTTGGATATTGAAACATATAAAATTCTGACAGGGCTAGACAGACTGGATGCAGGGAGGATGTTTCCCCTGGCTGGGGGTATCCAGAATGAGGGGTCACAGTCTCAGGATACAGGGTAGGAGATTTAGGACTGAGATGAGGAGAAATTTCTTCACTCAGAGGGTGGTGAACCTATGGAATTCTCTACCACTGAAGGCTGTGGAGGCTAAGTCACTGAATATATTTAAGAAGGAGTTCGATAGATTTCTCGACACAAAAGGCATCAAGAGGTATGGGAAGAGAGCAGGAATATGGTATTGAGATAGAGGATCAGCCATGATCATATTGAATGGCGGAGCAGGCTCAAAGGGCCGAATGGCCTACATCTGCTCATATTTTCTATGTTTCTATGTTAGGCCAAAGAGAATACTCCATAATTTTTTTTAAATTACTTTTGGCAAGGTGCATGACGGCTGTTGCAGCTAAACTCCAGCAGTATTGGAGCAGAACTCCCTGGCGAAGTCTAGGGAACCCAACTCTGGTATTTAAACGACCCCGAGGTCAGATAGCCGATCATAGTCTAAGGTACATCTCTGTGGCAGGATGAAGTACCATCACTACTCTCCCCAGAGATGTGCCTCAAGCAACTGGGAGTGAGGGGCAGAAAGCTTAGGCCACCAAGTCCAATTTTAAACCAAACACAGCACTTGTATATATTTCCATGCAGTACTGTATCAAACCTACAGATGAAATTTCCATAGTAATTTACTACTTATCTGAAAAATGTTTGTTTTGATTATTTGCATAATACACATAGATCAATATATTGCTCTTGTTTATACAGGTTTAAATAATTAACCAGGATTTCTGAAAAAAATGTAATCACAAAAATTATAATTAAAGCCATGATTAGAAACAGTTGCAACTAGTACAGCCAGAAAATGTGCAAAAATAAAGTCTCAATTTCCCTTTTCTCATTCACTTCACTGAGAAAAACAACATGTTTTACAAAAGTGAGAGCAATGTTCAAAAAATGAATTTCAAAATCTTAATTATTTGAGAGTTCAGCCCATTTAATGAAACTTTGAAAACACATCAAACTTTAAGTATATGATCTGAAATTATGATATGCAGAACTAATCTCTGAAGAATTATTTTGTGAGCTATAATATTGACCATCTTAAAAGAAAGCAATGTACACAGGAGAGAGCCCTGACTGGTGCCATAGCATAAAAGGATAATTTTATGAGTCCATGCTGCCACTGGGGAGCTTTGCCTGTCAGAAGCATATTGTGGAAGCTTGAGTGCTTGCTACCCATGATTAATGGTTGGAAAAGTGGCCCGAATTTCTGATATGGACTGTGGGTGGAAAAGATTCCCCACCGGCAGCATGGACTCGAAAGATCAACCCCATAAAGTGTTCAGAGTACCAAAGAGGGCAAAGGTACACAGCTGTGGTTCTTCTCATGTTGAGTTCCTTGGATTGGCCAGGCTATCTAGAGAAGCAATTGCAATGAGTAAAGGATGGATCATTACAGGTCCAGTCAACTTGGGCTACTCTTACACACCCACACTTCCCAACTTGGAAAATAAATATTATGAGGAATTACTGTTGACAATTTTGGCAGATGAATACTCAATTGATTTACATGCCATTTTACTGCTACTTTAGCAGAGGCATTAGTAATTAAAATAAATGGGTTAAAATAGAAGACAGGAGATGCCATACAAATTCTCTATTTGCCAAGCTATGGCATGACTTTCTAAATTTAATATATTGGTAACTACTTAATAGAACATCATTTATTCCTTCAGAGACGGTTACCATACATATGTAGCTAATATAGGGGTCAAATAGCAAAAGCAGAATCAATCCAGTGGTTACAAAAGCTGTGGTTACAAAAAGAATGCAAAGTATTGCATTCTTGATCTGGAGACCTGAGTTCAACCCCAATCTTTACCAACATTTGTACGAGGGCTTCCCTAACTGGCCAAGTTTCAAAATCATCAGCTAGGTATTCTGCAGGAGGAAATCCAAATCAAGGGGTGGTACTGATGTGATCTATGAAGATAACTATGGCTTAACTGTCCCACATTGCTAATTGAGAACTGAATAGTTGTAAGGAAGTTAACTTGGGGAGCAGAGGCTCAGGAACAAATGAAGGAAAAGTTAAACGATGATAGAAATTAAATAGCAATGTGAAAAATCAAATATATTAAATGCCAGAATATCTTGGCAATTCCTAGTATTCCAAAAAGGAATTGAGAGCATTCAGTTATGTAAAAAAAAATCTGATTTACCTGGGATGTTTCATTTCGTTGTGACTTCAAAAACTTTATCACTGGGGGAGCCTAGGAGATTCCTTGACATAACTTGGAAATGTTTGTCCTCAGGCATATTGTTCACTTTATTTAAAATGCTGATAAAATCAGGGATTTTTTTATAGGTTAAAAAGATCTTCTACGCTATTCACAAATGACATATTGATAGAAAACAATTTTCCACTTCGTAAAATGTTACATTACAATAAGTAATGGGCAATTAGTATATGTATATATATGACATATATGTCAGTCTTTAGGAGTGTCACGCAAGGTATTATTGATGAAAGAAACTTTTCTGGACTTTTCCTCTGGAGGTTAAATAGATGGGTAGAGTCCATCACAGAACAGATTATTTATGGTCTGTCAAAGGAACGGAATTGACTGAACGAGTGGCATTTCCCCATTCTGTGCTTTCTTATGTCTCTGTGACCTCGACCAAAATTAAGTGATAATAATTGTGTGACTATCTGTCCAAACTCACTTTAGCACCAAAACGAATGAAGCTATTTACTTATTTAATCGGCTATTCTACATAACTGATCATCTCACTATATTCATTATTTTTATTCATTTTTAGTTAATTTGATTTCATCTTTCAGAAGCCAATTTTCCTCTTTTTATAAAGAGGTCTCAACTCCCTTTCAAAGAGTTTTCAGGCAGATTCAGTTTTGGAACAGCCAGATCAAACGACCCTAAAAGTTCTGGGGTCCAAAACTCCATGGACCTATTTGTGGCAGAAGGTCTAGGAATTAGACCGAGACTGATATATGCTGAGACAACCCTCATCAACGAGTTTTCAGATAGGCCTATTTGGGTGGAATCTTCGTCTACTCCAAACATGGTCTCTTACATCAGAGGAAGCAGGGCCAGGGGAGGGAATTCCCAGGCATGGTTTACGCTGGATGGATGATACACTGGACTGGTGTAAGTGGTGCTCACCTAGGGGTCCAGGGCTGGGTCCTGGTCTGCAACCCTAAGAAAACAGGGGAGAGATCAGCCCCCTTTAGAAGGTGGTGGTATTTCGATTGGGCCAGATCTGCCAGCTGAAGAGTGAGCAACAGTCCAGTGTTGCATTAGTCACCTCCCACTCCTGTTCTGGCAGGAATCCAAGATGTGCCCATACAGCATGGATGCCCACCAGTCCATGTTCAAATTAGGAAACCTCTGTCTACCTTGGATAGTTTGGCAGGGTCAGGAGCAAAGGTTCCCAACGGGCACACCCTGGCACTTCCACTGAGGGAGAAGTCCTGTGGATTTTAGGGCTCGTATTTTTATCCACTATGTTGACAATAGCTGGTATGATGTTAGCTCCTCAATTAACTAAGAACATAAGCAATAGGAGCAGGAGCGGGCCATACGGCCCCTCGAGCCTGCTCCACCATGTAATAATATCATGGCTGATCTTCGACCTCAACTCCACTTTCCTGCCCGATCCCCATATCCTTTGATTCCCTTAGAGTCCAAAAATCTATCGATCTCAGTCGTGAATATACTCAACGACTCAGCATCCACAGCCCTCTGGGGTAAAGAATTCCAAAGATTCACAAACCTCTGAGTGAAGAAATTCCTCCTCATCTCAGTCCCAAATCACCCACCCCTTATCCTGAGACTATGCCCCCTAGTTCTAGATCACCTCTCATTCTTCTAAACTCTAGAGAATATAGGTCCATTCTTCTCAATCTCTCCTCATAGGACAACTCTCTCATCCCAGGAATCAATCTAATGAACCTTCGTTGCACTGCCTCTAAGGCTAGTATATCCTTCCTTAGGTAAGGAGACCAAAACTGTACACAATACTCCAGGTGTGGTATCACCAAAGCCCTGTACAATTGTAGCAAGACTTCCCCACTGTTGCACTCCAATCCCCTTGCAATAAAGGCCAACATACCATTTGCCATCCTAATTGCTTGCTCTACCTGCATGTTAACTTTCTGTGTTTCATGGACAAGGACATGCAAATCTCTCTCAACACCAACATTTAATAGTTTCTCACTTTTAAAAAATATTCTGTTTTTTTATTCTTCCTACCAAAGTGAATAACCACACATTTCCCCACATTATACTCAATTTGCCACCTTCTTGCCCTGTCACTTAACCTGTCTATATCCCTTTGCACTCGGTCCCTTCATCTAAGTCATTAATATAGATTGTAAATAGCTGAGGCACAAGCACTGATCCTTGCAGCACTCCACTAGTTACAGCCTGCCAACCTGAATATGACTTGTTTATTCCTACTCTCTGTTTTCTGTCCGTTAACCAATCCTCTATCCATGCTAATATATTACCCCCAACCCCATGAGTCCTTATCTTGGGTGGCACCTTATCGAATGCCTTTTGAAAATCCAAATATACTACATCCACTGGTTCCCCTTTATCTACCCTGCTAGTTACATCCTCAAAATACTCTAATAGATTTGTCAAACACAATTTCCCTTTCATAAAACCATATTGACTCTGCCTAATCATATTATGATTTTCTAAGTGCCCTTTTACCACCTCCTTAATAATGGATTCCAGCATTTTCCTGACGACTGATGTCAGGCTAAGTGGCCTGTAGTTCCCGGCTTTCACTCCCCCTCCTTTCTTGAATAGTGGTGTTATATTTGCTACCTTCCAATCCACTGGGACCATTCTAGAATCTAGGGAATTTTGGACGATCACAACCAATGCATCCACTATCTTTGCAACCACCTCCTTTAGAACCCTAGGATGTAGCCCACCAAGTCCAGGGGATTTGTTGGCTTTTAATCCCCTTAATTTCTCCAGTACTTTTTCTTCACTAATCTTAATTATTTTAAGCTCCTCACTCTCATTAGACCCTAGGTTCCCCATTATTTCTGGTATGTGTTTTGTGTCTTCTACTGTGAAGACAGATACAAATACTTGTTTAACATCTCTGCCATTTCCTTATTCCCCATTATAATTTCTCTTCTCTCAGCCTCTAGGGCACCCACGTTTACTTACCCCACTCTCTTCCTTTTTACATACTTGTAGAAGCTCTTGCAATCTGTTTTTATATTTCTTGCTAGTTTACTCTCATATTCTATTTTCTCCCACTTTATCAAATTTTTGGTCATCCATTGCTGGTTTCTAAAACTCTCCCAATCCTCCGGCTTACTACTCTTCATGGCAACATTATAAGCCTCTTCTTTTAATCTAATACTATCCTTAACTTCTTTAGTTACCCACAGATGGATCGCTTTTCCCCTGGAGTTATTTCTCAATGGAATGTATATTCATTGAGAATTATGAAATATTTATTTAAATGGTTGCCATTGCTTATCTACTATCATATCTTTTAACCTAATTTCCCAATCTACCTTAGCCAACTCACCCCTCATACCTATGTAATTGATTTTATTTAAGTTTAAGACTCTAGTTTCTGACTTAAATATGCCACTCTTGAACTCAATGTGAAATTCAATCATATTATGATCACTCTTCCCCACAGGAACCCTTAGTATGAGATTATTAATTAACCCTGTTTCATTATACAAGACAAAATCTAAAATAACCTGTTCCCTTGTTGGTTCCATGATGTATTATTCTAGGAAATTGTCTCGAATGCATTCCATGAAGTCGTCCTCCAAACTACCGTTGCCAATTTGATTTGTCTATATGAAGATTAAAGGCCTCCGTGATTATTGCATTATCGTTGGTACAAGCTCCTATTATTTCTTGATTAATACTCCGTCCAACATTCCCAGTATAATTTTGTGGGAATTGTGTTAATTATTTTAATGTACTTTTAAAAACATTTTTACAGAGATATGACTGTGATATTAATAATTTTGTGGATTGTGACACTTCCATTTTACCTATGGAAATATCTGTAAAAAGATTGGTCAAGTTTTCTTCAGTGTTGGTACCTGTTTAAAATTTTACATTTGTTTTGGCAAAACTGAATTGCATTTGTAAGGATTTGATCATGCTACACTTCTCACTGTTACACATTGAAAAGAAGACTCTGTTTCTAAAATGAAGTGGAGTTTTTCTGATAAAATTTAAAACTTAATTTGACATGAAGTGTTAGAAACTCTTGGCTAGCCTACTTGGTTGCTACAATCTTTTTTAACTAGTAATGTACAGTTTTTGCACAATGTTCAGTATTTATACTTCTTTCCATTTATTTGTATAGTATTTAAGCAATGTGTCATTGCCCTGTACATTATTTGAGTCTGTGGGTTCATAGTATAATACAAACAGAATGACTTAACTCTTTCCGAACAAACTAACTTGACATGAATGTATCTTTGAACACCCAGAAATAGGAAGCAGCTGAAAACTTACAATGTATCATTGTTATGAAAACTGAAGGGATTATTAGTTACATCCAGGCCAAACAAAACAGCACAAATGGCCAGATCTGTAGGTGACATCCACTTCTGCATTTAAACTCTCACTTTGCCCTATAATGAATGAAGCCATAGCAATGGGCAAATATAAGAACTCATTCCTAATCAGTGGTGGACAAATAGGAAAAATGTGTGATGGGTTTTAAAACTATTATTTATATATTAAACATCTTGTACATAGATCACACTTCTAAGTGTCACACTTACTTCATGGAATACTTTTCCCATCTCACTTTCACTGTCATACTTTGTTGATTAGCACAAAGTAAAACAGCAGAAAATCATGACTGAAGAGGTAGGGAATGTACAGAGCAAAAGCAAGGAAATAAGCTAGAACACTGCCAATGAGAAACAGTCGAGGATTTATGAAAATAACTAACCCTGAATGACCAATCAGGAGAATCTACCAACTTTTTTTAAGATGATAAAAGGTGAACCAATTGAATCACTCATAATACTTTTTTTTAAAAAAGGCCAACATTTTTTTCAGTAATTGAAATTACTGATGTCCAAAGTAAGGTTTTAGCTAAATGAAAAACATAACGCAATTACAAATTTCACAATAACATAATTAAATTTACTCACTTAATTTTCACTGTATTTTTTAGTATCTCCATTAATGTATTTACTTGAAGGCTTCAGCCTTTCCCAAAAGCCTGAACTTGGATCTGTGTGTTTTTTTGGCCTTGACTGTATTAGTTGAAGTGCTCTGTACCCTTCTGCTGACACCCACACCTCCACATCTGCAGAGAGAAGTGAATTACCTCGCTTTGACAAATGTGTTGTTGGAGACTGCTCATCCTAAAGGAAGCTGCACCAGCAGACCCCCAGTGCATCACTAAGAGATGTGAATGCCTGACTAATCATTATGCATGCCATGCTTTACATGGTACTGCAGGAAAGAAGGCATGCTAGGATAATCAAGGTCCAGCAATGTGTGATTGGTACAGGTGGCAAAATGCCACCAACCATTTCTATCGGCCCAACACATCTACATGCCAGTGACCGTATCTTCTCAGATTGTGCACAGGGTCTTAATTCCCTTTTCAATAGTTGGCCTCGTTGAAATACGCTAGACACCTTGTGCGTGTTTTAGGTCTCCACATCAAATAATATGGGGAGTAGGTACCCACTGGGTTCAGTGCATCAGGTGCCTGTCATTGAATTATTAGCCCCATAGAATAAAGCACTGTAACTCCGCCCCAAAAATATGCATAAGCTCCAGCTTCAGAATGACATCCCTACTGCACGAATGCAATATTTTTAAATATTTCACACCATTCACCTTATGGCCTCTCTACATGAGATTACCAGTTTAATGTAAGAGCAGTTTTATGCTGTTGGCTCTTGCTCACCAAGAATTAGATTAAAGCTACCCAAATTAATTTCACATAACATCCTTGTAGACCAGAAGACACAAGAGACTTTCATCTAATCAGGCGGGGCTGGATTTGAACTATGGTCTTAACAGTGAAAAACCAGTGTCTAACCCACTGCACCAACTCTTTCATTTCCCACATTTACTACCTGCTTTTTCCATTCCTCTTCCAGCTGGGATGCCAGAACAGTACAACAGAAAAATAATGAAGAGAGAAGGCAAGTTCCTGTGGAGTCAAATTGGCCAGATTTTTCTTCCTTCCTCTCCCTTCAGAAGAAATCCATTGTACTATCCTGAGTGCCAGTAAATGTAAAGGCTGAGATTCAAATTTCAGGATTTTGTTTGGGAATCAAATTCTTTACCTTACATTATTAAGTCTTTCAATTAATCTTGCAACAGTGGACTACTAACTCAGGTAGTGGTCTTTCCCTAGACAAACTACCAGTCTTTACTGGCATTCAGACTTGCTGCTGGGAGTCTTTACACTCATATTGAAGTATACTACATTAGGTCAGGTCAGGATTCACACATTTGCATATCCAACCAAGCTGATCTTAAACCAGCCTACACTGGAAGTCACCTAAATTGCTAATGGGCCAGAATTTGTTGGAAAAGTAACAGCTTGTGAATGAAGCACAGCTTTATTAATGTGCAAATTGGCCAGGAACTTGTGGTGAGGAAGAGATACCCCGTGAATTGTGAGTTGCCACAAGTTGCTGGACGATTTGCACCACTCCGCCATTAGCATCGCGAAAACATCATCTCGCACTTAACCTCCCCGTGACTTTTGTGAAGTTGCTGAATTTGCACATTAATTGCCCACTAAACTCGTCACAGAAAGTTAAATCTAGTAATTAATGTTATTCCCATATTTAAAAAGGGAGATAGAACAAGTCCAGAAAACTACAGACCAGTCAACTTAACATTGGTGGTAGGAAAGATAATGGAATCTTTACTCAAAGATGTAATAGAAAAACATCTAGAAAATGAAAATATAATAAAGAATAGTCAGCATGGATTTCAGAAGGGAAAGCCATGCCAGACCAACCTTATTGAATCCTTTGAAGAAGTAACAGAAAGCGTAGACAAGGGTAATGCAGTGGATGTGATATATTTGGATTTTCAAAGGCCTTTGATAAGACACCGCATTGTAGATTCATAACTAAGGTCAGAACATGTGGAGTAGCAGAATGGAAGTTGGCTACAAAACAGAAAACGGGGAGTAGGGATTAAGTGTAACTAAAGATGGGTAGCGGTGTTCCACAGGGATCATTGCTGGGCACTGTTGTTCACAATTTACATTAACGATTTGGATTTGGGAATTGGAAGTACAATTTCAAAATTTGCAGACGACACCAAATTGGGGGGTGTAGTTAATACAAAGGAGGAATGCAGCAAAGTGCAAGAGGACATTAATAAACTTGTAGAATGGGCGTGTAATTGGCAAATGAATTTCAATATAGGTAAGTGTGAAGTGGTGCATTTTGGTAGGAAGAATAAGGAGGCCACATACTGCTTGCATAATAAGAGTCTGAATGAGATAGAGGAGCAAAGGAATCCAGGGATACTGATACATAATCACTAAAAGTAACGATGCAGGTTAATAAGGCCATAAAAAAGGCAAATCAAGCACTGGGGTTAATTTCTAGAGGGATAGAATTGAAAAGCAGTGAAGTTATGTTAAACTTGTATAGAACCTTGGTTAGACCACACTTGGAGTTCTGTGCACAGTTCTGGTGTCCATACTATAGAAAGGATGTAGAGGCATTAGAGAGGGTGCAAAAAGGATTCACAAGGATGATACCAAAACTGAGAGGACATACTTATCAGGCAAGGCTGAACGAACCAAAATATCTAATCCTTTAAGGATTGCAGTACCATTTTAGGACTAAATTGAAACTAGTACAATTTTTTTCCCGTAGGTATGTAGTTTTTGTTTTGGAATGCTTCGTTGATGATACTTTGTAACATTCACCATCACAAAACCTCAGAAATCATTTTTGCATCTATTACACAAACAAGGAGAGCGGGCATACCTTAAAGGCAGAGTCTTTGAAAAGCACTTGCAATCCCATTGTTTTGTTATCAAAATATTCAACAGGACAACATAATTTACAATAAACCATGTCACTGGTTTACAAAGCTACCAATGTTAAACTTGGGTGCAAAGGTGATATGTGGCTCTTCTCCTTTCCTACAACAAAGACAGTGGGGGGAGTTTTAACCCCAAGAAAAGGTGGGTTGGGGGTGGATGAGTAGTTAAAATAATTGATTTTTGGAGCGCGACCACATCCCGGCGCCAACGCGCCCACTTCTGGGTTTAACAGAGGTGTGTTTGGAAGCGTTAGAGAAACCTACTGGCCACAGTCTGGACTTTAATTAGCTAAGACGGGTGGGTAGTTATAGCATCAATTAATGTTCTTATGAGGCGTTAATTAGGTATTTTTAAATTGGATGCTACTGACCTTTAAATTTAATGCCTCCGGCGCGGGTTTCCCGAGGCTCGTGACTCTCGCCAGTGAAAAGGCGGTGAGAAGGGCCAGATCATGAGGTAAGTGTCTTTATTGCACTGCTTGTGGGCCAGGAGGAGCAGGAGTGTTTCCTCCAGGCCCAACAAACTTATCTGTCACAATCGGACCCCTGTGATCGGCCAACCCCGCCCGATGACCAAGACCCCGCCGATGTCCAAGACCGCCCTGATGGCCAACTGCTCACATCCAACAATGGCCGACTTCTCACCTCCAACGATGGCGGACTTTTCACCTCCAACGATAACCAACTTGTCACCTTTCCCCACCTCCCCCCCACAAACGATTGGCGGCCCCCCTCTAGCCCCCAAAGATCCCAATCTCTCCCCAACCACCACCCCCCCATCCAACCGCCAAAGATCCCAATCTCTCCCCGACCTCCCCCATATAAACCCCGAAGATTCTGATCTCTCCCCGGCTGCTTTCCCATCCGACAGTCAATTTGGCTGGCTGCCAGGCACAAGACCTAGAAATAAATTTTTTATCCTACAGTTAAGTTGCGATCGCAGATTCCGACCCGCTAACCTCACTTCTGGGTTTCGCGTTCGATAAACTTTCACCCTCACATTCTTCCCGGCTCCAAGTCAAAATCCAGGCCAGTGTCTCTTTAAGCCTAAGACGCCTTTCAGTACTCAAAGAGTTGACCATTTTCCTTCAAAACTCAACTGTCTTTATGATTAAGAAAGTCTTGCAGTGGGAGGAAAATGTTCAGTAAACTAAGCTTTCTCAAGCCTATCTAAGCCAACTGTAATTGGGCTGTTTGTACACTGAACCTGTGTAGTATAATGACATCAACCATCAAAGTTGCATGGATCCAGGGAGCTTAGAGCTCTTGAACAGACCAGACCACATACAGTTGCCAGCCTTGTCTATTGAGAATTTTTTGATAAAGGACAGAGTATGTTTGGGATTTGTTGATAATGTCAACGGTCAGAAGTCTAAAAAAGTCTCTTTTTTTGTTCAACCCCTTCCACCCCACAAATGCAAATTGTAAAATAAGAGTCGTGGCATTTGATTCTTACTCACCCAATGTTCCATTTCCAGAATTGTGAAAAGTATAGAGAGAAGAATTGTGACAATCCTGAACATTGTCAATAATCCTTGGGACACCTGTTTAATAATACATAATATATATTATGGTAATAATAACCTAATATCTTGCTCAATGGAACTGCAGTAATACTTCAGATCCAACCAGTGTTCACAAGGTAAGAACAGAGAACCACCGGAAAATAGTTGAAGTCAACTTTCCTATCTATGCACTGCTAATTCTTGCCCATTTCCAAGTAAATGTGAAAAATCTAAATTAAACATAAATCATAATCCATACAAATAATATAATGCATAAACGAAATCTAATAGTCATAGGTGTATTAATATGTATGTAAACACTAGCCAACAAAACAGAGATTAGTTCCTAGCTGCAAGGACAGTTCCTATCAAGACACTAGCTAAGAACACTACTCACTGCTTTTGACTACTCTTCACAGAGGACCCAAAATCACGCTGGGCTATAATTTCTTGTTGAATATTGACTGTGGCTTTGAGTCTTTCCAATGAAATTACAAAAAAGCATTTAGCATTTTATTGCAGTATTATTTATTAGCATTGATTTTCACATATTTACGATCCAAGATAGACAGCTGGTAAATCAGAACATAAACTATAATTAGAAATTTTGAACAGAGTTCTCTATCATCCATTTCAACAAAGTATGAAATGCTACACCAAGGAAGAAAAAATAGCTGACATGCATACTCCATGAATGGTGTTGTGATAGCTATGGATGAAGCAGAAAGATACATAGGAGTCATTGTGCACTCAACACTACACGTGTCCAACCATTGCAAAGCAGCAGTCAACAAAGCTAATAGCATGTTGAACTACATAGCCAAAACAGTCAGAGAAGGTAATGAAGATGCTTTGTCAGACTGCACCTTGAAACTCACCCAGTTCTGGTCACCAAGAAACAACAGAGGCATGCAAATGCTGGAGGCAGTGCAGAGAAGAGCTACAAGGCTGATCCCCAATGTCAGAAGGCTGAGTTATAAGAAAGGGTCAGATGGACTTGGGCTTTTCAGCTGAAAAGGCGGCTCCTGAGGGGTGATCTTATCGAGGTATATAAGATTGTTAAGGGTCTAGAAACAGTTAACCTGGAGCATTACTTTAAATTAAACTGTGGGAGAAGAAACATGTTCAAACTAGTTAAAGATAATTTTAGGACTGAATATCAGGAAATTCTAATTCTTACAAAGAGTGATGAATATGTGGAATAAACTTTCAGATAGAGTAGTAGAAGCAAAACCCCTAGAATCATTTAAGAAACAATTGGACACTACAATGGGGGATGTTACGATCTCTCTGGATTTATGAAGATGGGTCGAATGGCCTAGCTTATCTATAATTATGTTGTTGCCTTGTGAATAAGTAAACAAAATTATTAAAAAGGCAGAAACAGCCCAAACAGTATGACTGGATAGTGCAGTAAGCTAGCACACATTCTTTTCATCTCTAAGACCTAGACTCCAATGCAGCAGAGATTGATGAGATGAAAATGTCCTCATCTGCCATTTGTAAGGATTCTATATAAAAGTTAATTTAGATGTTTCAAACCAGTTCCTAGTGGGCATGGGTCCATAATAAAAACTACCCACCAATTGGCACTCAAAGGCCATAGTTTGGTTTAGCTGGTGTACAATGAAGAAATGTCATATTCATGCCTTTGTCACCTCCAGACTCAATTATTCCAATGCTCTCCTCGCCGGCTTCCCATCCCACACCCTCTTCAGCACATCCAAAATTATGCTGCCCCTATCCTATCACACACCAAGTCCCTCTCATACATTACCTCTGTCCTTGCTGACCTACATTAGCTCCCAGTCCTCCAACGCCTCCATTTTAAAATTGTAATTTTCATGTTTAATTCCTTTCGTGGCCTTGACCTTTCCTTCCTCTGTAACCTCCTCCAACTCTACAACGCCCCCCCCCCCCCCCAGATCTCTCCGTTCCTCTGATTCTGGCCTCTTGTACATCCCTCCCACCCTTCACCCCACCATTGGCAACTGTTCCTTCAGCTGCCTAAGTCCCATGCTTTGAAATTCTCTCCCTAAACCCCTCCACCTCTCTGTTTCCCTCTCCTCCTTTAAGGCCCTCCTTAAAACCCACTTCTTTGACCAAGCTTTTGGTCACCCCTCCTATTATCTCCTTCTTTGTTACAGTATCCATTTTGTCTGATTACTCCTCTGTGAAGCACCTTGAGCTATTTTACTACATTAAAGTTGCTGTATAAATATAAGCTGTTGTTGATATAGGCAAAGGTATTCTTCTAAGGGCTGGGCTAAGGCACATTGTTGGTCAGAGCACAGCGATCTGTTCTCTGCAGCTTTTCATATTACGCCTGTCCATCGAGTAATTGGTTATAGTACTGAGTCCCCAAAGTAAAGCAAAGTTCCATTTTACAGCACTAATACCCCTCACCTTAATTAGCACAAAAAAGTCATCATTTTTTAAAATTAAAAACATCCTTTTGATAATTATCGTGCGCTCTTTGTAATTAAAACATTGCAGTGCAAACAGGCCAATGTTGGAAGTCAGTACTTGTGGATCAGAGAATAGAGGAAGGAAAAACCAGAAGCACAAATACAAACCTTTAGGTGTAAATTATTAGTATAATGGATAAAAAAGTACTCTTGTCAGGAGGAAATAGGAGTTAGAAAAAGGGAAGAACAGCAAAAAAAAAGTTACATTTGGTTGAGCAGTAATTTTGAATTAAAAACTAAATTTGTCTTGAAACAATTTGTCCCTTTGTGAAATATTTAACTTTAGATCATTTTTTGGTTGTTACGCCATCAATTTAGGTCAAGCAATTCCCCACATTCTAAGGAAAGTTTATTTATGAGTAAGTGTGGCTTAATTCTAAATTATTTGCAGTATATTATCTAGATTCAGATTGTAATGTTCTATATCTTCTTTGTAATTTACAACTTTTTAAAATGTTAATTTCATAATTCATAAGATTATAATATATATTTGTAATTTATCTATTTCTGACCAGCTTTTGTCAGGCTAATTTCAGAGTGGAGGATAACAGATTTTTAAAAATCTTTGAAATTTGCAATGTATGAAACAACAATTCTCCTCCTTAACAAGGAACTGTCTAACAAGACATTTTGAAAGTTGCAGTGGCAACCCCTCTCGCAGACCAATTATAAACTAACTTCTAACTCTTCCAAATGTAGCAGGGAAGGATGCTTTTCACTGAAGTATGTAATTAGTTGCAATGAATAGGCAGTGACTCAGAAAGAAAGTCATTGAACATGTCAACCTTTTAATGTGGTAAACGTGAGAGTCTAAGTCAATGAGAATCTAGTGGCAGGTGTTGGCTTTATAATACTCAGACTAATTAGAATTAGGTTTAAAGAGATTCCTTTTTTCTCTTGCACCTTGTTTTCTTTGCTGCTTTTGCTCTGGCGTAGTTATTTCACTTTCATTACTTTTCATAATGTCTTGTATCTTTCATAACTGATATCAAAGTTCTATTTACCTGGAGGCAATTAAACTGGATTTAATCTTAATATAATCTTAATCTTAAATTCTGCCTGTTTTATACACAAGTGAAACCATTTTTGGATTTCTTTCAGACTGCAAGTAGTTTAGGTATCCCACAATATACAAGGCTGAATGAATATGTGGGGTAGATGGATGGTCACAAAATTTTCATGGAGGAAGACCATATAGCCCATATTATTTCATCCATAGAAACACCTGCAGTCCCTCCATTTCTGTGTCTAGTGCATCCAGAACTTTCGCATCCACCACTCTGCCTAGATCTGTGCTTGACGAAAAATTTCTTGAGATCAGTCCTAAAGTTATCTTTTACTAATTTGAACTGGTCTCCTTATTCTACTTCTACAATTTAATTTAAAGTAATATTCTGGATTTACCTTTTCCCTACCATTTACTATCTTGTATACCTCTATAAGATCACCTCTCAAATGTTTCCAGACTAAAAAGCCGGAGTCTCTCCAATTTTTCCAAGTATCTTAAACCCCTGACACTGTGGATCAGCTTTGTGGCTCTTCTCTGCACTGCTTTCAGCATTTGAAAGTCTCCCTTGTGTCTCGGTGACCAAAACTGAATGCAGTACTCAAGTTACGGTCTGACCAGAGCACGATACAGTTTGATCATGACTTTCTCTGAAACGATAATCCAGGACAAAATTAATAATCACTTGGACAAGTGTGAATTAATAAAAGAAAGCCAGCACGGATTTGTTAAAGGCAAATCGTGTTTAACTAACTTGATTGAGTTTTTGATGAGGTAGCAGAGAGGGTTGATGTTGGCAATGTGGTTGATGTTGTGTATATAGACTTTCAAAAGGCATTTGATAAAGTGCCACATAATAGATTTGTCAGCAAAATTGAAGCCCGTGGAATAAAAGGGGCAGTGGCAGCATGGATATGAAATTGACTAAGTGACAGGAAACAGACAGCAGTGGTGAACAGCTGTTTTTTGGACTGGAAGAAGGTATACAAAGGTGTTCCCCAGGGGTCGGTATTAGAATCACTGCTTTTTTTGATATATATTAATGACTTGGACTTGGGTGTCAATTTCAAAATTTGCAGATGAGGAGGATAGTAATAGACTTCAAGAGGACATAGACAGGCTGGTGGAATGGGCGGACACATGGCAAATTAAATTGAATGCAGAATAGTGCAAAGTGATACATTTTGGCAGGAAGAATGAGGAGAGGTAATACAAACTAAAATGGTACAATTCTAAAGGGGGTGCAGGAACAGAGAGACCTGTAGGTATATGTGCACAAATCTTTGAAGGTGGCAGGACAGGTTGAGAAAGCAGTTAAAAAAGCATATGGGATCCTGGGCTTTATAAATAGAGGCATAGAGTCCAAAAGCAAGTTATGTTGAACCTTGATAAAACACTGGCTCAGACACAACTGGAGTATTGTGTCCAATTCTGGGCACCGCACTTTAGGAAGGATGTGAAGGCCTTAGATAGGGTGCAGAAAAGATTTACTAGAATGGTCCCAGGGATGAGGGAAGCTGGGGTTGTTTTCTTTAGAGCAGAGAAGGTTTAGAGGAGATTTGATAGAAGTGTTCAAAATCATGAAGGGTTTAAATAAAGTAAATAAAGACAAACTGTTCCTGGTGGTGGAAGGGTCAAGAACCAGAGGACACAGATTTAAGGTGAATGGCAAAAGAACCAAAGGCAATATGAGGAAAAACTTTTTTACGCAGCGAGTAGTTATGATTTGGAATGCGCTGCCTGAAAGGGTGGTGGAAGTAGATTCAATCGTGGCTTTCAAAAAGGAATTGGATAAATACTTGAAGGGAAAAAATTTTCAGGGCGATGGGGAAAGAGCAGAGGAATGGGACTAACTGGATTGCTCTTACAAAGAACCAGCATGGACTCGATGGGCCAAATGGCCTCCTTCTGTGCTGTAACCATTCTATGATTCTATGATTTTCTACTGCTTGGCTATGTAGTTCAACCTTCAGTGACGTTCTTTCTATTGGCTTTGTTGATTATTATTTTGGATTGGTTAGACACATTTAGTGTAGAGTCTACTAAGTTTCCCAAGCCTCTTTCCGCATCATGCTTAGCTATTTCAGCACCATTCATGGTGTACTGCTGCTCTTATTTTTCCATCCAATGTGTAGTACTCTGCACTTTTCTGCAATAAGTTTTATCTGCCCACATATATTTTTTACAATACACTCTAATTTTTCAGCTGCTTTCTCCAATTCCACTACTCCTCCTGGTTTGGTATCATCAGCAAATTTTTTTTTTATTCGTTCATGGGATGTGGGCGTCACTGGCGAGGCCAGCATTTATTGCCCATCCCTAATTGCCCTTGAGAAAGTGGTGGTGAGCCGTCTTCTTGAACAGCTGCAGTCCGTGTGGTGAAGGTTCTCCCACAGTGCTGTTAGGAAGGGAGTTCCAGGATTTTGACCCAGTGACACTGAAGGAACGGCGATATATTTCCAAGTCGGGATGGTGTGTAACTTGGAGGGGAACGTGCAGGTGGTGTTGTTCCCATGTGCCTGCTGCACTTGTCCTTCTAGGTGGTAGAGGTCACGGGTTTGGGAGGTGCTGTCGAAGAAGCCTTGGCGAGTTGCTGCAGTGTATCCTGTGGATCTTACACACTGCAGCCACAGTGTTCCAGCGGTGAAGGGAGTGAACGTTTAGGGTGGTAGATGGGGTGCCAATCAAGCGGGCTGCTTTGTCCTGGATGGTCTCGAGCTTCCTGAGTGTTGTTGGAGCTGCACTCATCCAGGCAAGTGGAGAGTATTCCATCACACTCCTGACTTGTGCCTTGTAGATGGTGGAAAGGCTTTGGGGAGTCAGGAGGTGAGTCACTCGCCGCAGAATAGCCAGCCTCTGACCTGCTCTTGTAGCCACTCTATTTATATGGCTGGTTCAGTTAAGTTTCTGGTCAATGGTGACCTCCAGGATGTTGATGCTGGGGGATTCGGCGATGGTAATGCCATTGAATGTCAAGGGGAGGTGGTTAGACTCTCTCTTGTTGGAGATGGTCATTGCCTGGCACTTGTCTGGCATGAATGTTACTTGCCACTTATCAGCCCAAGCCTGGATGTTGTCCAGGTCTTGCTGCATGTGGGCTCGGACTGCTTCATTATCTGAGGGGTTACAAATGGAACTGAATACTGTGCAATCATCGGTGAACATTCCCATTTTTGACCTTATGATGGAGGGAAGGTCATTGATGAGGCAGCTGAAGATGGTTGGGCCTAGGACACTGCCCTGAGGAACTCCTGCAGCAATGTCCTGGGGCTGAGATGATTGGCCTCCAACACCCACTATCCATCTTCCTTTGTGCTAGGTATGACTCCAGCCACTGGAGAGTTTTCCCCCTGATTCCCATTGACTTCAATTTTACTCGGTCTCCTTGGTGCCATATTGGTCAAATGCTGCCTGGATGTCAAGGGCAGTCACTCTCACCTCATCTCTGGAATTCGGCTCTTTTGTCCATGTTTGGACCAAGGCTGGAATGTGGTCTGGAGCCGAGTGGTCCTGGTGGAACCCAAACTGAGCATCGGTGAGCAGGTTATTGGTGAGTAAGTGCTGCTTGATGGAAGGTGTCGTCGACACCTTCCATCACTTTGCTGATGATTGAGAGTAGAGTGTTGGGGCGGTAATTGGCTGGATTGGATTTGTCCTGCTTTTTGTGGACAGGACATACCTGGGCAATTTTCCACATTGTCGGGTAGATGCCAGTGTTGTAGCTGTACTGGAACAGCTTGGCTAGAGGCGCAGCTAGTTCTGGAGCACAAGTCTTCAGCACTACAGCCGGGATGTTGTCGGGGCCCATAGCCTTTGCTGTATCCAGTGCACTCAGCCGTTTCTTGATATCACGTGGAGTGAATCGAATTGGCTGAAGACTGGCTTCTGTGATGGTGGGGATATCAGGAGGAGGCTGAGATGCATCATCCACTCGGCACTTCTGGCTGAAGTCACTTTGCATCGAGTTTCTGAATTTAGGTCATTAATGTAAATTAGAAACAGTAGTGGTCCTAGCACCAAACCCTGAGATGCCCCACTCAGCACTTCTCCCCAGTCCAACAGAACTCTTCTAATGAGCATTCATTGTTTCTCGTCCTTCAACCAGTTTCTTATCCATTCCCAGGGTTTACACTGACTCCCCATATCTTTGAGTTTGACTAATAGCCTTTCAAATGAGACTTCGTAAAATGCCTTTTGGAAGTTTAGGTACACCACGTTTTAGGGCTTTCCACTGTCAACTTGGGATGTTAATTCCTCAAAGGTTAATCAGGCATGATCTTCCCCTTCTGAATCTATAGTGACTGGTACTAACTGGGTTATTGTACAGATGATTCTCAAGCTTGCTCCTAATAATTGATTCCATTATTTTAGACAGAATGGAGGCAAGACTGATGGGTCTGTAGTTGTTTTGTCCCCGTTCTTGAATATGGACACTACATTGGCCTGCTTCCAATCTACTGGTACCTTCCCAGTGTCCCTTGACTCCCTGATAACAGTGGTCAGGGCCTCACAATTTCCTCCACTGTCTCCATCAGCATTATAATACTATCTATCCCTGATTTTCTGACTCTTTGGAGACAATTTAGCCTGTCTTGGACTTCATCTCATTTATATCTAAGTTGTTAATTTTACTTTGGTTAACTCTATTTCAGGAGGATATGCTGCTTATATCTTTCCTTGCGAATACTTGGAGGAAGTAATCATTCAGAATATTAACTATCTTGTGCTTATCCTCAGTTTTGGTTCCATTTGCATCTTTTCTGGTTTTTACTCTTCTCTGACTGCTTGCTTGCTGTTATAGTACTGAAAGAACGTTTTCCTGTGATGTTTAGCCTCTGCTGCTATACTTTTTTTCTAAGTCTCTCTTTGCCCCTCTGATCACCCTTTTAACTCATTCCTGCATTTTAAATTCCTCCCAGTTTAAATATCTCTTCCCCATTCTCTCTGCAGGATTTGTAAAAAACATTCTAAATAAAAAAAGCCTAATGGCGCACGCCGCAAAATGCTCCACTCCAGTAAAATTTGGCCGTATATTTATTGTAACTTGATTCATATATGCTACAGAGGTGAAGCTTTTTCTTTGCAAACACCAATACATGTTGTATTACACAAACTTCAACACGTCTGAAGTTATTTTACAAAATAAACTGGTTACTTTATTGCAATCTAATAGCTTTTGGCCTTAAAATTGTCAGAGAACTGCCCTGTTTCATTAGCACCCTACCAGTTGGCCAGTACAAATTGACACTGATGGTGACCATCAAAACGTCCAAGCGCCAGGCCACCTATCCCTCTAAGATGAACAAGATCCAACTTACAACTGTATTTATCTAGCTTCTACTTTAATTTTTAATTGCACCTGAACTCCCTTTAAAAGTATCAATTTCTGTTGTTCTCAGATACATCTCCAGCTGAAGCCACCAACATGAATGCATCTAACAGCATTGGGGTCAGCGCTCTTTGTGCAATCTGTAGCGATCGAGCGACAGGAAAACATTACGGTGCCTCCAGCTGCGACGGCTGCAAAGGTTTTTTCAGGCGAAGTGTCCGAAAAAATCATATGTATTCCTGCAGGTAAAATTCCTCAAACTAATTTAGTAGGTTGTACAGTTCATTCCTTATATACTTCACAAAGGTGATGCACAACATTGGTCAGCGTTCAGGTACTTCTCCACTCTGACTTTACTGCAAGCACATTACATGCTTCCCCAGAGCTCTTTATCATGAAATAGGGTAATATTGTATCTTGACAAAAGGCAAAGAAGGGCTTTGTCTGTTATAGAGCTTTGCAGACTATTATATGTTATAAGTTCCTTGATTATCCCTGTACATACATAGATATACATACACGAAGGCAGTACTTTGAATAAATATAGTTTAACATGACATTTTGAAGTTAATAGATTCAATCAGACACTTGGGTTATTTGATTAGATGTGCATTTCTAAAATTAGCAAATCAGAAAAAGAGATTTTCACATGGTCAGATTAAATTATTACACGATAATAATATTCAGTATTACACATTACTCAACTATAATTTATCACAAAATGATTGTCTGGTTTCTGTGAATGGGAGGAGGGCTGGAAGGAAGGTCACCAGTTGTAAGAAAAAGTTTATTGTCAATTTGATCATGACTGCAATAACGTATAAAGGGTATGAAAAAAAGTCAATGCAACTCAGCCCGATATGGTTTCTACAACAATGATTCTGGATGGTTCGTGCATCTAGTATGAGTGTCAAACTGTTCTGTGTGACTGGAGTAATGGCATAAGTGCTCTATCTACAAGCCTGTAGAGAGGAGGTTCATAGCTAAGTGCATATGCCAATACACTCCAGAAAGTGACAGTTCAGAGGTGTAAGCATGGCTAGCAATTGAAAGAAAGTCACAGGCATTTCAAGTCTAAGGAGACTCTTACAAGAGGCTAATATTGTATATCAAAGTCAAATGAATTCTAGAAAATAGATCATGTACATCAGCAACCCCAGAATAACTTATGATACACATTACACAAAGTTGACTCAGTTCAGTTTAGTTTTGGATTTGCGCATTTCAACATCGTTATTGATTTATGTGTGAAAACATAGCACAGCAGAGCCTACGCAAGATTAACTCTGAAAGGAACAATTCCTGCTTTAGGTCCAACATTTTCTACGTACTCTGTGGAAAAGTAATGGCATTTTCTTCTTCGACTGCCAAGTAGAACGTCTCATCATAGTGGAGTGCTCCACCTGAGATTTTTTTAAATCAGAGAAACCTATTTTATTCCATAAAGCATGTCTTCTTTCATCCAAAACAGAGCAGCACTGATAGCAGTTAATTTGACTATCTCATACTCCTAACTGAAGTCAAAGTATGCAAAGGTGAAAAGGTAGCAAACAGGTCTGAAGCAGAGAACAAATTACAAACCTATAAAAATGTCCACCTGAAGAAATTTCCATTCATTAAAATGTAAATTTTCTTGATTAAGATTAACTCTGCAAGACATATATTAACCCTTGAGGGCATTAAATTTCCCTGCCAAATGAGAAATGATCTTAAGACGACTACAATGTACAAGGATGGATCTGATCCAAGTCAAGCTACTATTACATTTGGTGCCAGCCACTTTTGTTAAGAGTTTCCATTGATAACATCTTTATGATATGTCCATGATATATAATAGTGGTTTATTTCAACAACTAAATAGACTCTGCCATAGCAACCAGGGATTTTTTACAAAGATTAGTTTCAGTTTCAAAAGAATTATGTCTACAGTTTTCTTTCCTTCATAGTCAGTCTGTTAATGATTAGCATTAATTATTATTCCATAGCAATTATGTCTCAGGTTAGTGAAAGAAGGGTAGAATTCCATCTACCTAGCAAGTCTGGCATACAGTCACAAATGTAAAATTTCATTCAGAATCTGTGTCACAAAAATATAATAAAAATTATCACGTATATTTAAAAATAATATACAAGGAAATTAAGCTGGTATAAATATGTACTTGCATACAGCAAGGCAAATGATACTCAGTTGCAAGTTTATACTAAGGCAATTATGATATGGCTCCATGTTTTTTTTTCTTCCAGTTGTGGCTGTTTATCATTATTAAACATGTCTATTCAAATACAGGGGCATCCAGCCTGATTAACAGTCCTAGGACTGATTCGTTGTTAATTTTGGAGGTCTGAACAGCAATTCTTATTTGCATTGAAAGATTTAATCTTTCCTAGGTTTGATTTGAGCAGACCGCTGTAAGAGTTCACTATAGTAATTGGAGATGAGCAGCAGACCAGGTTTGCAAGGCATCATGTACAATCAGTGGTGTACAGCACTATACACATATGTGGTCATTTTCCATATCCCATCATGGTTTTTCAATCTTTGGTAGGTAACAGTCAAGCAATTGCTAACAGTGACTAGAGCTACAGCAACAAAGATAGTTGAGTTTAAAGATGACTGCCTTCACGCAGAAGTATTGAGTAAAACAATATGACGATAGAAATTGCATCAAATTATATCACAGCAGTAGCTGATGTGCAGCTGTGGCTTTTCTCCCTGACTATAATGGAAAATAAAATCGGGTGGGATGTAACACAGGCCTGTCAGTTTCAAGCCGGGAGCGGGGAGGGGAGGGTTACATTAAAATGACCTTCTTGGAGTGGTCTCAGCATTTATATTTTTTGCAATTTGGTGGATGCTTTCATGTTCCTCTTTTATCTCTTGCAAATAGAGTGTGCAAGTTGCAAGCCATCCAATTGGCTAGTAATCATGTTTAAACCTTAACAGCATCAAGCCATTCATTGGCGAACATCACAGCTGAGCTCTATCCTGTCCTTGCCTGACAGAGATGGGGTAGAATCCATGATAGGGTAAATTGAACATAAAGAGGTAAATTGTACATTGTCTGTGGAAGGAGTAGACCTGAGGGGTTGAATGACCTTTTGTCATTCCATGTTTTCTTTTCCTGCCATTCTATCCTCCTTTCATTCAAGTGTTGACTGCATGCTGGGCTACAGTTGTGACAAAAGTTTTCCCCACTTCCATGCCACAATCATAGACTCATCAAGTCGCTGTGTGAACAACAACCCTGCTTAATTAAAAATAACATTAACAAACACATATAAAGGCAGATCTTGCTGGGTTCCAGATGGGCCTCACAAAAGCTGAATGATTTGAAATAAAGTAAGGAAAGAGAAATTAACTGTGCATGTTTGTTAATGCTGCTAGTTTTTGTTAAACAGGATTGTTGTTCACAGTAGTTGGTAGAATCTTTGTGGTATAGGAATGGAGGGCGAAATAAAGGACTATAATTTAGGTCTAAAATACTTGATTTGAAGTATGATTCGTTCTTATAGAATCTCAAGTATAAACTTTGGTTATGGCTAATGGGCTAGGTCTCCAAAGAATAATCATGTTTAAAATCAATTTTCTCTCAAGAAAATAACTAACACCCTCATCATCAAGAAATGCATGTATAGGTAGAAATGCTGTCAGCCAGAAAATGTGTCCTCTAATTTATGGGAATGATTAAAATAGAAAATAGAAAATGTTTTAACTGAAAGATTTTAGTTGTACTCTGCTCTAAATGCAGTTTATATTGGAAAGAATGAAACCTTTTAGTTGTTACGGGCAACCAGTCCTTTTAACTGAGCAGGGTATGTTTAATCTTAACTGCAACCTAATTCAGCAGTTCCATCAAAGAACTGAGAATTCCACTGTGACTCCCATGGCACAAATATTTCAAAGACAGACACTTATGGGGCTAAAATTCCTAACCTTATTAATTTTAGTAAGAAAATAAATTACAGTAAAAAGTAGTGAAGTGCTGCCGCTCCACCACTTTGTTCCTGCCGATTGGGGAGAGTATTTTTGTGGTTATAAAAATGTCAGTAGCGACTTGTTTCAATGTTAGAGTCCCGCATTCACAGCATGCTGGAATGGTGACACACAAAAAATTGAAAGTGTTCACATTCCTTTGGATATGTTTAACTGTATGGAGATCATAAAGTGTCTCATTTGATCTGTAAATGCTAATAATGTGATTTTTTTTGGTGTTGTCTTCAAGGTTTAACAGACAATGCATTGTAGATAAGGACAAACGAAACCAATGTAGATACTGCAGATTAAAAAAGTGCTTTCGAGCAGGGATGAAAAAGGAAGGTAAGAAACTGAAGTGTATATGTGAAAAAGAGTACATTAATAATGAGACATTTACACAGCATAGGTATTTTCATGAGTGTTTGAAGAAGGTAGCCACAGTGCATTGTGTACAGGCAATACTCTTAACTCACTGATATGGAGAGGCCTATTCTACTTGGAATCTGCAGCATTTACATGCAACAGAGGTTAGGTTCCAGCCACATAGCATCCAGAAGAACAACAATGGAGGGATGTTCCATTGCCACACACTGTCTGTTTGACAACAATACTGATTTGTTTGTTGGGCTAGTGCTTGAATTTATACTAAAGGATTCATGCTGAATTTGTAATTACAGCAACATAAGTTTGATGCAAAAACATATGCAGGGAGTCAGCAAATTTCAATCCAATTTGCTATGTTATCCCCAACCAGACCATGAAAGAATGTATTTCAGTAGAGTAGTAGTATTACGTCAGCTGTTGTCTTAACAAAGGTGCTAACACAATGTTCAAGAATGTAAATTGTCTATAACTACCTATCTTCAGGGGTCTGACCCCATGAGCCAGTAGAGATGCATTATAAATAGATATAATGGGAGCAACTGTCATCTCTTTTCTACTCCATCTTTCACATGAATAGGGCAGTAACAGAATGAAAATTGGAAGTAAAAAAAAAATCGCCGACTTACCACCCAAGGCCTACTGTGGTTTTCAAGTGGGTCTTGATATAGGTGGCCAGCACTCTGGCCAGAAATAAACAGGACCCACTCTGAAATCATGGGCGGTACAGGGCAAGAAATGTCCAGTTCAAGTGCTATTTAAAGGGAAACAGTTAGGGAAAGCTGGAAACAGGCAGGGCACTCATTTTTTCTTGGTTTTTTTTGCAAGTTTTGAGCCTTAAGGCTTCCTTAACTTGAACTCTTGGGTGTCCAGTTTAAATTTTCCAATGCTGAAATAAGTTACTCTGTTGACCTGCCAATCTTTAAAGCCTTCCTCTTTAAATGCTGCTGTAGGCCCATGATCAGTGTCTCCCCTGCCAGATTTACCCCCCCCCCCCCAAAAATAGTGAGCTGCCTATAAGCAACACGATTCACACTAGCAGTTCGCCACTCACATTCAAATGACTACGAAAATTGTTTGAGCCTTCCAATGACATCATCAGATGGGTGCTGTGATTGCTCTGCCCACTGGACAGACGATGTAATCTACACACAAAAATTGGGGCCAACGTGTGTGCAGCACACTACATACACTCCAATACTTGGAGCACCACTGTGCCTCTTCAGGTATATAAGCAGTGCATGAAGCAAAATACACATACAGACTGGTGTTCTAAGTTTTACCATATACTGTAATGTCCAACATGCACAGTAAAGATAACTTGGCTAGCAGAAGTACTTAATGTGCTTCACTCACACCAATCAAGTAGCGAATCGACAGCCCATTATACATCTCTCCCGATTTTTATTTCCATTGACTTCAGTAGGGACATTAGAAATAGCCCCATTAAGCACTATTTTACCACTGGCTTGAAACATGGCAATTTTGTTTCATACCTGTATGATACATATCTAATTGAACAGAATTCTTGCTAGTATCTTCTATTTTACATAGCTTGAGTTCAATTGATTCACTGAGGCTTGCAAAGCAGTCTAGGGCTTGAGATGTCTTGGTAGAGAGAGCGGAGGAACTGGCTAATAGGAATATTACCTGAAGAGTAGGTTGGACCATGTTGGAAAAATTTAAACCTGAACTTGGATTCTGGGTTTGAAAAGAGTCCCATTTTTACATCTGGAGCCAGCAAAGTTCAGAAATCATTTTTTAGCCTGTTCCATTCAGAAGTTAGCTTTCTCACTGCACTTAGCTACAGAAGACATCTAGGGGGTAATTTTGACGTTGTGCTATAGTGTAAAACAGGCAATAGCGAATCTCTCCCAATTTTTATTTACATTGATTTCAGTAGGGACATTAGAATTAGCCTCAGTATCTAGGATTATGATGAGAAAGTTAGCAAAGGCACCCACTCCTGATCACAATCCAGCAAAAGCTACTGAAAGGGGACATTTGCAGCCATCAGCAACAGCAGGACAGGGTTCAGCTGTAATAACCTCTTTGGTGAAAAACACCTACCACCACCTCACCATCTATGCTGACACATGAAGAATGGCCACATGTGCAAAGTACCAGAAGGCAACTTATGCCCATGGAACTATAGCTCAGCAAGGAGCCAACACTTAAAATGACAGAAAGGGAATGTAAGTCAAGTTCAGAGGAGGAGAAAGGCAAGGAATAAGCAAAGACTGTTTAGCATGATGCTTGATCCTTCTACAGACCATGTGCAATATTCCTCACCATGGCCTCTATCCCACCTATTTAATCGCTTGAGGGGAAATGTTCTCCGACCCCTAGTGATAACTGAACAAAACTCCAGAGTATTTACCTAATCCTTCTTTTCATTCCTGACTTGCTTCCCTTCATGTTCAACATCACTCCCAATAACACAGAAACTGTTCAGTCTCATGGACTATTTGATCAACTCAGTCTATGCCTAGCCATGTCAGCTCCTTTTTTGAAGCATTAACTGATTTTACTTGGAGCCTGTCTCACATACCCATTATTTAGTGAAAGTGGAAAAGTATCTTCTGGATCAAAAAAGGATAGAACAGGGTACTTTCTAAATGGTAAAAAGTTAAAAACAGTGGATGTCCAAAGGGACTTAGGGGTTCAGGTACATAGATCATTGAAGTGTCATGAACAGGTGCAGAAAATAATCAATAAGGCTAATGGAATGCTGGCCTTTATATCTAGAGGACTGGAGTACAAGGGGGCAGAAGTTATGCTCCAGCTATACAAAACCCTGGTTAGACTGCACCTGGAGTACTGTGAGCAGTTCTGGGCACAGCACCTTCGGAAGGACATATTGGCCTTGGAGGGAGTGCAGCGTAGGTTTACTAGAATGATACCTGGACTTCAAGGGTTAAGTTACGAGGAGAGATTACACAAATTGGGCTTGTATTCTCTAGAGTTTAGAAGGTTAAGGGGTGATCTGATGGAAGTTTATAAGATATTAAGGGGAACAGAAAGGGTGGATAGAGAGAAACTATTTCCGCTGGTTGGGGATTCTAGGAGTAGGGGGCACAGTCTAAAAATTAGAGCCAGACCTTTCAGGCACAAGATTAGAAAATATTTCTACACACAAAGGGTGGCAGAAGTTTGGAACTCTCTTCCGCAAACGGCAATTGATACTAGCTCAATTGCTAAATTTAAATCTGAGGTAGATAGCTTTTTGGCAACCAAAGGTATTAAGGGATATGGGCCAAAGGCAGGTATATGGAGTTAGATCACAGATCAGCCATGATCTTATCAAATGGCGGAGCAGGCACGAGAGGTTGAATGGCCTACTCCTGTTCCTATGTTCCTATGTTCCTAACCCCGCTTACAGCGTGTAGTTTAAAACCCATATAGCTGCAAAATCACAACCTAAATCAAATAGTCAGTTTACATTTGCCTCTCAACATTTTAAAGAGCTGGATCACTGAGTTGGGATCTTCAATTCTATTCACCCAATAGAAATCTTCAATTAAGTAGAGTCAGCTATATTAAAAAGATTGGAATGATCTTGCATTCCATCACTAAGATGGCTATTGGTTTAACTACTGGTAAAATGAGAGACTGTTGTAAGTTGTTACCAGAGTCATTCACTTCCCTGCTGCGCCTATTCAGGTGATCATGCTCCTTTAAGATCACTTGTGCACACAGGTGCTATTCTTTACAACAGCATCTGGTGCTCCCTTTTAAACAAACAGAACTCCTTTAACCTTTCTGTATAATTAATTCTTCTGCCAATCATTGTTTAATCTCAACCTAACTTGAATATAGGCTGTAATAGATTAATTGTGAAAATATATCGATATATAAAAATGTATGCAACACAGCAGTTGTTAAATTAAATTAAAATATTTATTATTGTCACTTTTAATCAAGGTCAGTAACCAAACATATTTCATTATGGATATATGTATGTAAATACACACACATATACATACATATATATCTACACACACACTTAAAATACATCAGCCTTTCAGGCTGATCTCAGTTTTCCAATCATCTGACAGGCACAGGACACAAACTGCCTTCTCAAAATTAATACAGGTTATCCTCATTGATTGTGTATACCTTTCACCTGAACTATATTGACCTTGGTAGTTGCTCTTGTTCTTGACTGGTCCTAGAACTCTCTATGACCTCCACGCAGGGCTCAAACTTTGATTTTCCCAGCAGGCCCAGACAACTCTTTTCTGGCCCAAAGTTAATTGCTGCACCCATCACAGCATCTCTGACCTCCCACCTACCTGACTCTTATTGTTGTCATTGTTATAACAACTCTTGCTTTCATGATACTGAATGCACATAATGACTTTTGCCTCAGATCCAAGCAGCTCCTCGTCATCCTCCACCTCATACCCACTTTTTTTTCCTGTATCATCCTCCTCCCTTTCTCCACCATGTGCCCCTCTCCCCATTGTCTCTGCCTCTCATTATCCCCCATTCCACTCCTACAAACTGCTCCCTGTTCACTTTGTTCCCTGGCACCACCAATCATTACTCCTCTATTGAATTTCTTTCCCATCATCGCCCCAGGCTCTCCTCTCACTCGGTATCACCCTACAAATTCTCTTATCCTTTAGGAACACTTCCCTCCCCATCTATAACTTTATTCTGGAGGAGTGCATCAACATCCTCAGACTGACTGAAATCTAGCTCATCAATGGCAACTTCTTCTCTCTCACCAAGGCTGCCTCCCAGTACATATTCCACCCCAAACCCTGCAGTGATGGTGTAGCACTCATCTCCAGATCCCAATTTGGCCTATCCCCTCATTCTTCCAACTCTTTCCGTTCATTCAAATACCTCACTCGATCACTCCCATCTCTCCTTCAAGATCTTACTTGTCTACAATTCCTGAGGTGTCTTCTTTACTGAAAACTCATGGATCTCTGGGCGTTAAATTGGACCATGTAGCAGCCATTGTTTCGGCGCTACGCAGCCTCTCCAACATCCAAGATGGCATTTTGGCTGCGCACGCACATTTCCAGCGTGACGTACACCGGACGCCATCTTGGTATAGGAGTTAGCACATGCGCAAATACCGAAGGCCTGAAGCATGTACAGTGGGAGAAAATGTGCACAGTGTGCAACGCTGATTAAAAGTGATAGACACCATTTTGGCACTTAACGCTCAACGCCACGCGCAGTCTTAAACCCGACCATCTGAATGTGTCTTGGAGTGCCTGGAGGATTCCCCACCAGTGCTAATTAAAGGGACCATGCAAGTGTTGCAGGTTAGTTGCTTGATTATTGCTTCTCGCTGCTGGTTGAATAGGAAGTGTTTTTTGAAGCTCCCTATACTTACTGAGATTTCCGTGAGTATATTTGAGAGTGGTTTGGCAGGTACTGCCTTACAGTTTGGAAAGTTACAACCGTGGTTGAACAACATTCCTGGCAATCATGGACGGTCTGCTGGGGCTCCCGTTGGGCATTGAGCACGACTGGGAGCATGCAGAGAGGCCATGCATAGCAGGTCAAGCTGTGAGGAGGAGGAGGACGAGGAGGCACAGGGCACTGAGCAGGAGGCCCTATCCAAAGAGGGTCTTCCGGGACCAATTCTCTTACCTCAACATGACCGAGGAGGATTGCATCTGACGCCTGAGGTTCACCAAGGAAGCCGTGACCGAGATCTGTCAACTGGTGCGGCCGCAACTGCAGCCTCAGAGCAGGGCAAGGACAGCACTGCCTGTGGCTGTGAAGGTCACCATGGCGCTGAATTTCTACGGCTCAGAATCATTTCAGGCCTCTGCTGGCGACATGTGCAACATCTTACAGTATGCAGTGCACTGCTACATAATGGAGGTCACAGACGTACTGTACCAGATGAGGAACAGGTTCATCACCTTCCCTCTTGACAGAGACAAGCAGAATGAGCAAACAGGGTGGTTTGTTCGCATTGCTGGCTTCCTCATGGTGCAGGGTGCCATTGACTGCACGCATATTGCCCTGCACACCCCGCATATCAACTCAACCATCTTCGTCAACCGAAAGGGCTTCCCCTCCCTCAATGTGCAGCTGGTGTGCAACCACCCGCATCGAATCACGGAGGTCGATGCCCGCTACCCTGGGAGCAGTCACAACGCCTTCGTCATGCGGCAGTCCAACATGCCAGCTATCTTTCATCTGCCTCAGCAAGTCAAAGGCTGGCTACCGGGCGACAAGGGCTATCCCCTCACGCCGTGGCTCATGACTCCGGCCAGGGAACCCACGCACACGTGCACAGCAGGCCTATAATGAGAGCCATGCTGCACATGCAACATCGTGGAGCACACCATTTGCCTCCTCAAACAATACTTCCGCTGCCTGGACCGGTCTGGAGGAGCCCTGCAGTACTCCACTGAGCGGTGGACAGATTCATGGTGGTATGCTGCATGCTGCACAACCTCGCCACCATGAGGGACCAGCCTTTGTCACCAATGATCGGAGAAGTCCCCGAGCCAGAGGTGGAGGAGGAGGAGGCTGAGGAGGAAGAGGCTGAGGAGGAGGACGAGGGGGAGGAGCCGGAAGAGGAAGTGGAGGAAGACGCAAAGGTGCAACAGGGACCACACGCCTTGTCTGCAAGGGCTCTGTGTGCTCGCCTGATCCATGCCCGCTATCAATAATGTCAACTACATCCCCCAACTCACCAACAGTCCTACACTCCCCTCCTTTCCACTCCTACAAGACAATCAAATCGCCCTCCGTCTGATTACACATTGGTTTTCCCCTCAGCTCATTGCACAAATAAAAACCACCACCAAATACAAATTCAAAGTCACATTTATCAATGAATAAATTAAATTATGGAAACAGAACAGAACTATTCACCCTTGTGCATTGCCTTAGTACCTGTTGTTAGTGTGCCTTTACCTATCCTAGTACTCCTATGAGGTGCTTCCCCAGTGGCTGGAGCATGGGTGGTGGAAGGCTGCTGGCCTTCAATGGAGGAGCGTGCAGATGGCCTTGGAGGATGACCTCGAGCAGCTCTGGGCTGGGAGGGCCCGGCTTCAGACTACACCATCTCAGCATGGGCTGCAGTAGTCTGGCCTGGCTGGCCGATAGGCAACAACAGGGGCACTGGCAGTGAGTATCCTGCAAGGTGTGTGGTTGATGTGCCCATCATGGTAGAATAGCTGCCAGTGTGTGTGACCTATGAGTGGTGGTTGTGTGGCCTGCAAGTGTGGTACTATGTGCGGGTAAGATGCAGCGTGCCAAGTGCAGCATTGCATACGGATGGGCAGTGTTTGTTGGTGGGTGGGTGATGGGGAGTGTTATACGTGGAGCAGTTGTGCAGTTGGTAGGATGTGCCACTTGATACTTGCATTGTCTCACCTTGACCACTCGTCAAATCATTGAACTTCTTTCCGCACAGCACCCACGTGCGCGGTGCCATGCTCCTGGCGTTCACTTCCTGCGCCACAGCCTGCGGAGCTGCAGTCTGGAGGGTCTCCTGCCACCCTGGGGGTATATGTTAGCCCTCCTTTTGTCTACCATTTCCACCAGGGCCTCCAGTGCATCATCGGAGAAGCATGGGTCCCTCTCTTGTGCCAGTCCTGCTATCCTTGCTAGTGAACTGTGCGTGTTCCATTTAAAATGTGTGCCTGCACCTTTAAGAGGTGAAGGCTGCTGATGATGTGCGTTGATCACGCCCCATTTCCAACTTCCTCATTCTCCGTGCAGCAGCACAGCAGCGGAGATATCATGGTAAGTAGCAGTCGGCTCGAAACTCACGTGCTGCCTGTGTAAGGTCCATCGGTCACGGGGTAATAGCACATCACGCTACCTATGCCCAAAAATGGCCCTTATTGAATTTTTTTTCCCCCTTTGTGTCCAAAATCCAAACCATTTGCTCAGCTGTCTCTGCCTCCTTTGACAACTGTCCTCCCCATCACCTTAATTTTCAGTCCTCTGCTTTAGCCTCTTCCTAACAAAGCTTTCGCCCTCCACATAATCTGTAATTTCTTCTCCATTTCCCCCAGCCATCATTAAACTCCTCCTCCATGAAAAAAACCATCATGTGCTCCTTCAGTCTCCTCCAACTTCTGACTATCCAACCTCCCCACCTCAACCATATTCTGACCGACATCAACTGCCTCTGATCTCTGGCACTGTACTCATTTCCTGAAAACCACCATTATCAAACCCCCCTTTGAAAAGCTCACTTACAATCATTCTATTCTCTGCAAGTAGTAACCGAACTCCAACCATCACTTTCTCGTCAAAGTTCTGCAATGCACCATTGCCATGAAACTATACTGCCACCTTGTCCACCATTCCTTGTTTGACACCTTCCAATCTGACCCATACCACTGAGATTTCTCTGGTCAGTCATTAATGCCATCCTGTGCAACTGTGACCATGGCTCATTGTCTCTCCCCATCCCCATTGGCCTCTGTTGCCTTTAATCCTATCTCTTCTACTCTCTGTCCACTCTGAGGCACTGGTCTTTTATTTTTCCACTTACACCTATCACATCTTCTCTCATATCCTCCAATATACCCATGGGCTCCATTCTTGGTCTCCTCCTCTTCATTATTTACATGTTACCCTTGACAATATCATCCAGAAGTGTGAAGTTACTCTTGACACATACTCTGATAACACCCAGCTCTACTTCCCTGCATCCTCCATCAGTCCCAAGGCTATTGCTACACTCCCTCCACCCTGCCCAACATCTGGATGAGCTGAAATTTCCTCCAGGTAAAAGTAAAAAAAGATAAGAAAAATGGAATCCATCCTCTTCACTCTCATCAGTCTTTTACATGTCATCACTTTTAATTCAATCACTCTCCCTGTCTGCCATCTCAAGATAAATCCAGAAGGATTGAACTTTCATGTACCGGTCAGCCTGAATCCAGCTTCCTTCTGCATATCTGATCTGTTACCAAGCCCACTTTATTTTACCTCTGAAACATTGCCCGTGTCAGACTCTTCCCCAACTGCTGACACCCTAATCCATACTTTGTCACCTTGAGGCTCAACTTCTCCAATGCTCTTTTCAATAGCCTCCTCACCTTCCCTTTCATAAACTATAACTTATTCAGAATGTGCCAGCCTATGTCCTCACCCATATAAATGCCTGCATTTTCCCCATCCCCATCCTTGGAAAAACTCCACTGGCATCTGCGCCCCAGTAAATTGATTTCAAGATCCTTATCTTCATCATGCGATCATTACATGGCCTCACCCCCACCCCAATGATCTCCTTCAGCCATCACAACTCTGTGCACATCCTCTATTCTTCTGCCATGGGCTCTTAATTCTCTTCCACTCCCTCTGCTTCAACATTCACAGGTGTTTTTTCAGTCACTATTCCCCAGTTTTCTAGAACTCCCTCCTATTCATATCATTCCTATGAATGAAATGAACACTGTACTATTTTGTTTGTGATTGAGTCTCATTCACAAAACAGGAAATGATTCATAGCTACAGAGAGAAAAAGGGTTTATGCCAATTTTTAAAATACACTTGGGGCAAAATTGGACCTCGTTAGGCCTGTCCCTAAGCAGGAAACAGGGGCACAGAAGTCAGAGGTCCAATTTAGGGGGCCAATGCACCCGAACAGAGTCAGAAACACGCTCAATGGCACATTGTTTCACATGCTGCAGAGGGGTCCCTGATGTCACCCTAAACAGGTGTTAGGCCCCTTGGGCATGCTAATAAGGGGCCTATTACCTGTATTTGAACCCATTTCAGAAATTCACTTTTCTCGAGCGAAGAAGGCGTCAGGTCTGCTCTGCTCAGGATTACTTGGTCTACATGAAGCCTAACTAGTGATCCTCATAGGGACATTTGGAGGCTGCCAGCAAAAAGGTACTCCATCCACCTCCTTAGCACTACTGCTGGCTCCACTTGGCCTCCCTCCCAACTGCCTCCACCCCCTCACCTCCCCCCCCCCCCCCAACCCCAGGACAAACCTGTGGGCTGCTGCTGGCGTCACAAATGCCAACATTCATCCTTGCTTTACTGGCGAGCTGCCTGGTGACTTGCAGCGGGCATCCACAGCTCAGTCTTATTAAAATGAGGCCTGAAGCCCAATATCAATCGGGCCTTGCACCTATATGTTCCCGCGCTGGGGTCTTTCCCTGCACCTAGTTTGTGCCAACCTACCAGTGCAAACCAATTTCTACCTCTTAGTATTAAAGTTGCATGCCCAGATGCCATAGTCCAGCAGAAACTGGAGAAACGAAAGTAAGGCATTCCCAGTGTCTGTTGGAATCTTTTCCCAAATCTGTTAATATTAAATAGACTTTACTTGAGGTCCATGACCAGTTAGTGCTGAGCAAACATTCAGAAAGCAGCATTCTGTGACTGAACACAGTGTCTCCACTGATAAACCAATGCATAACCTTGAGAACTTCTTTTATGACAGTTGACTGCACTCCTGCTTTTTTCTCTCATAAAAGTTATTCATTGTATCCAACTGATTACATTTTATACACATCATACAGATGTACAACAATTCAAGGTTTTGGGATTGATGTGTCATTAACTAGTACTATTTGTTTACAAAATAACCAAGGCATTTTATAGTAAATAATATATTCCTGAATCTAATGATCTAGCAGTAACCTAAACAAAGGGTCCAAATTACATCAATTATACAAGATGAAATTTTGAATGGTTCATAACTGTTATCTGAGCCCCAATATTAATCACTATTTTAAGTAGATATTCGATTTAATTACTCCTGTACCCCACATTGATACATGGAAGTGTTCGCGCGGCAGAATTAACATGCCAGTGCTGCAGATTTTCCAACAATAATTTAGTTTGTTATTGCAAAATTCTATGGCCAGTGTATATTTTATGTCCATGAAGTGGTTTTGCATCTGTTTCATTAATAGGAATATGATCACATGGCTCAGGTTTAGAGCTCAGTGAAAGCTCTTGTTTAAAGAAATGCCCCTCCTAAGATATTGTTAGTTACTGTGAGCTTAACTAAATGTAAAATATTATCTAATTAGCTAAACAATGGCAGTAGGTTTGAATCACATTCAAAGGGTAAATTCCTGTAGGATTTCCATTATATATGCTGTTAAAAAATGGAAACTTTGTATCCTCTTCCCAGTTTTCTCCCTATTCTCCTCTTAGAGGCAATGACTCAGGCTGGGTTATGATTCAATGGGCACTGGCATCCCCAATTACCTCACCCCAAATGAGAGCAAACAGAAAGGCCTAGATTTTCCTCCACAAATTGGGCAAGATAGCAGCAGAAACAGTGGGAAAATCAGGCAACGAAGCCTACAGCCACCTTCCTGCTCTGACCTTAGTTTCTCTCCCCTTGCCCCTGTCAAAAACACCACTGGCTGCCCTTTGTCCACTCACTCCATGCAAATGCCAGAAGGGATCAGGTTCCCAATCCATTTACCTCCTGTCTGCATTTCTTACCGCTGCTCCCTGAGCCTGCTCAGTGAAGCCTGGTTGGTAATTCCTGAGGGACCTTCGGGAAGACCCCAAAATCTCCTAATGAAGGGAGCGGTTTCTCCTCCTTCTATTTCAGCCTGATCACTTAACTGCTGAATGTCTCTGCCACAGCCAAGGCCTTCCGTAGAAGATTTGCTGCAATCTTCAGCCCCTTTAAGTGACCTTTTGCCTCCTCTGGTGCTGCAGCGATAGTCCCGTTGTAGCACCGGTCAAATTTTCCTCAGGGCCACCAGCAGGCCCCCACTTGCTGGTAGGGGTTCCACCAGGAACCCGCCATGAATACAAAATGACCCCTGACCTAAGAAACTGGGCCGGGACCATGGCAGGGTTGGGATGGTGGGAGGAAGTCCTACCCCTACCCTGTTGGGGCAGATTAAGGAATATTCAGCCCCAAATATCAGCAACGGAAAGGAAAAATTGGGAGGGTTATATAATGGGTAGCCTATCCACAGCCAGTTTTCTGCCCATGCCCAAAGTGAAAATTACCCCCATAAACTCTGGGATCATTCAAGAAGCATTTACAGGGGTGGGCCATTGGTTTCCTTCATCTGTACTTACCTTTATGATTAAATGACATCCACACTCAGGCTTTTCACCATACTTTATCAGACAGGCCAAATGAGGCGTATTCAACACCCCAGGATGGGGAATCTGTTTTTAAAAACTATATTAGGCAATGCCTAGAGATGGGCATTGCACATGTTTCACCACAGTGTGTTAGAAATGTTTTAAAATATTTAAAAGTGTTAAAACATTGGTTCAATGCCTAATCTGATGTTTAACTTGATCAGGTTTATAAATTCAGTAATACGCCCATGATTTCAAATGCCAAACAGTCTGATTTTTAGATCTGAATACTTTGAGATTTTGGCTCTAAGACCATGCTATTTAGAATGTATTTCTATAAAACACAAGTGATTTTAACATTTCATCTTCATTCTAGCCGTGCAGAATGAAAGAGACAGAATAAGTACGAGGAGGTCAAATTATGAGGATAGCAGTTTGCCTTCAATTAATGCACTCATACAAGCAGAGGTTCTTTCTCGTCAGGTACAGTAATCTTAACTTATGTTATTATGCTTTTATCAAATAAACTATCATGTAGAATGAAAGTTTGATGGCACTTGTGGCTAAAGCTTCTTTTCACTAACTAAAGAGTAAACAACATGAGGACTGCTTTCTGCTTGCTGTTTCACTGCTTCAATAATATTGTGTCACAAGCATAAATCTTGACAAGTGAAGCCAACCCTTTAACAGAACACTGATTTCAGTAAGAGCCATAATGAATGGTTGGTTTGATCACCTAGAAAAATCAGCTGTTGTTGATTCTAATCAAAGCCAATGGCAATAGCTTTTGATGCATTCCGTTCTCTCCATGACTCAAAGATGAATTAATCTGTTGTTTTCTATTTTACTTATTTTGTTCATCTGTTTGTTCTTTAAGTTTTTCCATTTTAACATTCACGTCTTTGTTTGCTTGTCTCTCTTTCTTTCTCCGGGATAATGTCAAGTCACTATGACGTCAATGGAAGTGAAAATTGGGAGAGGTATATAACGGGCGGCCGATCTGATATCGCCCATTTTACACTATTGCCTAAAGTTACAATTACCCCCTCAGTTTCTATTTTTTTGTCTATTTTCAATTCTTGTCTCTTTCTTTCTGTGTTTCTATTCTGTTTTTACTATTCTCTTTTCTTTCAGTATATTTTTATATTTGTATTCTCCAAGTTCCGTCAAGTTCCAGGCTGTAATTTGTACTTTTTTTTAATTCATCTAGAAAAGCAATTCCTTTAATATGGCCTCTGTTTTAATTCAGGCCACAGTAAATAAATGTTCTGAAAAATAAATTGTTTCAAATAAAACAATGCTTTAGAAACTTTTGTGGTAACATTTCTTATAGCAACTACTTAAATGTAGCTATTATAGATCCTGCTGCTGAATTAGCCATCTATTAACTTGGGCTGCAGCCATTATTAAAACTGATGAATGCAAGTTTTCCAAATATTTCCAAATATTACACATCTCTGTGGAGAAGAGGAATCTGCCTCTTTAAAAACATTCAGACTAGAGCCAAAAGCTGATTAAAACTTGATGGTGGCCTAAACCATAGAATGCTGGGCTTGATACATTACACCAGTACTCACTCATCCATTAGCATTCACCAAACATAATTATAATTTTCTTAAACTTGAACAACGATTATTGTAACCAACACCCCCATAGCTGGTCTGCGCCATCCACAGTTTTAGTTAGATTAGGGATAGTGGTTCTCATAGCCTTAATTGGTTCTACTTTGTAATGTTCAAATCCCTAAATGACTGGAGTTGCTTGCCATATGAAGACTGACAACTTTATTGTGTAATAATTTATACTTTTAACATACTGGGAATGGAGTACGTTGACTGCAAATACAAAGCAGGACATGTTAGTCCATTAACAAATAGTAATGGTGAATATGAATTGACAATTTTAACAGCTAGCAGAATCTATCATGAATTATCTTCCAGTACATTAATGCACATGTATCCAAGCTAGCTATTGGCATCTAGTCAGTCATGCAGATAATTAATACCTTAAACGATTTCCAGAGGTCACTGGCATCTGATTCATTTTAAGACTTCTTGCATGGAACATATTTATGTAAACCTTATATAATTGATTGTTTAGCCATCAAATCATCTTCTGAAGATGAAGTTTTGCCTGAGTAGTTTGAGTACTTGTAAAATTTCCTGCAACACATCATGTATTTTTCAAAGACTAGGTAAGTTGTAGAAGCAGTAATGTCAAGTTTGTAAATGAAAACAATAAGAAAAGGACTGACCTCTCAATCCCAAATGTTGTAACCTCTAATTGTGCCACACAATTTTAATTTATTGATATTAATGTACTACACTGATCCTGTTTTATCTTACATTAGAGTCACAATAGTTTAAGCCTAAAAGCTTTTCTGATGCATGCCAGAAAAATGAACAAAACAATTTTAACAGAATAGGCCTGATCTCAGTGTGCTAGTTACTAGAAGAAAACGATTGACTTGATTCTTTCAATCATACTGACTGCCACTATGATTGACAGTAGTTCTGCATTTACCAACAGTATTGTATAAGTGATTAACATTTATAAAATGTTAAACTGAAGTTTTCCTTTCAAGACAAACATATTAGCTGACACTACTTGTTTGTTGGACTCGATGTGACCAAAACATTTACTGGCACTGGAAATGGAAATAACTGGAGCTGCACATGGCAGAGCTTCACTTGACATACAGAACTACCAGCAATAGGTCAATAACTGGATTTGCCGACAATATCCTGTAGACAATCGAAACCAGCAATGTCTTAAATTGGTATACCTTAAAATTATATTCTTGTCGGCTTATTTTTGATCACCGAATTGATGGCGTGCTATTCTGATATGGTGAACAAATATGCATCACATCTCTAGAGCTGTATACAGTAGGTTCTGTTTCAATAACTTGATGCTGTTTTGACTGTCTATACTTCTGTAGATATGTACCTGGGCCACCACATTTCATCAATGTTTTTCTAGAGACCTACAATTGGAGGACTGACAGCATTGGGAAAAAGTGCTTTTGTTTCTCACGTGTGGCTTTCTTTGCTCTTTGCTGCCTTAATATTGAGGGCAGCTATTGTCACTTGTCCTATGATATTTAGTTCTTGTGTCCACAATTGGATCAAGACTGTGATAACTGGAGCCGTGGTTCTGGCAGAACCTGAACTGAGCATCGGTGGGTAGGATGTTGATGAGTAGGTGTTGCTTAATGGCACTTTGGATGACTCTTTCCATCACTTTGCTGATGAATGGGAGGAGGTTGATAGGGCAGTAATTGGCAAGGTCAGATTTGTCCTGCTTTTTGTGGATAGGACATACCCGAGCAATTTTTCACATTGTTGGGCAGCTGTCAGTATCACAACTGCGCTGGAATAGCTTGGCTAGGGTGCTGGCTAGTTCTGGTGCACAGGTGTTCAGCACTACAGACATAATCTTCACTGTGTTCAGTGCTCTCAGCCACTACCTAATGTCATGTGGAGTGAACTAAATTGGCTGAACACTGGCATCTATGGTGGTGGGGGCTTTGGAAGGAGCCGAGTCCACTTGACACTTCAGCCTTGTTTCTCATGCTGGGTCCTGCCATAGTTAAGGATGGGGGTGTTTATAGAACCTCCTGCTCCAGTTAGTGGCCTGATTTTCCACCACCATTCTTGAGTGGATATGGTAGAAATACAGAGGTTTGCTCTGATTCATTGGCTATTGGACCTCCTAGTTCTGTCTATAGCCTGCTGCGTTTTGGTGTTCAGCATATAGGGCAGCCCTTTGTCATAGTTTCACTCGGTTGAGGCTTCATTTTAAGGTATGTCTGGTGCTGCTTCTCTACACTCCCCATTGAACCAGAATAGGTATCCCAGCTTGATGGTGATGGAGGAGTGAGGGATGTGTTAGGCCAAGAGATTACAGATTCTGATGTATACAATTGTGCTTCTAATAATGGCCCACAGCATCTCATGGATGCCCACTTTTGGGCTGCTAGATCTATCCTTAATCTGTCCCTCTTAGCACAGCAGCAATTGCCACATAATTGAAATCAATAGAATGAAAATCGGGTGGTTCTACAACAGGTGGGTGATCCAATCTGCCAGATTGCTGTCCTCGCGATGAATATGAAATTTTACTCCTAAGTGTCAGTAATCTTGATTTAAGAGAATGTGATAATGTATATAATTTTGTGAGGTAAACTGAGCACTTATGATGAATCTCTTTAAAAAAAACCTGACGACTGAACTTTTAAAATCCAAGATCAGCTTTAATCTGTTTATTGACACTGCTTAGGCCATCTGGATATACTGCCCTAGTTACATGTTATCTCTTGATAATGCTTATGCTGGACAGGCATTAGGCAAAGACTTCCTATTCTAAAATGACCTGGGTTGATTTTACAAATGCGCACTCCCAGCAGGGAGCTTCACCCATTTGGAGCACATATCAGGAAATATGCTCCCTACGATTTTCTATTCTTTAATTATATTGGATGGAAATTACAGAGTGTGTGCCAGCAATTTCCCGATATGCATTCCCGACAGGCAAGGCTCCCACCAGAAACGCACATTTTAAAAATCTTCCCAACTGAGTCAAAATTGTTGATCACAGTTTTTTCAAGCTTTTGAAAATGACAATCCTTCCAATTGGTATTAATCAATCAAAGGGAAGCTGAAATTCAACTGAACAATAAAAGATCTAAAAAGAAAATAAAAAATACAAACAAAAACTGTATAAATAAAAATCGAGTATCCTGTATTCGCTGTTCACTTTGCTGTCTCCTCCACATTGGAGAGACCAAAAGCAGACAAGGTGAGTGATTTGCCAAACAACCCCTCCTTTTCCCACTGACCTCTCTGTCTTTGGCCTCCTACACTGCTCCAGTTAAGCTCAATACAAATTTCAAGAACAGTGAAGCCAAAAATCCTTAGCCCCAACAGCCATCCTGGGGCACAAGTCCAGTGCTGGAGATACAACAAAGGCAGGAATTCTGGTGGGACCTGGCAATGTCAAGTCTTCACTCAGAATTTTGTCATCTAGCAATGTGCACAAGGGCCTATGGTGCATGGAATTTCTGTCCCAAACGTGGCTCCTGATGTCAGAGGGAGTGGGGCAAAGGGGAGGCAATTCTAATGCCAGGAATTTCTTCGAACCCTGTTCCCTAATGCCAAGCAATGTGGACGCTTGGTTGAACCTGACATACAGGTTGGCTCAACGGCGAAAGTGAAGCCCACCTAGGGGTCCAGACTCGGGTTCTGGTCAGGACCCCATCAAAATTCCAGCTCCATGATTAATATTGACCCTTTACAAAGGGAACTGATTGAGCTGAATTTTAAAAAGTTTCTTAACCGGTGGCGCATGCTGCAGAATGAGTAGCTTTCCCACACTCCCTCCTCTTGGACTAAAAATTGGGAGGATGCCTGTTTGTAATTAACAGCCCACTAATGAACTTGCAAGAACACACAACTTGGAAATATATTATTTCTGAGAACGTGATTTTATTTGCAGATTCTTAGATAAAAAGAAACCAGACATTCTCTTTTTACCATTAAACGAATTTCACACTCTGTATTACTTTAAACCTTGGAATCTGGACTTTCCATAATTTGGACTAAGTTTTCTTCTGGAATGACAATCATTTGGATATTTCAATTCATTCTCTTTAAAACTTCACATTCAAGCAACTTGAAGTAAGGAATGGTGGCTGTTGCTTGGGATTGACTATTAGTAAAGTAACCAGAAAGTTTTCACATTAAATAACACAAATTGATTTCAATGTATCAGGGATAAATTTTGTTCATCCAAAAGAAAATGAATAAACTGAGTTCAGAATATTAAATGACTGTTTACTTTCTGTGGTGTTGTTCCAGATCTCCTCTCCTATTTCAGTTATAAATGGTGATATCAGGTCGAAAAAGATTGCAGCGATAAGTGACGTATGTGAGTCCATGAAACAGCAACTTTTGGTCCTGGTGGAGTGGGCCAAATATATCCCAGCTTTCTGTGAGCTACCACTGGATGACCAGGTTTGTAACATTTTTGTTTTAATTCAGTTTTACGGAGACTTTTTAGTAGGATTTTTAAAATGCCACAGCTGAACAATGTTACGCTGGTAGTAATGGACATCTGTACCACTTCATAGAATACAAACCTAAATTTCATCACCCAAAGGCTCATATAAGGCAGATCAGCATGAATACACTATCTCACTTAAAAGTCAAGCCCACCCAACCCAGATTGGCTAATTAGGTTTAATTTATGAAAAACGGCAGAATTCTCTTTTCTATGACAAATCCAGAGTTGAACTGACAAAATAAATGGAATGGAGTGAAGTTTTATCTCAGACTTTGTGCTTTGTGTGGTTGAGCTGGATTCACTCGAGGGCAGACTGATATGGAAAACTGAACTGGGGAGTTTTTCCTCCTCACTTATAACTGTTTTAGACTATAAAATTAGTTATATGGCCCAGTACTGTAATCCACTGATGTAACAATTACCTGTACACTAGCACAGCAAGCCATGGATTCACCATTCTGATTCACCAAAACAGCATGGGGGTAGGGTAAATTTCCACAGGAGTTCTCCCACTTGTCTATTGTAACTTTGGTAGAAGAGCCACGGAAACCCTGAAAAAATGGCATAAACAGTGTTTACATCGAATTTCCAGGGTTTCCACGGTTCTTCCGATAAAAGGAGGTGTAGGAGAAGACCCGTGGAAATTTGTGCCCCATGTTTCCAATCTTGGCTAATTCAGCAAGTGGAGGTACAGAACAGAGGCGGGATGCATTCTTTTAGTGAGGAAAGAAAAATCTGAGGCCAAGGTAATCAACGTCACCCTCTCTCAGGCTTCCTAGCAACCAGTTAAAGACTAGGATTAGCAGAGGCTTTGGAATACCTCATGGATGGGGAAATGATGGTATGGTATGGAAGAACCTAATGAGGGAAAGACATTTATAATTATATGAAAGAGATAAGGGGAATATGTTTTGTAATCAATGAAAAGTAAAATCGGGTGGAGTGTAAAATGGGCAGCTGATCCGATTACTCCCTTTTAATATAACACCGTTCCTTCATCGTCGCTGGATCAAAATCCTGGAACTCCCTTCCTAACAGCACTGTGGGAGAACCTTCACCACACGGACTGCAGCGGTTCAAGAAGGTGGCTTGCCCACATCCCACGAATGAATATTAAAAAAAATCTAGGCTAACTAGGCTAAATTAGGCTAATCTCTTAGAGGTTCAGGTACCTTCCATTGGAATGTAATATAGAGAACCTCCCCGACTCCGCAAAGTCAGTGTCAGCCATCAGTAATGGAGGTTCCTGCCAGGCACCATTGCCAAGATCACAGGCCCATTTATTTCCAGGTCCACTATATATTCCATACTAATTTCTACCTGAAAATTCATCACTAATAAATCCCTACCCTGTCTCAACTAGAATATTTTCTTGAATATCACCAGAAGTTACTGCATTTGAAAATAATCAGTGGACTTAAAAGAGCTTGAAAGTTATGATAAAGCTACAGTGTATGAATGATGTTTGTTAACTGTGTGGTAAAGTAAATGTGGTCTCAAGGGCTACAGATTCGATCCCCTTCCTCCCTCTCCTGTCTCTCCCTCTGTCGCTGCTCAGTTCCCAAATTCAGTCATGTTTCTGTGGGGAGATGCTAGTTGCATCCTGGACTATTTTCTCACACCTATAAGCTATTGGATACAGAGCAGCATTGGTCGAGGCCTAGAAAGAGGAGGTTCCCTACGATCTTTCTCGGCCAGGAAATGGTGTGTGTAGTGTGAAGCAAGCTGAAGATGGATGAAATAACCAATGAGCAAGTTTTAAAAAAATAAAATGCAACCTCAGGTAATACTAAATCTGTCAATTGTGTAATTAACATAAAATTCACTGCTAAAGCAAAACGAGCCTCATTGACATTCTTCCTTAGAGTTAATGTTTAAGCATTTTGTTGTTGTACACAACATTGTTACCAGTTTAACATTAAATTTTATACAATTGTGAGAAACATTAACACTGGACAAATAAAGTATTAAGTCACTTATTGTTAAGCATATGATTTGTTGAACACCTCAGCATTTCTATTCTAAAAGACTAGCTAATGCCAGTTTCATGAAACTTATTTTACCTTTTCAGAAAGAGCACCTAGCCAGAAGGATCCTCTAGTCTCACTTCCAACAATTTCTGTATTAAATTAGACGTCATCCTATACTTTCAAGGCTATACTCCAGAAATACCTGAAGTTAGCCCATTGCACAGGATTTTCTACACGTCTGACTTTTTTCAAAAATTCTCTCAGTTTTATTAGTGCTCATATCTGCAGTAAACAAAAGCAAGAGGATTGTGGTCTTCCCTGTCACTTCCTAATTCGATGCTTAACTGATGGGTTGCTCCATTCCCACAACAATGAACAGACAGAGATTTATTTTATTTTTCCTACTAAGCAAGTTTGGTCAAAGATGTTGTGCAGTAAATTACATTTTATATCAACCCAGCTGGCCCTAACCCGACAAACTCAGTGCCAGATCTAAACCAGTGACCGAGCTTAGCCAAGAATGAAGGTGAAAGTTGATGCAACTTCAAAAGAAGGGTTTGAATTTTTCAGTGAAAAGGGAAATCAGCCTTTTACAAAAAAATCTGAATAGAGATGATTGAGGCATAATCACAACCGTCTTAGGTGCACTCGAATGTGTAGCTTGTATTATGCCCAGTTTCTAAATGGGATGCCATTACTGTACTGTTAAACATCCTAACTGACACTGTATGAAAGGAATATATTAAAACAGGTGCTGAAAAGAACTTGCAAAATGAGAAGCCATGCTGAGTGAACACAATGATTTTGTCACTGAATAAGTATATTCCTGTATCAGCTCATAGACCAATCAAGAGAACCATTTAAACCATAGATCAAACTGAGTCAGTCTTTGGGTGGAGAGAACACTGGGAAGAAGCTCAAATTGGAACAGACTGTGCTGCAACAGCTGCTCCATCTGTTCCCAAGAGGCCAAAGTGGTGGAACTTCAGCACAGGCTGTTCTAAGAGTTAATTTGTGCACTGTTAACAGAAAAGGTAAATTGAGTGCAGACTGGGTATTAGTGCATTTGAGGAAATGGTTAACAAGGTCTGTGAATCCATACGATGCCACCACACTATTATTTCATTGTAATAGATCTTGCTTTCTGCACGTTTTACTGTCATAGGAACATAGCAACAGGAATAGGCCATTCAGCCCCTTAAGCCTGTTCTGCCATCATGACCGATCTATATCTCAACTCCATTTACTTGCCTTTGCTCCATATCACTTGATACACTTACCTAGCAAAAATCTATCAATCTCAGTCTTGAAAATCTCAATTGAGCCCAACATCCACAGCCTTTTGGAGAGAAAGTTCCAAATTTCCACTACTATTTGCGTGAAAAAGTGTTTTTTGATTTCACTCCTAAATGGCCTAGCCCTAATTTTAAGATGCCTAGCTTAAATATCTGGTGAGTCAAAGACTATAAAATAACTTAAAGAGAAATGAATCCTACATTATATGTGCATTCAAGGAGGCTAATGAGCTATTCAGTAGCAAGGTTCACTGATTTTTATAATAATCAACAATGCTGTTTATTAGGAATGCAGGGTGATTAATGGTCATGTGTGTTATTTGAGTAGGTTGCTTTATTACGAGCCCATGCTGGGGAGCACTTACTGCTTGGAGCTGCAAAGCGTTCCATGATGTACAAAGATGTCCTGCTGTTAGGTAAAATCATTATTTTTGTTCATTCTGTTTGGATTGTTCATTTTTTTTAATTTCCCTTTTTAAACTAAAAAAAATGTCTGATCAAAATGTTAGGGAAATATCCCCAAAATCTATGCTGTTTTCTTTTTTCTCTAAAGGAAATGATTACATCATCCCCCACAATTGCCCAGAGCTGGAAATAAACCGTGTGGCAACCAGGATTCTAGATGAACTGGTTCAGACATTTCAGGAGCTTCAGATAGACGACAATGAATATGCCTGCTTAAAAGCAATTGTTTTCTTTGATCCAGGTAGGCAACAGACACATGAAACAAAATGAATTATGTCAAAATCAAAGTCTGTTATATAGAATGGCAGTTTATGAAATGGGTTTGTATGGTGTGATGGCATATACTGATGGTCAGTGTGTTCCGTGTCATGGATGCAAAATGATGTTTACACTGAAGCATTATTGATCGTAATACATTCGATGAAACTACATAAAATGATAATCCATAGTTTATTATTGGGAGGTAACAGTCAGTAAATATTATATTCATGTAATCATCAAATATAAAACAGTGAAATTATTTCTGTGAACTTTGCAATTCCCCTTAACTAGGTTTATAAAACAGAATTTAAAAATCATAAACCTTTCCATATTGGGTAAAGGCAGGTCCCAGTATAATACTGAGCTATGCAGACCAGAATATTCAAGGTTCAATCCCTGGTCCGTGCCCAATTAGCTGATCTGTGCCAGGATAACAGTTGGGGCACTATAATTAGCTTAAGCACACTTAGGCTAGTGAGAGGAAGAAATCAGTCACAGTTCTCTCTCCTGATTGTTATCCAGTACTTACATGTGTATGACACCAAGTCAGGTCAGCACTGGCTCAGCTGAGGTACCAGAGTGCAATTGGTGCCCTTAGAAGTGTCCTAGCAGTAAATAACAACTTGGGGAGAGGAGAAAATTGGCAAATAAGTAAAATAAAAAGAATAAAATGGATCCTCTCTATTGCTTTAATAAGCCCATGGGAATTCAGGAGAAACATCTTTACCCAGAGAGTGGCAGAATGTGGAACTCGCTACCACAAGGAGTAGTTGAGGCAAATAGCATTGATGCATTTAAGGGGAAGCTAGATAAGCACATGAAGGAGAAAGGAATAGAAGGCTATGCTGATAGGGTTAGATGAAGAGGGGTGGGAGGAGGCTCGTGTGGAGCATTAATGTCGGCATAGACCTGTTGGGCCCAATGGCTTGTTTCTGTGCTGTAGATTCTATGGTTAATTCCACTGTGCTAAACTATTGATCCAAGTGATACCCCAAAAGTCACCACTGCCGTTCTAAACATGAAGTTTTGTCCTTGTTCATTTATATATAGTATTGTGAATAGTTAACCTAAACCATAAAATTCATTTGAAATTAGGATGCTTTTTATGAGTTGATATCATGTGTTCTACATAGAGGTCATTAGAAAAACCTTTATCAGTGCCCACGTTCAGCATATATGAGAATAAACAGCTAATAAAGAGCAAACAGTTCATAATATTACCAGAACTGAGATACTGAATTATTCCCTTAAATTCACTAGCAGACATTTGTGTATCGGTGCATTATATATTCAGTTACAGGTTAAGGAAGCATCAGATCGAAAGGGCTGAAAGGCTTTCTTCATCCAAACCTATTTATTAGATTTTCACAGGCCAAATTCTTGTTGCCTGGAGTCCCTGAAGTTCTGCCGGTCCCAAAGTGGGGCAGAGCGTAGGATCATCGACATTCAGAGTCCCTACCCACTCCACATTACTGGCCTTGTAAGGGGTGGGCAAAGGCCAATTGAAAACTTCGACTCACTGGCCGGGCAATGGCTGTTCCTGCCAAAGGTACAGCAGGAGTCTGCCAGAGATCGGCCGCAGATTTTCAGGCCATAGTCTATCATTTTTTAAAAATAATTACTGAGTATTCTTACTATTATTTGTTGGGAGCATTGACTATGGGAGGCAGATGAAAGGATAGCCAGGACAATAATGGCTGAGATCCTGGTGACATATGTGATATATAACAATAACAGGTTATTTTATGTGAAACAATTTACCAGGAAACATATCACATAATATAAAATATATTATAAATCAAAAGAAGAATCCAGACAAATGTTTAATATTTAAAATAATGGGATTCCGTAGGGCTGCTTAGAGAGATTAGATGTGACAGTGTATTTACATTGGCTAGATTCTAGTTCATAGATGAACAATTAACAGATCAGTATTTACAATGCTGAGTATAGAAGCATGAATGTCAAGCTGTACACATTAAAGAACTGTTCCTCATCACTGCAAAACTAAGAATGTTTGCATCAATGATAATTTGCCGTGACATCCTGAAGCTGACTTTTCCACACAAGTAGATGGTCACAGCCGTCAGCTGTTTAATGTAACATTTTCACAGTCAGTGTTTATGGCCAATGTGCTATTTGTAAATAGTGCCAAACATATTGTGCTGTTAAAAGATCATTTTAGAAAAAACTTTAATGCTCTAAAACTATCTTCTCCTCTTTCTGTTCCTGGGCCACACACCATTCCCAACTGAATGGGGAGGCAGAAGACCTGTTTGAAGGTTTCTGCCAAAACCAATATGTAACTGACTGCTGAGAAGTGCATAAGAGAAGCATGGTTTTACTTGTTCTCCAATTTCTATTTAATCCTTACTGCGTAAGCTTTCTAGATGGCTTAGCAAGTTTATCCAGTAAATAACTGAGCCATACCCAACAGGAAGGTTACAGGTTCCATCCTGGGTCTTTGCTGGTTAGTTGATCGCAGCTGGGACAGTGGTAGAGATGCTACAATTTCCCTCAGTAAGATTCCACTCCTGATCACAGTCCAGTGACCTCTGCTGGAATGGGCTTCTGTGGACTGCCAATGAGGACAGACTCAGGTTTGGCTTTGATGTCAGCCCTTGATTGAATAGTCTGCCAACACTCAATGCCATGGTTCAGACATGAATAATGAACACTTGAGCAACAGGTGCCAATGGAATCATTCCCCAGCATGTAGTCAGGATTTTCAGAAGAGGGCAGGAAAGAAAACTGGGGAGAAAGGGAAAACAAAAACATTGCTGCCTGCAGGGATATGCACCGGGTCCCTCTAATGGCACAGAAATTCAGCACTCACCAAATTACAAAATCTCCAACTAAACCAAAATTTAGGCTGGAAATGTCCTCAGAGCCACTCTTGCTTTGCCACCGTGACTTTTCTGCAAGTGCAGCAGAAACCCCGTTTATGCGTATAAACTGGCCAGGTTACTGAGGCGGAGCAGGAGCTGCTCTGAGGAAATTCACAGCCTTAGATTCTGCTTGGTTTGTTTTAGAAATCAATATAGAAAGTTTCTAAACTTAATTTAGAATATATGTTTTTCATCAATTGCGATATTTGTCTATGTTCCAAACTCATAGCAACTTACTTTAGATTTCTTGTGAGATCTTGATGGGAAAACTTCAGAGTCAGGAAAATTAAATACAATCTATCTACAAAAGGTCTCTTCAAATGATTTTTGACATTTGTAGGGATTATTTAAGTATCGATGCTGATACTGTTTGCCTGCAGTGCTAGAGGAGTGTTGTGCCTTACTTGGGCATTGTTGATACATTCCCAGCCACATGCAGCCTGACCCAGGTTCCATAGACAGCACGTAGTACATAATTATAGTGTGAAACAAATAAAATTTATTTTAATAAATGTCAACATGGAGGCTGCATTAACTTTATAAATCAAAATAGTCTCTCCTTTTTACTGGTGAATTCAAGGAATAGGGTGGGTTAATGCTGCTTTAAAATTATGAATTAACTTCTATCCATAGATGCCAAAGGACTCAGTAACGCTGCCAAAATCAAACGTATGCGGTTCCAGGTACAAGTCAGTTTGGAGGACTATATTAATGACAGACAGTATGACTCTCGAGGTCGATTTGGGGAGCTGCTGCTACTGCTACCCACTCTACAGAGCATCACATGGCAAATGATAGAGCAAATCCAGTTTGTCAAACTCTTTGGAATGGCTAAAATTGACAACCTGCTTCAAGAGATGCTTCTGGGAGGTGAGGAACAATTTTAAACAAAATATATCACTGAGATTGACCCAGTGCAGTGTAGTATAAAACTCATGTTAAAGATGAGGACAAGATTTGAATTTGACACACCCCTTTTAATGGTGGCTTTAGCAGGAGCTGCTCACTGCTAAGAGCCCTCCTTCAGCTGGAGGCCTTAGACCATACCACAACCTCTTTCAGTGCCAGCCCATCAGATAGCAATAGGATTGTTTGTAGTATGCCACTTTTGTCTGATTACCCCCTCCCTTTCTATTTGCAAGTGCCGTATCTATCGTAATGAGCCACCCAGCAACTGACCAAATTTGTTCCTGACAATGACAGGCTTCTTAATTTTTGTGCCACCCTAAATGTTATACTGCATCAGAGGTGCTCTGTAGTTCGTGCAGCATCTAATATACTTGGAGTGTAATATAATGCAGAAGCAGGAATTATCCTTACATTATTAAATTGTCCATGGCCAGTGTGATATCATTACTTCAATAACTGAAGTTTAGCATTGGCACAGACTTGTTAGCATCACTGGTCTGTTTCAGATCCTGCTCTCTTTCTGTGGAAATCAATACATGCTGTAAAATTTTTAAAGACTATTTAAAAATTAAAGTGAAAACGTAAAATTGCAGCCATTTCTGAATAGTGTTATATATTACAAATTATTTTTTAAACACCGTTTCCAATGGTTGATTCCCACAAAAGCATCCAAGGACGATTCTATTCCTGGGCCAGAATTAACAGAGAAAAGGAAAAAAGGGACACAAAGTGCAGTTAGATTTTGAACAGAGGTCTGTGAGATACAACAATTGGCCTGGAACTGGAAGCTAAAAAATGCAGGTCAGTTTGTGCAGTTAGTAGTAGTCTGAAAGAAAGGTAATGCTAAAAACAAATATCAGATCACGATGGGGATAGAGTCCATGATTTAGTATTTTTTCCCTATGTTTTTCAGGAGAGAAGTGAGATTGAGCTAAATAAGTGGAATATTCTTTGACTGTTGTTCCATATATTCACTTGCTGTATGTGAAATAAAGCAGCTATATGATTTATATCTGCCCTCATCTTACCAAGTGTTTTGTGGTCCACCTTCAAAAAGATTGGACAAGCATTCATGAGGGCACATGTGAAAGACACGATATCCAATTTAGATCACATGGGGGTCCCACTGTTACACCTCTGAATTATGCTATCATAATTAGATATAGGGAAGTACAGGCATCTCCCCTAAACTTAAGAGGCTCAGCTGTACCTGAGAATATCTATGGCAGATCCTAAACTGGTAACAAGGAGCCTTTATTGTATTTCCACTCTATGCTTTTTTCTCACACACACACAAAATTGTATAACTGATGTCTTCCAGTTCAGTATTTAATACAATGTTAGAAACCAAGGGGATGAATTTCAACAGGGATTCTCCCGATCACTCACCATAACTGGCGGAAGAGCTGTGGAAAAAAGAGCTCAGAAAACCAGCGTTAACAGCTTTTATGCCGTTGTTTTGTAATTTCTGTAGCTCTTTCGCTGAAATTCCAGCAGACAATCAGGAGAACTCCCACAGAAGTTCACCCTCTTAGTCTCTTTTTATGGATTCTCAAGTATCTTTTTGTGTTTCAGGTACTGCAAATGAAACGCCACATACACACCATTCACTACATCCTCATCTGGTCCAGGAGCATCTGGCAAGTAATGTGATAGTGACCAGCACAATGCCTGCTCCAGTACACAATGGGCAGATGTGTAAGTATTAAGTAATATCAACCAAAAGTTGAAATTACCACTGCTGTCACTGCAGAATAGGTGTTTTTCATAATTGAGAGTACATGAACTTTTATTATATATTTTTAATGTCACATTTTTTCTACTTTGTTTTTAATTTATCATAAATCATTTTCCAACAGAAAGGGTAGATTGACAACTTGTACCTATGCCTCTGCTAATATTGCTCTATAAGATGCACAGGAGCAGCCCAGTTTAATCAGACTTCTGATTGTTCCCTTTCACAATGATGAAAAGCACCCAATCTCTGCCTGACACATCCAACAATAGCCCTGCTAAGACTGTAAACTCATCATATTAGAAAAGTCTACATTCTAATCAGTACATTACCTTGACTTTTTTTTGGCACATATGTTTAATTATCATAAAATGTAGTATTTTTATATTCCAACATTGCTTCCAGTTACCCTTAGCTCACCTTTGCCCCACTATTGCTGAAATGCTCATCAATGTTTTCATTACCTCCGGCCCCAACTTCTCCAATGCAGTCCTCACCAGCCTCCCAAGCTCCACTACACAAACTCCAATTCATCCAAAATTCCATCATCCACATGCTAACTTTATCACCCCTGTCTTCACTGATTTCTATTGGCTCCATTGCCCTCAGTGCATTGAATTATAAACTTATTTTCCTGGTTTACAAATTCTTCATCAAATTTGCCCCACTCTATCTCTCTAGCCCCCTCCAGCCCATTCCCTTCACTTTTCCAACTCTAGCCTCCTTTGAATTCCACCCCCTCCCCAACATCCGATGCTCCTTTGGTGACAGAAGCTTCAATAGTTTAGCCATATAGACTGAAACTCTCTTCCTTAATCCTTCCATCTTGCTACCTCTCTCCTCGCCTTCAAAAGCCTTCTCAAAACCTACTACTTTGACTTTATTTTCAGTCACCTTCCCAAATCCTCTCCTACTACTGTTGGTGTGCATTCTCGCCCTGGTGAAGCAACTTGGGATGTCTGTTACTACATTAAAGATGCAACCAATACATATTGCTGTTATTGTTCTTCAGTGCTCAGCTAGGTTACTGCCCACATGTTTCCAGTGGGAATCTAAATCAATGATTAATTTTAATGCAAACCAACTTGATGGATTTGAGACCATTATATAAGGATAGAGCAGAGCCACAAGGCACAAACTCACCATGCCACAGAGGGTTAGACAGAGGTTCATGATAACAATGTCATGGTCAAGGAATTTCCTTGGAGTAGCTCCTGCTCCACCACCATAACTTTGTCAGAAGTGCAGTGGAAACCCCGTTTTTACACACACAAATGGAGTTAGCACCACTCTTATGGCAAAGTTACGGTGGCAGAGTGGTAGCAGCTCTGAGGAAATTCTTTGCCATGGTTTTAGTTAAGTACACTATGGAGGCAGTGATGCTTCAGAAAAAATGAGAGAGGAAAAATCAGAGGCTGAATCACCCAGACCACTTTTAAGCATTGCCTAGCAGCGAGTCAGCAAGTAGCTGTAGCAGAGGCTATTAGCAGTACCATTGCTCACAGTATAACCAAAAGAGGGACAAAAAATTGAATTATCAAAAATTAAGAACAGTAAGGGGACAAAAATTCATGGGGCCACTTTCTGATATAAGCGCCCAGGTTTACCCACTCAGAACCTCCACCCCTGACCCTGCCAAAGTTCATGGAGTTAGGGAGAGATCCCTTCATTTGAATTGGAATGGCAGGTGCCTGAGCCACTATGGGTGCACCTAGGGTGCCCACCTTGCCCCAGAAGCCGTAAAAACGGCTGAATGCTGCCTGTCCGGGGAGGGGTCCCGCCTGGAAAGAATAAGTAAATGCCCCCCCCCGACCCACTTTGTAAGGGGAGGCATCATTTTTTTAAAATCTCATTCTTCTTTCTTTGGGGATCTAGACCACAATCCAGGTATACTGCCAATTATGCCCTGATCAGCGGCTAGGTCGAGGACATGGGGACTCCTGGCAAGAAGCAGATAGAGCCCTAATTTTGGGCCCATCCAGCACACTCGCACTGGAGGTACAGTGAGAGTGTGCCATAAGGGGCTGTTGATTTTCGGCTCCTATGTGTTTGACAGAGTTCATAGTATTGTATTCTTTATAATTATTGTGACTTCAAATCCTATATGTTTTCAGTATGTTGTTTTTATTACTTGTTTTTTTTAAGAATTAACAACTTCTTTTGTTTTTTTATATATATTCTTTATATACCACAGCCACGCCTGAAACTCCATTACCTTCTCCGCCTGGGGGTTCTGCATCAGAGCCATACAAACTGGTAGCAGGCTCTGTAGTTACAGTATCAAAACCACCAACATCCGTTCCTCAACAAACCATTCCAAAACGAGAAGCAATTTAACATCTTACCTGCACAATTGGGAAGCGTCTGAGAGCAAAAGTAATAAATAAATAACGAAATACATTTTCCATACCTAGAAGATTACATAATAAAAAGTGTTTTAATAATAAGAATAATGTTCCATTTTAATAGACAATGCAGATGAATCCAAAGCTAAGCAAAAGGATAATGTTAAGATATGTGTTTAACCGACTGTCATAGTAATACTGTACCCCTAAGTATCCAAAAGACTGCTGTTCAGTGTGCAAAAGTTGGTTCAATTCATTTGATAAATTGGGATTTTTATTAAATATAACGACAATCATTTCCTGCATCTTAAGGTCAATTTTAACTCTGCCTGCCCGGCGGGTATGGCACAGGCAGGTTATTATGATGGTGGAGTTTAAGATGGCGGAGGAGTCATGCCAGGTTCCAGATGCTTCCCCGCCCACATCTTAACTCACCCGAGAACAGACATGGGAGAGCAGCCCGCCACAGGTAGGCAGGGGCTTACTTTACATTCCAAAGGCCCGGTGATGTCATCAGCATTGCAACACCAATTTAACTGAAAAATACAAGAGGCCAGCACGGGGCCAAAGCCAAAAGCAAACAGCAGGACCTGGCGGGAGTAAGCGGAGTGGCCAGGGTAAGATTTTAAATAGAACTTTTCTGAGGATTTCTTGTGGGCCTGGAAGAGCAGGAGTGCTCCCCAAGGAGTCCTTGTGCCTTCTCCCCAGCCTTGCCTCTCCGTCCCAGAGCCAGTATCTCCCGTGAAACCTCCTCCCAACATTAACTTCATGCCAGTGATCATTCCCTTGGGTCCCTGGTGTTCTTGAGCTCCTGTACAAATTTCTGCTCCCCCCCGACATCACTCCCGCCGGTTTCGGACAGGAGACAGTGCTGCAGTATTCAAATGAAGCCCGGATGTTGAAATGGCTTGAGTCTCATGCTGAACTCTCCATGGGAGTTTCCCTCCCGCCCCTGCAACCCGCCGACCACAAATGTCCCAAGTTAAAATTGACTCTTTAGTTTTTCAAGTGAATTTACACAAATAAAGTGTATGTTCTTGACATGTTTAAAGAATTTTAAGATGTGAACTAGCTTTGGACATGAACTCAGGGTGAATATGCAATGTTTTGACTCTGAGCACTGCTTATCTTCAGTGGAAAACCAGCTCACCTATCTTATTGAACTTCTAGCTCGTCTAATATTTATGATTTTAAAGTATTTGGGATTTTTCTATAAATTCAGCTATTTTGTTCTTTCTCTTCATTTATTATTAGTGTACTTTCCTGTTCCATATTTTTAAGATTCTCTTTTATACCATTTCAATAGTTAAACTTTGAGTAGATGTATATATCAGAAAAGAGATTTTATACACATTACTATATAAAATGTTTAATGGACTTAAAAGATTTGAAGAGCAATCTATCATTGATGCAGTTACAGTAGTGGTAACATTTGCTGATCCAGTAATTCCATCGAAAAGGTCTAAAAATAAACTATAGTTGTGCTTCAATGTACAGTGCACATCTGTACAAACAGATACAAGTATATGTGAAATACATGTACCTTACATGTCATGTGGGAGCCTCACATCTTTTATCCCAGCTGTACTTACTTGAACTGCCACGTACGTGGATCCTACACCAATACAGCATGTCCTGCTTTCAAATATCAGCTTCTCCCACATAGCAGCCACAATATGTCATCTCATTTATAGTAGAGAGGTGCAGGAATCACACATGAATCATATAGAACCAGGACTATTGGACTGTCAACCTTTACCTCCTACATTACAACAGTGACTACACTTTAAAAGTACTTAATTGGCTGTAAAGTGCTTTGGGACGCCCTGAGGTCATGAAAGACGCTATATAAATGCAAGTCTTTCTTTTTCTTTTTTATGTACTTTTGGGGTGAATTTCTGTGGGGGTCCTCCCACTTGTCCACCATAACTTTGGCAGAAGAATCGTGGAAACTCCGGAAAAGCGGTGTAAACAGTATTTTGGGCAGGCGTACTTCCTGGGGCAGGCTGTTCCATAATCTGTTTAAGAGTGCAGGGGAAGTTGGTGTTGCTGCAGCTGCAGTGCAAACAAGTAATATGTGGGTTTCATATATCTATCAACATCAACAATTGCATCAATGCACACATCCATTTACAAACAATGATAAATGCAGTCTTTTTACAAGGACAATAATACACCCTTTTGAAAAACATTAAAAGAGCTATCCTGTTATAGCCCCTCCTCCACCAGGCTTGCCATTTTGGATCCACATCAGCTTGAGGAATCAATAGCTGAATATTTGTCCCTTCCATCCTTCCTGCTACCCTACATTACTCTGCGTGCTAGAGTGACACTGCTGTGCCTGTCTATTTGCTCCAACATGACTTAGAAGGACTACAAAACACATTAAAAATTTAGGGTGCACTACCTCAGGAATATTTTATTTAAAAGAAAGACCCTCTGATAAAATGAAAATTCAAGTTAAAAAAAAATAAGCAGATCTGCTCCTTTCAGTGATCTAATTCAAAAAAAGAGAAACTTTTCTTTCAAAATGTCAATAATGAGCTAATGAAAACATGGCCAAAATGTAACTTTTGTATAATTCTTTACTTTTTCAGTTACCAGAATTATAAATATGCCGAAATATTATTATTCTACTTGCTGAAACGTGGACAGCAACGATTACTTTTTGGTATGATATTACAGCTGGATTGTGCTGTGAATTCCTTAAAGTCTACAAACAGAATATTTGTGTTCAAGCATATTTATTAATGCCATTTTATTTAAAACAAGGTGATTCTTTTTTTCTTTCTATGTATAAAAAAGACTCCAATTAACATGAAATACCTTTCTTAATGTAAACTAATTCTGGGATAGCATTTGGCCTATTTAATAAATTGGGGACTTATAGCACTGTAACCAAATCCTTATTGCATTATAAAAAGCATATTTAAAAGTCACAGCTTATAATGTAATAATGAATACAGTGTTTAAAATATCCTCCTTGATTGAGCATGTTACAATATATTGATTCTTGCATTACTTTAAGACCTGTGTCTCAAACAATTTATAGGTTGAATGTTTATTAAGTAATCAAATTAGTTTTATCCATCAAGTATTGTACTGATTTTTTTTCAAGAAATCTCACTATAATGCAAGATGCCCATTGATGCTGCAATGTGGACTTAGCACATAGTCTGTGAAATATTATTATTCTACCCCTATAATAGCTGAACAACCTAAAAGATAATGGCCTAATTTTATACTTGGTGTGGCACAGGCAAAGCCATAGTGCCAACTCTGTAAAATATTGATTGCAGTTACAGGAGTGTCCTGAAGCTAATGACTAAGGGCAATATTGCACACTTGAGGTCAATTGTGCAATCAGAGTCTGAAAATCTACAATCAATATTTACATTGCTATGCCTCTGACTTTTTATTCTAAAACCATAGCAAAGGAAAAGGCTGATAGAGGTTCAGACCAAAAAGCTAGCAGATGCCTTATACCCTGACTCATTTGTGACAATCAATAGCAGTGTTATGCTCCTAACGTAGGCTAATATTCGCAGAGTGGCTAGCTTTGCGAAATGATATGTCGCTCAACAATAACTGGAGAAATCTTCTAACTCACAGTGTTTGGTGGATTGAGGAGAAATTATCTCTCACTGGAGATTGTTGTATGATAATGCCAGTTGGTTAACACATAACGGTTCAGCCAATCAGAATGAAGAATTCATGCTAGGGGTGACATTTAAGCCTAAACTATCCAATCAAAAACCAAAATTTTCTACACAATTACTGCCAGTTTAAGTTATCTCGGGTGCAGGCTGATTTCTCAAGTCTCAAAATAATCTTTCTGGTTGACAGTAGCTCCTCTATACCACAGCAAAAATAAATTGTTTGAATGTGTGTGTTTATTTACAAATTGTAAACAATTTTACAACACCAAGTTATAGTCCAACGATTTTATTTACAAAATTTATTTACAAAATACAGCATTCTTTGTCTTCTGATGTGTTTGTGTATATTAAATTTGATTAAATGTTTCTTTTAAACATCTGCTCTGATGACAATGATATGCATGTTTTACAAACCACAGTTCAGTTGCCAAAGGGTTAATGTCCCACCAAGTATAGTGACGAAGCACACATTGACAGACAGTTTGGTCTTTACCTGCGTGTAGCAGAAGTGCCTATGATAAAGCATTAATAGATTTGTAACTACAGATTTTGCACTTCATATATTGAACTATTTTAGTGCTTACAGCATCTGGGTGTGGTTCCAGTGCTCACAACTGCCAGAAGCTCTAAAATGAGAAAATTAAAAAGAAAATAGTTCTTCATCTACCTGCAGCCAGGTAGCATTTACTTGTACATATAACAAATAAAGACAATAGTTCTAATTAATTTATTGTAATATGGATATAATTTTTCATGATACTATGACATTATTTTTATAAATCATGTCACTGATTAATGACAATTAAGACAATAGCACAACCATGCATTTTACATTTTATAGTTTTCGTCCTTTCAGTTTTAACTGTGTGTAAGGTATTTCTTTATTGATATTTCATTGCAAATGAAAACAGTGCCTGTAAATCTCTGATGAATACTGCCTCATTGCTAAATACTGTACTTGTTAATGTATTGTTGCCATTCCTTTAACCTGTGTAAAAACAAAAATAATAAATAAGGTCTTTTCTATGTTTTTCGTTGTTTCTGACTATTTGTACCATTGGCCTTAAAACACAGTTCAGCAATTGCACTAAAATAACAATAGAAAATGCTGGAAATACATGGCAAGGCAATCACCATCTGTAAAGGGAAAAAATGGATGAACTTTTCAGGTTTCGGGCCCTTCCTCAGTAAATTTATTAGTTTTAATGCGTAACACTGGGGACATGGTTCTTGTTGCTATAGAGAATCAATTGTTGCAATTATCCATTCATATACAATGCTGTAATATTACTTTAATAGAGAACTTTGGAGATACAATATCATTATTGATAATAATGATCTGTGAGGGATCCTAGCTGAAAAAATTCAACTATTCAACATAGATATGTAGACTTTATACAATATACCTTTTCAATGTGCTTAAGGACACTGTTTCCTAATAAAAGCAATTAAGACTATTTGACTTTGGTGATCCCTAATGTTTTGTAATTTAACTACATGTAGTATTTCAATAATAATATTCAATAAAAATGACCTATCTCAAAGCCAAACTATACAATATTTTACAAATATAAAGACCAATTCCCATTGTTATATAATTGACCTAATATTTGTTTTGAAGAGACCCACTTTTCTGCTTTTCTGAATGTCTTCAGGTTGGCAAAGTGTTGCACCAGATTCTCTACTAGGAAACTTGGGGGTAGATTTTTGTCTTCACATCCTGGGCAGTAATTTGGCGGAACAGATCGCCCAGCCTTTATAAAACCTGCCTTAAAACAAGCAATGAAAATGGGGCTGGCTTCTATAAAGGGCGGGTGATCCATGTTAATTGTATCCATATGATTTATATCAATTAGTGTTAATTGTATTCAGGTGGTCCGTATCAATTGGGGACTCTCTGTATCCATTTATATGAGAGCTTATCTAGGCTGTGGATTGGGTAATGTGGAGCTCTGTGAATAAAGGCTTGGAAGCAACTGAAGACCAGACTCTAGTATTCTATCCTTCACCACCTGGCTATCCAATTTATTACAATCCACTCTGCCAGATTACAGCCCAGGTGGTGAAAATGAAGTTCTCAGCCATTAGTTTGAATCCTAATCTTGAGTGCCCTTACACTCAGGCTCCCTCTAGAGACGCATAAGCCAATTTCAAAGAGAACATAATTTGTTCAGGGAAGGTTGCTATCCACTTTATTCAAGTGCGCCACAGTCATATTGACCATAGGCTGGACTGTCAAGACCTTTTGACAAAGGGGGCATGAGTTTTAAGATTCAATGGGGGTAAATTTCCATGGGAACTCTTCTGCTCGTCCAGCATAACTTCAACAGAAGAGCCGTAGAAATGCCATAAAAATGGTGTAAACACCATTTACGTTTTTCCAGAGTTTCCATGGCATGTCCACCGAAGTTACAGCAGACAGGCAGAGAGCCCCCATGGAAGAAACTAGGGAGGAGATAGCAGAAGCACTGGTGTCTATATATAAAAATTCAATAGTAAAAGGAATAGTGCCAGAGAACTGGTGGACAGCACATGTAATTTCTACCTTCAAAAAGGGAGATAGAACTATTTCAGGAAACTAAAAAGCAGTTAGCTTAACAGCTGTGGTAGGAAAGATACTAGAATCTTTGCTAAAGGATGAGATAACCAAACATCTAGAGACAGAATATAATAAAAATAGTCAGTATGGATTTCTAAAAGGAAGGTTATGTTTAACCAACATTATTGCATTCTTTAAAGAAATAACACAAAGAGTAGGCAAAGGCAATGCAGTGGATGTAGTATACATGGACTTTCAGAAGGCCTTTGATAAGGTACCACAAAAGACATTCATGACATAGGTCAGGGCATTTGGAGCCAGAAGCCATAAAGAGTTCAACAAAGAATTGAGGTTCATTAAATCAAAAGCAAAATACTGCGGATGCTGGAAATCTGAAATAAAAACAGAAAATGCTAGAAATACTCAATGCAAGTCAGGTAGCATCTGTGGAGAAAGAAATAGAGTTAACGTTTCAGTTCAATGACCTATCAGATGAAAGGTCATCGACCTGAAACGTTAACTCTTTCATTCTCTACCGATGTTGCCTGACTTGTTGAGTATTTCCAGCATTTCTGTTTTTATTATTGAGGTTCATTTCTAGAGGAATAGAATAAAAAGCAGAGAGTTAATGTCAAAAAGTTAATGTCAAAATTATATGAACTCTTGGTTAGACCACACTTGCAGTACTGTGCACAATCCTTTTCTCCATACTACGAAATTGATATTAAAAAGCACTGGAGAAAGTGCAGAAAATATTCACAATTATGTTATCAGAATTGAGAGGATGCAACTGACAGGAAAGATTGAGCAGATTGGGCTCTTTTCTCTGGAAAAGCGACTAAGAGGAGGTCTGATAGATGTCTTTAAAATTATGAAGGAGTTCGATTGGATGGATGTGGACAAGTTGTTTCCACTTGCAGGTGAGTCCAGAACAAGGAGGCATAATTATAAGATAGCCACTAACAGATCAAATAAAGAACTTAGCGGACTTTCTTTACAGAGAAAGTGGTGAGAATGTGGAACTCACTGCCACATGGAGTGGTTGAAAGAGATAGTATTGACACATATAAGGGGAAACTTGATGCACATATGATGGAGAAGGTAATAGAGGGATATGGGGACAGATGGGAAGAGGTAATTAGAGTGGGAGGAGGCTTGTGTGGAGTATAAACACCACCATAGATAGTTGGGCCAAATGGTTTGTTTCTGTGCTATAGATTCTATATAATTCTATGGACATTCACCCCATATGATTGTACAATTTTATATTCTTAGTTCAAAAACTACTCCATTGATCTCATAGCCAACTGCGCTGTGAGCGTCTCCTCACACCAGCAGCGAGCCGATATTGGGCGTGGTTAGCACTACATAAAGGCAGCCTGCATCTCTTAAAGGGGAGGTGGACGGTAACTGCAGGAAGTGGTGTGAGAAGTGATTCCTGGACTGGAAGATTTGGAGAATGGCTGTGCCTGCGAGAAAGCGGCACCCAAGGTTCTCAGACGGTGCACTGGAGGCCTTGGTGGAAGAGGTGGACAGATGGAGGGTCATCCTATATCTGCAAGGGGGCAGGAGGCCCTCTAGACATATGCTCAAGAGGCAGTGGGAGACTGTGGTGGATGAGGTAAATGCCAGAGCATTGCTCCATGAACATGGATGCAGTGCAGGAAGAAGTTCAATGATTTCACATGAGTGGTCAAGGTGAGTGCATTCAATTGTCACGTGGCGTATCCTATCACCTGCACCACTAGCGTCATCCACTGCACCACTAGCCTCATCCACTGCTCCATGTGCGATACCCCCCATCACCCACCTTCCAACAAACTCTTTCAATCAGTACGCAACCCTGCAAATCAGAGGCTGCATCTCACCCTCACACATTACTACTTTTGCAAGCCACAATCCCACAACTCCCAGCTCACACACACTGACAGCTATTCAATCATGATGGCCACATCACCCAAACATCTTGCAGGACACACACTGACACACTTCCCTCTTTCTTGCATGAGAATGTTGCGCATAACACTATGCAGCAGGAAAGACTTAGGGGAGGACAGGCCTACCTACACGTCCTCAACCCCAGGGAGGACACCGTGCTGGTGATCAATGCGTCCATCGCTGGGGCCGTGGCTACTGGCGGTGCTGGAGGTATCAATGATGAGGGTCTCTGCATACCTAATCCTCATTCTCGCCTCCCACTTCTCCCCCATCCCACAACCTTTTCTGACTCATGTGCTGCAGATGGTGTGAGCACGCATATCTTACTTTCTCCTCTCCCCTCACCACAACTCACCCCGTGTCCCTTTGTCATTTCAAATACCCAAGACCTGAAGCTGGCACCATCAGACGAGGCAGAGGAAGACAATAGTGATGATGCAGACACACCAACACTCGATCTGACACTTGCAGCCACCAGCTCAGACACTGACTCTGCACGTAGTTAAGAGGCTAAGATGGAGGAGAGATCCACATGTGGTGAGACACGGGCACAAGTGCGCAGGAGCCAGAGCAGGGGAAATGGATACAGTAGGTGCCAACTTGACAGAGGGCGAGGTCGCACACTAGTTCTGCTACAGAGGCGCCACATGATGACATCGATGGGCCAGTCTATAAAAGAAGGCTGATGGGCATACACAACCAAATGCTTGGTGCACTGGAAAACCTGTCAGAAAGCCTGCACACAATGTCAAGGGGCATAGAGGAGTCCAGCTCCAACTTGGCACAGGGCTTTGCGCAGAGCTTGGAGCCCATCCTTTCTCACATGGAACGGGTGGTCACCTCCATCAGCACACCTGTGGAACCCACCATGATGCAGCGTCTGATGACTGATGTCTCAGCTTCCACTGTAGCACAAACAGCTTCCATTGCAGCACAAACAGCTGCCATCCATGGTCTGCATGCTACATTTGGAGCTCAGACTGCTGTTTTGGAAGCTCAGACTGCTATGTTACAGGTTCAGGCTGCTGCTATCATGGCTCCGGTTATCACTGCGGAACGGGGCTTACAGGGCGTCACAGCAGTCCAGCGATCTATTCTCCAGCAGATCACCAGGATTGCTGAGGCGCTGCCCCGGGAGAGTGGCAGTGGCGCCATGGAAAACAAACCTGCTGTCCTCTCTCAAGATGACAGCATTCCTTCTCCCACCCCCGCCACTTCGACAGTGCCCTTGCCATTGCCTGTCAACCAGCCAGGCCAGGCTGCTGCAGCCCAGGCCGAGATGGTGCAGTCTACAGCCGGGCCATCCTGGCACAGAGCTGCTTGAGGTCGTCCTCCATGGCCATCTCAATTGAAGGTCAGCAGCCCTTTCACCACCCATGCTCCAGCCACTGGGGATGCACCTCATGGGAGCACTAGGACAGGTAAAGGCACACGAATGACAGGCACTAAGGGAATGCACAAGGGTGAATAGTCTAATTTTGTTTGCTTTACTGTGTATGTTCATTGATAAATTTGGATTTGGATTTGCATTTGGTGTTGGCTTTCATTTCTTTGATGAGCTGAGGGAAGAAGCAATGTGTAATCATAAGGATGATGATTTGATGGTCATGTGGGAGTGGAAAGGTAAGGAATGTGGGACTATTGGTGAATGGGGAGGTGTCCTTGAATTTACTGGCATCTCTCATTAATAATCTGATCTCGCAGAGCCCTGGCAGACAGGCCTGCCTACCTTGTTGCCTCCCTGCCTCTTTCTCCACTTCCTGCTGCACTTCCTCCACTTCCTCCTCCACTTCCTCCTCCTCCTCTCCCTCTTCCTCCTCCTCCTTCTCTAGCTCAGGTTTTCATCTGATAGGCGGGGGCAAGGGCTGTTCCCTCATAATGGCAAGTTTATGCAACATGCAGCATATAACGACAAATATTGATACCCGCTCAGCTGAGTACTGCAGGGCTCCTTCAGAGTGGTCCAGGCAGTGGAAGTGTTCCTTGAGGACGCCTATGGTGTGCTCTATGATGTTCCATGTGACAGCTTGGCTCTCATTGTATGCCTGCTGTACACGTGCGCATGCGTCTGGACCAGAGTCATGAGCCACTTCATGAGGGGACAACACCCGCACCATGGAGAAGCCTGCAATGCGAGAAAACCCTCGTGCTCACTCCTGCTGCTTGTCTCTGGCAAGAGGGAACATGATGAATCTGTTTTGGAGTGCGTGCAGAGCCTCAGTGACCTCCCTTATAGATTGGTGAACTGCAAACTGCAAGATGTTGTTTATATCGCTAGCAGCAGCCTGAAAGGAGCCAGAGCGGTAAACCTTGACAGCCACAGGCAATGCTGTTCTTGCCCTGCTTTAAGGCTGCATTTGTGACAAATCTCAGTCATGACCTTTCTCGTGAACTGCAGCCGTCGGATGCACTGGTCGTCGCTGAAGTTGAGGGAGGAAAATTAGTCCCTGAAGGCCCTCGTTGGATATAGCCTCCTGCTGAGTGCACTGCAGCGCCTCCTCCTTCTCCTCCTCCCTCTTCTAGCAGCTTGTCCTGCTCTGTGTGGCCTCTCTGCATGCTCCCAGTCATGTTCAATTCCCAGAGGGAGTCTTAGCAGGCTACCCATGTCTGGAAGCAATGTTGTTCAGCACACTATTTTAAATGCCACTAACAGTGCTGCAAGACCACCCAAACCACTCTCTATATAATATTGCAACTTTCTCCAAGTATAAGAAACTTCCACGAACACCCACAATTGTACCAGCAGCCAGAATAACTAATCCAGGAACTAACCTGTACCTTCTGCATGCTCGCTTTAAATAGCGTTGGTTGGGAGCAGAGGGTGACGTCCTTCATGCCGTTTAACTCCTGTTCAGTTCTGCGTGGTTAGGACAGTTTGTAGGCTGGAGCGGGAGTTTGAAAATGGCACCGGCTGCTTCAAATCAGTGATGCACATTGATTTATATCATAATCTCCCTACTCTACATGCTTCCGGCATTCGTTAGGTGCGCCTGCACAACTACTTTTACCAAGATGGTGTCCTGCGCATGTCAAGCCAGAAGTATGCGCACACATTTTCGGTGCTTAGGAGTCCTCGTAGCACCTACACTACTGGCGCTATATGGCCCAACTCAGCCCCCAATTTGTTTTGGGGCTCTCATGTTTGTAACTGTAATTTTTCTTGTGATCTTTGTTTTTGTATTATGCAATTTCAGGCTATCATATTCTCTTCCCAGAGAAAAAAATGCCAGAGTTCAGTGGATAAATGTTCTGTGCAGTTTGATACCAAGCTAGTAAGATCCCACATTCGATTCCTAATCTATGCTCAGTAAGCTGGTCTCAGCCAGGGTGGTGTTGCAATTTGCCACAGGACCCTGATCAACAAGGAGGAGTTGGAGTCAGCCAAGGTGCCTCACCATGACACAGTACAATGACACCTGCTGACGGTTGTGTGAGTGGGGTCAGATGAGGCCAGGATATGGTGCGCTATGGATGAATAGATTGCAGATGCTCACTTTCCAGGCTTACAGATGAAGAATGGCCATTTAGATGGGTTACCAAAGGGATCTCAGTGCCTGCAGGATTGAACCACTGCCTGAGTTACTCCCTTCAACAGATTGTAAACAATTTTACAACACCAAGTTATAGTCCAGCAATTTTATTTTAAATTCACAAGCTTTCGGAGGCTTCCTCCTTCGTCAGGTGAACGATGTGAAAATGAAATCCTCGAAATGAAATCCTTTTCGAGGATTTCATTTTCACATCGTTCACCTGACGAAGGAGGAAGCCTCCGAAAGCTTGTGAATTTAAAATAAAATTGCTGGACGATAACTTGGTGTTGTAAAATTGTTTACAATTGTCAACCCCAGGCCATCACCGGCATCTCCACACCCTTCAACAGAGGAAGAGACAAATCCTGGAAAGAAAAAGCTTTAGGAAACAGCTGTAAAAATCAGCTGCATAATATGGGGATTTTAACTCGGATCTGTAATTTGAAGCCAGGACAGTAAGATCCGTTGTTTCGACATAATATTTTATTTTGCTCCATACAGCATTATCTATTGTACTAGCAGAAAAAGGCAATGACCCAGATGACATTGCACAACTGTTATAATAAACTCCACATAGGCAGACCTGATGGAGTTTCAGTTTATGACATGATTAGCCAATTAAATTTGTTTTCACAATGCTGTCTGTGACTGTGGTTATCTGGAATACCCTGAAAAGTGCCTGCTGTGAGTTGCTGACATCATCAATTCACCATCTTGCTACAGCTTACAAACAAATGGTTTATTTCCCATTCATTAGAATAAAAAGGATAATCGTATTTAAAATGGAGTTCGCAGCTGTTTTTAAGAATCAGTTTAATCTGTTTTGACAATGTACTTCAACCAAAATGCATTGCAGTGCTAATATACTCATCAGTCGCCACATAAAATCAATGATTAACTTGCAGAAGCTCCACAATTTTTTCATAAGTAGGAAACTTTTTTTATTCTCTGAGAATAAAAGGAATGCTGATTTATTTTTGTATGACTAGACTTTGTCTTATTTTATGAATTTGATAGAACGGACTAAACCAGTTGAATTGGCCCTGTAGAGAAGATAAATAACAATTTATTGTAAAAGAATAACTAATTAATCCTCCATAACAGACAGAAGTAAAACAAAATTAAGTCTATTTGTCTCCCACTCTAATTCTTTCAGTCTTGCATCCTCCCGTTTTCCAATCTTTCTGTCTCCCTCTATCTCTATTTCTCTTACACACTGTATCTCTGTGCCTCAACTCTTTTTCTCACACTCACGGTAACTGGGTCTTTCCTTGTCAGTTTTATATGTATCTAACTCTTTATGCCTTTCAAACACTTTCTCTTTGTATGGCTTACTTTCTCTCTTTCTTTGAGCTGTGGCTCCGCTTTCTCCATCAGAAGTTTGTGGGTTCAATTCCCACTCCAGAGACTTGAGCACAAAATCTAAGCTGATACTCCAGTGCAGTACCAAGGGAGTGCTGTTCTGACGGAGGTGGCGCCTTTCGGACGAGAGATTAAACCGAGACCCCGTCTGCCCTCTCAGGTGGACATAAAAGATCCCATGGCACTATTTTGAAGAAGAGCTGGAGAGTTCTCCCGGTATCCTGGCCAATATTTATCCCTCAACCAACATCACTAAGACATATTATCTGGTCATTATCACATTGCTGTTTGTGGGAGCTTGCTGTGCATAAAATGGCTGCCACGTTTCCTATTTTACAACAGTTACTTCACTTCAAAAAGAACTTCATTAGCTGTAAAGCGCTTTGGGACGTCCTGAAGTTGTAAAAGACGCTATATATATGCAAGTCTTTCTTTTTCTTTATTTTTTAATGCCTGCTGCTGTCACACACTTTCACTTTTAGTATGTCTCTCTGTTTTTCTGTTTGTTTTAGTTATGTTTTTGGGCTAGGTACTTCCTTGGGTTAAGTTACTGACAACTCCCTTAAGCAAACCTAGGATCTACCAATGAACCACAATATGCTTTTACCTGCCCAATATCTAAATAAATGTAAAAAGCAAAATACTGCAGGTGCACAAGATCAGTTCAGTGCAGAGAACGCATGTTTGCATTTCGGGTGTGAACCCTTCTTAGAAGAGAAAAATAAGAGGCAGACAAGCATATTAATACTATAGGAAAAAGGGAAAGTGTGTGTATGTATGTATGTATATAAAATAAACAGACAGAGAGGAAATATCAGTGGAATGATATTACAGATCATCTCAGTCAAGTAATAGACAGGAATATTAAGACCTTTAAGAAACAAAAGATATGTGAATAGCTAAGAAAGTGAGTGAAAATGGAAGAGATGGAAAACATGAAAAATCTGTGGGGGGGGGGGCTGATATAAAATTAAAACAAGTTTGAAAATGAGGATATAGCTAAAGTCAGATACTACTGGGGGACAATGTTCAGACCAGATGGTTGCACAGTCCTTAGAAAGATGAGATATTGCTCCTGAAGATTGCATTGAGCGTCCTTGGAAAAGTGTACGAGGCCAATGACAGAGAGGTCAGAGTAGGGCTGGGAAGGGGGGTTAAATGGTGAGCCACAGTTAGTTCAGGGTTGCACTTGCAGACACAATGGAGGTGTTCAGCAAAGCAGTCACTAATCAGCGTTTGGTTTCCCCAGTGCAAAGGAGACTGCACCATAAGCAGCAAATACCGTGTACTAGATTATACGGAAGAAGTATTTGAAGCACTGGACAACAGTATGGGTGGAGGTGAATGTTGCATTTCCTGCATTTACATGGGAAGGTGGTGGGGAATGTGCAACTGGAAGTTGGGGTGATGAAATATGGAACCGGGGTGTCACGGAGGGAATAGTCCCTCCGGAAAGCAGAGATGGAGGGGAGGAAAAGATGTGATTGGTCGAGGCATCATGTTGTAGGTGGTGAAAATGGTGGAAGATGATTTGCCAAATGAAGATGATGGTGGTGGGGAGAGTTTGGTTGTAAGAGGAGGGGAAGGGGTTAAAGGCATGTTAGAAAAGCAAGTTGTTGTTCTTGTTGTATTGAAAATAATTTTACTAGAACTCTAGTGTTGCTAGAGATGGACTCTGTTCATCATACTCAGATATCATTCTACCTCAAAATCAAATGAATTTCTCGACCAGCTCTTGTGCTCATAAATGGAGTAAAAATATGCTTCAGTTATATCCATATAATTAAAAGTCTTGCATTTAGTACATTACAAATTAAATCTATGGGTAGCACATTAAAACTTGTAGCAGAAATAAAACAAATGTCATGCTCAAATAAGCAACTTAAGCATGGCAATTTGCTGAAATATAGATCAACAAAGATCCCAGAGAAGGGCTGTCATTTCAACCAAAGTGGCTCCAGACCCAATTTTTATTTGTGACCCAGCTGACTATAAAGTCATGGAAATAGCATTTCTATAAGACAAAAAAACTCACAAAAAATGTAATTATGAAAGAAAATACTGAACCTACCCATAAAATCACCCAATATATGTTAGCAATCCCTCTGGGTGATTTGCTCCACATAGGCCTTTCCTTGAGTTAAGCTGCATTCCCCTGGTCATTGAGTGAAAAAGTTATCAACCAAGTAGCAGATTCCCAGAATGTACCAGTAGCACTCTGTGAATGTCACTTCAATAGACTACTACTCCCAGAATTCCACTTAATGCTGCCTCTTTTTCTTCAGTATAATACAGTACCTGGAGGCTTGAGGGGGCTCATATGCCCTGCCAAAGGCTAATTTAGCTTTAAACACACATCTCAATTTTCTGACAAGACAAACAATTTTTTTTTAATCCAGATCATATAATCTAGGCTGACACTTCAGTGCAGTACTGAGGGAGTGTACACTGTCAGAGGTACCGTCTTTCAAATGAGACGTTAAACCGAAGCCCTGTGTGCTCTAGCAGGTGGACATAAAATATCCCATGGTACTATTCTAAGAGGAACTGGAGAGTTCTCCCGGTATCCTGGCCATTATTTATCCCTCAACCGACACCTAAAAAAACAGATGATCTGATCATTTAATTTATTGCTGTTTGTGGGAGCTTGCTGTGCACAAATTGGTTGCTGTGTTTCCTACATTACAACAGTGACTACATTTCAAAAGTACTTAATTTGTTGTAAAGCGCTTTGGGAGATCCTGAGGTCATGAAAGGTGCTATATAAATGCAAGTTCTTTCTTTCTTTGATTGGAACTCAAATTCGGGAGAAAAATAACAGATGCTACCACAGTTCATCACATCCCAAGAATTATTAAACATTTACTCAAAGTCCAGTGCTTTTAATTTGAAATGTTATACAAATGCCCCCCTCAAAGCTGTGGTCCACCTTTTGTCCCCTGCTGTGCTTCTACAAGTAAATATAAATATGAAACACAAAAGTTCAACAAGAAACTAAAAGTTAAATATAAATACAACAAGAAAACTTCATAATGGATCAATTATTCATCCTTTGGTTAGAAAAGGAAAGTTACTGATACTTGTTGAATAAAGTTTTGTCTCTGAATTAAAAATTCCACCTGTTTGTATCCTCTCATACCAATTTCAGTAACTGTGTATTATATCAAACCTTATCCTTCATGTAGGCATCTAACACAAGTTCCTGTCCTAGTCAGCCATCAGAATTTTAGAAGACTCCTGAACTGATCCATATATCCACTCCAGACTGCAAAACCTGGCTCTTTATTTCCCATAATGTGATCCATCCTTTAAATCATGTGAAGAAATACAAATGGCAGATTTTTCTTGGGGTACAAAAACAATACTCAATTAAATGACTTTTGTTTTCACTTGAACACTTACACAAGTATCACAAATAAAACTTCTACAGCCATGACATGAATAAAAATTTCCATTTATAAGACCTCACGCATGAGTTCTCACTTGTGAGTCATTCTGTCAGCCTCACCTGTGCAGATATTTATTACATCATATGGCTCTCCATGTCATATCCTCTATCTGTACACCTTATAGCCATTTCAACTGTCAACTACACTTTTAGTATCACGTTATTTGTTTAATGTCCGATAGATCTATTGATTTGTAGACAGAGTTCGGCAACAGTAAATCAGACTGCAGAAATACCTTTTCTTCAGGTTTTACTAAAACAATTTATTTAGATACTATTCAGTGACATCCACAGGGCTTTAGGTAAAATAGGGCGATAACCCTAATGAATATCATTGTATTTAATAGCGTTTGCATGAAAATTAAATGGTACCCACTAGATGGGAAAATTGTAATAAACAATAACATATTTTAGGTGGATATATTTTTTATCTTAATTTATTCCTGTTGATAGTTGTAGTCTTTATTTTCAAACATAGGATAGATAATTGATAAAAGCACAATTTCTATGGCAATGCACACAATAATTTGGAGAATATATTATTTTATAATGAGGTGCATTTATCATATGATGAATAATCGATCATTGTGTTGCTTGCAGATAAAGTGTAGAAGAAATGTCGATCTCTGTTCCTGTAATTATCTCTCTACTTGTCCTTCTTTGTCTTCCACTCTCTTCTTCATACCTCTCACACACATTTGTCGTCATCTTTCTATCCCTGGGTATATCTCAGACCCTTTTTCTCACTCTCCTGTAGGTAAATCTACAAGGCACAAGTCAGGAGTGTGATGGAATACTCTCCGCTTGCCTGGATGAGTGCAGCTCCAACAACACTCAAGAAGCTCGACACCAACCAGGACAAAGCAGCCCACTTGATTGACACCCCATCTACCACCCTAAATATTCACTCCCTTCACCACCGGCGCACAGTGGCTGCAGTGTGTACCATCCACAGGATGCACTGCAGCAACTCGTCAAGGCTTCTTCAACAGCACCTCCCAAACCCACGACCTCTACCACCTAGAAGGACAAGAGCAGCAGGCACATTGAAACAACACCACCTGCATGTTCCCCTCCAAGTCACACACCATCCCAACTTGGAAATATATCGCCGTTCCTTCATCATCGCTGGGTCAAAATCCTGGAACTCCCTTCCTAACAGCACTGTGGGAGAACCTTCACCACACGGACTGCAGCGGTTCAAGTAGGCGGCTCACCACCAACTTCTCAAGGGCAATTAGGGATGGGCAATAAATGCAGGCCTCACCACGATGCCCACATCCCATGAACAAATAAAACAAAAAAAAATTGCTCCTTTTCTTTTTCTCCCCTCTTCTCTATATCTCTCACAGTTTCTGTCCTTTACTCTGATTGTCTTCCTTTCTCTCTTTTTGATTCTGTATTTCTGATACTCTGTTTGCCTCTTATGCACTTCCCCTTTGTATGCTTCCCTCTTTTCTGTGCCCATTATATGTTTTTTCTCTCATCTGACACCTCTGATAGCTACACAAATGATCTAATCTTTCAGAAACTTGGGAGCTGGTGTATGTCTAGATTGGAAGGAGCATGTGGCTGGAGCCTGGGGCTGGATTATGAAGGGAATTGGGGCTAGGGCCTGGGGACACAGCTCGGATTGTATTATTAATAATTATTGTTGTGTTCTGTCTGTTCAAAAATATTACACCTATTAATATGATTGATATACAAGAAAAATTGATCCTTTATTATTTTTGTTGGGGACAATTTGCATTATAATTACATAATTGCATTAATTATTATTAGTGTTTGGGAGGAACAAAGTCCAGGACACAAAGTAGGTCTGCATGATCAGGGAGCTGAGACTTGTGGGGAATACAATGCTAGAAGCGAAAAACAGGAGAATGAGGTTAGAAGTCATGAGGCAGTGGTGTCGGGGATATGGTTGTGAAACAGCTCAGAGTTGAAACCAAGAAGTAATAAGGTTGGACCAAGGCCTGGAGGCAGTGAGGCTAGGTATCTGGCCAAGAGACAAAGAAAGAAAGAGAATAAGAAAAAGAAAGAGAGAAAGAAAGAAAGATAGTTTTAAATACTTAGTTAGTTAGTTATTTGTGCATTCAGTCCTTATTTCTTTCTTCAGCAATAGAGATTTCAGAAATAAAGTAAGCATTACAAACTTAAGTTTACATATTTCTGATACTTCCATAGAGAAATAAAGTTGGGTTGCACAAATTCTCAATGTTATTTAGTTATTAGAGAAGCAAAGGATGAGATTTTGTCAGGCATAAAAGGTAGGCTCCTAACTGCCACAGGCTGAAAACACAGGCTGCTCAACTGAGGTGGAACATGTTCAAAACTTGGGAGATATTAATAGGAAAGCCCAGATAAACAATGCAGGAACTGAAAACCAATAAAACCAGCTCATAGCTTCAGAGAAAAGGACAACCTGGGCAGAGGAAAGTTGTTATGGTGATTTCTAAGATAAAATAGGTGGGTTATGACTACATTTGATGAGATCTGTAAGAATTATTTTCTTAATGTGTTTTATGTTATAACTATAATTTGTAGATGTATATACTCAGTGACCTGAAAAGCAATACACCAAACATTTTGAACAATTTGATTGGTTGGTGGTTGTTCATAGGTAGCTTGTTTTCCTACCTTGCTAATGAATGGAACTGGTTTTTGATTAGTTTGCATTTAGTCAGCCAGATTTTTGATCCAATCAATATTTTTTAACTTAACAGAGAGCAGTTGTTTGAGAAAAGCACATTGTTTTTGTAGATACATTACACCTTTGAGAGGTGCAACATTATGTACCTGCACTAGATGCAAGATTGCCTGCACTAGATGCAAGATTTTTAATTACATATGGTTGAATAAACCAAGGAGAGGGGAAAATCAGGATTGCTTATGTACTGTGAACAACTTTGATGACACTACAAGGTGCTTACATAATAATCATTCTTATTCTTTTGATCCTGAAAATCTGTAAATGGAAGCCAATAATTGTGTTTACAGCGCAGAGTACTGGCTTTAAAAAATTCTTATGGCAAGTAATTATTAGTTTGTTAAAGTTTCTATGGAGCTGTGCCTGTTTTGTATGTTGTAATTCCACAATATGCATTTGAATGACTGGTCACGAAAGGGTGCTACTGGAAGTCTACTTGTATTCTACATTTATGAAGAATCATTCTGGAGGTCGTCTTCTACTAATTATAGATTTATGGTGGCTAAAGCATTAATCAGTAAATCGATCATTTTATAGCATGAATCACTCTAGAAACTCAGTGGGATAAATTCTGTTCCATCTGCACTGTCTTATAAATGGCACACAGTACAGATTTATGTATATTATATGTCATGGCGCAGATTTCTTATTTACATTACCAGTATTCCCTGGTGCCAAAATGTGTGACCCAGTCTTGGTTAGTGAACCAAAACTGCAAGGTCAATTCATGAAAATTATGCAAGCAGCATAATAAATAGCAGAATGAATGGTACACCCACAGAATATAATGAAAAAACAAAAGTTTGGCTGCAGCACTGAATCAGCAACCCACTTTACACTACACCCAATTATCTTTTCTAGTGAAGCCAATTCTCTGTTGCCTGTTTCACGCTTTTGCCAAAGGTCAATTTCACCCCCTTGCCAAAGGTCAATTTCACCCCCAAAGTCTCCAAACCAATATTGATTTATTGAACAGGAATTAGAAACTATTACTGTTGATGTCATGAGAAATAAATTGGCATAATTTAGAACTTATCCAAAACAATCCTTCACATACATTTTCTGTATTTTTTCTATGATGTGTGAAGTTAACATATTTTCTCTTAATTTAAAGTACTTTTAACATACCTTTCCCTTTAAGAACATAAGAACATAAGAAATAGGAGCAGGAGTAGGCCAATCGGCCCCTCGAGCCTGCTCCGCCATTCAATAAGATCATGGCTGATCTGATCCTAACCTCAAATCTAAAGAACGCAAGAAGTAGGAGCAGGACCCGGCCACTCAGCCCCTGGGCCCGCTCCACCACCCACAGGGCCTTGACCGATCCGAACTCAGCTTCATGTCCAATTTCCTGCCCGCTCCCCGGAACCCCTAATTCCCTTTACTTCTAGGAAACTGTCTATTTCTGTTTTAAATTTATTTAATGATGTAGCTTCCACAGCTTCCTGGGGCAGCAAATTCCACAGACCTACTACCCTCTGAGTGAAGAAGTTTCTCCTCATCTCTTTATCAGGTTATTAACTTGTTTATCATTTGTGCTATTATAAAAGTAGTTTAATTTACATTAAAAAGATTGAAAGAGCACTTCCTACCAACAAGCTTTAATTCTCACTCGGACAGCAAGAGGTAGGTAGCCGTAACTTCAGCAAATGATTAGCAAAACTCTCAGAGAAACAGCATAAGTGGAATATAATGGCCATTCACATTGTTTTCCAGAATTTCTGCTGAAATTACAGTGGGAGATTAGGAGAGCCCCATGGAAATTCTCCCCTACTAAATTTGATGAGGAATCAGAGGCATGGAAAGAGATTGCAGTAGGGTGGCCATGAGCTGTTGTCAATCTGGAAACAGGAGTCCACTTAGATTTATTCATTTTGTTAAATAATAAATATTGCACCAGTTTAAAATAAAAATCAACTGCAGATTGTGACTTTTTTGATGGAATAAGGAAGTGGCATAGGGGTTAGTGCCAAGCATGCAAGCCTGTATTCTTTGTATAGCACTAATGCCTCTTACTTAGCAAGTCTGATAGGGTCAGCCAGAGAGCAAACATATGGAGGCAAATTTTAACAGGGAGCCGGGAAGAGGGCAGGGGGGGGGTGGGGTTGTGAAGAGGAATTCCTGACGGGAAATCCGGAAGTACAGGTTTCCCGGACGTCCTTACGATTTGGACATAAGGATGTCTTTCATTTTTTTTTCTGTATGTTTCCCGTCCAACAGGCCAGCCAGATTGAGAGGGGGATGACATGACCATTAAAGTTGTCATTTTATTGTAAAGATCCAAATGGTGGGCTAATGTCCTTCAGGGACACCTACCTGGTCTGGCCTACAGGAGACTCCAGACCCGCACTACGTAGTTGACTACTAATGTTCTCAGTGCAGCTAGGGAGGGGTTATATTGCCCATATCTCAAGAACAATTTTTTTTAAAACCTTAGATTCAGTGGGTGGAACAAATTCTTCCTCAATCTCAGTAGTTTGGGCCAAAATTTGTTATACCAAGGTGAAACAGAGCCCACTATAACTAAAATGGTACATTTAATTAAGGCATTTTCTGGATATAAAAAATAGCTGTAAAAGCCATATTAGATTGTCAATTAGTATAATCATTTTAGTTTACTGTATCAAATAAAAAAGGTTGGGTTGAGGGCAATTACTGTTGTAAATTCCACCCACATGCAAATAACCATAAAATCTCTGATAAAGTGAAGAGAGTCATCACATTGCTGAGGCAGATATTTTATGTGCCAGCGTGTACTGACCCTTCAAGGCAAAGTTTATAAATTGAACAATAATCTCCACAATGAATTATTACTTCAAATCAAATCAAAATATTCCACAGCTCTGCTCTTAAAAGTATTAGATTTAGTACTGTGCACTTTTTGACACTCTGAAAATACTTCCAGAATTATTTTGCTTTGTTTCGTAATCTTGTGAACTTCAAGCTAGAGATTGAGCAGAGCTGCCTTAATTTTATTGCAAGGTCTCAGCAAAGCAGCTCCATGGGTAAATGGTATTTTTTGTTCATAAATCCCACAATCACTACTTGCCTACTCTTAATACCTGTACTGTTTCCCCCAGGAGTAACCACTTGCTTCTCAATGCCCTGTAGTTGCTCATGGTTACCCTCCTCTATGTCACCCTTTTTGTCACACATCTAGCTCTGCTGCTTCCTGCCCTGTCTGCCAACATCACTCTAGACTCTGATACTACCATACATACATATATATTTAACCCAATACATATTCTTTTTCAGTTATTGTTTATTTAATTATTTCTATTTATTCACTATGAAAATGTACCACTGAGTGGCTCATGACCTGGACCCAGCCAGATTTGGTTTGTTCAATAATATATTTTAAAATAGTCAGGCAATCCCTTAGCAATAATGGCTGGTTAATTTTATGTCACTAGAATTTTGTTGAGTGAACCGTAGACTGGGAATTTACATATCGTGTCACCACCACTTAGAAGTGCTAGCAGGTAAGTCAGCTGCCTTTTTCCTCTTACCATTTCAGAGTGGTGTATTATTTTTACTTTCTGACCATCACTGCTCCTCGCTTGTAGGTTCTTGGTCTGTTTTGGTGGGTGGGTAAAACAAACAATTCAATAATGGATTGTTGGGGATATTACTATGAAAAAGAAGGCGCCTGACTTACCTGCTAGGAACATAGGAACAGGAGTAGCCTTATCAGCCCCTCGAGCCTGTTCTGCCATTCAATGAGATCATGGCTGATCTGTATCCTAACTCCATTTACCTGCCTTGGCTCCATAATCCCTTAATACCCTTGGATAGCAAAAATTCTAACTAGCACTTCTTAATAGTGGTAGCACCCATATCCAAATTTCGGGTTTACAATTCGCCTTGTGTTTCTAGGCTGAATCCTAATGATCAAATCCGACTGTTAGAGAAAAATCCCGCCGTTCACCACTCTGAAATGCTATGAAAACAAGGCAACTGACTTACCTGCCAGCACTTCTAAGTGGTGGTGACACTGTATATAAATTCCCAGCCTATGATTTGCTCAAAGAAATTCTAATGATATAAAATTAAGCAGCTAATATTGCTAAGGGATTGCCTGACTACTTATTATAAAATATATTATTCAACACACCAGAACTGGCAGGGTCCAGTTAAGCAAAGCTGATAAAGGTCATGTGCCACTCAGTGGTACATTTTAAAACTGACAGCAGAAACAATGGCTGCAGCTATGAAGAAAGGGCAGTGACCCTGATTTGAAATTACCTCCTTTATTACCATGAAGTTTCCAAGGTAGGATGATCAAAGCATGTTGGGGAGACACTGCTATTTACACAGGTTTAGGTAGCAAATTTTAAATTGTACACAATTGCTCCACTGCCATCATGTGTTAAGATTGTTCAGAGGCACACCTCCCCAGAACATTTTGGCAATAACATTTTTTTTGCTTCATAGTAGTTGATCATTTATACCTACAAATTAAATTCAATAAAACATTACAATATCTATGTTTTAACAGTGAGGTAAATTGGTTGGAATAGGATATGTGCTGCACTTAAGTTTCTTACATGGGAACGACTCCAGTGCATGTGGAATTTGTTTACATAGGGTCCATTACATTGGGTCTCCCAACATAAGAGGCAGGCCTGCTGAATGGGGATTGTGAAGTATGGAGAGTGGAGAAGGTTGGACCCAGAGTCCAGGATTTTCAGAGGGCCAGCCAGGTGAAATTGGAGGGGTGGTGGGGGAGAGGGAAGGGGAGTTGTTGGATCCAAGTTTCTTAGTAAGTTTGTGAACGTTTTTTCTAACTTATTTTTTTAATTTGCTTAGTATGTTACACATTTAATATTTTCAGGCATATGGTGAGGTAGTCACCTAAAGTGCATGGTTTAAAAAAAATCAGTGATTTGATTGGTTGCTTTTATGGTGGTTGCTGGTTGTTCATTGGTTACATTTTAGTGAAAGAAAAATAAAGACAGTAAGAAAATAGTTTTACACAGAGTCAGTGGGCGTTTTATTACAGAATGAGAGGTTTGAGCCAATCAGCATGATTCATGCTGCATGAGCATGTCGAAAATGTTCTCAAACTCCAACTTTTCCCACACCTAATGGATGTGTGCCAGAAGCAAGAAGTTATTAATTGTCGGCAGGTAGATTTATTAGGGCTCACAAAATGCTTGTGCATCAGACCACTGTTTAGTTTATGAGCTAACTATTAGGTTGATTAATAGTGCCTATGCATAATAAATAACCTATTACCATTAACCAAACTATAATAATAATTCTTCCAAAAATAATTTTACAAAAGGAACTTTAAGGTTATTCCCAGGTCTTCAGAAATAGGCCTCCAGATAGTAACATTTTAAAAACTTTCCAGCACAACTCACAATGTATTATTACTGTGGCACCTGTACTAAACCTGAATAAAGCTTATCTTACAATGCCACATACACATTTTAGGTGTGGTGGAGAAGGTGGGACTTTACAGAATAAAACCATGCCATAATGCTCTGCTGACATAGTAATAGTGATGTCATTGGATGAGAAACAACTCTAAACAGTGGATTTGCAAAATATTTTAAAAGTACATGATGCAAACTTTATAAATTTTAGATTTTTAAGTGGGTCCTCTGGCTTCTCTGACAAGTATTCTGAAGTGTAGAGAAATCCATCATTACTCTTCCTTCAGTGCATTCTGGGAATAATAACATCACTGTGGCTACCTTGTGCTATCCAGATATAGTACAAAACTTTCTCATAAATAATATTTTTTTAAATGTTAGGGGCTACACCAAGCCTGTCTGAGAATCATACAGCTTGGAGATGATCTGACTTGTACCTCTGTTAAGCTGAAGATGGAGCCTTTTCATATTGTGACTTAGCACAGAGATATTTTTCATTGTCTTTTTGCTCATCCCCAACCATTTTCTGGCCAATGCAGTCCATTAACCAGGGCAGTTCATCAACATCAGTGCATCAGTGTTCAATTAGATATAATGCCCAGAAGCTCTGGATACACCCTTATTGGTTAAATTTTGTTGGCATTGGTACACACGAACATAGGAAAATGACAATCATCAAGCAGTAATGGTAAATTGTTACCAAATAGTAAAAAGTGTTTTTGTTGAAAATGCTTTAAAGGTACTTGATTACAAATATCACCTATAGGAGGTTACCATAAACAACTAGGCCAAAGTCCTGCTGAAAAAGATCACAATTTGAAATGGATACACCCTTGTTGTTGACTTGGTCTCTTAAGATCAATTCAGAGATAGTTGGCGTATCAGGATTATCAAAAACTGCAAGAGATGACAGGTTGGCTCAAAGATCACAACCGTATAATGTGATGTGAACTCATGTTCCATTTGGGTAGTCAATTGATAATTGTCAAAAGGCATTGTCACCTATGTCTGACGCCATAACAAATAGTTTAGGACATATCCCATCATCATAGTTAAACTTGAGGTTAAAATCTGAAGCCTGGATCAAGGTCCCAGGGGTATCCATATGTATTTCACTCCCCACACACACCGCTGCTCCACTACCACTAACCACCACAAGTCGTAAAAGAGATTTTTCCCTTGTCTTACCGGTTTGGCAGCAACTGGACTAATTTGATTTTCCACTGCTTGGTCAGATTTAATGAGATTCATGCAGTCTACATGTTCCACCTAGTGGAGCAACATAAACCTGAAAACTGTCACATTCTCCTGCTACTTCAGCCTTACCAATCAAATGTGGTTCCAGGGCAAGTCACTGTTGGAGATCAGTGGGAACGCCCTGGATACAAGGTATGTGATTGCTTTATATTGTGTTACTGCAGTTTTGGCACAGATTTTGTTTTTCTAGTGTTTACCTGGTGGCTAGCTTACAAAATACATTTAAAGCATACTTTACATTTTCAATAGTTAAACAATATTACAGGTGAGTTTATTCACACTATATTGTTACTTTTCAGATGTTTCTGGATTTGGTCATTTTAAATTATTATTCAGAAAGAAAAAAAGGTACAGAATGGTCTCTGAGCACCCCCTTCAGTATAATCACCTGCACTGTTAATAGACCAACAATCTCCTCCAATAACTTTAATGGTGATCACATTTATGTAGAAGCACAACCAAATATTATAACAGTAAATTGATTTTTAAAAATATTGTAATCATTGAATGAATGTTGCACCTACTTCCACCAATGCAAAGCAAACCACAACCACAATGTCTTATATTACACATAAACGTGAAACCACCCTTCACCCCACCATTGGAGGCCATGCCTTCAGCTGCCTAGCCTCCACACTTTGGAATTCCCTCCCAAGAATGCCTCTGTACCTTCAGCTTCTCCTCCTCTAATACCCTCCTTAAAAGCCGCCTCTTTGACCAAGCTCTTGGTCAACCCAATCAATCGGCCCTTTTTTGCCTCGGTGTTCATTTTTTTGATTACGCTGCTATGAAGCGTTTTGGGACATTTTTCTATGTTAAAGGTGCTATATAAATAAATTTAAGTTATTGTTTTTTTGTTGTAATATAACATACTGTCTAGCAAAGTTGTGTGTTTGATTTATAAAGACAGGAATGTGCAGTGACACAATTCATGATACCACTGATTGTGTTCCGTTTCTACAACTAATAAACATTATGTAAAGTTCAACTAAAAACTGAAGTAAAAGCAGAAAAACTGCATGACAAAAGTACACAGTGCAATGGATGTAAAGTATTCTTATATGCACAATGCATATATAACAGCATGAACTTTATACAATGACCAACATGGACCAACTGTTGCAGAAACTTAGCCTACCAAAATACTCTCCATTGCGACAATACTTGTTTAATAAGAACCCATATCTTTCCCTTCCTTAAATCTCCTAATATCATGCACAACTCCCAGTCGAGAATACCAAATGACATCCTCCTTGCAGACTTCTGGCAATGCTACTCAAAAATTGGTCACTGGTGTGTGACAATAGTCTGATATGACACTCCCTCCAATCTTCCCTCCATCTCCATCAGGATACCCTCAGCCCTCTGCTTGATACTTTCCCACACAATGCGGCTGAGAATGAGGGCATGGACCTGCTGCATCCTGGCACAATGCAATGAGGCACTGCTCCACTGAATTATTTCTTAAGTATGGAGTTTGAGTCTAAATGTTTAGGAATCGACACAAAAACCAGAAACAGCAGAACTCTTATTGTTCATAAAACTAAATATTATTTCATGTCCAATATTGTTCCATTTGTGTTCTGCAATTTAATATTTTCAATGCTATACTTTCATTTATTATAATATCAGTGATTCTATTGTCTGTTTCTCAGCGGAATAGAGAAATTTCATCAAGTACGATATTGAAATGAAAAGAAGAATTCCATTATTAGAAACACAAATCATACAGGACAGAGCGAAGTGAAGACAACAAGATGGACTGACGCAGATTCAAAGTTTTAAGCATATTAAAGCGATGCTAAACATCAATGGGAGAGGTTAGAAAGAAACTGGAGAGCACTCATAACAAGATCAAGACACATGAGGAGCTGAAAGACTGGCTGAAGAACAGAGTTTGGAGGATGAGTGTGAAATAAACCAGACCTGGGAAAGAAAGCTGAAAGAAAGAAGGCAGAAATATGGTATTAGAGAATGACAAAAGCAAAGATGTGAGGCAAGAAACATCACAAAGCAAAAAAAAATAAGAAAAGAAGATAGACAAAAAAAAACTAAATTAGTCAGATTCAAGGAATAAAAGGGACAGTTCCATTATTTTCATTAAATATCTGCTATTAAATGTAATTAGCTAATGTAATTAGCAATTATAAATGTTAACATTGTGAACTATGCTCTAAACACTTGCCCTAGATAACATAACACTGCATATCTAATTTCAAAAGTATTTCCTACACTCAGACAGGTTTTTCACAGCTCTAGTAACACCAGTGTTGTCACAATAGAGATCTTGGACAAACTGGTTTCAATTTCCAGCTCTGTGGTTCACTGGGAGTGCCAGTACTTTTAAAGGGCAAAGGCAGTTTTAATCACAGCCTTATTCAATATGTACAATATACAGTCAGGAGGGAGTGGCCCTGGGAGTCCTCAACATTGACTCTGGACCCCATGAAATCTCATGGCATCAGGTCAAACATGGGCAAGGAAACCTCCTGCTGATTAGCACCTATCGTCCTCCCTCAGCTAATGAATCAGTCCTCCTCCATGTTGAGCACCACTTGGAGGAAGCACCACTGAGGAAGCAAGGGCACAAAACGTACTCTGGGTGGGGGACTTCAATGTCCATCACCAAGAGTGGCTCGGTAGCACCACTACTGACCGAGCTGGCCGAGTCCTGAAGGACATAGCTGCCAGACTGGGCCTGCGGCAGGTGGTGAGCGAACCAACACGAGGGAAAAACTTACTTGACCTCATCCTCACCAATCTACCTGTCGCAAATGCATCTGTCCATGACAGTATTGATAGGAGTGACCACCGCACAGTCCCGTCTTCGCACTGAGGACACCATCCAACGTGTTGTGTCGCACTACCACCGTGCTAAATGGGATAGATTCAGAACCGATCTAGCAGCTCAAAATTGGGCATCCATGAGGCATTGTGGGCCATCAGCAGCAGCAGAATTGTATTCCAGCACAATCTGTAACCTCATGGCCCAGCATATTCCTCATTCTACCATTACCAACAAGCCAGGAGATCAACCCTGGTTCAATGAGGAGTGTAGAAGAGCATGCCAGGAGCAGCACCAGGTGTACCTAAAAATGAGGTGCCAACCTGGTGAAGCTACAACTCAGGACTACATGCGTGCTAAACAGCGGAAGCAACATGCTATAGACAGAGCTAAGCGATTCCACAACCAACGGATCAGATCAAAGCTCTGCAGTCCTGCCACATCCAGTAGTGAATGGTGGTGGACAATTAAACAACTAACGGGAGGAGGAGGCTCTGCAAACATCCCCATCCTCAATGATGGTGGAGTCCAGCACGTGAGTGCAAAAGACAAGGCTGAAGCGTTTGCAACCATCTTCAGCCAGAAGTGCCGAGTGGATGATCCATCTCAGCCTCCTCACGATATCCCCACCATCACAGAAACCAGTCTTCAGCCAATTCGATTCACTCCACGTGAGATCAAGAAACGGCTGAGTGCACTGGATACAGCAAAGGCTATGGGCCCCGACAACATCCCGACTGTTGCTGAAGTCTTGTGCTTCAGAACTAGCTGCGCCTCTAGCCAAGCTGTTCCAGCACAGCTACAACACTGGCATCTACCTGACAATGTGAAAATTGCCCAGGTATGTCCTGTCCACAAAAAGCAGGACAAATCCAATCCGGCCAATTACCGCCCCATCAGTCTACTCTCAATCATCAGCAAAGTGATGGAAGGTGTCATCAACAGTGCTATCAAGCAGCACTTACTCACCAATAACCTGCTCACCGAGGCTCACTTTGTGTTCCGCCAGGACCACTCAACTCCAGACCTCATTACAGCCTTGGTCCAAACATGGACAAAAGAGCCGAATTCCAGAGGTGAGGTGAGAGTGACTGCCCTTGACATCAAGGCAGCATTTGACCGAGTGTGGCACCAAGGAGCCCTAGTAAAATTGAAGTCAATGGGAATCAGGGAGAAAACTCTCCAGTGGCTGGAGTCATACCTAGCGCAAAGGAAGATGGTAGTGGTTGTTGGAGGCCAATCATCTCAGCCCCAGGACATTGCTGCAGGAGTTCCTCAAGGCAGTGTCCTAGGCCCAACCATCTTCAGCTGCTTCATCAATGACCTTCCCTCCATCATAAGGTCAGAAATGGGGCTGTTCGCTGATGATTGCACAGTGTTCAGTTCCATTCGCAACCCCTCAAATAATGAAGCAGTTCAAGCCCGCATGCAACAAGACCTGGACAACATCCAGGCTTGGGCTCATAAGTGGCAAGTAACATTCGCGCCAGATAAGTGCCAGGCAATGACCATCTCCAACAAGAGAGAGTCTAACCACCTCCCCTTGACATTCAATGGCATTACCATCACCGAATCCCCCACCATCAACATCCTGGGGGTCACCATTGACCAGAAACTTAACTAGACCAGGCATATAAATACTGTGGCTATGAGAGCAGGTCAGAGGCTGGGTATTCTGCGGCGAGTGACTCACCTCCTGACTCCCCAAAGTCTTTCCATCATCTACAAGGCACAAGTCAGGAGTGTGATGGAATACTCTCCACTTGCTTGGATGAGTGCAGCTCCAACAACACTCAAGAAGCTCGACACCATCCAAGATAAAGCAGCCCACTTGATTGGCACCCCATCCACCACTCTAAACATTCACTCCCTTCACCACCGGCGCACTGTGGCTGCAGTGTGTACCATCCACAGGATGCACTGCAGCAACTCACCAAGGCTTCTTCGACAGCACCTCCCAAACCCGCGACCTCTACCACCTAGAAGGACAAGAGCAGCAAGCACATGGGAACAACACCACCTGCACGTTCCCCTCCAAGTCACACACCATCCCGACTTGGAAATATATCGCCGTTCCTTCATCGTTGCTGGGTCAAAATCCTGGAACTCCCCTCCTAACAGCACTGTGGGAGAACAGTCACCACACGGACTGCAGCGTTTCAAGGCGGCGGCTCACCACCACCTTCTCAAGGGCAATTAGGGATGGGCAATAAATGCCGGCCTCGCCAGCGATGCCCACATCCCATGAACGAATTTTAAAAAAGGAAGATGGTTGTTAGCAGATATTTTCCTGTTTCTGTCGCTGCAAAAGGGTTGTTAATCCTTCAACAAAAACTTACTCATGTGATTTAGGCATGATTGGTTATTAAAGAACAAGTTTTAATAGATTGACTCACAACACTACCACTGTCTTCAGGTTATATTAAATTACGAGCAATCAATACAATCTGGTTTTCCTGCGAACTCAGACTGATCAGATCTGACCTCCATTGGCTGCCTGGGCAATGGATTTCTGACTGTCCTCCCGAGAACTCTAACTTTTGGGAGGAAGCATGCCCTATCTTTTTACTATTCGGCTGCGTAGTTCTGCACGTGAGCATTTCTGGCCTTATCTCCTAATCGTAAGTCATCCCACTGTGCTGACATCGCATTAGCAACTCAAGATAAGCTGTTTTACATAACGTAGCTAATGACCGGAACCTTCATCTCTGTTATGTTCCTTCTTATCTGAGTACAGCCCCTCTATTCAGCCTTGCACGGCAACCTCATCTCTTGTCTACATACGGACCCTCTCTTGACTTTTGGGTGTTTTACAGTTCTGAAATTTCAGCATTCTCTGTCTCTTTGTTCAAACCCAAGACACGACTCTGCCCCCTCCAACATCTGCCCACTTGCTAAGATGCTTGGGAGTTCTATGCGAGATGGGATACTTGACCATTCCTAGTTTTAAATCCTATTCTTACATTCCCTCCTCTTGAACCTGAGTGAAGCCACTCTGGTTCAATTTTCACTTTATCCCTCAACCTTCTTTTTGGTCTTGCCTAAGATCATCTTGAGTTTACATTTTATCAACATTAGGTTTATATAAGCACACAACATATTCTTACTGCTTCTAAGTTTCATTCGGTAAATGTTTCACATCATGATAGAAACAAAGACAATCATAATACACTGTACAGAAAACTGCAGTGTACCATATTATCAAGAAATCATGGACTTCAAAAGATTCTCCAGCTCTCTTTTTACTAATATCCATCTTGTAGATATTTTTGCTACATAGTATATTATTTCTCCCTAGCCCAATTTCATTGTTAACTGAAAGGAACCTAGCCCTGAATTTTGGAAATCCAAATTTCTATGTCCCTCTTTATTTTAATTTCAATCCTTCTGATAGGACTAGTGTTTCCTGAATGTTTCATTAATTAGTCAGTTTCTCTATGAGCATGTGTCAGTGCCTTGTTTAAAAGTTCTCTCACTCTCCTGGGCCACATTAACCATTTAATTTCTTGCTGTTGTCAAGTAACTGTGTATGTCTGAGAATTTTCTTCAGTGCATCTTCATCACGCATTTCCACATACTGGTTGCCTCACATGCAACATATCAGAGGTACTTTCTGCTGGCCAGTTTCTTTTTTGTCATGGTATTCCGAATGTGTTTTCCATGGCACACTTCATATGTCCAGTAAGATTCAATCCTGTAAGAGCAACTGCTCTGTTTAAAGAGTGGTTCCGATACTCACCAGGCTGTATGCCTTTGTAATCATGTTCTTCATCCTGATCTCTGTTTCCAGTTGATGGCAACATACATTTGTATCTTTCATGTCCACTGTCGCCAGTCTTAAGCTTTCAGGTTATCTTATCAAAAGATCGGGGGGTGTATGGAGGTCTTTGCTTAACTCCCCCTGCAGGGCCCCAATGTCTTGGGTAGTGGCCAGACTATCAAATGTGGTTTTCTCATTGTTCAGTATAGGCAAGGACACAAATATCTCCAAGAGAAAGCTATCAATTTGCTATTCTCAACTGCACTTTCCTAACTTTCACTAGATTGTACATTTATACCAGATTGATATCTTTTGGTAAATTATGCCCAGGTGATTTATTTACCAATAATCACACAGGGCGATGACCTTAGAAAAATTCCCATTTGGTGGTGTAATTTCTCTGTTTCGATCTTATATCCTCAACCACTTCCTCTCATCCAATTTTACACATCCCATTATATTACCATTTCATCTCTTTCATGAGCCCTGGACGAACTTTACTGTCCAATACAATAGTTAAGTTATGGTCCAATACCCCAATACATTTTATTGTTTATTTTACTTAAATTCCTCTTGCACCACTTTTCATCATCCCAATTCCAGACAGCTGTATTGTTGGACTAACAGGGCTTGTCAATGTACAATTTTACTCCCCCCGCCCCTCAAAATACTTTCTCCCTTGATACACAGCATTGGGCAGGAACCACTTAGACTCGACTCCTTCTATTTTTAAATATAATTTGATTATCCCCTTAAACTGCAGGTAAATTTTCCCTTCTCGGGTGCTCGAACAGCAACTCATATTAATTTATCTTACCAATTCCAATTTCAGAAACAAATTATGTCCAGTCTTTGTGGTTTTACAGTAGAGACAGAAGTGCTTGTAATTACTTTTGGACATTTCTTCCCTCCCCTTTAAGCACACAGTCACAGAAAATAAATGGGTTAAAGCAAAACAAATCAAAACGTTTTCAAAAGAGGAAATTTTGAATTTTTGATAGGGCTTAAGTCTTAGTCCGAAACATCACCATGCTGTGACATTTGGGGCTCGATTTTAAAAGGGCGGCTGGATGGCAGCAGGGGTGGGGTGAACGTGCGCACGGGTAACTCGAATAATAAAAACTTACGCGAGCACAACTTAATTGGTGGCCATTAATCTTGTTTCCGGGTTTGCCGCCCGAAAGCTGCGCAGTGGGCGGACTGCACACCTGCATGACAGGCTGTCAGCTGGAGCGTCTGGATTTAAAGGGCCATTGCTCCAATGGATTTTGCTGGAGCATAGAGCAAGAAAACCCAATGGAGTAGCACAGGGACAAGGCTGCTCCAAGATTCAGTGACCTCACTTCAGGTGCTACTGGCCAGGGTGAGGGGGAGGAGGGAACTATTTTACCCGGCCGACAGGAGGAAGTGCCCTGCCTCTGCCACCAAGAAGGCCTGGCTCAAGATGGCAGAGGAGGTCACCAGCAGGAGCAACATATCCCACACTTGGGTCTAGTGCAGGAAGCGTTCCAATGACCTAACCAGGTCAGCAAAAGTGAGTACACTTATTGATTCTCCCAACTCATTCTGCACTGCCATGACTACTCCATCACATCACTCCTCACGCTCACTTAAGGCTCATCCTCAACTTACCTTAACTTCCTGAGCACTTCCTCATCTCCCCATTTGTCACCCCACCACTACCACTCACCCCAATCCTGATCCAATGTGATGTCTCTATCTCATACTCACCCTCTGATGCACCTCTTTCACAATCAGCCTCACCCAAACCACTTCACCCTCACTCACTCACACGTCTGTACTTTCTCCCCTTCTAGGAGAAGAGAGCGCAAAATGCACGCAAGAGGGCGAGGATTGGAGGGGGGCCACAACAAATAGAGGTCCTCACAGAGGCGGAGGAGGAGGCCCTGCAGATCAGCTGCATCCTCGAGTGCCTGTCTGTCGGGGACACAGAGACGGGCACCCCACAAACGTCTGGTGACACAACTTTAACATTAATCACACACAACATGAATTGATGTTAACGATGCTTGGTATGTTGAACACCTCAGTATGCTCATCGCAACATGACAAATCTGTGATGATGCTTAATATTGCCTTCTGTTCTCTTACAAGCCCTTCAACGACCGCAGTGATGGGAGAGGGTGATTCCTCAGGAGGAGATCCTGGCCTCTGTGGGCGCACCATCAAATCTTAGCAAGCTATCCACCAGCGCAGATACTCACACCTCAGTGGGTCCTAGTAGTCAGTTAGTTGGGTTGGTAACTGGTGAGTCACCACACACAAGCGAGCACGAGCAGACACTGGTGGCAGGGGCAGCTGTAGAGTGTCCGTGTCGGTGGGCGCACTCCTCTCCAGCTCTGCTCAGCCGGACGCAGGTGCTGAAACGCGGAGCTATCCTTTAAAAGGAGAATGATAGAGGGAGAGCAGCACATTTGCGAGGTACTGGAACAGGTGCCACACCCACTCTCCACAATAGTGTGGAGATGCCGGTGATGGACTGGGGTGGACAAATGTAAGGAATCTTACAACACCAGGTTATAGTCCAACAAATTTATTTTAAAATCACAAGCTTTCGGAGATTATCTCCTTCGTCAGATGATTGAATGAAAAGGTTCTCAAATCGCATATCTTATACGATGTTGGGACAGCATCACACCAATCAAAAGGTGTCGTTGTTATTCAAACAGGCCAGTCACGGAGAACAGCACGTCCCAGTACACTCGATATACATTGTGTCTTTTACACAGGCAGGCAGAAAGAAACTTAAAATGGCAGAGAGAGAGAGAGAGAGAATTTTAAAAAACATATAAATTTTTTCCCCTTTTTTGCTGGTGGGGTTACGTGTAGCGTGACATGAACCCAAGATCCCGGTTGAGGCCGTCCTCATGGGTGCGGAACTTGGCTATCAACTTCTGCTCGATGATTTTGCGTTGTCGTGTGTCTCGAAGGCCGCCTTGGAGAACGCTTACCCGAAGATCGGTGGCTGAATGTCCTTGACTGCTAAAGTGTTCCCCGACTGGGAGGGAACCCTCCTGTTTGGCGATTGTTGCGCGGTGTCCGTTCATCCGTTGTCGCAGCGTCTGCATGGTCTCGCCAATGTACCATGCTCCGGGGCATCCTTTCCTGCAACGTATGAGGTAAACAACGTTGGCCGAGTCACAGGAGTATGAACCATGTACCTGGTGGGTGGTGTCCTCTCGTGTGATGGTGGTATCCGTGTCGATGATCTGGCATGTCTTGCAGAGGTTGCCGTGGCAGGGTTGTGTGGTGTCGTGGACGCTGTTCTCCTGAAAACTGGGTAACTTGCTGCGAACGATGGTCTGTTTGAGGTTGGGTGGCTGTTTAAAGGCGAGCAGTGGAGGCGTGGGGATGGCCTTAGCGAGGTGTTCGTCGTCATCGATGACATGTTGAAGGCTGCGGAGAACATGGTGTAGTTTCTCCGCTCCAGGGAAGTACTGGACGACGAAGGGTACTCTGTTGGTTGCGTCCCGTGTTTGTCTTCTGAGGAGGTCTATGCGATTCTTCGCTGTGGCCCGTCGGAACTGTCGATCGACAAGTCGAGCGTCATATCCCGTTCTTACGAGGGCGTCTTTCAGCGTCTGTAGGTGTCCATCGCGTTCCTCCTCGTCTGAGCAGATCCTGTGTATTCGTAGGGCCTGTCCATAGGGGATGGCCTCTTTGACGTAGTTGGGGTGGAAGCTGGAAAAGTGTTCCCAGTCGGGGAACACTTTAGCAGTCAAGGACATTCAGCCACCGATCTTCGGGTAAGCGTTCTCCAAGGCGGCCTTCGAGACACACGACAACGCAAAATCGTCGAGCAGAAGTTGATAGCCAAGTTCCGCACCCATGAGGACGGCCTCAACCGGGATCTTGGGTTCATGTCACGCTACACGTAACCCCACCAGCAAAAAGGGGGAAAAAATTTATATGTTTTTTAAAATTCTCTCTCTCTCTCTCTCTGCCATTTTAAGTTTCTTTCTGCCTGCCTGTGTAAAAGACACAATGTATATCGAGTGTACTGGGACGTGCTGTTCTCCGTGACTGGCCTGTTTGAATAACAACGACACCTTTTAATTGGTGTGATGCTGTCCCAACATCGTATAAGATATGCGATTTGAGAACCTTTTCATTCAATCATCTGACGAAGGAGATAATCTCCGAAAGCTTGTGATTTTAAAATAAATTTGTTGGACTATAACCTGGTGTTGTAAGATTCCTTACATTTCTCCACAATAGCGCAGAGGATGGACGAGTCCAACTCCTGCATTAGTGGTATGGTGGCACAGTAAGTGAGGAACTATCTGAGATAATGTCGCACATAATACTGCAGAAATGTCTGAGATAGTGTTGCAGGTAAGTGTGGGAATGTCTACGATGAAGAGAAGGCTAGCCTCTGTTGAGCTTCAAGCACGGCTCACCAATGAGTCCATTCAGGCCCTGACAACGGCCGTTTGGACTCAGAGAACAACATTCTGCTGCCTTAAACAGGCAGACAGAAACTTTACAACTGGGCTTCCAAGGCATCATACATGTTCTCCATACTGTTCTCCAGCAGGGTGGTAGGAGTGATGTGGGTCTGGTCCAGGAGAGGTTTGATGGTGAAAGGGGACATGGAAGTGGGGACGACACTCAAAGTGCTCCCATGTCTCACCCGTTGCCCCCTCTCAACCAGTACCCACAATGCTGCCTCCTCTCCAGGTAGCCGAGTCAGCCCCTGCACAGGTGCAGGTGGAGCAGTCTTTGGAGGGGCCCTCATGGGCTCCAAAACCCAGAAAGCATCTAAGCAGTCCGGCCATGGACATGAGCACCTACAGGCTGCAGCCACAGGGGATGCACCACGTGGAAGTGGTAGGAAGAGAAAGGCCAAGGTTTTGTGATCACGAAGGGTATGCACAAGGGTGTCTGACAGAGGTCATGTTTTTCATTTATATTTGTTTTTTGTTAAAGTCACATTAAATGTTATCATTCTCACCACAACTGCCACATCTTGCCCATTCTTGACTGGCTTTTATGATGCGCCCTTTCATGTGCTTCATCATGATCAGCGACACTTGATGCCACCCAGTGGGTCACTTTACAGTGGGTGTATGTGTAGTTGCAGAACTGTTTTGTGCAGTGGGCAGGGGTGGGTGGTGGTGTTGGCACTGCTCTTTCCAGGTGGTGTGAGGACTGGACTCATCTCGCTTTCTGATCTTACAAGAACCATTCACCTATGAGTGACGCCCTGGCCTCACGAGCGGCCAGGTGAGCTACTGCTCTGCCGATGGGTTTATCCTTTTCCTCCTCCTCCTGCTGCTGCTGCTCCTCCTCAATGTTCATTGTAGATGTGGATGCTGAATGAGGGCATGGGGCCTCATCAAAGGGTACTCTCTCTGTTGCGCCATGTATGCAGCACACAACACACTCTATAATGCGACCCACTCTCGCTGGTGCGTATTGAAACGTTCCCCCAGAATGATTAAGGCACCGAAATTGCATCTTCAGCAGTCCTATCGCATTTTCAATTATACACCTGGTGGCGATGTGGCTGTCGTTGTATCAATGCTGTTGCTCACTGATGGGGTTCCTCAGAGGTGTCATCAGCCACGTGTGTAGGGGGGTATCGCTTGTCCACGAGGAGCCAGCCCTTAAGGCCTTTCGGTGTGTGAAAGAGGCCTGGGATGTTGGATTCCCTCAGAATTAATGAATCATGGCAGCTGCCAGGGAATCTCACACATGTGAAGAAATCTTTTATGGTGGTCACAAACAAGCTGAGCGTTGATGGAGTGATAACCTTTTCTGTTGATGAACAGTCCTGGATCGTGTGGAGGTTCTCGGATTGCTATATGCGTGCAATCGATTGCAGCCTGTACACGTGGAAAGCCAACCACAGAGTGGAATCCCATTGCCCTCTCTGTCTGGCTGAGGTCGTCCATGGGGAAGTTGACGTATTGCGAGGCCCTGCGAAACAAACCGTCGGTGACCTGTCTTAAGCACTTGTGCGCAGACGACTGAGACACCTCGGCAATATCACTGGTAGCACCCTAGAATGATCTGGAGGCAAAGAAGTTGAGGGCAGTGGTCACTTTAACAGCGACAGGTGATGAGATGCCGCCAGGTCCAGCCGGGAGCAGCTCAATGTGAAGGAGGCTGCAGATGTCTGCGACCACCTGGCGACTCACTCTCAGCCTCCATATGTACTGCTCCTCAGAGAGGTCCAGGAAGCTGAGCCTCAGTCTGTAGAACCTCTGGCAAGGGTAGTGCCTCCTGCGACATCGCTCCCTCTGTTGTTTCCCTTGTGCAAGTGCCTTTGGTGCAGCACTGTGTTGGAGAGCTACAAGTGGTGGAAGTGCACACCGTGCCTGGCGAGGGTGGTGATGTTCCTCGTCCTCGGATGTATGCAGCCATCGCGCCCCCCCCACCCCCCATCCTGATGGTGTCAGTTTGAGAGGGTCCGAAAAGTTGGTAAATATGAGTAAACAGAACAATTCTGACTGGAAACCAAGAATTTTCAGTCTAAACACATATCTTCCAGCCAAAAGTTTGTCTGAGAGAACCGAGTGCTCTGCTGCAATAACTCACCTTTTATCCCCATCTGTCAAACAGGGATTTAAATGTCCAAATGGCTGCCGGCTGAAACACGACTCGTTTCCCATGGCGTGTTTCACACAGCACGGGAAACACATTGAGGCAGCGTTGAAATCGCTTGCCTTCATAGCTAATTGCATTTTTGGATTTTTTAAACTAGTTTAAATAGTTCAATTGCTGCTTTAAATATCATCCCGCCGGCTTTAATTGCCTGCAGGACTTCCGGGTTCGGGAACCGCTCATGCACCCAGATGGCTCTGGGTTGTGTGCATTTTTAGGCATGTTGGAGCCAGGGTTTGTGCCCGCTCCTCAAACACGCGATTTTGTTTGCCCACCTGCCCCCAACACACTCGCACTTTTGTTTTAAAATCAAGCCCTTGATGTCTACTGATGTCTGCAGGTCTTAAATTCTTAACACCACTGGATCGTTTCCTGCACCAACATTTTTGTGGTCCCCTGTTTAAAAAGAAATTCAGAAAATCCATTGTGGCTCTTCTTGAGAGTCCAAGGGGTTACAAATAACAAACAATTCTTTTTTTTCTTCTGTAACCCTTTTTCCCGGTACCAGAGGGGACTCCAGACATGTTTCCATGACTGAATCTAATCACCTTACTCCAGGAGAAATAGTCAGCAAAGGGAGCACAAAAATGATGCCCAATATTTCCTTCTATCACCTGGGGAAATATCCACTTAAATTAAGAAAGTTATTTTAAATAATTTTTTTAAATTATTCATTCATGGGATGTGGGCGTAGCTGGCGAGGCCAGCATTTACTGCCCATCTCTAATTGCCCTCGAGAAGGTGGTGGTGAGCCGCCTTCTTGAACCGCTGCAGTCCGTGTGGTGAAGGTTCTCCCACAGTGCTGTTAGGAAGGGAGTTCCAGGATTTTGACCCAGCGACGATGAAGGAATGCAAATGCAAAGGTTGTTGCTTGGTGAATTAAAAACAGATGTCAGTGTCCTTGTAAGGGGTTAACTTCTTTGCAGAAAAATAAACTCAAGCAACGTGCGTCAACACAACTTTTACGTTAAAAAAAAACCCTTTCGTGTCAGGGAAGATAATATTTCAGTTTGTTAATTTCAATTTTAGTTAGTCCAACATTTCCAGATTGTTGTCATAGAGATACAAGATAGAGATTCTTTAATTAATCTTTTGTTCTCGGTCACTTTTTTTTCCGATCAGAGCCAATCACAAGATAAAAGGGGTGCTGTCAGTTTTCTAACAGCTATCACATTTCAGTACAACCAATAATCCGAATTGAAGAAAAAGTAACATTACACAAACAAGAAAAACACATAAGCGTTGAAAAGGGGACGTAGCCCACAATAGTGAACTTAAAGCACTTACACAGGCTTTTAAAACAAAGAACACATTCTGTAGCTAATAACACTCTACTGATTTTTACATAATTCCTTTACAACTTCTGTCTGCTGTGAAAGGATTCATTTTAACTCCTCGGTCTCCCGCACAATTTATTTCCCTCTTCTCTTTTGCTTAGAACGTAAACCATCCGGTGCATTCGCCATGGTTTATTCTTTTAACTGTTGGGGCAGTGGGGGAGTGGGGTCACTGGGAGCCGGTCGCTACTGGCTACCTTTAGCTCACTCGATCACAACCACTTATCCCCCTTCCCCGTCTCATCGGAATTACTCATGTTCTTACAATACTTCAGTTCTGAATTCAGTGGGTTTCTCCAACCAGTTAACTGAAGATCTGAAGAGAGAAGCCCGTACCTGATACTGTTACAATGCTGCAGTTAAAATGTAATTCTTTTTATACTGACATCCCCTGTGAGTCACAGAAGTAGAAACTTAAACTATTTACTTGAAAAATTTTCTAAACAGGATGCTTTTGGAGCTGTGAGTGTGATATTTGTGAGAAACGGAATCATATATTTAACTCAGACTTTGCAATAGGTGTGGTTTAATAGTACATAAGTGATGTATAATTAAGTACTGAAAGAGTAAGACTTGCATAGAAGGTGCAAAAATAAATTTTAAGAATAATTGGCAAGAACAGATAAAATGCTGCAATACTATTTTGAAAGAAATACAAAGAGCTCCTTAAGACATCCTCAGAACATCCCAAAGCACTTCAGACCCATGAATTACTTTTGAATTCTGTTAGTTATGAAAGCAAATACAGCAGTCAAAATTGCACATAGTAAGATCCCACAAACAACAAATGAGATGAATAACAAGTTATTCTGTTTTTGGTGGTGTTTGTTGAGGGAGAAATATCGGCTACAGCACCAGGTGAACTGCCTGCTTTTCTTCTAGATGTCAGCCATGGTTCAGTGTGGTAGCACTCTCACCTCTGGGTCAGAAGGTTGTGGATTCAAGTCCCACTCCAGAGACTTGAGCACATAATCCAGGCTGATACTACAGTACAGTATGGAGGTGCTGTCTTTCAGATGAGATGTTAAACTGAGGGCCTGTCTACTCTCTCAGGTGGATGTTGAGGGCCTGCCTACCCTCGCAGGTGGATGTAAAAGATCCCATGGCACTATTTCAGAGAAAAGCAGGGGAGTTCTCCATGGTGTCCTGGCCAATATTTATCCCTCAACCAACATCACAAAAACAGATTATTTGGTCATTATCACATGGCTGTTTGTGGGACCTTGTTGTGTACAAATTGGCTGCTGTGTTTCCTACGTTACAACAGTGACTACACTTCAAAAGTATTTCATTGGCTGTAAAGCGTCTAGGGACATCCTGAGGTTGTGAAAGGATCTTTATAAATGCAAGTTCTTTCTTTCTGCAAATAGTGCCATGGGACCTTTTATACCTATCTAAACGGGCAGACAGTGTAAAACTTTAACATCTCATCCAAAAGACAGCATCTGAAGACAATGCCACACTCCCTCCCTTAGTACTGCACCTAAGTGTCAGCATCGATTATGGTGATCCTGAAATGGGGCTTGAACCCACAACCATCTGATAAACTGAAGGTAAGGATTTAGAAGATGCATGACAATTTTAAAGCACAGAAGTGGCATATTTCCTCATTCACTTGTAGCAACATGTAGCAGCATTATTATGTCTCTTGAAACTTTAATCAACAGCAAGTACCTCTTACCTTTGATGACTCCACCCTTAATCCTCCCCATCTATCAACATTCTTGGCCTCATTATCACACCTGTCCTCGAATAGAACTCCCATATCTCCTCCAATGATAAAGCTGTGTCAAAGGAGCTTGAATTCTTCTTTTGTGCCAAACTTTATCTACCCCCAACTCTTACCTCTCTAAATGCCTGAAATGCTCCCGATTTGAATATTGCACCTGACTCTGGTGAGGCTCTTCCACTCCTGGACGGAATATACAAAACAGCTTATCCGATAGGAGAGTCCTCTAAACCAGTAGTCTACAATCTCTCTCTCTATTTTATCAATTCTAGTGCTTGTTTGAACTTTCCTCTCTTCCTCTTCCTTCTAAAACCCAACTGTATTGAAATCAAAATTTATCCCACATTCTAACTTGATATTTCCCAGGACTACAGTACTGTGGAACCCTTTTACCATCAGTCTTTCCTTCCTCCTACAATATTCAGGCTTTTACAACCTAAGCTTGACATTAACTAATCACTACTTCCTGATTTATCCTGTCTTCACTTTTATTCTTTTCAACCTTGATGATGTACTGCACTATAGGCCCTTCATTTTGATTTCACAACAATGCAAGTAATGGTATTCCAATAGCACCACTATCATTGCCTAGTATAGTGGCATGGTATACAAATTTTTATCAGTTTCTTGAAACTTTACTTAAAGACAATTGTCAAGTCCAAGTTTATGTTTATTAGAGTGACCAACTGTGGTATCAAGGCTCCCTTAGAGCTCAAATGGTTAAGGTAGTGAGTAACGTAATCATCACAAGTTTGAGGAACAACACATCATTCTATTAGGCATCTGGCAGGCTTCTGAGCTTAATACTGACTTTACTAACTTCAGACTATAACAATAGCTCCCACTTTCTCTTAAGGAAGAAGTGCTGGCAATATGGAGTAGATGTGCCGGTGTTTCCTTAAGGGACAGGCTGGTGCTTGTTGTGGGGACCCTATGTCAGAACACCATTTGGTGGAGCAGTCTGCACCTTTGGTGTCAACCTGCTCTTTTCTTCTTCCAGTTTCTTGGACTGCTGGGGTCTGCTCCACTTGGCCAGGTTTTTGTGATTCCATTTCTACCTGCTTTACCCTCTTTACATGTCAGCAAGTTTTCAATATGTTTGGGGCTTGTGCTAGTGAAGTTTCCCTCACTATAATGCATTGAGGATTGGCAGCTATGGTGTTAATAGAGGCTCCCATCTTGGAATCACTTCGTTAATATTGTAGCACTTAACGCACACTGGGGTAATCTGCACAACCCTGCAAGTATGAATGGCAAAATTTAGCTCCTTACCAGCCTGAAGGTCAGCACTTTCCTGTTAACCTCACTTGTGAAAATATTTGTCATACATTAACATACTTAAAGCTACAAGATGCAAGAGAAAATATATCTATCCTATAGATGGGATACAATTTTGCGGTGTCACACGTTAGATATGATACTTTGGTTTAGGTTTAGAATGTAACTCTCATGCATTTCAATCTAAAAGTAAATTCGTTTCCTGTTTAAATAGGTTTGCAAACTGCTTCACTCTAATGATAAATCCCCCCCTAATATTTTCAGATAGACAGTCAGTGACAGCCCTGACTGGACCTTTGTACTTTACGTCCTCATGCCTCATTATTAGGTTTTCATGTTGAGGGTTTGACGCCCACTCACTTGAACCGCTGGTAACGGCATGATTTCTCAGTCTCGGCTGGTGGGTGGTAATGTTGCACATCTCCTGCCCTAGGGTGCGCTGCTCTGGACGAGCTGTTGGCGGCGCTGGTGACCGCGGAGCTGCGGCTGGAGGTGAGGCGAAGTGGTGCAGTGCAGCCCCCCCTCTCTCTGTGTTCCTGCCCCCGCCGAGTCTGTGGACAGTTTTCGACCTTCACCTCCGGCACCGCGGACCGGGCAGGTTAGTGTTGCGCTTCCACTTTACTTGTAGTAATTTCCCCTTCCGCAAGCACGGGAACAGCCCTGGAAATGCAGGCTGACTCTCCAGCTGCGTCGGTCACCTTTGTTACGTTGTTGCATTCATCTGTTACAGATGTTGGAGCTGTTATCAGCCCAGAGTCAGATAGCAGGGCTGAACGGTATCATTCAGATGGAAGTTCCTGTTTTATTATTGTATGTACTGTGCTGCCAGACTTCCTGCTATGCAGCATCGGTGATGCAAGATGTCCAGGAGTCCAAACTCACTTCCCGGTTGTGGCCTGATTTATTATATTCAATATATTCATTAATTGGCAAACGGCTGACCCTTATCAGACAAGGTATTTCTCATACCCTGTCTTAATGCTGCTCCTCTCCTCAAACATAATCGCCTAATCTGTCCAAGTACTCCCAGAGATATCGGAGGCCTAAAGATACAAGCTCATGATTTATACCCAAATCAGACACTCATTTGTATGTGCGCCAGATGCTCCCACGCTGGATTTATCAAGTTTTGCTATTTTTGAATGCATTTCCTATTCTTAAGAATTCTATAGAATTTCCTCATTTGCAGGAAGAAGTCTCAAAAAGCTTTCCATAATGGTAAAACAGTAGAGACCAACCAGGAGAAAAGAGAAAAATAAAAAGGGTTAGTTTAAAGGTCCAAAGATGGGAAAACAGTCGGGTTTTGAGGATTTTAAAAGCAGGGAAGTGGGTGGCAAGGTGGATGGAACTTCCAGAGAACTGGAGTATGGTGGCAGAACGGCCACTCACAATGGGAGGAAACAAGGTGTTAGAGGAGCAGAGGACCTGTGTGGAAACATGAAGCAGGAGGAGATCACTAAAGTGGGGTAAGACTACGGAGAAATTGGAAGTGAGTGAGAGAACTTTGAATTCAACTTATTAGGACACAGGGAGCTTGGGGAGGACATGGGTGATGAGAGTGTGGGACTTAGTGCAGGGTACAGAATTTTTGATGATTTGAAGCTTGAACATTGAGACAGAGAGGCTGGTAAAGAAATTGTTCAAGAAGTTGAGCTTGGAGGTGATGAAGGCATGGTCTGGGATTTAGGCAGCAGAGAAGGAGAGGTGGAGATGAGCATTGTGGAGGTGGAAGAAAGTGATCTTGGTAAGAGAGCAGTTGTGGGGAGGAAGCTAAGCTCAAGGTCAACCTGTAGCCAATGTTGCACACCTCCTGACTCTTCCTGAGGTTGATGGGGTCAAGGCCAGAGGCATGTAGCTGCTGGCAGGAACCGACTTTGGCTTCATTGACATTAAGTTGGAGGAAATTATTAGCTCATCTACATTTTGATGTCAGACAGGCTTTTTCAGAGTTTAGCAAGAGCACTCCCTCAACGCCATCTTTAGCTCGGAATGAGTAACAGGTGTGATAGTAAATCCATCATATCTGCCACTGTACCTTTCATTGTCCATAAAACAAGGTCAAGCTGCAGTAGGACCAGAGCGTGCAGCTATGGTTTCATTTAGTCCACTTACTTTTAAATGGGGTTCTGATGAGAAATCAAGATTGTAATTCTGCTTTAGATGATACATTTTTTTTGCTAGACTTTTGGTGGCAAAATTGAAATATTAGAGATTTATATAGGATGCTTTCTGCGCATTTGAAAATAATGGACACATTTTACATCCTTTCAAAACTGTCAAAAATTACAAACCTTAAAGGACGATAACTTCACATGAATTAGAAGATGAAAATGGAGTTGTTCTTATAATGGCTCAAGGCAAGTGTTGCATTCATGTCTGGAGCTTTTGGACCATACCTTGGTCGCATAATTGTGGTAGGAAAGTCTAGACCGATCTATTTGTTGCCTCAGCAAAGATTGAAATAAGAGTCGTGGAACACCCACAATGTTACAATTAGTTGGGTAGGGTTAGCCTTCCAGTTTCAGAAAGTTGGCATGTCAAAATAGCAGTATTAGAGAAATTATTTCACAATAAACATCAGGTAATGTATAACATGCCATGTCCATATTTGCTTATACTGTAGTAAAAACAAACCAAATTTCTAGCCTAACAAAGCATAAGGTCCAGTCACTTCTGTAACTTTTTGATTCAACTTATGCTACCAGATCATTGTGAGCCAGGGTGCCTGTGGTAGCTGGGGGAGAATTGTTACACGTTAAGTGAAAATCTTAGACGCAATAGTTGCTAAGTTGAGACTTGTTGCAGCTACTTGACAAACAAATTGCTCTATATAAAACCAATTTAATTCATGCTTTGAAAGTATACCTACGAAAATCAGTTTGAGAGGTCCTTGTTAGAAATTTAAATAATTAAGTGAAGTGTAACTATTATTCCACAAAATGTTAGGTGAGAAATTTTTCTTTTATCGATAAATACATTGTGATGTTTAGATGTACAATGAGGTATATCAAAAACAAAACAACTGTAGTGACTGTCTACTCTTTCCCTCTAGCATTTTATAATGGAGGCAGAATCTAACAAGTCATCGATGGCAGAAGAGAATGCCTCATGCGATGGCGATGCACCTTCAATGGCAACAGAGCTTCAGTTACAAGCCTCCCCCAAAGCACAGACATATGTTTGCACATTGAGTCCACATCTGATTGCTAAAGCACAAGAAGAGCTTCAGGAGAAACCTGAATGGAGACTCCGGGATGTGCAGGCCCTGAGAGACATGATTTTAAAGGAAGCGCCAAATTTAAAAACTCGTTTGGACGATTCCTTCTTATTGCGTTTTCTCAGAGCACGCAAGTTTGATTATGACCGGGCTTTGAAGCTTTTAGTGAATTACCATGCAAGCCAAAGGACTTGGCCTGAGGTGTTTACAAATTTGAGGCCATCTGCAATAAAGCACGTGCTAGATTCTGGATTTCTCACTGTTCTGCCTTATCCTGATCCACTCGGTCGATGTATCTTGGTAATTCGACCAGGTAAATTAACAGAACTGAGTGAGGACTTATTTGAAAAACATGAAGCAGAGTGATGATGTTCAATTGAAGACCATATCATTATTCAATTCTTAAATTTTAAAAAAATCCAGGGGGTACTTTGGCAGGATTTCTTTCGCTAATTGGATTGGAATAGAAAGCCTGATTGCAGTCCTATAAATAAGGAGAGGATCTTTGTACTGAACCAGAATAGAACTTAGTGATACTACTACCGATTGATGAAACTTTTACTTAATTAAATTTATAGGATTATTAATTACAGATGAGCAGCATGCCTTAGGCAGCATTCATTGGTGGCAGAATCTTCAGTAGTACAATACTTCTGCTGACGATTAGCTGATATAATTCTACATCGCCTTTTCTGTTTACTTGAAAACAATAATTAAAAGCAGAGGAGCACTCAGCCATTTTTATTGTGGGCGAACTGAGTGCTTCTTCCTATTTGCAGTTTGACTCACTTTCCAAGGCAGTGTGATTTACAAGGATAGATATAAAAGGTTTTACTGTTACATCTGTTACCCTTACTGACCTGGAGGCATCACAGATGCTTGTAGAGCAATTGAGAGTGCGCTGCCTTAACCACTTTAGATTTAAAATAACTAAATGTTTTATTGAAGCAGTTCCCTTGGGAGCAATGAAAACAAGTTATTTTTTTTAAATACTGTACAACGAAACTTGATCCTTATACTTTTTTGCTGTGTGAATGTTCAGTTCTATCCTCTTGGCTATAAATTATACCTTTCCATTTCTGTCCTTTTTTTAAGCTCGGATTCTTGTTCATTGTTTCTTTTTGCATTTTCTGCTGTACACATTTTCAATATCTGACTGAAAAGGAATAACAAAGCGTTTAATCCTTACTTGGAATTAAACTGGGGCCTATCAGTAATTCCCACACATCAGTGAGGATTCTTCCTATTTCATGAATAAAACAAACACAATTTTTTTTTAAGTGATAACAATTGATTGAAATCGAGGGAAGTGTGGTCCTTTTGAATTGAGGAAGGGGCCTGGAGACAATATGATGTGTGAGAGCTTGCCACAGTAAAATAACATGTGGAGAACACTGTATATACATTATACCTACATTTTATATACATCTCTTCATTGGATCGTGTAAGGAATTCTATAACACACATGAAGAACTGATTATTTGCTCCTGGGCTTTTTCTCATAGGTGTTAAAAATGTCAAAGAACACAATCTAGAAAAAAATCACCATTATCTGAATTCAAATGAATGGTAACCAATCATAGTGCTGTAGATACGTGAATATACTGCATAACTGCAATACAAAATAGAGATATAATGATACCAGTTTTTGTATTTAGACATTTTTCTCTACTGTGGACAATGGAGGAAATGTTCATGATCTTGGGATTCTTAAATTATATGTAGGCCAACCAAAGGGATATTGTATTTTTAAGTGTAAGTCATTGTACTTTACAGTGACACTTAAACACAGATATTGTACAAGGTTTTCATGGTGACTGCTCAATGCCTCTTTTGTATTGTTCTAGGAAGATGGAAGATTGCTGATTATCCCATCACAGAAAACATCCGTGCCATTTATATAACATTAGAGAAGCTTGTTCAGGCAGAAGAGAATCAGGTGAACGGAATTGTCATCCTTGCAGATTACAGTGGAGTTACCTTGTCCCAAGCTGCACAGCTTGGTCCATTCATGGCCAAAAAGGTCATTGGAATTCTTCAGGTAAATACAGAATAGATCAATTGTTTTCAGGGCTTTGATGTTTTTTCCAACATTAGGCAAAGCTACCATGGATCCTGAAGTGCCTCATCCATGGATTTTCATAGTTTTTCTCTTTCTCTCTCTCTGTCAATATGACATATCAAATGTAACCTTTTTTAAGAAATGGAATCATGAGGATGTAATATTCATCACTGCAATTCAATAGCAATTTGGGTCTTGCATATATTTTTACTATAAAGATTTTGTCCCTAATTTTTTAAAAAAATATTTGCTATCAAATCAGAGAGCCAAATAGTATGAACTAGTGCAACATTTAGTGAGATTCCTGAGGAACACAGGAATGTACATGACTGGAAAAGACTATTATGGTCAGGCCAGTCTTAAAATTTAAAAACATACCACACTGTACTGTAATTCTGATACACTCCCCATTGCTCTATTCAGCTCCCTTAAATTTTCTGGCACTATTCACTTCTGTTGTCTCCCACACAGGCTGTTCCAGAGTTAAAACTACACTGTCCATTTACTTTCTCTTTTCTGAGCTTGAGTTAATTCCCCTGATTACAATTTGTAGTTATATCGAACAATTTATTAGGGTTCAATTTATTTATATCCCTTAGCATAAAGTCTCCCCTCTGAGTTACCTTTTCTCCACTGTAAACATTCACAGTTTCCTTAATCTCCTTGTATCTCAAGTGCCCAATCTGTTATCAGTTTAATTATCCTCCTCTGAACTTCCAAAGCCAAAGGGGAAGGTTTACCTGTTTCTGCATTTTGGCATATTAGATCGCCTGGGCACTGTAAACGTAGGAAAATTGGGTGAGGAATATTGCACACCTATAAGAGAGCCTGTCTGATTTTCCATCTATTAACATAAATGGATGGAAAATTGGGCAGGCTTCCTTATGGCGTGTGATCCCTCCCATCTGATTTTGCTCTATTTATTGCACCTAGGTGATATAATATGTCCAGGTGCAAGAATTGGAAGATCTGGTTGAAGATGTCATGGCTGATCTGGTTTCAGATCAGCCATGATCTTATTAAATGGCGGAGCAGGCTCGAGGAGCCGATTGGCCTACTCCTGCTCCTATTTTTTATGTTCTTATGTCCTCACTGTAGTATGGTGACCAGAACTGTACACAATATTGTAGATGAGACCAAATCAGTGCTATATACAAGCACATTGTTACTGCTGGGATGCATGTTGTATCCCTTTCATCATACACCCTAAGGTCCTGTTTGTCTTTTTTTTACTGCTGTTGTAAAATGTGGTGATGATTTCAACAACAGTTCACCAGTAGCTGTAAATCCCACGTGTTGTGTTGTCCTGTAATGTACAACCATTCATTTTATATTATCACTGCTTATTCCCCTTCCTCAGTCTCACAACCTTGCATTGGTCCACATTAAACAACATCTGTCACTTGTTATCCCAATCCCCCAAAGTATCCAAATGCCTCCGTGACATAATTTGTCAGACTCATGCTCTATCCCACACCCCATGCTGACTCTCAAAACAGTCCACATTTCTCTAAGTGCTTCATTATTCCCTCCTCCAGGATGCTCTCTAATGTTTTACTCACTACATGTCAGGCCCCTGACATGCAGTTCCAAGGCTCATCTTTATGCCTCAATTTATTAATTGGGTTTGTACCCATCCTTCTCCAAACCTTGTGCACTAAATTCCTTATTGTAGTCATCTCTGCCAATGATCTAACAGTGCACTGACACTTGAAGAAAGTTCCATTCCTCACCTTGACCCCTCCATTGCTTCAGTTGTTACCCACATCTATTTCCTTCTTCCTCTGCTATACTTCTTTGCCAGTGGAGTATGGTTACTTTGTACACTGAATAGTATATTCTTGAAAGTATTCCATTTCTCTTCTGATCTGTTCAACCATTCCACTCTAGTTCTCTCCTCATTGACACAAAATCTATCCTTCTAAAGTTTTAAGTCTCTTTTGTACTCCACCTTTCTCTGTCATGTCTAACCTTAAACTCAACAACAAAAATTTGCATTTATATAGTGCCTTTAACATAGCAAAACATCCCAAGGCACTTCACAGGAACGTTATCAAACAAAATTTGACACCGAGCCACATAAGGAGATATTAGGACAGGTGACAAAAACCTTGGTCAAAGAGGTAGGTTTTAAGGAGCGTCTTAATGGAGGAGAGAGAAGCAGATAGGTTTAGGGGGGGGGATTTCCAGAGCTTTGGGCCTAGGCAGCTGAAGGCAAGGCCGCCAGTAGTGGTGCGATTAAAATTGGGGATTCGCAAGAGGCCAGAATTGGAGGAGCGTAGAGATCCAGGAGGATTGTAGGGCTGGAGGAGGTTACAGAGATAGGGATGTGATTCCAAGCTGCTCTCTTACATTAACCTCCTTTATCATCCTCTGGTTGTTACATAGTATTAGATCTAGTGTCTTCCCTCACGTGTGGATTCCTTAACCATTTGAGGCATAGCAGTTCAGTATCATTTCCAGAAGCATATTTAACTGCTTCTCCCATTATAGTCCCCACAATTTATCCTTGGTGAATTTAAGCCGACCATAAGAATTATGTTTATTCTTTGACACTATTCCCTTATTTAACGATAAAGTTCCAGGTCTAACCTTCCACCTTGACTTGGTAGCCCATAATCAAGCGCAGTAGTTAGTTTTTCCTTTTACTGTCACTTACTTTGCTCCACGTTGTTGTACTTTGTCTGCACTTGATATAGATTTCTGTATCTCAGACATGTCCTCATTCTCAAATGCTACATCCCCTCCCAGTTCATTTTTCCTATTTACAAAGAGCAATTTACATCACTATAAATCCCCCCCCCCCCACCAATCTAAGTCCTTACTTTTTCAAGTTCTGTGACAAGTATGTTATCATGATTTTCCTCCCTCCGGTGTCAGCATGGTTCAGTTGGTAGTACTTTTGCCTCTGAGTCAAAAAGTTGTGGGTTCAAGCCCATCTACAGACTTCAGCACATAATCTGGGCTTTAATGCTGTATGGAGGGAGTTCTGCAATGCTGGAGGCGCCATCTTTCAGATGAAATGTTTAAATTAAGGATCTGTCTGCCTGACCGGGTAGATGTAAAAGATCCCTTGGCACCAATCGAAGAAGAGCAAGGAGTAGTCATAGCCACCATTCCTCCTTCAACTAACATCACTAAAAACAGATTATCTGGTTATTCATTCATTTGCTATTTATTGGACCTTGCTTTGTACAAATTCACTGCCATGTTTACCTACATAACAACAGTGAATGCGCTTTAAAATTTATGCATTGATTGTAAAGTGCTTTGGACATGGTGAGGCACTATATAAATACAAGTTCTTTCTTCCAAACATAAACCTCTAGATTCCTGATTTCATTCTTGAGACTCCTGGTACTTGTAAACCCCCTTCCCTAACCTAAGCTGTTTTTCGTTCAGTAGTTACTCTCCCGTATGGTCATATTCTGCCCACTTTCTTGTTCGAACATCGTTGGCATTCAAACTGCTGTCCATCAATCCTACTTCTCTTCCATAACATCAGACCTCCATATTCTTTACAGTTCCAACATTCATTTTCCATTGTTTACAGTCTGATATATTTTCTCCTCCACCCCTATGAACCTTCTCTGCAAAAACATTATCGTCAATTCATTTCAGGTAAAACCTAACCAATCTGAAGAGCTTCCCCTGACCAAAGAATTTTCCCAGTGTTCTCAGAAATTTTTCTTACTGCACCATCTCTCAAGCCCCACTTTGACCCATCTGAACGCTGTCTGTCTACCTGGCTCAGCATATACCACTGAAAGAAGTCCTGAGATTACTGTCTTTGAGCTCTTGTTCTTTAATCTAGTACCCACCTCCTTAAAGTCCATCCAACTATTTACTATGTCATTGGTTCCAACATGAACCATAAGTTCCAACTGGTTCTCCTTCCCAGTTTTTCAACCCATTCCATTATGTCCTTCACACTGACACCTAAGAGCCAACACATTGTTCAGGACTCACAGTTATAGCTGCAGACCTGAATGTCCATTTCCCACAATTACTACTTGCCTCACTTTTGTTCCCATGGGTAACCCTTCACTCCACGGTGCTGTGGTGCTGCTCCTGATTACACTCCTGTATCACTATTTGTGCATATTATAGAATCAGGACTCTCAGGGGTTTCTTATACTGGTGATTCGCATTCCCTCCTCCTGCTCTCCTTGCATCTGGTCACCCAATCCTTTCCTCTACCCAAGCAACTAAAACTATTTGACACTTCATGTATCTGTTCTCTTCAGGCTTCTTCTGTAGATTCAGGGTAGCCCACATAATGCATATTGCACATACCATGAGCTTACCCTCTCATGTCGCCATTCCTGTACTCATAGCTGCAGTACTACTCACACTATCTTTTTACATCATGCTTTAGATGACCTCTGACTCATTTACAGGCTTAACGCAGCTTTTAAACTTTGTGTTATGATATACAAGTTAACACACCATGTTAACTATCCTGCTAAATGCAAATTATTCTAAATATAATTATAGTAATTTAAAGTGGCCCATTTGAGCAATCTCATTGGTCACTTGTAATAATATGACCTTTTGATATTGCTTTCTAGCAGTGTTGTTACGTGATTATATGGCTTTTCAAATGTTAGTGTTGCTTTATAGAAAACTCATTGACCTACAGTAAGCACCTGACCAGTCTGTTTATTTTACTGTCTGGCAAGCAGGTGTCCATCTGATTGATATGCACTTGATTAATAGGGCTCTGGTCCAAAGACGGTAAAGGCAGGCCAGACAAAGGTTTCAGTTTGTAGGTTTTTTGGTTCCTGGTAATCACTGAGCAATCATTTCCATGGTAACCACTGTTCATTGATTTTGAATGCTGCGATTGGTCCATGGGAACAGAATGACTGAAAAATCTTCATCTGTTATAGGTCTGAACTAGTTGCTGCTTATTGGTCCCTGGTAATTGCATAACTAACCAATAATAACATCACAATCAAAAATTAACATTAGTTTCAACTGATTTTCCTCAGGCTACAAAAAACCTTAAAATGTTTAAGCGGGGTCGTAAGTATAGAAATAAATTAGGAGCGGAGTATCTAAGATGTCTTTCCATCCATTATAAATGAATGGACATGTAGCACAGCAGGTGAGCAATAGAAAGCAGGAAATGTAGACAGACATTATACTTCTATTTATATACTTAAAAATATATATATTGTCTGTGAACTCCATGGAAGATCAACTGGTATTATAATATTTTTGGGATTGCATGTGTAGTACCTTTTATCCAATCATTCCTATCAAGCAGACAGTATTGAATGTGATGTATGAATCACTACTGGAGAAAATGTTTGTTTTCAATTGCCATTTCTATTAACTAGTGTATATCATGCCTGCTTTAAGAAAATCCAATACTATCCTATTTTATAAATTCATTCCCTCCATAGGATGGATTTCCAATGAGAATAAAAACAGTCAACGTCATCAACGAGCCCATTATCTTTAAGGGTATTTTTGCCATCATAAAACCTTTTCTAAAGGAGAAGATGACAGAAAGGGTATGTAGTTTAGATTATTTTCTTGGTCCACGGTTGTTAAATTTAATGCATCCTCAATATATTAATATAGAATTGTAAGTGTAGAGCTGTTGAACGCTGTGTTTATCTCTGCCTTTCATTAAGAGGCTTTCAATTGTACTACCACGTTTTGGAAGTCCATTAGACTTTTGCTCCAAACCTTCCATACTACATTTTAAACTGTTATTAAATATTCAGTGTAGCACACACTTTGTTGTTGTGCATTTTATGTAGTGTATTTTTAAAAAATATTTGTTATTTTGTAAATTGAGACACCTCTGGATTCAGATTTGTTGTAATTCACTTAAGGCTGGATTGTCTGACTGCAGGATTTTGCAATGACTAGTAATGTTGCCTCACTCTTTTGCAATGGACTTTCCAGTACCATGTTGTACTTCCAAGCTGTCTGGAAGTTAGAGAAGGCAGTGAACAGCTATGTCAATCTCTGCCACCTTAGAGCAGTCTTTGAAGAGCCTTGGGTTCATCTTCATTTCCGATAAAGGAGGCAAACTGTAACTTGTCAAGTTTGCTCTATAACTGAATTGCAAGAGGTGTATGAAAGTCGCACAGGTTAACCCTTCTACCCATTCTCCCCAGATATTCTTTGGTGATGTGTCTCATCTACACTAAATCCTGTCACTGACAGACATTCTTACTCAGAGTGTACACTTGTCACATGGGAGGTTGACATGAGCATTGACACATGCCCTTCATTCTGTCACACACGGGGTTGAAATGAGCATAGACCCCCATGCCCTTCATTCCATGGTTTAGTATTGTTAGTAATTTGATCAATTATTCCATTGGAAAGACATGAGAGGAGTCCTGGTCACTAGGTCAGTGATTATAAACTTACAGCTTATTCTGTAATGGTACCAGCTAACAAGTATGGTGAAGCCCACTTAAATACTAAAATAACCTGTTTAAATGAAGATATTACTGCACAAATCATTTTCTAATGACTTGCAGGTCATTTAAATGAATTGGATAGCCAGCCCATGTGCTCCACTCCCTGCCTATGTCTAGGTCTGCTTGAGTGCTGAAAATGGGAAAAGTAGAATAGTCAGAATAAACAAATAAGCATAATTGGCAAATGGGACTTTCATTTGAGAAGACTCCACTGTACTATTGAATTCTTATTTGTGACAAATTGAGTCATTTCTTGGTTGGCCTGTTCATATTCGTATGGCTCCATCACTAAGCATACATTTTTTTGAATGCTGAGTGAAGTCAAAAGTCTCTTTTGGGGTGATGGAGTAAGAAAAAGAATACATTTGATGGAGGAAAATCCCATCATTTTAAAAGGTGGTATTTATTTTGGCAGTGTATTTCAGATCTCTCCACTCGGTGTGGAATATATGTATTTTTTTCTGGAAGGTTATTCCTATTGTCTGGCTTACATTTCCAAAAACTTTTGTGTTACAGAAGTGAATTTAACCAATTTAAAAATGCACTGCACAAATGTTTAACATTGATATTACAGTCATTTTTATTGATGCTAAAGATCTGAATATATTTTCCCTCCTTTTTAGTTTGTTCTTCATGGTTCAGATCTAAGCTCACTTCACAAGGATATTCCACCTGACACCCTTCCTCAAGAGTATGGAGGTACAATGGGAAAACTCAATACAACGGCCTGGGCTGAGTCTTTGCTGGCATTTGAGGAGGAATTTGTAGCAGAGTTTTGTCAGGCACATTCACCGACGGATGATTCACTTAAGCAGTTAGCAGTCGGGGAAAACGATCAATCGGGCCAACAGTGCGATGATTCCTTTAGAGGAGTGAGGTCACAGCTGTATTACTGTTATTAATAAGACCCATTGTTTGACACTTTCCATGAAGGATTTTTTTTGTGGTGCTGGGGTGTTTATTCAAAATGAACAGTGTGATCCCCTTGATATTTTAGACATTGAAGAGACTTTCCTATTTACAGAAATTCAATACATTATAACATTCTTGATCTATCAGCAGCAATTTTAAAGATGGTGGCAGACAGACCCAACCCTCTTCAATTTCTACATTAAATGTTGTTTTTGATAGTCTTAACGTTTTTGATAACCTGTTTATACAAAACCTCAGCTGTTAGACTGTCAAAAAAAAAATTAACGCACAAATTTGAGCAGTCCTGATCTGTCTGCTGCCATATTATTGACCTGGCATTGGTAACACCTCAAACAGGAATTTCTGGTTTGGAAGCTAGCTATTTCTCAACCATATGGAGAGATTAGGGCCTGATTTTTAACTGATGATACTGGTCTCAAATTAAACTTTTTGAGCATTGATAAAATAGTCGCATAATTTCCATCATCCAGTATCTGCAATTATCACAATCTGGAACTGCAGATTACAGAAAAATATATGGAGCCAGAGACAATGTTATAATTCAAAGGATTCACTCAGTAACTACACATTTTGATACTGAAATGTTGCTGTGGGTCTTAAAAGGATGACAGTTGTAAACAATTTTACAACACCAAGTTATAGTCCAACAATTTTATTTTAAAATTCACAAGCTTTCGGAGGCTTCCTCCTTCCTCAGGTGAATGTCAAGAAATCCTCGAACCTCTCGCATTTATAAATCACAGAACAATACCTGTTGATTACAGATAGTCTTTTCAACTGCCCGTTGCCAAGGCAACCAAAGTGTTCAGACAGATAGGTGTTACCTACAGGGCCACCGAATATACAAACGGCCAGAACAAAAAAAAAGAGAGAGAGAGGCAGAAACATAGAAACATCCGGAAGGAAAAGACAGCAATTGACCCGTTATATTAAAAATAGATAACTTTTGTTCGCTGGTGGGGTTACGTGTAGCGTGACATGAACCCAAGATCCCGGTTGAGGCTATCCTCATGGGTGCGGAACTTGGCTATCAATTTCTGCTCGACGATTTTGCGTTGTCGTGCGTCTCGAAGGCCGCCTTGGAGTACGCTTACCCGAAGGTCGGTGGCTGAATGTCCTTGACTGCTGAAGTGTTCCCCGACTGGGAGGGAACCCTCCTGTCTGGCGATTGTTGCGCGGTGTCCGTTCATCCATTGTCACAGCGTCTGCAAGGTCTCGCCAATGTACCATGCTTCGGGGCAATGTACCTGCCACGGTAACCTCTGCAAGACATGCCAGATCATCGACACAGATACCACCATCACACGAGAGGACACCACCCACCAGGTGCATGGTTCATACTCCTGTGACTCGGCCAACGTTGTCTACCTCATACGTTGCAGGAAAGGATGCCCCAAAGCATGGTACATTGGCGAGACCTTGCAGACGCTGTGACAATGGATGAACGGACACCGCGCAACAATCGCCAGACAGGAGGGTTCCCTCCCAGTCGGGGAACACTTCAGCAGTCAAGGACATTCAGCCACCGACCTTCGGGTAAGCGTACTCCAAGGCGGCCTTCGAGACGCACGACAACGCAAAATCGTCGAGCAGAAATTGATAGCCAAGTTCCGCACCCATGAGGACGGCCTCAATCGGGATCTTGGGTTCATGTCACGCTACACGTAACCCCACCAGCGAACAAAAGTTATCTATTTTTAATATAACGGGTCAATTGCTGTCTTTTCCTTCCGGATGTTTCTATGTTTCTGCCTCTTTTTTTGTTCTGGCCGTTTGTATATTCGGTGGCCCTGTAGGTAACACCTATCTGTCTGAACACTTTGGTTGCCTTGGCAACGGGCAGTTGAAAAGACTATCTGTAATCAACAGGTATTGTTCTGTGATTTATAAATGCGAGAGGTTCGAGGATTTCTTGACATTCACCCGAGGAAGGAGGAAGCCTCCGAAAGCTTGTGAATTTTAAAATAAAATTGTTGGACTATAACTTGGTGTTGTAAAATTGTTTACAATTGTCAACCCCAGTCCATCACCGGCATCTCCACATCTTAAAAGGATGAGGGGAAGAACAGTATTTACTAACAGTTTTCCACCTGAAGTATACTGTAAACAGTATACAAAGGTTAACAGAGTCTTATTGAAGAAGAATTATTATACTCAATCTGCAATAACCTAACAATTTTTATTTAATTCTGAAGCATTTCAGGATAAGATTAAAAAGATAAATTCAGCAGCATGTAATCCTTCTTGCACCTGCATTGTTATCAACTGCTCTCAAGATAAATGAGTACAAAAAACTTTCTAGTGTATCTTGCTACTATATCTCAAGGTATTAGGGAAGTATTGTTGAATAAAATTATTAAAAAGTAGACTTCTGCATAGCTATCACATCCATCTTGATCTGGCTGCTCAGTATATTTAGTATTGTCTAGTCAGGCCTGGAGATGTCTAGAGCTTGTTGAGCAAACAGTGCCACAATACGCTTTAGCAATATATAGTATAAGTAGTATACTTTTTTTTATAGAGTGAATTGGGTTAATAAGGAATGATAAGTTTTTGAATGAAGTTACATGTATTTTTTTTCATTATTTAGTAGTTTAACAGAAGTACCTTTTGCCCCTGAGTTTCAGAAGTATATTTAATATATTTTAGCCCAAAGAAAAGAACACAGACATTGCACAACCTACACGTTATGGTAAATGTTACATATATGAACAAGTTAGAATATAGTGGTACAGTCAGCTTCTGTCATTGCATCTCTCATTATTATATTGTATGCATTGAAATATGACAAGATATAAACCAGGTCAAAATGTTACATTTCTGATTCTTCCCTCTTTTTAAACAGCAGCATTTGCTGAAGAAAAATAATTAGGATCAAAGAGTGACGACCATAGCTAGCCAGCACAGGGATGTAACATTTGTAAGAAATTTAGATACAAGTTCCAGTTCCACTAATATTGTCAATATCATAGACACTTAACTTAAAATGAAAAAAGCAGCTGCAAAAGTAAACAGTATTAACTGAGGAATCGTCAGAGACTGACTGGGATTCAACTCGACTTCATTCAGCTACTTTTCAGTATTTTATTGTAAAGTCCATTGATTGCTCCTGTTTGGGGAGTTCTACCAAAAGCATGTCCTAAAATGTTTTGATGTTTCTCAATTGCTGAGAGAGCCATGAACTAAGTGTTGTATCATAATGTTCTAATGAGGAGTTACTGTATTTATAAAAGCAGAAACAAATGGCAAGGTCTAAATTTTGAGAATTATTACAGTTCAGGTCAGTCTACTATTTGGCTTATTTCTAATATGACTAGTTTTGAGGCTCATTGCAAGATCTTATTTGCCAAAGGTAACTGTTTTGGGGAAAAAAAATGTTTTAAGTAAAAGTCACTACTGCAGCATTGACCAACCCGCAGCTCATGGGCCAAATCCATCCTATTGCCTGATCTTACCTGACCCTCAGAGTTCCAGGTCCTAGTCCCTCCCACTGATAGACACAACTAATCTGCCGGCAGGTTCATGGGAAATTAAGAATATATCTCAGCTAGTGCTATGGGCTTTTGTCAGCAGGAGCACACTGGATTAACATACACCTCCTGCTCCCAGCAGCGCTGCTGTCCTCATTCAATCAGGACCTCAGGAATTCACAGAACTGCAGATAGAATCATAGAATCATAGAAGTTACAACATGGAAACAGGCCCTTCGGCCCAACATGTCCATGTCGCCCAGTTTATACCACTAAGCTAGTCCCAATTGCCTGCACTTGGCCCATATCCCTCGATACCCATCTTCCCCATGTAACTGTCCAAACTCGACTAAAGAAGGAGAACAGTAAGTTCTGTTCAGTAAGCGCACTGCCCACTAACTGATTCTGCCCGTCCACTGCTTCAAATGGTTGGACGCTTTTGTATTATGAGCATTGCTCATAATGAGTCTTGCTCATAATGAGTCAAATGATAGTGTTTCATTGCGTGAATCCACTTGAGCCCTTACAGAAATCACCTCTCCCAACAGAGCAAGATACGCTCCTTTTAAATTTACCTTGGCTTTTTTGGGATTCCTGATTTTCTCCCAATTTTTAATACTAAAAATAGAATGTAAAATACACCCAAATAATAGGTTTTTAAATTGGCAATAAAAAATGTCTTTAATAATCCTTGTCAATTGTAGGTGGCACATTATTAATAGCAGTTTTCAGCAAGGTAGTGCAAACAGTTCACTTGGAGGAGGAACAGCGACTTTTAAATTTAGAATATTTTTTTTAAATTGAAGCCCTTTTGTATGGTACTAGCAAGATTCTGGACCATACCAGCCTGCATGTTAGCATCTGATCTAAATGTACTGTACCTTCTGAAAGTTCCACTAACAAAATTTGGTTCACCACCTCTCAAATTCAGTTTACCAGTTCATTTGACAACCTTATTGTAATCTTGATCACAGTGAAATACTGCTCTTTCCTTTGAAAATAAATTGCATTAAATTTTGCAGTAGCTTGTGGCTTAATTTGGCATTGGAGAACCATACTTTTGGTCTCAAAATATCCATCTGGACAATTGGACTTTTAAACATTTTGCACATACAAATCCAAAGATGATCAGAGTTTAACAAAACTGCAGTCTGGTTACACAAGACCAGAATATAATGACGTTCAAACTGTTGCCAAAGTTGATCTAGCTGTCTGCTCACATTAACAAATTACATCATTTAATGACTCTCAGCCAGTGGAAGAACAATTGATTAAAAACTAAAAACACAATTGTGTTATTTTAAATTTGTATATTTTAGGAAACAAACCACTCTACATGCTTTTATTAAAAAAAAAAGCTGGTAGCGGTTTCAGTGTATAGTTTCAGAAATCAATTAATTGTGGGGCCATTAGGCTTTAAACAAGCAAGCTGACAAAACTCTGGATTGCTTGCCTGACTCAATAGCATGATTCATTTCCCACAGTAAAGCTCAGGGGTGGGTGGGTGGGGGATGTTGGGATGTAACTGGCAGAAAACGGCCCCAGCGAGTTCATTTTCCACCCATCAGTGGCAGAAGGTGGTCTTTTGCGATTTTAACTGCCAGTCAGCTGTGCACCTGAAAGGAGTGCAAAGCGGTAGCTGGCCAACATGTGGGAGAGCAAGTTCAGCCAGCACCAAAGGAAGGTTCTCTGGCAAGCAGGTAAGTCGTAGGAGGGTAAGAGGGGTGTGGGGGTGGGAGTGCAGCAGATGGGTGGCCACGACCTTCTATGTGGGGTCTGGAGGACTCCTGCTCCTCCTGGCCCCACGAGGGAAAGTTTTTCACTTGCCCTGAAGGATCTCTTCGTCCTTCCTGACAGTTGCCGATCTGCATTCACCTGGTGAGAGAGCCATGGCGACATCCCCACTCAGGCTCAGATTAAAATGCAATTGGAGTCCTGTTGATGTATTAGGACCCTAATTTGCATAAATTCATGAGGCCCCAACTTGTTATAGGTACGTGCCCCATCCACTCGCAGAACCCTGCAGGTTAAAATAGTCAATGTCAGGAAAGGCTCGAGTTGCTAAGTAAGCCTCTTGTTTCTGCCCAAGTAGGGTTAAAATGGACCCCTAGATGTTTGATTCCACAAAGCTTTTAGCAGTTGTCAACATCCCATTATAATTGCTTTGTGCCAAACCAGCTACTACTGAATAATTATTTGCTTTTTCTAGCTCCCAAATTTGGAGGGCAAGCACTTCCTTAACACTTTTTTTAATATATATATATATAAAAAAGTGTTAAGAAAAATAAGAAATTTGCATTTTTACCAGTAATAGCATATTCTATTGTTTTCTGCTGTAGAACCATAGTTCAGTCCAAGTGTATTTAAAATTGAAAGTTATTTTTTAACTATGGAGTTATGTTAAAAGTATGTATAATATTACATATTATGATGTAAAAGGCAATAGCCTTCATGTTGGGTTAGCTTGCTTATCCAATGAATAGCTAAACCATATAGAGCAGTTTCCAAGTTCGACTGGTCTGATCTCTACTGGGTGGCAGTAGCTCTGCTGTAATTGTCCTGAGTTAACAGGCGTGAAAAATCAGCTAGGGTTCCTGCTCCTGATCACTATCCAACAGCCGCTGCAGGGTTAACATTAGACCTGGCTATTATGCCCCCACTCAAAAGCATTCACATAAATAATGGCCCTCTTGAACCATACCCTAGGAAGGAGTCAACAACATCTTCAGAGGAGAAAATTGGAGATAAAGAAAATTTTATTTTAATAAATGAATGTTTTATATTGTGTCTTTTGTACTAGTTATTTGGCATAAGAGGATATATGAACTAGTTATATTAAATCTAGGGCTAGGTAGTTCATTTTGTTTTAAGTCATGTTCACAAAGGCCTAAATAGGAACTTAAAAAATAAAGTTCACCATTACTGTTAGGACTTTTCTAAACTGAATGTTGCGGTGAATATTATTCCACTGTGTTAATTGTTACAACGGCCAATAAAATTTGTTTTGAAAATCTCTTTCCTGTGTTTTCTTTGAATGAGGGCAAGCATACATGCAAAGCTCATACATTCAATTTGTATTTGGTTAAAGCTTCTTGCAAACAAAAAGTTGTCCAATTCTGTTTTGCACTTTGGGGGCTAGGCATAGCTATTAGCCTAGTCACACCAGAGATGAGGAATGGGATGGGGAAGATTTTCGGGTGTGAAACTTGGAAGGTAAGTTTGCAGGTTGCGATTGACCTTATGAGGCCAATAAATTTTGCTGCCGGGTTTCACGCCCAGCAACCTGTCTGATTGATAGGCTTGCTGGCTGTCAGGCAGGAAGGCCTGCTGCAGCAGGCCGCAGCCGCGTATCGAAGGGAGGGATCATGGGCCAGGGAAGAGATTGGGTGGGGGGGGGATGGCGGGAAGATGATTGGGGGCGCTGAAGGTCAGGTGAAGAGTCAGAGGTAGGTGGGGGTCCACCATCGGGTGGCTGATCGCAGGGTTCCTGTCAGCCAGGTGAGCTTGTTGGGTGTGTATGAAGCACTCTTGCTCCTCCGGGCCCACAAGCAGTGTAATAAAGGCAGCTCGTGGATCCGGCCTTTCCCGCCTGCTTTCACCTGACATGAATCGGAAGCGATGAGAAATCCGAACACAAGGTTAATTTCATTTTAATGTTCCAACACACAAAATGTTAAGTACCTCGAGTACTTCAATTGCCTTTTTAAGTATCGGCCCACTGGCTTTAAGTGGGGGCGGGACTTCCCCGTTGTCTGCTGTCAACACACATACAAATCTTCCTGGGTTAAACCCAGAAATGGACGAGTTGGAGCCGGGATGCAGTTTCACTCCAAAAAGCTGTTATTTTAACTTCCCACCCGCCTCCAACCTACCCGTTCTTGGGGATTAAAATTTACCCCAAGGAGTAAATTCAAATTACAAGATTTTTGCAATTATACTGTGACGTGGTTACACAAATCTGTCCAATGCGACTTCTTTGATGATCCAACATCAGTATAGACACAGGATAAAGGTACTGCACACATACGTTTCATGTGAATGCTGGTCAATATCACTTAACCCTATCTGCATTTCACTATCATCATAAATACAACCATTTTCTTTGGCACCTATACATTATCCTTTTAGGTAGTAGTTTCTTCTCGGGACCAAGGCAATCTAATTGAAGCAACATGCCCAAATAAAATTATAAAATCACCAAAACAAGGTGCAACTTCCTTGTCAGTATGACTGAATGCAATAATTGAATTAGAAACTTGTTGCCTTTTGTTTTTGTGTGGTTTATACTAGATATACCACTTTATCATTTCCCCAATGTGCAGAAACCATAGGCAGCGTAGCAGCATTTCTTGTAACAGCTTCCTCCCCAAGTTTCCATAACCCACTACACCTTTGCACTGCAGTCTAACAGTGCTTTGCTGAAGAGAAAGTGTGATTCTTGTATGGATTACATTTCTTCACGTGCAAAACATTCCACTTATAAATGAACAGCTCATGCAGGGATACAGACCATTCATTATTCAAATGGGGTAAATTCACATAATTCTGCGAGAACTGGAATACCTGCCCTGCTGACTCAGTTGATCAATGCACTCTTACCTCACATAGAACTGAGCCATACAGACCAAGATGGTCGTAGATTCAATCCCTGATTGGGTGCCAAGCTAGCTGATCGTAACCAAGGTAGTGATTATATATATGATATATAGGCGTGTCTAGGAGCTATAAATCAAACATACAGATGTTGGAGTTGCACCTACCTACAATTTCTAATTTGAAACCCACCAGCTGGATTTTCACTAACAGACAAATTCTAGAAAGAAGCAAAAATCTCTTCGCAGCAAGTCATGGAGACACTAAATCAATTTAATACATTTATAATAGTCCAGACAAAAGAACTGCACATAGAAATTAAAATATACAGTATTTTCCACCATATTTATGGTATATACAAGATACTCAAAAGTCTGCTATACAATTAATTGCAAACGTGAATGGGACCTTCATGAGATGAATTATATATTTAATGCCTTGCCAGACTCTTATATGAATATTTTTTCAAAATGAGAACGTCAACTTCTCCCACCAAACGAATGGTGCCAGCCTTTCATTAGACTTGCACTTGCCCATGGACTTGCTATGGGATTTTGCGCAGCAATTTGCCGTCAACGGGGACAGCCAAATGGCTTGGCGTCCTGTACAGGGTTTCTGGGACCTGTGTGATCAGGGCAAGCAATTGTGTATCTCCTTAAACAATTGAAGAATCGTTAATGAGCAGCGCAAGGACTGAATCAGGTACAGTAAGCGAAATAAAGAGGTGGAAAGATTGGATTAAGAGACAGAGATAAGAGACAAACAAAAAGAAAAATATATATTTTTTTAATGTCCAACTATAATTAAAAGCTGAAGGAATAAAAGTCCACACTTGTAAAAGTTAATTTTCAGTGCCAGAGGGGTTGTTTGACAGTAATTAAGACTTATTAAAATGGTACTTGTCAGCTGGCGAGATGCCGTTTTTGCGCAGCTTTTAAAAGAGCAGGGCATCTCGAACAGCAACTTCTGGATTTCCGCGTTCAACTGCGCATGTACGGTCACCGAAAGTTACTGTCCAATTTCCACATGAATAACAGTGAGTGCCGTTAGCCTCGGAGTTATTATTACAGCAAAATCTGGTCCAATATATTTTATACAAAGGAATACAAGAATTACAAGAATCTGTGATGCTTTAAATGAGTTGAGATTGAGTAATTTAATCCAGCTCATAGAGGTTGAGAGTTCAGAGAAAAAAAACTCCCATAATTTGGTATTGTTAATACCTCTGCAAGCTTGAGAATATAGTTGTGACAGATTTTCCCAATTAGTATTTTATAGACTGACCCTAATTTACCCTATGCATACATACTTTTTAGATTGGATTAAAAATGTAAAAGCAATTTTAAAAAAAAGTTCAGTCACATGATCCTGACATCTAATTTAGTATACAAAAGCAGAACTCAAATGTTACATAGATCACAATGGAAGACAGCAGCTCTCTCTAAATTCATCTGTTAATTCTACATAAATTCATAATCTCAACATGCACTTTTATTCAAATTCTTTTCAACCTTAAACCAAATTCCTGTTTTCTCTAAAAAAAAGTCATTAATATGACTCATGACAACCCATGTTTGACATTGAAGCAAAAACAAGTTTTAAAAATAATAGCACATTTGCAACATTACTGCTGTTCTGTATACTTTAAACATACAGTACATAAAGTATTTGGTACAATACAAAACCAGTACATGCCCATGGAGCAAAGGCTCCACTTGTGTAGTTAAGCATGGTCAACAACTGGCATAAGAGACAGTATCAAACTAAGAGAAAAGGCTTAAAAATGCAAGGAAAAGTGGAAATCCAGCAAACAGAGCTATAAAAAGCAACAAAGGGATTCAAAGAAAGCAATACGAGGTGCAAAAATGGAATATGAAAGAAAATGCAAGGAATATCAAAGCTAACAGCAAAAGTTTTTATAACTATATTAAGACAGAGTGCAACATCATGTGCAAACATGGGGCCAGCTTTCTCATATCTGTTGACGACATCCAGCTCTACCTATTCACACTTCGCAACCCCTCAACTGCATTCGTGCTTTTTTGGAAGTGTCGCAATTTCTTCCACTTCAACAATTGGAAAACAAATCTATTGTCTCCAGACCCCAGCACAAACTCTGCGCCCTGGCTACTGACTTGATCTCCCTCCCAAACTTAACCAGTCTGTTCGCAAGCTTAGTGTCTTGTGTGACCCTGGGTTTTAACTCCATCACCAAGACCACAACTTTGCCTACCTCCATGGCTACACCAATGTAGCCCTTATAGATGCCATTGACACCTCCAGACTCAACTATTCAAACACTCTCCTTGCTGGCTTTCCATCCTCCATGCACTCTGACTTGTCCAAAACTCTGCACGTATCCTGTCCTTCACTAAGTCCCACTCACCCATTATCCTGTCCTCATTGACATACATTTGGCTCACCATCCCCCAACACATGAATCCCTGCATATGCTATCCCATCCAATCTCTGCAAACTCCTCTACCCCATATCAGTTTCTGAATACTCCATTCCTTAGACTCCAAACAAATGTGCATTTCCCCCCTTCCCTCTACCGCAACATTGACAGTAGAGCTTTCAGCTGCCTTTGTCCTACTCTCTGGAACTCCCTCCCCAAACTTCTCTACTTCCACACCTTTAAATGCCCACCTCTTTAAACAAGCTTTTGGTCTCCCTCCTAGTTTCTTCCTTCTTGGCTTAGCATCCATTTCCTTACATCTATTTGTGAAGTGCCTTGGGATGTTTCTTTATGTTAAAGGCACAATATAAATGGAAGTTATTATTGTTATCCAACCATGGGTATACACAGCAGTGCTGTCAATCAGATACAATGAAATAAAAACAATGAAAGTTGATTGACTTGACCAACTCTTTTCTGGCCTTAAGACACTACCAGGGAATAAGAAGTTTTTCCCAAAAGACAGAAGAAATATTTCAACTCCCTTTCCCTTCCCTTCCTTAAAAAAAGTGTGGGATGGGGAAAAAGTACTCTTTTTTTCTTAAGTATCATAGGAAAGACTTTTTTTTAAAATACCAATTTAACCGTACAAAAATACAAACTAGTCTGTCAAAACACAAGATGATGCTGCCTCAAATGGTTTAAATTTTTCAGTCTCTATTACTAATAGCATTCAACAAGCTTGTTCAATCATGAATAAGAGCTCTTTTAGTTATACATTTTGGAGGAGAAAAAAAGTGAGAAAACTACACACACACACATAATCACATTTAGTTATTTTTAATTCTCTGTACTTTAATAGTGCTAAATACAGCTTTGGTTAAGATAATTTAGCAATCATCCTTTCCATACAATTTTTAATATAAACTCTTTACAGACAAGATTATTTGGACTAGGCTTCATTTGCAGCATGCATGAGACATTATGCTCACTCTTTTGTAGCCTATTTCTATTCATAATGCTCACTACCAACCATACAAGACAAGTTAAATATTGCGTACGAGTCATTATTTGATGCTTCTTTTTTAGGTCTTGTAAGTACAGAGGAGTGACATGTTTATGAACTATAACACCTATGCGATTTATGTAATGCACAAAAATAAGGGCACAATTTTTAAGGATACATCAATAAAAGCTTCAATTTATGAAAAAAAGCCAAACGGATTGTGAACATATAGAACATAACAGCAAGCTTCTGAAAAATAGTATTAAGTGCTTTGTGGAAACCGTAAAGAGCTTCTAATCAACATTGCCATACAATCTATGATAGACAACCCAAATTAAGAGTTTCAAAATCCACCCCTCTTCCTATAGCTTTCAATAAAATGCAACAAAGTGCATATTACTCATCCGGAGATAATAACATTAAGTCTAAAAACATTGTTTCTTGCTTTGATTCAGTGCAACAGGCCCCATAAAAGTTCTTCGGTATACAATGCCTTTTAAAAAAAATCAATAGCTATACCATTTGGTTTCATGTTAGACGGACTTTGTTTAGTTCAGCAACCATGGTCAAACAAGAATGCAGCACTCTATTCAAAGTCACGGTTAGTAAGAACAAGAGGTGCCACCAATGTCCAGACATATAATAGAAGGCAGACCCAGCTTGAAGTGATTTTCACCCACACAGAGGGCCATTTGCTCGTCATTGTCTTGTAGTCAGCATCAGGGCTATAGAGAGAAGAAAAATCAAAATCAAAAATAAAAAGTTGCTAGTAGCTGTTCAATTATTCCCATAACAAGCAAAGGGATGTCATCACTGGAAAAAGAGAACATTTCCACTCTGCACATCCACTGTTACCATCACAAGATTCCAGATAACATACAATAGCTTGGGTAGCTAAAGTAAAACTCCCTCTACTCTGTCCAATGTGTCATAATCGTAACCTCAGTACAGTATCCCCTGTACAGCATCAAAGTGAAATTTTCCATTTCCCCACTATGGCCTCTCTGACTGAGTGCCAATTTGTGCCAAGTTATGGGTAATTTTGTGCTGTATTCCCACCAAAAACTGGCTGTGACAGAACAAAGATCTGTTTCAAATTTATAAAATTTGAACTTTCTTTTTGAGAAGTTTTAGGTTGACCAAATTCTGGCAAATACAAATGGCTTTCTATTAAGTGCAGTTTATGTTAAGGGTTTTTTTGTCCTTTCCTCTTGTTAGCCTGCAGGTAAAGTAAATGCACAAGTTTGTCTCAGGGCATCATGGTAAATTGCAACAGGAATCCCCTCGTGGTTGTGACATCTTTGAAGGCCCCAATCATTTTTGAACTATAGCTGATCAAATTATATATACTTCGAAGACAATGCTTATGTTATTTGGTAGCTTTCAAACATACATTTCCAGCTTGTGAAACATATATATGGTTGCCCATCAAGCATTAGAGAATTCAACAGTCACTGATGTGTCAAAAGCCAACAATTCACTGAACATTATTGAAAACTCTTTGTTAAGAAAAATTCTGGGGACTTCTTTAAAAGAAACTTGCTTAATGAGGAAGTGACTCTTTTGTTCTGAGGTGCGAGGAAACTGCCTGGACCAGAAACATCTATGAGCCAGCCCTCGTACCTTTAGTTCATTTGGGAATCAGCAATGTGTAGGGACTCTGGGCGTAGAGCTCCTATTTTGCTTCCTCGGAAATCTTGGAATTAAGGAATCTAACCAAATTAAATTGTGAATTGATATCTTCATTTGCTATTTTAACAGTGTACAATTTCTTTCCTGTAATCAGCTTGAATTAGTAGTTTTAGCCTGAGCTTATACGGTTTGTCAGCATAGTGTTTTTCCACCTATCAGTGACCTGGACCTCGATATTAACCCCCCCCACTCCACCCCCCCATGGCGGGAGGGAGGTGGTTGGGGGGGGGGGGGGCGGTTAAACCCTAAAATACAGGAAAAGCATCCCCAACCCACCACGTATGCACCCGTTGCCATTTTTACGATGGCAGATTTCGAGGCGTGCGGGCACCCCCCATCTTGGAAAGGCAGGACACTTTGTTATCATATTTAAATCAGGCACCCACAGTGCAATTGGGATCCTGCTTTAAATTTAACAGCTGCCGGTCGGGTTTCCCAGGGCTCAGGAAACCCGGCAGCGAAAGGGAGGCAAGAGCTGCCGGCTCCAGAAGGTAAGCGCTGTTTATTGCACGCCTTGTGGGCCAGGAGGAGCAGGAGTGCTCCCCCCAGCCCCTCAAGCAAACCTACAGCCTCCCTTCTGACGACTGCAGCTTCTCTCACCCCCTCAAAATGAAGCCCACGATCGACCTTCCCCATACCCCCACCCCCCAACTCCGATCTCCTTTCTGCCCCACGATCGCAATTCCCAGGATCATCCAAGCGTCCTGGCTGTGGCCTCCTGCCACTGGTTTTCCCACCCGACAGTTGGCCAACCTGTCAATTTGGTTGGCTGCCAGACAGGAAACGGGAGAAAATAAATTATATTGAGGTCCTGCCTCGCTACCACACTCCCCCGCACCCTCCCCGTAAATATCGGGGCCCAGCAGTATATGGAGTCATCTTGTAGCATTACCGATGTATAACCATGGCATTATAAGGGTAGGCTGTTGACCTTGCAGCACATCTAAGGCCAAGTCTTAATTCAAAGGAAGTGTAGGAGGGAGTGAGGGAATGGGGAGAGAAGTGAGGGAGAGGGAAAGGAGAATGAACCTAAGTCCCCGAGCTAAAAGGGCTCCGATAATGTTTGCACCATACAGGCTTTCCCATAACTAGTGTGCTGAATAAACTTTAATCAAGTTATTTGCAATTGGCATATTTAGTCTTGGATTATGTGAAGAATTTGTTGGACAGCCACAAATAATATTGGCAAAGCACATTTTATTCCAACACCAAAATCAATATTTTCTGAAGAATGCCAACCAAAACAAACTAGATTAACTGCATTAAATGTAATACTTAGAAATAATTCACCCTTTAAAACAGTGGAGGGCATTTGCTGTAATGCAATTACTTACCTGTACCAGTTTGTTAGTGTCATCATAATGTAGAGTGAAGCCAGGAAAAGCATGAAATGAAAGAATGAATAGCTATACTGGACTGTATCATGCTCATTGTCATGGACTCTTCGTACTCCGTCACCCTCCTCAACGTCAACAGCATCTCCAGCCAAGGAGTCATTCAACATGACAGTTTCACTGCCCGAGAGTGTTAGCTTATTTACCTGACTGTTGTTCGAGGAACGAATGCTGCAAATATAAAATTACAATTATCAAAAATTGCTCATTTCAGCTGGAGTGTATGCAGTAACAGCCCTGCCAATTTAGAAGAGGTGAGATTAGCTGCTCTTGATATCAAAGAAGCACTTGACTAATTATAGCACCAAGGAACCCTTGCAAAAATGAGGTCAGTGGTAGTCAAAGGGAAAACCCTCCAGTGGCTGGAGTCATACATAACTCAAAATGGAAGATGGTTGCGGTTGTCAAAGCCTACTACTGCAGCCCCAGGATATCTCTGCAAGAGTTTCTCAGGGAAAAGTCCTCAGTCTAACCATCTTCAGCTTTTTCATCAATTACCTTACCTTTGTCATAAGATCAGGAGTGGTGCTGTTTGCTGGCAATCCAGTGTTCAGCTCCATTCACAACCATTCCAAAAATGAAGCATTCCATGGCAGCCTACAGCAGGACCTGAATAACATCCAATATGGACTGACAAGTTCCAGGTCTGGCACTTCCAGACAATGACCATCTCCATTAGGGCCCAACTACCTCCCCCTAACCTTCAACAGCATCATCATTGCCAAGTCCATCACCATCAATATCCTGGGGGGGGGGGGGGGGGGGCACCATTGACCACAAGCTTAAATGCACCTGCCATATCAACACTGTGGTTACAAGGACAGAAGCTGGATACTCTGCAATGAATGGCTCACCACTTAATTTCCAAAGCCTCTCCAATTTCAAATCAGATACAGAAAGAGAAATAAAGAGAGTGAAGAAAGATTGGATTGAGAGAGAAAAAAACGAAACAGAAAGGAAAAGTAATTTAACAAGAGATTATTAGCAAAAATGAGGTCACACAGAATTGGAAGTAGCTTTTGACTTGATTTGGAAATTGGTTGGGAGGTAGGAGACAGAGAGTGGGGATAAATGGTATGTACTCTGATTGGCGGGATGTGACAAGTGGCGATCTGTTCTGGAGCCTCAACTTTAGAGGCTTCAGACCCAGCTACTTCAAAATGGATGTGATTAACATGGATACATTTGCAATCCTTTTTTGTGTGAACGCACTTTTCCTTCTTATCCTGCCACAGCTGGTCCCTCTACAACCAAAGGTTTTGAGCTAAATGCTCTTCTCTAAAAATGGAGAAATTTAGATTGCTTCAGGTCATGGGTCAGGTGCATTGCCCATTTAACCCAATTCTAGCACACAGTCACATTCAATACCATTAAACAGTTGAATGAAAAATAAGTTAACATATGAAATAATCTGCCTAAACAATCTCCAATAATAACGTGACTTAAACTTTCTAGCCCAGACAATACCTTGAATACAGTAGACACAGAATGAAGAGAGCAAGTCCAACAATACTCTGTGCATCCCACCACTGCATTGCGGTTGGAGGTGAAGGTGTTACATGCACTAAAGGTTCACTTCTATTGGCTGGACTCAATGTAGGTGAAGCTAACTGTTTAATAAGGTTCAGCAGGCTAGGATTGCATTGTCGGTCTGAAAAATAAAGCACGGAATCTTAGTTTAAAACACTGCTATGTCTATAGAAATTATTCTAACTTTAGGTGGGTGTGCACGCGGGCAATGCTTTTACAGCTGATTATTCAGCTTCTACGGTTTATGTTTCATTAATTAGGAGCTCCAAGGATTAACACCCTGGAAAACTTTTCTATGAAAGAATATATTTGGTAGGTTACCTGGACAGAAAAAAAAACTTGACAGAGTAAAAATTGACATTACACACATGGTTTCTATAGCAATGCTTTGAAGGTAGTTAACCAAAATTAGGTTTGTTCTTCACTTTTTTTTTTAAATAGAAAAATATTCAAGTTATCCGTTTTGCAATTAGGAATTTCATTTTATTTGAATTGTAATATCAATTCAAAAAGATCAGCTTTATTTAAAAAGTTTCAATGTCACAAACAAGGTCCACACAGGGTGCTTTATCCTTAGCCAAACACATATAATTACTCATTCAAGGATTATATTTAACCACCCTTCTGTAAAACATGTGAGGGATTACCGGGTTCATTAGACATTGCAGACCACGTGAGATACATAGTATACAGTGTGATGACTGAAGACTGAAGGAGACCTGACCGAGGTTGCGCTTCCTACAAATAAAAAATTAATACAGATTAGAAAAAATATTTCTAACAGTGCTTAAACATTTTAAACCCCAATAGAATAACTTCTCACTTTTAAAAAAGTTACTGGAACCAAAGCAAATAAATCCTACACTGGAAGAAATTAGTCAGTGGAGCAGGGAAGATCTCCAATGAGTCACAAAATGTTCACAACTAACAAGAAAGCAGGGAAAGTTCATGAAAATTTGAAATGGAGGAACAAACACAATTTAAATGAATGCAGCCAATTTGCTTTGTTTTTCCGTGCACTGATACTAGAAATTCTTCTTTTTCCAAGTTCCTTTCTGCTTCTTCCCCCTTATTCTTAACTCAAAATTGTAACAGTTACAGATGTCAAAAGTCATAAACGTATTCATTTATGAAGGAAAGCCACATAAAAATAAAAGCTGGTAATACTTAAACTTAGTTCTTAAATTTAGAGTTCTGGGGTAAGGCTCCCAAATATGATCCTTATTAGCCTTCCCTGGAGTCCCTTCAAATACTCCAGGTAGATTTTGAAGCTTAACTAAAAAGAGTTACTACCGACAACATCCTAACAAAGTCAGGAAAATTGCCCAAAAATTTGTGCCGTAGACTGGATTTTGCTTGTATTGTCTAAGCTGAAATTTTTAATATATAATTTTCCTGTAATGTTAGATTCAGTTTATAAGGAGTTAACTCCGAAGGTGTTACATGTAGTATTTTTCTCAATCAAAAGGCAGTAGCCTGAAAATTCATTTAGGCTCACAGGGTGTTTTGAAGTGTTAATTAGTTATTCAGTGGTAAGACTATTATTTACAATATCAAATATTTCAGGCTATTGCAAGCAGATCACTCTTTGTGAAACTTGAGACTCCAGGCCTCGTTCCATTCCAATTGCATGGCTGAGGCCTTAGCTAAAGTAGACCTGTTAACATATCAGGTGGTAGATATTCACCCGAGTTGCAACTGTGATTGACCAAGCCTCCATCTCAGTGACTCGAGGGGGCAGAGGAAAGTGTCACAATTCTCCAGGGTGAATTCTGAACTTTTAACTACAAAGAGGAACTACTACCCACAATAATGAGTCAGGAAAGTTCCCCAAAAGTTTCTGTAACATGGAATTTTGCCTGATCTCACACTCTCACACTCTCACACTCTCACACTCTCACACTCTCACACTCTCACACTCTCACACTCTCACACTCTCACACTCTCACACTCTCACACTCTCACACTCTCACACTCTCACACTCTCACACTCTCACACTCTCACACTCTCACACTCTCACACGTAGGGCAAGCAGTATTCTCGGAGCAGCAATCTGTGTTTTAAAAGTCTGAACCAGTTAGGCTTTGAAAAGTTTAGCTAGAGAAGAGGGGCCATAGCGAATTAGTAATTTACATCTTTATTTTTCATAACCAAGAAGCACAGGGAAATTGATTGTTCTTACTGTGAAACAGTATACTATTTATTCATAAAATAAAAACAGAAAATGCTGTCAGCAAGTCAGGCACCATCTGTGGAGAAAGAAACAGTGTTAACGTTTCAAGTCGGTGATCCTTCGTCAGAACTGGAAGAAGTTGAAGATTAAACAGTTTTTAAGCAAGTACAAAGCCAGGGAAAGGGGGGGAAGGGAGGAGGAAAGAACAAAAGGGAAGGTCTCTGATAGGGTTGAGGGTAGATGTGATTAAATGACAAAAGGGATGATGGTGCAAGGCAAGGAGGGTGGTAACGGGACAGTTGAAGAAACAAAAGATGGGTCTAGAAGAGCTGTAAATGTCAACATCAGAACCATTACCAAAACTTGCTGTCCGAAAAAATGGAAGCAGTGGTTATGATCTGAAGTTACTGAAATCAATGTTAAGTCCAGAAGGTTGTAAAGTGCCTAATTGAAAGAGTACTATTCATTCATGTACTTTATGTCAAATATTACAATTGTTGGTTTGAAGTTGTGTCTCATCTCAATGAGTGTTTTTCAATATCCCCTCCGTAAAAGATAGAAGTCACATGGCAGCATGTGGATACATTTCAGTAGCTCGTATACAGAGCAAGGGTTCACTGTTACAATCCCTCGGTCATGCTATCATTTGACTAGAAATAGGCAGTGAAAGGTGCACTCCAGATCTTAGGTAACCTGAAATCAGCTTAAGGGAGTGACTGGTGATTCCCAAGAACCCAGGGGAATATCTAGCACAAAAACCCTAAGCTGAAACTAGCATTACAGAAAAATAAATTTAAAAATTCAGCTCAGGCAAAATTCATTGTTACAGAAAGTTTTGGGGAACTTTCCTGACTTATTATTGTGGGTAGTAATTCCTCTTTGTAGTTAAAGTTCAAAATTCATCCTGGAGAACTGTGACAGTTTCCTCTTTGATATTAATAAATGCTTCTAAAAGTACACTACACGTAGATGGTGTGCTTACTGCAAGTAACATTGTCTTGCTTTCCAGGAATATTTCTCTTGTGGATGTGTTCCATTAAGTTACAATTGTTTCTCAATTTAAACAGATTTCTCAAAAATTATCAGCCCAACCCTCGACGCAAGATGAATCTAAGGAAAAACTGGGTAAACCAACCTGGGCTCTCGCATAAGTCTCCAAGCAGCTGGTTTAAGAATAAAGTAGGTGGAGAACTTGGAAATACTCTGTGCTCTCATATTAATATGTGGCATTGGAACAAAAATATCAAGAAAAAACAGACACTGCATGTTTATCCTTACCTGTATTTTTGGAAGAATAGAAGTGATAGACACAGCAATGCAAAGGATCATGTTGAAACTAATGAAGAACTTGTTCTCAACACATCCTTCAGATTTAGTGTAAAACACATAGAAAAGCACAATTGCTATAAAAGACAAGATGTAATTCAGGCTAGTGATGGAGATCAAGGCTGCAAAAGAAATCAAAAAAGGTACATCTGTATTATAACCTAAAATGAAAACTCCAAAAATTAGTTAGACTATCTAAGGTGTAAGCTAGTCTCAACATGAGAAAGAAAACAGTCTTGTTTGAACACCATACTTCCAGTCAATTAAGTAAAATTAAGTTTATTGCCTACTTGAAATCCTGCAACTGTACTATGACAACTTACATTTCTATAGTGCTTCTCGGTTAGAACACTTTTTAAGGTGTTGAACAAAACAGGTCACAGAGCAGGAAGGAGAAAAAGACGATAGGTCGGGCAGTGCTGTCGAGGAAGGGGTCTTTAGGAGGCTTGCACCAAAAAATGAAAATTCATCTCTTAATCCTCTTATTGTAAGCCCACTTATTATCAAATGGCTTAAAACTGAGTGCCACCTGTACAATTTAAAGACTAGACCAATTATTTGTGTCTATTTGGCTGGTACAAAGTGTCAAAGAGAACTCTTCTCATTTTATTAGACCCAGCTGAGTTTGAAGTTAAGAACATGAAAAAAGTCAGGGATGAGAAAAAGCTGTTTGCCCATCAAGGCTCATCCCAGAAGTAAATTAGCTTCTCCCATGATGACATTCAATTGAACAATCACAATATTTTACCCATTATGATGTTCTTTGGTACATTATTTGAAATACTTTTTACACTAAAGCCTTTTTACCTGTTGTCTAATTTCCATTTCTGATCCTATTTTCTTCCTGTACTTTGAAATAATGATTTGGGTTTATCTTATCTATACCACTTAACGTTATTTTATATACACATCAATGATAACCCACCCACCCTCCTTAGCCATGACTTTTCAAGACTGTAAAGCTGAAGTGCCTCTACTCTTTCCTTGCTCATCCCTTTCACACTTGGGATCAGTCCTGTTGGTCATTTCTGCACCCTTTCTAGTGGAAATGTATCTTTATTGAACACTGTTTTCTAAGTGTGGTGAAACAACAGGAATCATGAAGCCGTAGCATAGTTTCAGGAGACTTTTATTGAACTGAGTTCTGCAGAAAGGAAGCACGGAAGGAAGGTGGGATGGAGGGAAGGATGGAAGGATTTATACGGCGTTTTTCACCTCCTCAGGACATCCCAAAGTGTTTTATAACAAATGGATTACTTTTGAAGCAAGTCACCATTTTTATGTAGGCAAACACAGCAACAAATTTGCACACAGCAAGTCTCTAAAAATGCAAAAGAATGGATGATCAAATAAGCTGTTTTGGTAGTGTTCCATTACTAGGGCTTTTACTTTATCCACTACTTCTTCCCTTTTTACCTGAAGGCATTGACTCCTTGCTGATCTACAACTGGTGTCGTGTCATGGTGGCCATGTTTCGCATGACAGCCTAGACAATGAGTATCGGCAAGTTACTGATTAAAAAGGCATCTCAGCCGAGCTCAATCCTGTCCAAGAGACTGATTAAAAGTGTCCTTCCTTACAGAAGGTACATAGTTAATTATGCTGCAATTTATATCCTTCATTACCACAGCAGTGGCTACACTTAAAAACTTTCTGTTTCACTCGTTAAAAGTGTTTTTACATTTTCAGAATTAGATTTTTTAAAAATTCTTAAATATGAGTCTTCAACTGAGTTTCAGTTTCATATACAGTAATCCTCTGCAGCAGAGCCACTAATGTATTGTGGAGTATTCATCAGACTCAGTGTTTTGGAGCTTTCTAATATCAAGAAATGAGAAGTCGTTACTGAGCATCTTTCATTCCAATAGTATCCCATGGGGAATTTACTCAACAGCCTTTTTGAAAAGAAACACACTCGTTACTAGCTCACTTGCACTAGCTCTTTTGCTTCTTCGTTATCTGCTTCCCCTCTAAATGTCTTCCTACCCTATCCCCTAATCACGTCAGGCTACTGGCTTTTAGACCTCTGCTAATATTGACCCGCCTGTCACTATCCAGCACTCGATGCCGGAAGTACATATATGCGGATGCCGAGTGAAGACAGGCTCTTTCCACTGTGATGACTCCCAAGGTAAAACAGTTTGCTAATATTTTCGAGGCTACCACATGAATTTTCCATTTAGATAAGGTACTGGAGGGTACCCAACCCTCTGGCCCTAACCCAACAAGGAGTGCAATGCTTTCTGGGGCAAGGGGAGGCGGGGGAGAAAGAGAGAAATAAAATTCACAAAAGAAAAATAGGCAAGGAAAAAGAAAGTTCACTCCACATTTAATCTAGACAAGAGTCATAGACAAAGAGCAAAGAAAATAAAATCAAAGTGTCAGATCACTCTATTTAAGTGCAGATTGGAGAGTTAGAAAAAGGACAGTGGAGGATCTGGATGAGATGAGAGATGCATTAGAAAAAAAAACTTCTTCCGTGCATTTTTCCTATGCTATACTACAGCTACAAGCGCAAGCTGAGAACTTGGCTCCCATTATCTACCAATGTTGCACTCAACCTACTTACCAAGGGATCTACAAGAGCAATTTGGATTAATATTCTCTCAAATTTTCACTCACGCCTGTGGGATGTTATTGCCTTTTTGTGGCACAATCCCTTAATGGCATGACTTACAATAACTTGCATTTATATAATGCTTTAATGCACACCATGTTAAGAAGAAAGTAATAGACACAGAGCCTTAGTATGGGAATTAAGAGATGTTACCAAAGGATTGTTCAAAGAGAGGGATGTAAGGTTTTTAAATCAGAGATAGAAGTAGAGAGGCAAAGGGCTTTAGGGAGGAAGTTGCAGGGTTGGACTGAGACAATTAAAAGCTCTGCCAACGATGGAACAGAGGGACAGATAGATGTACTGAAGATCAGTGTCAGAGGACTGGGGATGCAACGTTGGAGGAGGCTGTAGAGGTGAGGTGGAGTGAGGTCGTGAAGGGATTTATAGATGATGACAAGGATATTAAATTTGGTAAGTCAAGGGACAGGGAGCCACTGTAGGTCAGCTTGAGCAGAAGTGCCGGACAAGTGGAATTAATGCAGGGCAGGATGCGAGTAGCAGAATTCTGGGAAAGTTGGAGTTTATGGGGAGTGGAGCCGGGGAGTTAAGCAGGAAAGGATTTGGAGAAAATTGACTTGACAAAAGTTTAGATATGGGCTTTGGTGAAAGAGATAAGGCCAGGCCCACAGAACTGGACCACAGAGGAGAGGCACTGGAGGAGGATGGTGTGATCAAACACCTTGGTGAGGTCAAATAGGACAAGAAGGAAGTATTGTGCCATGGTAGCAACAGAGAATATCGTTGGTGACTTTGACCAGGACGATCTCAGTTTTATGAGAAGGAGTTTGAACAAGGAATTGTGGAAGAAGCGGGCTTGGAGCTGGGAAGCAGAGATACCTAGAAGGACCTAGAAGAGTAAAGGGAGTTTCGTGATAGGGCAGAGGTTGGAAAGAAACCCAATCCTGCCACTCAGTGGTGCAATGCATTATTATATCACCATACTATTTGCTAAAAGCACGCTTTAATGGAGTTTGGAAGCTAAAATAATTATCTTGATATTCCTGTTTATAATTAAGATTGTTACACATTATATATTAAATTATACAGGCAGATTGAAGTACTATAACAATCTAGTTCAAAAAGTATTCAATACACATTTCGAACACTTAAAATGGTCTTAGCTAAAATACTTTCATAACTCCTGTACAAAAAAATCTGCCAGCTCATATGTACACTTCTCCTTGCTGCTGAAGAATGGCACATTGCCTAAATAAACAAGGGCACATAGCAGGAAATTATGTTCGACTCAAACTTCTTCATGTAAAAATCTATGCTGACTATCAGAAATACCAAATTAAAATTAACTAGACTGTTACAAATAGATTAAGCAGGTTTCAATTTACAATCTTAGCGATGAACTGGTAATTTTGCACAGAGGCGTCTATGGAGACACATTGTATTGAACGCATTATGCTTCCAAAAACACTCTAGCTATTTCTAACAGCCTCATGTAAAAGTTGATGAGTATTTGCTAATGACTGTTTCCAGTAAGTACAGATTTTCATTTACTACTCACCTGTATACCAGCATTTGGAATTTCCATCCTCCATCTTTCCCACCCACGACTCATTCCAAGAATGAGCAAAGTCAACCAACAAAACCAGCTGGATTAGTATGAAGCAGAATGCACCTGCTGTACCAATGGCAAACAAGGCTAATGGGAGGAGGAGAAAAAAACAAATTTAGCAAACTGGATGTTTAACTTCTAAAAAACTGTTCTTTCATTGTTCCCTTTCTGTCTCCCACTCAGTTAACTGCTCTTTCCTTTCTCTTCTACTCTTTTACTTGATTGCTCTTTCCTTTCTTTTCTCTTACATTTTTTTTCATTTTCACCTATAGTCTTACTCTTCTGCACTGCACTTACAAATTTCAAAAGTCACACCGACAGGAAGCATCCTGCATATAAGCATCTGCATAATGAAACATGAAGACAAGTTCTGGCTCAAATGGGCTGCTGTTGTCTACAGACCACTATGAATGACACTCTGGCAAAAACAGGTCAGCAGTGCTTATGACGGAAAAAAATCAGTCAGAGGTTAGAAGGAAAGCAGGTCAAAAAAAAGTGTTAGTAACATTATCATTGAGCAGAAAAAGATCACTATGAGTAAACAGAAACAGAGAAACAGAGAGAGAGGAGGCAAGAGAGAGGGAGGGGTTGAGAGGAGGGAGGGGATGAGAGAAGGAGGGGGCGAGAGAGATAGAGGAAGAAAGAAAAAGAGTAAAACAAAGAGCGCATACATGAGGAAGATTAACATGAAGAATCAGGATCAGAGGGAGGGAGAGAGAGAGAGATAATAACAAGCAGGATCAACCAGAAAGAAAAGTCAGCCATGTATTCTGATTCACAATGTGCCTATCCAGGAGTTTTCCAGGGGTGATGATGGTGCTGGGGAAGAAATCAGATCAGCTGGTGTGTGTATAAGTTTCAAATTGCCAGATGCAAAAGTTAAGGATTCCTCTGACTGGAGGGGTAGAACATCACAGTTGAATTCCAATGCTGCTGCTCTCCCGGCTGAGAACAAAGAGAGAAGGGGAGAGAGAAAGGGAACGTGAAAGAGAGTGAGTATAGAACTTTTACCTATAGAGTGGAAAACATGTAATTATGTGGCAATGTAGGTTGTAATACAACTAATTTACTCCACTAATTTTGCATCAGTATTTGTTCTCCAGTAAAATAGGAGAAATCAGTCATTTTTAGTTCCAAACAATAAGTAAGATATATATTTTATAAAAATCTATTTAAAAAATTCTCTCTCAAACTCATTTCAACTGCAAGCAAGTCAAATTATTAGACAAAAGCAGCATTGTACAGTTCTGAATAATCAAATATCAAGGTTCTTTCAACTCCTTGTTTAACAGTTCATTTAATAAGAAAAATTATAAACACAATGACCAGTATTCTTTCCCCTAAAGACAACTTGCTGCTCTACCTCGTGTAAAAGGTCCTTCAGGGATGTAAAAGGCTCCTACTGTAATAGCTATGATGGCAGCTATTTTGAAGAACCAGAATCTGTCAAAAGCAAAAAAAAATTAACAATTAAAACAAAACATAATGCAAAATATATATTTATTTTCTTGAATACGCACTTTCCCAAAAAGCAATAGAAACATACAAATAAACCATATGGACACTCCCAATCACATATTTTATTCTATTTAACACCGATGGCACTGCTGAACACACTGCACTACATGTACAGACAGGAGCATTTCAGCCACTCAGCCTGGGGGACACATGTTTTTTTTAAACCATGTCCTCCACCCTGGCTGTTTTAGAACCACTTTGTAATGTAAACAGGGCAGTTTTAGCAGCTGCAAGGCTGGAAATTGGATCAGCAGAACCAATGCTGAAAACTGTGCAGCAATTTTATCTATCTCAATTTTTACAAGCATCAACTTCTCTTTTACTTTACTTCGAACAAACAACATATGATTATGTACAGCACCTACCCATTATGTACTGCAGCTCTGGGATCCCTGCTGGATTTCACATTGATGAAAAGCAGAGAGAAAAGAAAGAAGAAGACAGCCAATCCAAAGCAGATCCGATAAACTGACTTGTAACTAACTAACACATCACAGTTCACGGCCCCATGAACATTTGGAAGTTGGGTACCAAAGCCATCTTCACAGAACCCTGGAATCTATCAAGAAAAAGAATCAAATTATACCTAAATTACAAGTTAGCCAATCTTTTTTCTTTCTACATATTTTTCATTATACAAGTCGATCTCCCACGGCTTTGCATACACTAAGTCAGAGAACATGGTCACTGTCTTATTTGTGAAGCCTTCATGTTACTGATTCTGTTTCTGTCTTTCTATTTCTCTTATTTACTGTTTCTCAACCCTTAACACTTCATTTTGCTTCTCTCTCCATCCTTTTCTGCTTCTATCTTTTTTGTTTCCTTTCGAATTGGAGGCGGTGAGCAGTATGACACGTGGCAGGGAAAGGAATCACTAACTGCATTCGGGGTGAGGATTCCAGTGAAAATGTATCCCTCTTCACATCTTCTCCCCCAGCCCCTTGCTCTCGTTATATCCCCTACCTCTTCACTACCTATTCCCCTTCCCACCATCCCCTCACTCCTATCACTATCCCTACCTCTTCTTTGAACTATCCTCTCAAACCTTGTATCCTCTCCTCCCCTTTGCTCCAGTCATTCACCTGACCATTAACTCTTCATCCACTCCCTTTACTCCCATCCCACTCTCCCCAAAGGTGGATGCCAAAAAGCCAGAAGCTCCCTGAACCTCAACCAGTTCAACATCAAGGTCATTTTGATTACTTTAAATGACATTTTCTGAGGATATCACAATATATATATATAAAGGGAATGTAATGGATGTTGTGCACATGGATTTTCAGAAGGTGTTTGATAATGTGTCCAATAAAAGACTTATGAAAATTAAGGCACATGGTAATAAAGGGAAAGCAGCCACATGGATAGAGAGATGTCCAAGGAACAAAAAGCAAATAGAGGTAAATAGATGATTTTTAAATTGGAAGGACGTGGGTAGCGGTGTACTCCGTAAATCTTTGTTGGGACCACTTTTGTAGTCTATTTAAATAAAGAATTTGGAAACTAGCACAAAAGGAACAAAATCAAAATTTACTTATACCACCAAATCAGGGGCCATGACAAACTGTGAAAAAGAATGCAGGAGTTGTAGGAAGGGGACATATACAAGTTAATAGAGTAAACAGGTGGCAAATACAATTCAATAGAGAGCGATATGAACACATTTTAGGAAAGTAAGTATACCTCACTAGGAGCAGCAGCAACAGAAGGTCCTAGGGTTGTAGATACATAGAACTTTTAAATCTCCCTTTCAAATCTATTGCCATCACCCCTCTCTTTAAAAAACGCACCCATGACCCCTTTGTCCTTGCAAACTACCACTCCACCTCCAACCTCCTCTTCCGCACCAAAATCCTTGAATGTGTTGTCGCCTCCCAAATCCATGCCCATCTTTCCCGCAACTCCATGTATGAACCTCTCCAATCTGGTTTCTGTCCCTGCCACAGCACTGAAACGGCCCTAAACAAAGTCACCAATTACATCCTCTGTGACTGTGATGCACTTTCCCTCCTCATCCTTCTTGACCTGTCTGCAGCTTTTGACACGGCTGACCACACCATTGTCCTCCAACGCCTCTCCTGCACTGTCCAGCTGAGTGGGATTGCCCTCGCCTGGTTCCACCCTTCCTATCCAGTCGTAGCCACAGAATCTCCTGTAATGGCTTCTATTGCCACCCCAACACTGTTACCTCTGGAGTCCCCCAAGGATCTATCCTTGGCCCTCTCCTCTTTCTCATCAATATCCTGCTCCTCAGCAACATCATCCGGACACTACATCAGGTTCCACAAGTACGCTGACGATACGTAGCTCTATCTCACCACCATCTCTCAACCCATCCAATGCCTCTGAGGTGTCAAACTGCTTGTCCAATATCCACTCTTGGATGAGCCGAAATTTCTTCCAAGTAAACATTGGAATGATCAAAGACATTGTCTTCGGCCTCTGCCACAAACTCCATTCCCTAGCCACCGACTCCGTCTCTGTCCCTGGCCACAGTCTCAACCAGACAGTTCGCAATCTCGGCGTCCTATTTGACCCAGAGATGAGCTTCCGACACCATATCTTCTTCATCACAAAGACTTCCACTGCAATATCACATGTCTCCGCCCCTGCTTCAGCCCATCTGCTGCTGAAACCCTCATCCATGCATTTGTTACCTAAAGACGTGACTATTCCAATGCTCAACTGGCTGGCCTCCCATATTCTGCCCTCCATAAACTTGAGATCATCCAAAACTCTGCTGCCTCCATCCTAACTCATTCCATTCCGTTCACTCAACACTCCTGTGCTCGCTGACCTACTTTGACTACCGGTCCACCAACGCGTCAATTTCAAAATTCTTATCCTCGTGGTCTCACCCCTCCCTATCTCTGTAACCTCCATTAGCCCTACTACCCTCCAAGAACTCTGCATCCCTACAACTCTGGTCTCTTGTGCATCCTTAACTTCCTTCACCCCACCATTGGTGGCCATGCCTTCAGAAGTCTAGGCCCTAAGTTCAAGAATACCCTTCGTAAACCTCTCTGCTGCTCCATCTCTCGCTCCTCCTTAAAACCTACCTCTGACCAAGCCTTTGCTCACCTATCCTAATGTCTCCTTCTTTGGCTCAGTGTTAATTTTTGTCTGATTATGCTCAGCTGAACCATCTTGGCACATTTTACAACATCAACGGTGCTATATAAATGCAAGTTGATGTTGTTGTTGATCTTTATAGGTGGTAATATAAGTAGAAAATGCCGAAAAAAGGTAAGTGAGTTTCTGGGTTTTATACTTACGGGTATCGAATACAAAAGCAAGGAAGTGATGTTGAATTTGTACGACATATATGTTACTCCACAGTTGCAATATTGTGGGTGGCTCTGGAGACCCAATTTTAAGAAGGACATTAGAGCCATGGAAAGGATACAGCAATGATTCACTAGGAGGATTCCAGGAACAAGAGGTTATAGTTATCAAGAAAAGCTTAAAAGAATTTGCCATTTTTCAAACTGGAACAGAAAAAGTTAAAAGGGACCTAACAGAGGTTGTGAAAGTTTTTGAGAGGGTAAATAGTGAAAGAATGTTTCCACTGGTTGCCAAATAGGTAACAAGGGGGCATAGATGAGGATTATTACTAGAAGAACAAAGGGGACATTTGAATTTTTTTCTCCCCACACAGTCGATTATTAGAACATGGAAAGCTAGCAGTGGCAGAATAGGTTGAAATGTCTTCTTCTGTGCTGTAAAGGTTTATGCACAAGCTCTAAGCTGTGGACATTCTATGCAAACCGTGGGAATGGATAAGAATCTGGCTGAAAGAAAGGAACAGTGAGTGCTCGTTAAGGGAGTGATATTGGAGTGGGGGGGGCGGAGGGGGGAATTGAAGGACTACCAGGAGGAGTGCCTCAGGACTCAGAGCTAGAACTTTACTCCTTCTAATGTACATCCAGGACCTGGACTCAAACTCAATCTAAAATGGTCACTGCGGGTGAGTGAAGGGAAGCAGCCAGGAACCTATAGAAGGAGTTAAAGAAAATCTGTGTATGGGCAGAACAGTGGCACATAAAATTTGAAAGAGAAGTGTAAGGTATTAGTAGGAAAACAAGCTGACATACATACTCTATGAATGCTGTAAAAATTGCTGAAGGCGAGGTTGAAATAGATCAATGGGTATTATTAGATTCAGTACATAGCATGTCAAGGAACTGTGCAGCAACAATTAAAGCAAACAGAATGCAGAACTATATTGCCAAATCAGCAGGGAACAAGTCAAAGGAGGTTTTGCTGAAATGATACAGTACTCTATTCAGAGTGCACATTGAGCACAGTGCCCAGTTTTGGGCACCAAGACACGAGGGAAACATTCAGGCCCTGGAGGCAATTCAGAAAGAACAACGAAGCTGATTCCCAACATTAGAGGTTTGAGCTACGAGGGTAAATAACAGAAACTGAGGCTCTCAAAGTGAAAGGCAAATTTAGGACTTATGTCAGGAAGTATTTCTTCATACAAAGAATAATCAACACTTGGACTAGATTTCAAAGAGTAGTGGAGGCAAAAACTTTAGTCATTCAGAAGCCGACTGAATGGTGTGATGAGGGGCTGTCGATTTTTCTTTTTCAGATGGATAAACTAAGTTGAGCCAAATGATCCTCCCCATATTATGATTCAAGTGAGTTATCAAAGAACCATCATGTTTGATGCAGGCACATACTCTCAATTCAATGTTAAATACCTAATGAGATGGGTAATTGATGTGTTTCCGGCCAATCTGCTGCAGCAAATACGTTGTTGGAATTAGCTGAATTCTAAATCACAAGCGCATACATTCACTGATGTTTCAAGTCAGAACAAGTGAACACCATACCATTTCTCAATTTTATCACAAATGAGATTAACTATAAATACCATGATACAAGTTAATGTTTAACTTATGTGAAGGAACTAAGAATGCCAAGGACATTTAAACTTAAATATGATTCTATGTGACGATTAGGAAAAATAATGATCCATACAATTTTAGTACCCTATCTGCCTAATACTGATTATGTGAACATAATTATTCATTTAGAGATAAATAGTAGCATTCAAAAGGGATAAATTAACACTTTCCGTCAAAGGGAGTTGCAGCGCAATTCCAATCAAGTTCCATCTATTTAGGATTCATTACATAAAACATACCTTTTTCAGTTGTATTTCCATTCCAGGTGCCAGCATAATACAAGCCACAATAGTGCCCAGAAGCAGAATGAATGCATAGATTAATCTGGTCACTGTGGAATTCCTGCTGTTGGGGCAGCAAGTGCATAGCAAACAAGGAGCACTGCTGCACAGACATGGCACCTATGGGGGAATATTACAAACAGAAGTATTACAAATGTCTAAAGACAATAATTCCTTATAGTAATTCAAGTGGCAACATTAATGCAGAAAGCAAGTTTGAGCATCAAGATACACATCTGCACTTTAACATGGCATTACAGCTTTAATAACTAGCTCAGAGTGTGCAGATCTGACTCTCAAATCCAGATCCAACCACAGCATACTGAAGCTTCAATGAACTCATGGCCTACATTGCTCCTTACGATAATGGTCCGGAATTTGCTGGAAACAGTAGTAATGGCACATCTACGGCATACACCATTACAATGGCACAGATTTTCCAGACAAACATGGTGCAAGCAAGTCATGCCATTATATACGCAACGCCAAAATTTCCTTGTACCTTTTGTGCCGTCAACTTCGCCAAATCAATGAGAATTTGATTTTCATAGCTTCGCCCCCGCCACCCCATAAAATCATTGGTGATGTCCAATTTGCTGGATTTACGCTGATTTGATCGCTGCTGCCACTTAAGGACTGAACCAGAATGGTGCTGGTGACCTGGCAGCGGTGTGATTTACTGCTCCAAGATCACTTTTCCTTAAACATAGATGTCTTTTCACTGAGCTTTCCTGAGTTAATTAGCTTATGCAGAAATAATTGGCTTTTGGACATACTAGCTAGCTGGAATGTTTCCGGTTAAATGGAATTTAAATTTTTATAGCCATTCAATATCTGTATCCATTCATTGCTCTCTGATTCCTTAACAGTGTCAATCGCTAATTTAGAATATCGATCTATTTAAAGAGTTAAAATGACCATTAGAGGCCATGAAGCTGCAGCTGCTCTGAATTTAAAGGCAACAATATCTGAGAAATGAATTATTAAATAATTACTTCCTACAGATCTTCCAATGGGTTTTTAATATATTTCCCCTGAAAAACACAGGACAAGTGCTTTGAAATGAATTTGCCCAACATCTGAAAATGATTACAATTTAGAAGCCTTCAATTAGTTTAGGTACCCGCAGCCACATGTGCCCATATTACACCCAGGAATTATATTTCCACAATTTTAGAAAACAAAACAAATAATTGGACTAACAGATTTGTGGTAACCGTGAAACAGTACTCACAGATCAAACACGCACTTTTATAAAAGAAAAACATTGACTAAATACCGAGATATCATTCAACATCGGAATTGATAGCAATAATTTCGCAATGGTGCCGTTTCTGAATGACCACTATATTTGCTGTGGCATATTCTAATGAGTTCTCCAGCAAATTTTGGCGTAAATTCGCCACTGGAGGATTGGGGCGCTCAACAGACTAACGAACAGTGTTCAGGGCCAAATGTGCCATTCCAGCAAATTCTGGGCCTATATTTTTATACCTTCAAAACATTGAAGAAAATGTCTATGAAAACATGTTTTATACTTTGAAAGCTTATTTAGGGCTAGGAATAGTTCAGTTTGTAGCACATCCAGTTTTGGAAGGGTAACTAACAAATTTAAAATGAAACCAATAAGATGGCATTCTCGCTGATTATTATTGAAGCTTTAAATTTTCACACATTGAAAAATGTATTTATTGGTCCTGCCAATTATTGTGATTTGTGCATCTATAAAGTCTAGTCTGACATTCCAGTCCAGTACTGAAGGGGTGCTACACTGTCAGAGGTGCCGTCTTTCAGATGAGATGTTAAACTGGAGTGCCCTCTGAGGTTGAATATAAAAGATCCCATGGCACTATTTCTAAGAAGAGATAGGGAGTTCTCCCTGGTGTCTTAGTTAATATTTATCTGTCAAACAATGTCACTAAAACAGATTATCTGGTCATTATCTCATTGCTGTGCTCCACATTTCCTACATTACAACAGTGACTATGCTTCAAAAGTACTACATTGGCTGTAAAGTGATTTGAAGTCGTGAAAGGCGCTATATAAATGCAAGTCTTTCCTTTTTCTTTATCAAGATGTGTAATTTGGAGCTTTCGTATTAATTCTGGTAACATCCAGCTCCTAATGTCACTGCTTTTTGAAACGGTTTTAACCTGAATTATTGCCAAAATTTCAACTTGGAAACATTTGGCAAACGAGTCTTATATTTCTTCGCGACTGGACCACAGGGTGCTTAATTCGATCAAGCTTAAAAACATCACATGATCACATACTGTACCAGGAAATACTTGTGCAATGACTATGATTTATACAGTGGGTGTGGGGTTAGCTTCTTCGTCAGTACTCGCTCAAATGTGGCTAAATACAAGCGTGTGTCCAGACACTGACATGCCGTGACCGCCACACAGCTGATACGGTGTATGTATCTGGTTAAACATAGACTTGATGGGCTGGTAAACTAATAGTCACCGCCACACCTTTATTCTGAAGTTCCAGGCGGTTTAAGGCATATTTCCGAAGCTTCTGGAATTGCAATTTCACCATCAGCTCTGTGACCGGAGAGTAAACAAGCGCCGGGGAGGGAGGCACGGGAGCCTGATGTTGTATTAAGCACCAGAAATGAAACCCTATCCCAAGCTATTAATCGCCATCAAAGAACCAAGTGTGACAGAGAGAGAGAGAGAGCGTCGCCCACTGTAAATCCACCTCCTGCGGGCTGGGCGGAGTGCGCCACCAATAGCGGCAGCCTGACAGGGCCCGGCCCAAAAAACCCTCACATCCCGTCCTTACCCAGCTGGCGAGGGAGCACACCCCTAAAACAGAGCCCATGACCTATCGCTACCGAAACACGAATCCAAAAACCGCTTCTCCGCTTGGACTTCACCGCAAACCAGCGACCTCTTCCCCTTCGAATGACAGCAGCGTTACCAGGCAGCCAGAAGCGGCGAGCAAGTGGCGCTACCCATTACGTCATCGCGCCAACATTACACGGACACGTGACTGTGACGTGCGCGAGCTGGATGATGCGGCGTGCAAGCGCTGGGCTCGAGTCGATTGCGCACCTTCATGCGACGAGTGGGAGTGGCGCTGGTCCAGAGCGCTGTTGTGATTCGGGCGTGTTTCGGACCCTATGGTGGCCAACGTGTATTGTTGAAAATAATATTGTCGTTTACACCTATCTATTAACATTTTTAGCTGACACATCTGGGTAAGAATTTAGGGCTGCATTTAGTTACCGGTGGGGCAAGTGCAAAGTATGAATACAAGTTTTACAAATTTAGGGTCTGGATTCAGTCACGCCCATAAGTGGACCTCCCACTCCTCGTGTTCCAGATTTGACTCACATTGCCCAATATCAACTTATACGACAGCGTACCGAAGGCAATGTAACAGTGCGTCTCCTTGACATACGAATTGGATATTGTAAACATACGTGCACTCACATGTGCCTCTCCAATTTTTCGATAAACGGAACTGATGGACAACTGATGATCGATGACATCAAGAAGCTGTTTTTTTTTACAAAATACATTAGATTGAACGAACAAAGAAATTACAGACTTTTAAAAACTTTTTTTACAATGCTTCTTGTGACAACTCAACAAAAACACCCTATGCTATCCCGAACAGCGGATAGAATATTCACGTTGTTTTATTTTCTGTCGGGTTAGCTTCTGGTTGGGAAAACCAACCTGCTGTATCTTAATTCCTAGCTCAGGTCATAACCTTTCTTGCAGTCTTTATTTGACCAACTGACCCTCCTTTTTGTTAATTCTGACTTCAAGAAGTGGTCTCACCAGACTACCCTAACAACTACCTCTCCTGAATCAAGTCATCTCAGCCAAAATAGGCGTGAACAATCACTGAAACGTCCAAACCAACTTTCATTGTCTGAAGTACACTGTTTCAGACGACCCACCTGAATCTTAATCTATATCTGCCAGCCCTACTGTCCTGTGAATTTAACCCCTTGAAAGTTAAGATTAACTCCATTTTACACTTTCCCCCATTGGGTGCCTGGGGTGGCTGAATTTTCTCTTTTAACAAAGTTATAAGGACAGGGTTAATCAGACTGACTTGAAGAGTGATAATGTAATACTACTATTGATTTTTCTTTAAGCTTTTAGCCTATATTTGTTAAGTAGGGAAGTATGATTCAATCCTGAAGTAGTGACCGGAATAAATGATTTGTGTTTTGGAATTTCGACTACTAACTTGCAAGTTTGACTTTGTAATACAACAGCACTCCACAAGATGTCACTTCATAATGTAACTGGGCCCATTATGCATGCAGGACAATTCCTTGACACACTGCTGTGCTGGCGACTTCAGTGCTGGCGTTTAATTTCATTTGATCAAATTTATTTGAAACTTGTTGATAAACATACTTCATGGTACATATATATAATCCTGCTCTAAATGAATATATTAATATATTGTAAAGAATGTTTAATGAATGAAAGTTTTTAGAAAGTTCTTAAAATTTAAAGTGATTGGCAAAAGAACCAAAGGCAACATGAGGAAAAACTTTTTTACGCAACAAGTGGTTATGATCTGGAAAACACTGCCTGAGGGGATGGTCATGATGTAGAGATGCCAGTGATGGACTGGGGTGGACAAATGTAAGGAGTCTTACAACACCAGGTTATAGTCCAACAGCTTTATTTGGAATCACAAGCTTTCGGAGCTTTCCTCCTTCGTCAGGTGAGTGTAGGATTCAGTCAATGCACAACATATATAGTCAGAGAACAATGCCTGGTGATTACAGATAATCTTTCCAACTGCCCATTATCACACCTCGGCAGAGATATAATCAAAGCAATCAAAGGAGTGGATGGTGTTCAGACAGAGAAACATTACATCCCAGACTACTGAATACACAAGCGGTCATAACAGAAAGACAGAGAGAGAGAGAGACACAGAGAATGACCAGTTGTATTAAAACCAGATAACTTTTTTTTGCTGGTGGGGTTACATGTAGCGTGACATGAACCCAAGATCCCGGTTGAGGCCATCCTCATGGGTGCGGAACTTGGCTATCAATTTCTGCTCGACGATTTTGCGTTGTCGTGGAGCATCATGAGGTTGTCCGTGGGCTTGCGGTAGAGTGAGGTGCTGAGGTGCCCGTCTTTGATGTTCCACTCTTCCAGCTTCCACCCTAACCATGTCAAAGAGGCCATCCCCTATGGACAGGCCCTGCGAATACACAGGATCTGCTCAGACGAGGAGGAACGCGATGGACACCTACAGACGCTGAAAGACGCCCTCGTAAGAACGGGATATGACGCTCGACTCGTCGATCGACAGTTCCGACGGGCCACAGCGAAAAATCGCATAGACCTCCTCAGAAGACAAACACGGGACACAACCAACAGAGTACCCTTCGTCGTCCAGTACTTCCCCGGAGCAGAGAAACTACGCCATGTTCTTCGCAGCTTTCAACATGTCATCAATGACGACGAACACCTCGCTAAGGCCATCCCCACGCCTCCACTACTCGCCTTCAAACAGCCACCTAACCTCAAACAGACCATCGTTCGCAGCAAATTACCCAGCTTTCAGGAGAACAGCGTCCACGACACCACACAACCCTGCCACGGCAACCTCTGCAAGACATGCCAGATCATCGACACAGATACCACCATCACACGAGAGGACACCACCCACCAGGTACATGGTTCATACTCCTGTGACTCGGCCAATGTTGTCTACCTCATACGTTGCAGGAAAGGATGCCCCAGAGCATGGTACATCGGCGAGACCATGCAGACACTGCGACAACGGATGAACGGACACCGCGCAACAATCACCAGACAGGAGGGCTCCCTCCCAGTCAGGGAACACTTCAGCAGTCAAGGACATTCAGCCTCCGATCTTCGGGTAAGCGTTCTCCAAGGCGGCCTTCGAGACACACGACAACGCAAAATCGTCGAGCAGAAATTGATAGCCAAGTTCCGCACCCATGAGGATGGCCTCAACCAGGATCTTGGGTTCATGTCACGCTACATGTAACCCCACCAGCAAAAAAAAAGTTATCTGTTTTTAATACAACTGGTCATTCTCTGTGTGTGTCTCTCTCTCTGTCTTTGTGTTATGACCGCTTGTGTATTCAGTAGTCTGGGATGTAATGTTTCTCTGTCTGAACACCATCCACTCCTTTGATTGCTTTGATTATATCTCTGCCGAGGTGTGATAACGGGCAGTTGGAAAGATTATCTGTAATCATCAGGCATTGTTCTCTGACTATATATGCTGTGCATTGACGGAATCCTACACTCACCTGACGAAGGAGGAAAGCTCCGAAAGCTTGTGATTCCAAATAAAGCTGTTGGACTATAACCTGGTGTTGTAAGACTCCTTACATGAGGGGATGGTGGCTTTCAAAAGGAAATTGAATAAGTACTTGAAGGGAAAAAATTTGCAGGGCTACTGGGATAGGGCGGGGGAGTGGGACTAGCTGGATTGCTCTTGCAGAAAGCCGTCACGGGCTCAACGGGCCGAATGGCCTCATTCTGTGCTGTAACCATTCTGTGATTCTATGATTCTAAATGTTTATAACTGAAAACATGCATACAACTTTGCAAATCACTCACCTCCTCTATATTTGTTGTCTTGCAAGACAGTATATCTGGTCAATAAACAAGTGTGTGTGCAAGCAATGTAGTCATTGAATCGCTGAAGATGTTGCAATTTTTTTGAATATAACAAACCTGCATTTATATAATGTTTTTAACATGAAAAAATGTCCCAAGCTGCTTCATAAGGGACAAAATATTGACCATAAATGGGGGAATTTGGAGAGGAAACCAAAGGTGTGGTTGAATAGATAGATTTTGAGAAAGCATTTAAACAGAGGAAGAGAGGAAGTGAAGTCATCCACTTTGGGAGGAAAAATAAAAAAGCAAAATATTATTTGAATGTAGAAATACTACAAAATGTTGCGGTACAGAGGGATCTGGGTGTCCTCGTACATGAAACACATAAAGTCAACATACAGGTGCAGCAGGTAATCCGGAAGGCAAACGGAATATTGGCCTTTATTTCTAGGGGGATGGAGTATAAAAGCAGGGAAGTCATGCTACAACTGTACAGGGTGCTGGTGAGACCACGCCTGGAATACTGCGTACAGTTCTGGTGCCCTTATTTAAGGAAGGACATACTTGCATTGGAGGCAGTTCAAAGAAGGTTCACTAGGTTGATTCCGGGTATGGAAGGGTTGTCTTATGAGGAAAGATTGAACAGGTTGGGTCTATACTCATTGGAGTTTAGAAGAATGAGAGGAGATCTTATTGAAACATACAAGATTCTGAGGGGACTCGATAGGGTAGATGCCGAGAGGATGTTACCCCTCATGGAGGAATCTAAAACTAGGGGGCATAGTCTCAGAATAAGGGGTCGCTCGTTTAAGACGGAAATGAGGAGGAATTTCTTCTCCCAGAGGGTCGTGAATCTTTGGAATTCTTTACCCCAAAAAGCTGTGGAGGCTGAGTCATTGAATACATTCAAGGCTGAGTTAGACAAATTTTTGATCAGCAAGGGAGTCAAAGGATATGGGGAAAAGACGGGAAAGTGGAATTGGGGTAAAAATCAGACCAGCCATGATCTCATTAAATGGCGGACAGGCTCGAGGAGCCGAATGGCCTACTCCTGCTCCTATCTCTTATGGTCTTATAGTGTTATATGGAGGGATTTAATGAGGGAGTTCCAGAAAGTAGGGCTAAGACAGCTGAAAACTCTGCCACAATTGTGTAATGTAGAGAATCTACAAGGCACAAGTCAGGAGTGTGATGGAATATTCTCTGTTCGCCTGGATGGGTGCAACAATACTTAAGAAGCTCGACATCATCCAGGACAAAGCAGTCCACTTGAGCTCACTGATAAACCCAATAGCAGTGGTGCATCTATTTGCTGTTGCTCAGCTGCCACCTCCACCTGCTATAAAAGTGTACCATATTGCATAGGCATGACAAAAGGGCATGTACAAGAGAGCAATGGGTATGCACAATGTTAAAATGGTACTTCCCAGAGGGTACAGCAGTCCCCAATTTAGCTTTGTGCAATGCTTGATGGGGCTGCAAATGAGGAAGAAGTGTATTGACACCAGGAGCAAGACAAGGGTGAGTGTCTTCCTCACTTTTGCACAATTTGGCTGGTCCAGTTAAGCTTACAATGGTGATTCCCAAGTTGTTGATGTTAGGGGACTCAACGATGATGGTGTCTTGGCGGTTGGGGGAGATAGTTGGGCTTTCTCTTGGTAGAGATAGTCATTATCTGGCACCAGTGATGGCAGAATTATTTTCAGGGGGTGTTTGGGTATGATCATGCCAGACGAAACTGCTTCAGAAGGATGTTTTTCAAATAGGAATAAAGTTCAAATAGAAACATTATTACTTCCATAATCTAACAATTAAAATAAAGCAAATGAAAAGAAAATACAGTCTCGTCAGATAAAAACTCTATAACACGAAGTCCAAGCGCTGGTTATGTGTTTCTGGTCTATCAATAACTTTGCTACTATTCATTGCGAAATCCTGGTGAACATTTAGAAGCACAAGCCGAACTAACTAATCGGTTCTCTAGTTGAATTGCAGAACTGTCTAGCTCTGGAAGAACATTCATTGTTTTTGTGTTCTATCAAGCAATCTAAGGCACGTTCTTTCAAAAGAAGGAATGTCCAGTAAAAAAAATTATGAAATTCCAGGGGGTATTTGAACAGCCTGAACAACCCCTCTGCCTATGCCCATGTCTGGCATTTACATGCATGAATGTTACCTCCCATTTGTAAGCCCAAGCTGGGATGTTATCCAGATCCTGCTGTAGGTTGGCATGAGCTGCATCATTATTTGAGGATCTGTGAACAATGGAATCATTAACAAATGGCCCCACTCCTTGCCCCCCTTTCCCCTCCCACACCCTACCCATTCCCATCTCTCACCCTCAATTTTCCCCTCCTTCACCCCACTTTTCCCCCTCCCTCACGCCCCTTTCTACTCCCTCACCCCTTTTCCCCTCCATCGCCCATTCCCCCTCCCATTTTCCCTCTACCTCGTCCTGTTCCCCCTCCCAGCCTCCCTTGCCACCCCTTTCCCCACCCACCCTATGTTCCCTCTCCCACCCCATTTTCCCTCTCCTGTACTCCTCCTTCTCCATCCTCGTCCCTGGAGTTTGCACGCATGGAAACACAAACACCCGCGATATGGACAGCTCCCTTGTTTGGAGCCGCCATGTATAAACTCACCACCAGGGAGGGACGGAGACTTACTTTAAAGGCGCAGTTTATCGACCGGAATTTACGGTGCTGGGAGCGGGTCTGGTGCTGTTGGGGGCGCTGGGAATGCACCGAGTGCCGGAGTTTGTAGGGATTAGATTATTTTACTCACATATCCTGTGAATTGGAGTTGATGTCATCGCTACTCGAGGGAATGCTGATTATTTCCTCCTTCTTTCAAACTGGAGAGTGAGAAGGGTTCAGTAAATGCGCTGCAAGATTTTAAAGGAAAGGCCATCATGACGTTCTCCAACATTTGGGTTATTGTTCTCTTGAGCTGAACTCTTGGTATGTAAACTGACAAAAGTTTTCTTAATTTATTTTTTCCGTTTTTAAGAAGTAGGGACTTTTTTTGTTTAAATGAAGTGCTGCAATCATGGGAATTTCTTTTTAGAAGTTTGCAATGTCATCTGAAACCAGGATTGTTGCTCTCTTGCTTATCTAGAAAATATTTTGTGAAGGAGGAACTCGTTCAAACTTATGTAGCAGTCTTTCTTAGATTCCTCTTCTTAATAGTTTTTAAAACTTTTTACAGATACCAAAATTGTTTTTATTGACATTGTTAGTGGGCCCATATCCTGACCAACTTTTTTTTTGCTATAGATTTATCCTCCTTTCAACTTTTCTGTGTTTTTTTTGTGGAAAACCACCAACAAGGGATGTTTCCATACTTTATGACTTCTTATGGTATGGTCATTTATAATATGGTGTCAGCTGGTGATTCTGACCTTTTTCCTCCCATATTTATTTTTGTTCTCTTTGGTTCACTTCTTGGATGTTCCCCCCCCCCCCCCCCCCACTTCTTTCATTCCTTATCTTGATCTGTTTTATTGCTGCCCACTGCCCTGGACCCTGAGATAAGCAACGTTTACTGTAACAAAATGGTTATTCAGGATTGTGGTGAAAATGTAGGGGAAGTGTGAGGTCAACCACTTTGGATCCGAGAAAGACAAATCAAAATATTTTATTTACGGTGAGTGACTAGGAGCTGTGGAGGAGCAAAGGAATTTGGATGTCCATTTACACAGGTATAAAAAGTAATCAAAAAGGCTAATGGAATGTTGGTTTTTTATCTCAAAGGGGATTGGAATGTAAAATTGAGGAAGTTACACTACAGTTATACTGAGCCCTGGTCAGACCTGTTTCCTTTGATGGGGAATCCAGAACAAGGGAGCATAGTGTTAAAACTAGAGCTTGTCATTAGTGAAATCAGGAAGCACTTTTTCACACACAGGTTATTGGAAGTCTCGAACACTCTTCTGCAAAAAGCTATGGATGCTGGGTAAATTGAAATTTTCAAAACTGAGATGGATGGATTTTTGTTAGGTAAGGGTATTGAGGGATATGGAGCAAAGATGGATAAATGGAACTGAGGTACAAATCAGCTATGATCTAATTGAATGGTGAAACAAGCTCAAGGGGCTGAATGGCCTGCTCCTGTTCCTACATATTTTTCCCCTCAGGAAATTTCAGTAGCTATTTGTGGTTTCTGTGGCAATATAATTTGGACCATCAGCCTTGCCACTAAGAAATGCAGAATCTACGTTGTATAATAGCTTTTCCTTTCTCAACATTTTTAAATACTTAATTTTTTGGAAGTGTGAAGAATACTAAAATAGGCACTGCAACCTCTTGGAAGTATGACTATAAGATCGCAGTTTACCATCAAACGGGGAGATTATTATTTTAGTATGAATATTTAACTTTGTTTCTTAAGAGTAGCGATTGAAAAGCCTTCAGCTGTGCTCGCACTAAAAATATTGGAGAGAGATTATTTTCCTACACTGTGAGGGTAAACCTTTCCAGTGTGACTGCAGTAAGATTAATCCAGTGGATGGAGGAAGTTCTTCTGTTGGCTTGGCACAAAAAGCTGCTTGCATGGTGGGAGGGGTGCTAAATTTTGTCTGGGGAACATTTCCATACAATTTGCACCCCCTTAGGGAGAGAAGAAAGATTAAGAGGATCCATGCTGTCCTTCATGAAATACTTTTTTAAAAATTTAGTACAAAAGTAAATAAGGAAAATACGACCAGCTGAAATTCTAACTTTTTAAAAAAAAAATTGGTACTGTCTCAATAATTCAGGCCCTGGTATTGAAATCTAGTGTAAATTGTGTGTTGTCTGTAAAATGGTTGGCTAATATAGAGGGGTTTTGGCAGTGGCAATGACTAAATTAGTATTTAATCTGTGTTTTCTGAAGGTGGATAACATTGATGAGGAAGACAGTGAAGAGATACATGTTTTTTAAAAACACCTTTCATTTTTCTCCTGTCTAATCATTTTGACACTGCTATAACTTTTTAACTTGAATAGGATTGTGTTCAAATCCATCCTTTCCTGTTTTTAATCTTTGCAAAATGTGACCCAGTATCAATCACACATTTTCAGTTGTCTGGTCACCCCTTTTTAGCTTGGTGTCCACTTTCCCTATAGTTCCATGAAGCACCTTGGAATAATTGTCTTTGTTAAATATAAGCTGCTGCTGCTAGTCTGCAGTGACTGGCTATGGGAAATGTTATCTATGATCACTTTCAGCCTCTTCCACTAGCCCATTAAGCACTCCTCATTGGGTGAATTTTCACTATTACCGCCAGGCAGCAAACCACTGAAGTCAATGGAAGTGAAAATCGGGCAGGCTGTATAACGGGAAGCCGATCTGCCCGTTCTCTGCTCGGTGATAAAATTGAAAATTCACCCCATTGAGTCTGTTTGGCCCTCCTTTTTTTGTCTTCTTCTGTTGTGTAAGACCTTGCACTTGGTTGCGTTGAATTTCATTTGCCATTGTAGTGCCCACTTGCAAATATTTTCTTGGTTCTTCTGTAGTTCCTTGGATGCTTCATCAGATTTGACTGCCGATTTCTTTTTGCCCATGTCCCAAATTAAAATTTACAAAATTACATTGCATTTCCAAATCTAGGTTGGTTTTGTAGATTAGAAACGACAGGGGCTATAGTACCCATCATTCAGGCATCATTCAGTACATCTACCCAGTCTGACATCACTCCCATTTATACCCATTGCTTCCTCTACTTTAGCCAATTTCACTTCCAAGTTTTATGAAAGGTTTAAGCTTGTAAAGCAGCCTTTCATATTGAACTTTATTGAAGGCTTTATGGAGGTCTAGGTACACAACATCACCATTTGCATGTCACTTCAAAAAAGTCAAGGAGTTCAGTCGGCAAGATCACTCTCTTCTGAAATCATATTGACTGCCATTTAGTAAGTTATTTTCACAGATAATCCTCAAGTTTGTCTCTAATGATCAATTCCATTATTTTGCAAGTTATTCACAATATCATCCAAGATAGATAAGATGAGGAAGGTCATTTGACCCATCTTAACTCAGCCATCCAGAACGGCGCTATAGTTCCTTCATCAGGCTTTAATGTGACTGACCTGTTTGCAGAATATATTTTCAGATTAATGTTCATTGTTAGAATTAAAGAATTTTTCTTGAAATCTTAGGTTTTTTGAGAATAAATTAAGAGTTTAAGCTGGTATACTGAAAGATTAAAATTTGTGTTCAGTGATACTGATTATGACTCAAATTAACATAGATTATTTTGACAAGGATAACTGATGGTAAGACTGTATATCCAAATAATACAAAATAGATTTTCTTAAGGAAGCTGTAGATTATTTTCATAGTCTTCAATCAGATTACTGTGCATTTTTGGGGGGTTTCTGCAACATGATTAAATATTATGCTTAAAATTTTCTACCACATGTTAACAAATGTTGATAATCCATTAATTTTCAAACTCTATGATTGGCGAGGATTATACCGGGATTCACAATCTAGATCTCGAGGTCCAGTAGGGAAAATGATTAGCATTTAATGCAAGTGCAGATAAATTTTTGTTTCTCCCTGTGGACAGTGCATGTTCTCTGCTTATCACCTTCCCCAGATGATGGCAACATACACTCAAATGCAGTCACGAACCTGTATCCTAGCATTCAAAGCCACAGTGAGTTGTTGTATCAGTGTTTGATATACCATGAAATGTGTTGTACCTAATTGAAAAATGCAGCAGAAAATGGTACATTTTTATCTGCAAAAAGTGATATTCACTTTTATTTCTTCAACATTTAGATAACTAGGGTGATCTTGACTATATAATTGAAAGATATAGCTAAGTGGAAAATTTGGTATAGTCTATGAGCAGTTAGGAGATGAATTGCAAGGATATAATTAGCTTGCTTGTGTTGAAAACTACAACAGCTGTATCCTTACAGATGACAGAACCATTGTACTGTCACAACCATCTGGCCTCTTAACAGCTACTTTAATTGGGTTGTTTGTTACTTGATCTTTTTGTAAACTTATGGATAGGTTGACATTTAACTCCTAACCTGCTGAACAGCACTGTCACATTAGTTCATCATATGCTGTAACATGTGATGCCGGTTAACAAATTATGTTATGAAAACAGAAAATGCTGCAGAAGCTCAGCAAGTGAGGCAGCATCTGTGGAGAAAGAAACAGAGTTAATGTTTCAGGTTGAAGACTTTTCGTCAGAACTGGAAGATGTTAAGAGAGTTAAAGTTTTTGAGCAACTACAGAGCCAGGGAATTGGGGGTGGAGGGGGAGAGGAAAGAACAAAAGGGAAGAGGGCACGAGTGATTATATGACAAAAGGGATGATGGTGCAAGGCAATGAAGGTGGTAATGGGACAGATTAAAAAACAAAAGATTGATCAGGAGTGGCTGTAAATGGCAGCAGCAGAACCATTACCAGCCCTAGCTGACCGAAAAAATAGGAGCAGTGGTTATGATCTGAAGTTATTGAAATCACGGTTGAGTCCAGAAGGTTGTAAAGTGCCTAAACGATAGATTAGGTGCTGTTCCTCGAGCTTATGTTGAGCTTCATTGGAACATTATAAGAGACCGAGGACAGAGAGGTCAGAGTCGAGTAGGAGTGGGAAGGGAAATTAAAATGGCAAGATACCGGCAGGTTAGGGTCACGCTGGTGGACAGAGCAGAGGTGTTCAGCAAAGCGATCACTCAGTCTGCGTTTGGTTTCCCCAATGTAGAGGAGACCGCATTGTGTGCAGCGGATACAGTGTACTAAAATGAAAGGAGTACAAGTAAACCGCTGTTTCACCTGGAAGGAATGTTTGGGACCCTGTTTGGTGGGAAGGGAGGGGGTGAAGGGGCAGGTGTTGCACCTCCTGCACTCGCACGGGAAGGTGCCGTGGGGAGGAGAGTGAGTGTTGGAGGTGTTGAAAGAGTGGACTAGGGTGTCGCGGAGGGAGCGGTCCCTTCAGAATGCTGAACGGGGAGGGAGGGGAAGATGTGTTTGGTGGTGGGATCACGCTGGAGGTGACGGAAATGGTGGAGGATGATACGTTCAATGTGGAGGCTGGTGGGGTGGAAGGTGAGGATAAGGAGGACCCTATCATGGTTCTGGGAGGGAAGGAAAGGGGTGAGGGCAGAAATGCAGGAAATAGGATGGGCATGGTTGAGGGCCCTGTCAACTACAGTGGAGGGGAATCCTCAGTTGAGGAAAAAGGACGACAAATCGGAAGCACTGGTGCAGAAGGTTTTATCGTCAGAACAGATGCGACGGAGATAGAGAAACTGGGAGAAGGGAATAGAGCCCTTATCGGAAGCAGGGTGGGAGGAAGTGTAATCAAAGTAGCCGTTAGTCGTTTTTTATGTTTTGTTCCCTTTTTCTGTTTAGTCATCAGCAATCCTTGATGGTGAACTTTGAAGCATTGGTTACTATTTTGGATCATTAGCTCCCAGGCAGCCAAATCCAAGCTGTAGAATGACATTTGGGAAAAGCAGTGGGAGGAAGGAATGGAATGAGTCGGGCATTTTATAACGTTCAAATTCCAGCAGAGAATTAGCATGACTTTCAGACTTCATTACAGCCCCAGTAGTTATCTTCTCTAGATATTTAAAAGTTTATCTAGTGCATGACCATAGAGCATCACATCCTTCAATCAAACCCCAAAAGTTTCTGAAGGGCAAAAAATAGTGTTTGACTCAAATATCATATTAATTTTTTTTAAAATCACAATGAGCTATGTTAATTGCCTCAAATACCACTTCCATTTATTCAGCAGGAAAGAAAAAGCAACTAACAAAACTGATATCATTCAAATTGCTCATTTGTTTATGCTTTCAATAGCTTAGTTGTTCAGAGACAGATACATATAGTAAATTATAACATAACAACACATTAAAAATAACATAATTCATATTAAGACGATAAAACTTGCCCATAAAGTTGTCTAAATGTTGTTTTTATATCCCTGCAATAACATTTCCCTTCAGAGGCCTACCCATGTCTCAAGGGTTTTTAAATGGAGCTTTACTCCTTGCCGGCAGCATAAATTGTTCTGTTTCGCTTTGTTGTATTTTCTTTCCTCTTTATCCTGTCACTTTTTTTTATTTAAAGACAATTTTTCTTTAGTGCTGGTAATCACATGTGTGACTTGGGGCCCTACTTGCACATGAATGATTGTTCCATATTTTCAGTTGAATCTGATTGTGAGCCATATTTTCTAATTGCTCAGTTCAAAGTTTTTTGCTCATTTTGTTTAGCCTACAATTAACAGATGAGGGAGAAAAATACAGAATAAAATAAATTTTAAAATGTATACAATCTAAACACATAATATACTGCACATGCATAGTAGAATATGTAGGTACATATCCACAACCCAGACCTCCCCAGTCTTCCTGAACTCCTCACAATCCCAACAGAATCCCCTTAAATTCTCCCACCACAAGTACTCCACACCCAAAATCACCTCCCCCACTACAACAGTGTAACTCTGACTCACCATGAGCAATATCGTGGGAGATCTAGTTATTTACATTATTTCTTTATTTTGTGTAGTGATGTCATGATCCAGAACACAATGGGTTATCAACATCATAAATGCAAGATTGCACATCCTCACTAATTGGCTGGTGAGCCACAGCTTTGTAATGTTTTCAACTTCCTTAGCTGTATTGTTGAAAGGAGATAGGTGCATATATAGCCCATAGGAAAAATGAGAAGAGAGTTTGTACCAGGCTTAGAGCAGCAATTGTATGTCTACCTTCTCAGCCAAAGATAGTTTTTGACTTGGGAGACCATAGGTGCTAGAAGTTGTCATAGTGTGCTCTTTACAGGGCTTTAATTTTCAGAATATGTACAATATATAACGTATTATAAATTAATAGAAAAAAGTATTCCCTGTTTCATTTTGCAGTGTTCTAGTCATGTTAAACGAACCTTCAAAAAATATGTCCTATTTCTACCTTTTTTGCCAAACTTAAATGTTATTGCTGGCAAATTCTATCAATGGGTGAAAAGTTCATCTATTTAGTACAAAATTGCTTGGTTTACTTGTGTGAGTGAATATGTTATTTAGTTTATACCATTTGTTTATTTATTTCCCTCTGGCTAATTTTCACCCTTTCCTCTCCTTGCTGGGTTATGGGTTCCATAGACACCAAGTATCCTAAATGGCAATTGTTCACTTGGGAGCTTTGACAGGGAGTGTTGGTGGGCTATTTGACTGTCCAGGCATTGCAGCCAAGCCTGAGAAGTCCCAGCATCTACACATGTGCACTTTCAGCAAGGGTCACTTAGGTAGCAATCAGGAGAGGAACCTTGATTAATTTTTCCTTTCCTAATGTGGAACACTGAGGCCAATTGTAGGATGTCTATCACCCCCACCCCTCCTTGTTGAAATCAAAGACCTGGTCCACATGGCTTAGCTATCCCCATCTTCCCCAGATGATGCTGAAGCATATGCAACTATCTTCAGCCAGAAGTGCCATGTGGATGATCCTTCTCTGCATCCTCCCAAGGTCCTCACCACCACAGATGGCAGTCTTCAGCCAATTTGATTCATTCCACCTGAAATTACTGAGCACACTGGACATAGCAAATGCTATGGACCCCGACAAAAGCAACATTAACCATTTCATGTAATGGTGTTGTCAGCATGAATGAGCATGTCTGGGACCTGTCCTTAAGTGCATCTTCGTCATACATTTCGCATACCTGTTGCTTCACACGCAACACGTCACTTCTGCACACACAGCGGTATCCCAATATCATGCAGCACGAGATATCAGATACAAGCCATTCTTGCTCTTCCAGGCAATTTATCAAAAGATCGAGGAGTCTGTGAAGCACCTTGGGATGTTTTTCTATGTTAAAGGCACTATATAAATGAAAGTTGTTCTTGTAGGTGAAACACTGCCTTTTATATAATGTCTAAAATTTGAGAGGTTGGTATGTGACTACACATCAATGGGGAATATGTTTTATAACGTTACCTGTCAATCTCCATGATGTTGCACAGGGGGAGTCAAGACCAAGTGTAATCTTCAGGTGAAGCGAGATTAAAAGGCAGATGATAATTGGACCACAGTGTGCAGAATTAATTCAGTCACCATTTTAAAGCCATACAATCTGTCCTTTGTTTTTATATAGTACTTTGATAGTGAAACGTACAGCAGTTTGGGAAGTAAAGTTAGTTTGAGCATTGGGGTTTCTCTTCAGTACTGGCTGAGGAGCTGGGAGATCCAAAACTGAGGCACAACAGTGCCACAACTAGCAGGAAGATATAATTACAGTGTGATTAGTTTACATAAGCAATTTCTATTATAAATGTTGACATGCTGAGCAACAGCTTTTCCTCAGTGGTAGCACTCTTACATCTGACTGAGAAGATTATGGGTTCAAGCTACACTGCAGGACTTGGGCATGTAATCTAGACTGATACAGGGACTGCTGCATTGCTGGAGATGTTGTCATTTCTGGGTGAGACATTAAACTGAGTCTGCCCCTTCAGGTGGATTTTTTTTTAAACCCATGATACTATTCAAAGAAGAGCAGGGAGATTCTCCCAGTGTACTGGTCAATATTTATCCATCAACCAATGCCACTAAAACAGATTCATTGGTCATTTATCTCATTACTGTTTGTTGTACCTTGCTGTGCACAAATTGGTTGCCATGTTTGTATACATTAGAATACTAACTATACTTCAAAAGCTGTGAAGCGTTTTGGGACGTCCTGAGGACATGAAAGGTGCTTATATAAATGCAGATTTAGCTGTACAACACTAAAAGTACTCCTAGAGCTCAATGGTGGTACAGAAGGTGTATTGAAGGGACACTAATGGTAGGAGGGTGCAGCTGCTGTATGTCAAGTTTTCATGGGGGGGAAGCCATTATAAACATGGATGTAAAAATTTATAATGGTAAAATGGTGACACAAAAAGCGTGACAAAAATGTTATAACAGGAAGTCAGGTTTTGTAGATAGGAAGTGCAAGCAGACATCACCTTGTATGCAATAGGCACTATATTAACTGCTGAACTTAGCAATAAGAACATTCCTTTAAAATATTTTGGATTTCTGACCTTTTGAATAAAATGTTCAGATTTCTTTTCCGTCCCCTTCACAAGATTTTCACCCACTTGTATAGTTTAGAACTGTGATGTTTCTTCATTTTTGGGAGGTACAAATAACCTCAACTGCTGCTTCTGGCATGGAATGTTTGAACAAATCTTGACTAATTTTTCGGATAGTAAATAGGAGTGAAATTCATGGAATGTCTGTACCTTCAATGGACAACAGCAGCCAGTCACAAAATTACCTTTCCAAACTCGTGTCTGAAGAAATTGAATATATTCTAATGTACTTTTGGTTTACATTATTTGTAGACTTTATTTCCATAATCCAATGAGGTTGAACTGGTGCATTGTTTACTGGAACTGGAGTACACATACTTTCTGTGAGTAGAATGGCTGTCATAAGAGAAGCCAATTAATTTACTCTTTGGTCTTGTAGGAGGCTACAAGAAGAGCATGTGTGGGGAGGGGAAGGAATAGAAAGAGAGATTTAATCACACTTTATTATTGGAGATTTTTTTTCAAAATAACCTGTTTGTGCTCTTCAGCCTGCCTGGTTGGACTCGTGCCTTTGCTGCTGAGAGGACAGGCAGCCTGCTCTAACCACCACCAGTTCTCCCTTTGATTAGCCACTAGGAAGTGCTACTATCCAGGCTGGACTGGACTATCCTGTCTTTTTTTTAACCTAGTCTGATTTTTTTCCCCTGCTGGAAGATGCCACTGCTGTTTTTGGCACTTCTTCAATCAGAATTGAAGAGTTCAGGATTAATCCTCTGTCTTCCCACTCTATAGTATTGTTGCTCAATGTCAGCAAAAAAGTTTGTGTAATGCTGATTAGATGTAACTCTTTACAAACCCTTTTACTTTGCCCCTTGGTTGCTTCCTAAATAAATGCTGTGCGATTGCTATGTTACTTTTAACCTCCAAAGAAAACCTCACTCATGCTTAATTCTATTCAGTACAGGAGGCTTTCAATAAACAGTTTTCCAGATGTGTTATCTGACATTTGCTTAATCATTATAACTGTCTTAACTAAATAAAATTTCAGAATAGATCAAATCTAGAGTTCCATAAGAGTTGCAGTGGCACCAGATATGGATATGTGTGCATTCACTAAGTCCAGGTCAGTCAACTCCTGCAGACAATTTGCAGCAAAGGTTCAGTTTACTTGCGGTGGAGAGTTGGGGAGTGGTGGGGGAGGAACAGAGGCTATTTTACCAAACAAGATTGCACTTCATTACCAAAGATCCCTAATGCTGTACAATTTATAGCCAAATGACTGGCTTGTGAATGAGTGATTGTAGATGGTGGGGAGAGGGGGTGTTGGGGGAAGAGGTCCATTAATAGTAAAATGCAGTAGTATATCGCTACTGTAAAATAAACTGCACAGTGTACTTTGCAGTCTTATCAACTTCTTGTAAATTTTATTTAAATATCATTGACTAAGCAATTATAAATTGGATTACTTCAGTTATGAGCTTACAGGACCTTTGAAAAGGAAATAGGATTGTCTAGATGAAGTCATTTGCAAAACACACAAAACGATCCTGTGATTGATGTAATAGCGCCTGAGTTTCCCAAATGGTAACATTAATTTTCCCAGCAGTAACATCCTCTCACCTCTTAAGTGTACAAAATTAATTAAGTAAAAAGATGCACTGTCTCTGTTGTTAACATTTTATTTTGGCAAATGCTAACTCAGATAAGGAATTGGAAAAAACTGCATTCCATAGATGCAGTGCAGATTGCTTTGGTGGCTCCTTTGAACTACACTTTCATTTAACATCATTGCGGTGGGTTTCAGTAATGGCTCAAACTAGTTAATCGCACATATGTTTGAAAGGATATTTGTTAAACTTACCTTCCATTTACACTTGTAGCAACCAATAAGTCTGCAGATCATTTTACGAACATACAAAATTGACGGGCAGGAAAAGACCAGCTGGTCCATCAAGCCTGCCCCACACCATGATGGCCGGACCATCACAGCAAAACACTTCTTCCCATCCCCCACCTCCCACCCATTCCCGCAGCCATGTAATCTCCTGGGAGAGGCAAAGAAACAGAAAAATAAACAGCGCCAATAAGGGGAAAAAAAATACTCTGGGAAATTCCTCTCTGACTTCCTCAGATGATCGAGACCAGTCCACGAGATCACATGGACTAAGTGTTATCGATAAAAGAAACTTACCTTCTATATGATGTGATCTTTGCCCCAATCAGGAACCAGTCCAGTTCCCTCTTGAAGGCATACCAAGAGTCAGCACCCACCACACCAGCCAGCATTGTATTCCAGAGGCTCATAATTCCCTAGGAAAAGAAGAACCGTCTAACATCCAGTCTGTTCCTACTCTTGCATAGTTTGAACTAGTGTCCCCTGGTCCTCCCCAATCTGTTAAAACTGGAATAATCTATCAACAGAGATACTATCTAGCCCTTTGTTTTTTTATAGACCCCTCACATGTCACCTCAAAGTCTTCACTGCTCTAAAATAAATAGTCCAAGGTCCTTGAGCCTATCTGAGTAGCTGAGGTTCTTTAAGCTAAGAATCATTCTTGTAGCTCTCCTCTGGACCTTTTCCAAGGTCACTATATCACCCCCCATGTGGGGGGACCAAAACTGGACAGAGTACCCTAGATGCCGCCTGACCAGGGACCTGTCAAAATGGTGTCCTTTGATTTATACTGAATGGCTCCACCAATACAACCCTTTAGCTTTAGCTACAGTTTCTCTATGTTGGTCATATAGTGATCTGTGCACAATAACACCAAGATCTTTTTCTCTTTCAACCTCTTTCAGTATTGTTCCCTACAATTGATACATGTGTTCTGTGTTGGCCGAACCTACGTGCATGACACTCTGTTTATCTAAATTAAACACCATTTGCCAATATGTGGCCCACTCCCCTAGCAGATCTAAACCCTTTTGGATTTGATGACACTCCTACCGTCTTAACCCTTGCACAGACTTTGGTGTCATCTACAAATTTACTTACCATACTCCCAACACCAAGAGTAACCGGCCTAGGACTGATCCCTGGGGACACCACTTATAAAATATCTGCAAGCTGAACCACATCTATTAACTACAACTTTTTGGCTGCAAGATTGAAGCCAATTCCTAATCCAGCGTTTCAAATTTCTACTAATACCACAAGATTCTATCTAGTGAAGTAACCTAGTGCAAGATACCTTATCAAAGGCTTTCTGAAAGTCCAGGTAGACAATGTCTACCAGATTACCCTCATCCACTACCCTAGTGACTTCCTCAAAAAACTCAATCAAAGTTGTTAGGCACGATCTATTTTTTCGGAAGCCTTGTTCTGAATTTCTAATGGCCCCATCCCTTTCCCAGTTATCATAAAGGGCATCTCTTACGATCCTTTCTAGCATTTATTGTTGAGATATGGGGCTCGATGTTAGGAGGGCGGCGGGTTCGCGGCGGGGGGGGGGGGGGCGCGATTGGGCGCGTGGCTAACGCGCCCGGTGAAATCAGTCTGCCCCGCACGCGATCGCAGGCTGATTGGATCCACTGACCTGGTCTTCCAGGTTCCCTGCTGCTGAGCTGCGCGTCGGGTGGACTGCGCATGCGCAGTAAGGTCTGTCAGCTGGAGGAGCTCTATTTAAAGGGGCAATCCTCCACTGACTGATGCTGCAAGAAATAGGCAAAATTACAGCATGGAGCAGCCCAGGGGGATGGCTGCTCCCAGGTTTAATGATGCCTCACTCCAGGTATCATTGGATGGGGTGAGGAGGAGGGGGAGGACAGAGATCTTCCCCCCGGCGGGCGTGAGGAAGCGGCTTGCCTCTGCCACCAAGAAGGCCTGGCTCAAGCTGGCAGAGGAGGTCACCTGCACCACCAACATATCGCGCACCTGCATACAGTGCAGGAGGCGCTGCAATGACCTAAGTAGGTCAACCAAAGTGAGTACACTTACTCATTCCCCTACACTCCGTCTGCCACATCACCGCTCCCACCCCACATCTCCTTCTGCACTGCCAACACTACTCTATCACATCACCCCTCACACCCACTCAAAGCTCATCCTCATCTTAACTGCACTTACTCACCTCGCCAGTACTCATCCCAGCACTCATACAATCTCATGGCTCTATCTCATACTCAATCTCTCATGCATCTCTTTCACGGTCAGCCTCACTCAACCTGCCACTACCTGTGCTGCAGCCACAGGGCATGCATGACATATGTGCAGTAGGCAGCATAAGGCAAACGTGTCGTGAGCATGAAGGGGATGCACAAGGGTGTTTGAGGGTTTGTCATGGTTCTTACTTATATTTAATTTCTGGCCAACTCACATCACATATTATATTGGCACCACTACTGCCACATCTTTGCGAATCTTGTTTGGTTTGTGCAATAATGCCCTTTCCTGAGGATCACAATGAAGACCCACACCTGATGCCACCCATTGTGTCACTGCAGAGTGGGTGTAGGTGTATTTGCAGGGCTCTTTTGTGCAGATGACTGAGAGACGTCGGCGATGTCCCCGGTGGCACCCTGGAAGGATGCGGAGGAGAAGTTGTTGAGGGCAGTGGTGACTTTGACAGCGACAGGTAAGAAGATGGTGCTCGGGCCAGCCGGGAGCAGCTCGGCATGAAGGAGGCTGCAGATGTCCACAACTACATGGCGAGTGACTCTGAGCCTCCGTGTGCACTGCTGCTCAGAGAGGTCCAGGAAGCTGAGCCTCGGTCTGTGGACCCTGTGGCGAGGGTAGTGCCCTCTGCGACGCATCTCTCTCTGCGGTTGCCCTCCCTCCTGCTGTGCAGGTGGATGTGTCACAGTACTGTGTTGTGAGGTGGCCGGCGAGGCTGGTGATGCTGTTCGCCCTCCGAGGAGGTCATGACTGCAGCTACAGCGGCTCCCATCCGGAAGATGTACATCTGAGGGGGTCCGCAAGGTAGGTACATGTCTCTGGACCCCGGGGTAAGTTTGCAAGTTGGTGAATTTTATTTTTAGGAGGATGGTGGTGGAGGCCAAACTTTGTCCAAAGTGACGGAGTGGCCTCCTGCAATGAGTGAGGGTCTCCCCGCTACCCCCCAACCTGTCAAATGGACCTTTGCAGCTGCCACAGGCTGGTGGCTGCAACACGTCCATTTCAACTGGGAGTGTTTCCCCCAGTACGGGAAACAGTCCCAGTTGTTTGTCAAATCCCACCCCATGTAAAATATCTCCTTAATCAGGTCTGTTAATGACCTGAAATACCAGTATAAATACTTTTATGTGGCACCCCGCCGGCTTTAATTGCCTGCGGGAGTCCCACATGCAGGGGCTGCACGCGCACGTCTGCGCATCTGTGGGGAACCCAGAAGTGGGGGGGTGGTTGGAGCTGGGCTCCCAACTCGCTCCGGGAATCCCCGATTTTCGGAGCCCCCTGCCAGGAACGCACCCGATCGTGGGTGCTAATATCGAGCCCATGGTGTATTTACAGTACTGGGCAACCTACTTCTTTTCAACATACTGATTTGAGTTAAGGTTTTAATTCTACCCCTCCCCAGGCATATGTCAGAATATGTCTTATACTTGTAAAAGCATAACCCCTCAAGAGTACGACTTTCCATGTGACTTACTTTCATGAGCTTATTATTGCAATTTTGTGTGCTTTTATATTTATTGTGGAAAGAGCAATTAACCCCTCTATCTTTTTATTTCTCCAGAGTCCTGACGAGGATCTAAGTGTAAAACTTTTTTCCCTCTTCAACATTCCTTATAAGTCAACTTGAAACCCTTCATAAAAATACTGCATCTGACTTTTTAAAAAAAAAATTTATTTCTTCTCCCTTCCCCTTTTCATTGTCCCAACACAATAACATTAACCTCCTGTAAGCAATCTAGCTGCAAATAAAAATCAGTGCTGAAAAGAGATTATGCAAATACAGTGGCAGAAAGTCAATGTTTTTAACTTCAAAATTTGTTTTTGCTTTTAATTTTTTGTGAATTTTAATGGGTGAAATTAAGTACTACTGTACTAAGTTGCCACTAGCATAAGTACCAATGAGATATAGTAACATATGTCCAGAGGAGGTCTATGCTTGGGATAACAGTGCAGTTTTTCAAATATATTAAAAGATGAACAAGAAAGATGTTATTCAAGAGGGGAAAATGAATTGTAGGAATTGGAAATAATGGTACATCTATTGGAAAATGAAAAGGTCATTAGTGTGGGAAAAGTGGCACTGGCTTCATATATATCATTGAAAATTGGAGGCAGGATGCTGAGGATAGCATGTGACTAGGCTAAATTTAGAAAACAGTGCTGGTTTGTATATCAAGAATGCTCACTGATGCAAAGAAATCCAACTCTCATGGGTGCAGTGAAGAACATTGGCAGCTGAATAATCTGTTGTCTTTTTTTGTGATATCAGACAGGTTAGAGGATTAAGGAATGAGCAAATATAATAACTGGGTAAGAATCTACTTGATAAGATTTGAATGCATTTCTATTCCTAATTTAATCTAAGGGGTGGGGTGGTAGCAAGTTCAGCTGAATTTCTTTGCAATGCCAATAAATTGATGCTGTCCTTAAGTGCTTTTTCTGAATTGTCCTGCAGCAGGCTTGCACAGGTGTCAAAAACAGTGGAACTTGATGCATCTCCATCTTAGTTCTGAGAATCCTTTATGACCTCAGTCTCTCCACTGAAAATAGGTTCCAGTCAAAAAATGTCACAAGGCCTGTTTGTGACATGTTTACGAATGGTCTAACTGATGCCATTTTTCATTCTTTCAGCCTTTTTAGTTTCTTGCCTCCCTCTTCTCAAGCATTGCATTGTATGCCTGTGATAATAATTAATATATCCTATTTTTCTTATTCAATTTATTAATTCAAATAAAACACTAATCTCATTGTTTAGACTGAGCTTATGGAAGACCATTACAGAGACCTGGTAGCAAAGGGTAATCTTTTAAAACAAGAAATAATACAGATGTATTGAAGTATCAATTTACAGGTATGTTGCTGTTAACTGTTCCCTTGAATAAGAACTTTCAGTACACTTGCAACCTTGCTGTCTTGTAATTCTTCCTATAGCTCATCTTTTAAAATTATGTTGTCTAAAGCTTCTATTGGAGATAGAAAGGCCTCCATGGCACACATACATACAACACAAATTCCTCAATGACACTCCCCTTTGTGAGTATTTTGTCCAACTTTTCATAACATTTCATATTTCACTAATCCCCTAACTAAATAAAATTCCTTACTTTATTTTCAACAGTAATAGACAAACATGCAGTACTCATATGCAGAATTCTTTTTCTTCATGAATAGCTTCTGTGTTCACTTTTATATAGGGTAGGTTTTGTTTCCTGGTGAGATGTGTTTTGTAGAGTGCCACAGTAGTGCAATGTTTTGAGGATTAAATTTCCTTATTTATAAACTGTTTTGTTTTTGGCATTTCATTTCCTGGAAGAAATGTTTTATTTAAAGTTAGTTTTTGTATATTTTCAAGGCCAGTTAACCTTGTAACACATATTCTTAATCGGTTTAAAGGTGTTATTTATCAAAACTTGGTTAGTACTGTCTGGTGCTGCTCTTTATATGTTCTACTTGTTGAAATCTAGTACGATGAAGCCATGATAAACTAGTCTTAATAAAATGATTTCTTTAATACTTCTGTATTCACCTTTTGAACTGACATGTACAGTTCTATGTCATATATTGTGCAGACTGTCATTTATTTTAGAGATAAATCTCTTTGTGAACCAATGGGACATCCTCCTCGGAGAAGCTGAGGTACAAAATTAGCCTTAGCTGCTCTCCTAAACATTAGATTTTACACTGATTTACTTGCAATGGTAAACTTAATATTGCTTGGCTGTTTTTGGATGACAGAATGTAGCAGCAATAATGCAGAATCAAACTGTGAGCTAGTGGTAGGATTAGTCCCACTGAAGGTTGCATGTCTGTATCAGGGCAAATCAGGTTCTACTCAGGATAACTTGAATCGTTTTGCAGAAGTAGTGCAAAGTTCTGAGCTGTTTGCATCAATTGACAGAAGTGTGGATACCATAATGCTGTGATATAAATTGCATCTGAACTGATCACAATAATGTTAAGTCGATGCATAGGATATTGTCACTGTGCAAATAAGTTCATGTGAACAGCTAGACATTAACCAGCGAGAGGAAATCGGCTAGCAGTTTCACAGCAATCAGTTTCGACAACTGTCTACAAAAACTGTTGCAGTTTGCTATTAACTAGGTATTCAATTCACTGATGGCTATAAAATGTGCAGGAAATAGAAAGCATTCTGGCTTCCTGTTGACAATATAAGGGACTTGCAATGCCTTTACTAATAAGTAAATGTCAATTGAGGCAGTAATTTGGTCAGAACTCTCCCGCAGTCTAATGCTCTTCTTTTTTGTTGCCGGGGTGGGGGGGGGGGGGGAAGTTCTTTGTAAAACTGACCTGGACACATGTCTCCAAAAGGATACAAAAGAAAATAAATGACATGGGAATTTTTTCTCCTGAATTGCCAAGTTCATGAAAGGTGTGTTTAAACAAAGACAAAAACTTGGATGTCTAAATCGTACTTTTGTGATGAGACTTCTGCCCTGCTGCTCAAAAATATGGGATTTTATGAACTACTGGTTGATCTCCATTGACATTACACACTGGAAAGTGCAGTAAAGAGGGTTAGAGGCAGGGGAATGATTGGACCCAGATGATGGAGGCATATGGGGGGGCGGGGAAGAAGAGGTGAGAGTGTGACCCCCCACTGATCACGGACCCCCAATCAAGGACCCTCCCCCCAGCCCTGATCCCGACCCTGATCATCAGACCCCGACCCCCTGACCCTCCCCCTCAACGATCGCTGACCCTTGATCTCGCCCCCCCCCCCGTGACTGACCCTCGATCCCATCCCCATGACTTGCGACCTTGTGCCCACCTGTGCCCCTTGCCCACCAATGCCCCCCCTGTCCTCCCCCCACCCCACCCCCACCATGCAATACCAGCCTGTCAATCAGCCGGTCAGTCGGACGGAAAACCAACAAAAAATATGAGACGTCCTTACGTCAAATCATAAGGACGTCCGGGATACCCGAACTAATGGGTTTCCCGACCTCAAATTCCCCCCCTTACACCTTCCCGGCTCCGTTTCAAAATTGAGCCCCTAGTGTCTGTTTATTGGGACTCAGTTTTTTTTTAAAGTGCTGGTGGAAGGCTTTGCACCTAATAGAATGTGACTGGTATTTAACCTGCTCACCAATCCTCAATTTGGATTCTGCCAGAAGCACTCGGCTCCAGATCTAACCACAGCCTTGATATAAGCAAGGATGCAAGAGCTGAATGCCAGAGGAGGGGTGAGAGTGGCTGTCTTCAACATCAAGGCAGCATTGGACAAAGTATAGCCCCAAGAAGTTTTCGCAAAAGTCAATGGGGGGTTAAAGGAAAAACTGGGTCCCCTACAATGAATGGCTTACCTCCTGAACCCTCAAAGCCTCTCCATCGACAAAGCTCAAGTCAGCAGTGTGATGGAAACTCACCAATCGCCAGGATGGGTGCAGCTGCAACAACATTCAAAGCTCGACATCTTTCAGGACAGATCAGTTTGCTTGATTGGTGCCCCTGCTACTGGACTCAATATTTATCCCCTCTATCACTGACATGTGGCTGCAGTATGTACGATCTACAGGAGGCACTACAGCAACTCACCAAACTTACTTTGATAGCACTTTCCTCTCCAAGACCTCTACCATCAAGAAGACAAAGAGCAACAATGTTGTGGGAACACCACCACCTCCAAATCCCTCTCCCCTCACGTGCCAATCTGACCTGGACATACTTCACCGTTCCTTCGTTGTCACTGGGTCAGAATCCAGGAATTGCCGATCTAACACTATTGTGAGAGCACCAATGGCACAAGGACTGCAATGGTTTAAGGAGAATCCCCACCAACAGCTCCTCAGGGCAACTAGGAATAGGCAATCCATGCAGCCTTACCCATGTCACCCACATCCCAAGAACAGATAACAATTATATACTAATAATAATCATTTAAAGAAAAAAAATGCCAATCACAGCACCACATTTAGGCGTAAGAGGTACTGGAAGAAAATAATGCATTTCCCATCAAGATGGTATGACATGGGACTTTTAAATGCAGTTTGAAGTGGAATGTTGTTCCCAGTCAGTGATTTTAATATATAATTGTGCATCTGGTCTCGGCTTGGAAAATCCCCAACTGATTATAAATGATACTAAAGGATATAAAGTTACTTGCCTCATTGCCTGATGACATCACTGATTTTAAATAACGATGAAAAAAAATGCATTGTGATGGTACATGGTGTTGTGGTACAATTTTTCCTGGTCGAAAACTATTTTCAGAATCAGCAGTTTCCGGAACTAAATCTGTCTGGGTTATCTTTGCTCCCCAGGCTGATCCTGGAGTAATGGGTAGTTTTGGAAGAGTTACGTCATATTGTGTTTGATGCGATACAGCCAGATCTGGTAATGCATGGCTAAGCTAGTTGTACACCAGATATGCTCATTTCTGTGCTTCTATGATTTGAGGGAGTTAAGATGGGGGCCATACCAGGGAAACAACCAGGATGGGAAAGAGTGAAGGTTTTATCAGAGACGAGGGCATCAAACATGGAGGTGAGGGACTGGTTGAGCAAATCAATAGCTACAGAAGTATTGTAGCAAGTGGAGGTCAAACAATAGGCAATGGGGGTTTGGAATTTCAGATATAAGTGACTTGCAGGAGAGTTCATTCCAGAGATGGATGCAGACGGAAGTGGGATTGGAAGGGGTAGGGGGATGAGGGACATAAGAAAGTGGTTGGCGATGGCCTTGTCAGTGATCGAGATTACGGGAGTAGAGGGGCCATGGGAGATGGCAAGGTCGAGGGGATGACTGTGTAGGAAAATTTATAGACCGGATAGGAAGGCAGTGAATTCAGAGGAAAGAGGGGCAGGTGAGTTGAGATAGAGTTTGAAATCACAGAAAATTAGGAATTGCTCAGTGAAGAGGCTAGAGTAGGAAAGGGTGGAGGATATCTCGGGGAGAAACTTGGGATGGGACTTAAAGGGGTGGTAGACAAAGAGTATTGTAAAAGAGACGAAAGGGATGGAATAAGGTGAGCTGCTCAAAGGAGAAGAAGGTACTAGAGGAGTAAGGGGAAAGACCAACTTGTGACTTGGTGATGAGGGCCACACCACCACCATGTCATGTCAGTTTGGGCACTCAGGATTGGGAGCAGGAGTTTGAGGAACTTGTCCGACCCAGTCCAGCGAAGGGTGTGACAGGAGTTCTGAAGGAAGAAGAGCTGAGTCCCTTTCCCCTCCTCAGAAAGAAAAAGCAGGCCAGCCAGGGTGAAAAAATTAAAAACCAGCAAGAGAAACCTCTGGACGACAATTAGGCAGACACCCTTATTCCTTGACCCAACTGAACCCCAAGGATCAAGAACAAATATATTGCTTCAACTCTTAAACTGCAGTGCTTCCAGCAAAGACTCAATTACATTAGAAACTTTAATGTTTCATTATACTGCTTCAGTACGCACCAATCAATCTACATCACCATGATTTGTCTAAACTCTTGAAAATGTAATAAAATTAAAAATTTGTTTGTAGCATAATTTACTAGGAACTCATTCCTTTTTCTTATTCAGCTATATTAACGTTTTGCTACAGTATGTATTGCTCTTTTTTGGTGCTTATTTGGAGACCAGTAGGGGGGAAAAGAGTATTTCTATTGATTTAAGGAAGTTGATACATTAACCAAGGACTTGTGTTTCCGATAGCTGGACTGTAGTAATGTAATGAGCTCTCTAATTGAATTTCAAAGACTTTCTAATGGTTCATCTCCATAAAATGTGGCAGAGTAAGCCATTCTCTGCACGGGAAGTCTATTACAATCCTCTTAAGTGGTCACTAAGTTGCTGTATAAAATTCAGAATGTGATGGTCTGTGGGCTTGATAGAATAAGACAACAGTGCTGCCTCAATTTTGTATTCTTTTTGAGCTGGATGCTAGAGTAAAGGGTTTTGACAAGCACAAGAAGTCGATATTTTAATATAAATGCTTCATTTCACTAATGTGTAAATTGCAGCAGTATAATGAAAGGAATAAAATCTGGGGCCTGGCTCTGTTCAAAAATGCCATTTGGGTGTAATATGTCTTTTTTAAATGTTTGGATAATGATTTTAACAGTTTAGTTTATGGGTAAAAATTTTAACAAAAGGTCAAGCAAATATTAATTTATGCAGCACAAGTTATCTGCACAAAATGTACTTTCCAATGCCACATGGTTAATTTGTAAATAATTACACCTTTGCAAATGAGGGCTGGTACTGCTACTATTGTAAACACTAATTTGTGTGTGTCCTATATTATTAAATGTGCACTAGATGATACAACTGCTTATCACTTGGGTTACATTAAAGAATTTTGCAAAAGGTTATATGTACCACACTTGTAAAATTATTAAATGTAGCACAGAAGGTCTCGCCCTGCAGACAAGTGGGTTAAAAGCTACACTTTCACCTTGGGTACCTGCCTTGATTTGAAGCAGATGGAATTCCAGCTACAAAGGTCTTTCATGAATTAAATTTGGATAGTTTATGTACTAAATTGGCAAACTTGTTTATTGAAGTTGTACAGTTGACTGGTGTGGGAAATGGAGAAAGTGAACTTTGGGAGCTCTTCTCAGGTTATGGTTAAGCTACTTTGCTAGGAAAGAGTAGTAGGAGCTTTATGGTTTTTATCTAGTGATGCAATGGCTGACCTAGGAAGACTTGGTACTGAAACTTTTATCAAAACAAAAAAATTCCTTTCCTCTATCACTAATTAGCTTAAAGTAATTAATTAAGTAAGGTGCCATCTGTTTAAACTTCTGCCTTGAAACATGAAGCTTGGAAATGATCTCACTGTTTTAAATCTGATAATATTGAATATATTCTGCCCCATAAAATGTGAACAAATGGTATATTTAATGCTATGCTTGTAATCAGCTATGCACTTCTCCGCTTGTATTGCTTTCCCACCATTACTGTTAATGTAATGTGGCTGATAGAAAGAATTTGCAATTATTATGTGCATTATAGCCTCAGGATGTCCAAAGTGCTTCACAAACAATGAACTACTTTTGAAGTGCTGCAACTGTTCTACGAAAGCCAATGCAGCAGCCAATTTGCACAGAGCAAGGCCCCACAAGCAGCAAATGAGAGAAGTGACTAATTAATCTGTTTTTTGTTGGTGATGGCAAGATACCGGGAGAACTCCCTGCTCCATCAAATAACGCTATGGGACCTTCTCCGTCCACCTGAACAGTCAGCTGGAGCCTCAATCTAACATCTGATGCAAAAGATGGGACTTACAACAACTCAGCCCTCCTTCGGTACTACAGAGAAGTGTCACTCTAAATTATATGCTTAAATCCTGATGTGTGGCTTGAACTCAGTTAAGCAATTAAATATGAGGTTTAACTGACTTACAAAGTGTGGTTAGAACTCAGTATCTGTTTTCTTTCAATCAGGCCACCATAGATTGCTGCACTAAGAAGTAGATAGTGTAGTGGTTATGTTACTGGACTAGTAATCCAGAGGCCTGGACTAATAATCTAGTGAAAACATGTATTCAAATCCCAACATGGCAGTTTGAGAATTTGACTTCAGTTTAAAAAAAATAAATCTGTAAATAAAACTGGTATTATTAAAAGTGACCATGTCACTACTACTTTACTAATGTCCTTTTAGGGAAGGAAACCTGCCGTCCTTGCCCAATCTGGCCGATCAACGTGGTTGTCTTAACTGCCCTCTGAGATGGCCGAGCAAGCCACTCGGTTGTATCAAACCATTACAAAGAATTGCAGGGGTTCAAGAAGAAGGCCCACTAGCACCTTCTCAGGGCAACTAGAGATGGGCATTCATTCCTGACAATGGAAAAAAACACACTATCTGCACATGCTGCATGTTCTAACAATCTGAGGAAAGTTCTAGGTGGTATGTCTATAAAATGAGTAGAACATTGCCTACTGTCTGTGAAATTTACCATTTTGATGGTAAGTCACTTCCAGAATCTACCCCACATAATACCAATAAAGTCACTTTCCATTTTTAATTTGAGAAAAATGCATTGAAGCATATCATAGTATCATCATAGGTGCAGTACAGGAGAAGTCCATTTGGCCCATCGTGCCTGTGCCGGCTCTTTGAAAGAGCTATCCAATTAGTCCCATTCCCCTGCTCTTTCCCCATAGGCCTGTAAATTTTTCCCTTCAGGTATTTATCTAATTCCCTTTTGAAAGTTACTATTGAATCTGCTTCCACCATCCTTTCAGGCAGTGCATTCCAGATCATAACAACTCTCTGCATAAAAACTGTTTCCTCATGTTGCCTCTGGCTCTTTTGCCGATCACCTTAAATCTGTGTCCTCTGGTTACCGACCCTTCTGCCACTGAAAACAGTTTCTCCTTATTTACTCTATCAAAACCATTCATGATTTTGAACACCTCTATTAAATCTCCCCTTAACGTTCTCTGTTCTAAAGAGAACAAGCCCAGCTTCTCTAGTCTCCACATAACTGAAGTCCCTCATCCCTGGTACCATTGTAGTAAATCTCTTCTGCATCCTCTCTAAGGCCTTGACATCCTTCCTAAAGTTTGGTGCCCAGAATTGAACACAATACTCCAGTTGAGGCCTAACCAGTGATTTATAAAGGTTTAGCATAACTTCCTTGCTTTTGTATTCTATGCCTCTATTAATAAAGCCTAGAATCCCATATGCTTATTTAATAGCCTTCTCAACTTGTCCTGCCACCTTCAAAGATTTGTGTATGTGCACCTCCAGGTCTCTCTGTTCCTCCACCCCCTTTAAAATTGTACCATTTAGTCTATATTGCCTTTCCTCATTCTTCCTAGCAAAATGCATCACAAATCTTTGCTCAGCGTTATATTTTGTCTGCCATACGTCTGCACATTTCACCAGTCTGTCTATGTCCTCCTGAAGTCTGTTACTATCCACCACATTGTTTACTACATTTCCGAGTTTCGCATCATCTGCAAGCTTTGAAATTATACCCTCAATACCCAAGTCTAGGTCATTAATATATATCGAAAAGAGCAGTGATCCTAATACTGACCGCTGGGGAATACCACTGTATACTTCCCTCCAGTCTGAAAAACAACCTTTCACCACTACTCTTTGCTTCCTGTCCCCTAGCCAATTTTGTATCTATGCTGCCATTGTCCCTTTAATCCCATGGGCTTTAATTTTGATAACAAGTCTATTATGTGGAACTTTATCAAATGCCTTTTGAAAGTCCATATACACAACATCAACTGCACTACCCCCATCAACAACCCTCTCCGTTACTTAATCAAAGAACTCAATCAAATTAGTCAAACATGATTTTTCTTTAACAAATCTGTGCTGACTTTCATTTATTAGCCCATACTTTTCCAAGTGCCAATTAATTTTGCCCTGGGTTATTGTCTCTAAAAGTTTCCCCACCACCAACATTAGGCTGACTGGCCTGTAATTCCCGGGTTTATTCCTCTCCCCCTTTTTGAACAGGGGTGTAACATTTGCAATCCTCCAGTCCTCCGGCACCATCCGCTTAACTAAGGAGGGTTGGAAGATTGTGGCCAGAGCCTCTGCAATTTCCACCCTTACTTCCCTCAGTAACCTGGGATGCATTCCATCTGGACCAGGTGACTTTTCTACTTTGAGTACTGCCAATCTTTTAAGTATCTCCTCTTTATCTATTTTATCCTATCCAATATTGCTACTACCTCTTCGTTTACTGCTACATTGCCAGCATCCTCTTCCCTAGTGAAGGTGAATGCGAAGTCTTCATTTAGTACCTCAGCCATGTCCTCTGCCTCCACAAGAAGATCTCCTTTGTTGTCCCTAATCGGTCCCACCCTTCCTTTGACTACCCTTTTACTATTTATATGTTTATAAAAGACTTTTGGGTTCCCTTTTATGTTAGCCGCTAATCTAGTCTCATACTCTCTTTGCCCCTCTTATTCCTTTTTTTAGATTTCCTTCGTACTTTCTGTATTCAGCTTGGTTTTCTACTGTATTATGAACCTTACACTCGTCATAAGCCTCCTTTTTCTGTTTCATTTTAATCTCTATATCTTTAGTCATCCAGAGAGCTCTAGCTTTGGGTGCCCTTCTTTTCCCCCTCGTAGGGATGTGTCTACTCTGCACCTGAACCAACTCCTCCTCGAAGACCTCCCATTGTTCAATTACTGTTTTGCCGACCAATTTTTGATTCCAATCCACCTGGGCAAGATCCCTTTTTAACTCACTGAAATTTGCCCTCTTCCAGTTAAGCATTTTCACATTTAATTGTTCCTTGTCCTTTTCCATAACTATTCCAAACCTAATGATATTATGATCACTGTTCTCCAAATGCTCCCCCACTGAAACATGCTGCACCTGCCCCATTTCGTTCCCCAGAACTGGATCCAGCACTGTTTCCTTCCTGGTTGGGCTGAAAACACACTGTTCCAGAAAGTTCTCTTGAACACATTTCAGAAATTCCTCTCTTTCTTTGTCAGATAATTGCCAGACTACCATGTGAGATTACCTGATTTATGTTTTTGAGTTCATCTAAAGCCAAAAATTCTATAGTATAATGCTCATTAGGTTAACTTCATGTTTAGAAGCAAATATTCTTGACTGTTCATGCAGAATCTGTCGTAATCTGTCCAGACGTGAAAGCTGCTACTCATAGGGCTCGATATTAGGAGGGCTGCGGGTTCGCGGCGGGGGGTCGATGCGCCCGGTGAAATCAGTCTGCCCCGCGCGCGATCGCAGCCTAATTGGTTCCACTTACCTGGTCTTCCGGGTTCCCCGCTGCTGAGCTGCGCGTCAGGCGGACTGCCCATGTGCAGTAAGGTCTGTCAGCTGGAGGAGCTCTATTTAAAGGGGTAGTCCTCCACTGACTGATGCTGCAAGAAATAGGAAAAATTACAGCATGGAGCAGCCCAAGGGGAAGGCTGCTCCCAGGTTTAATGATGCCTCACTCCAGGTATCATTGGATGGGGTGAGGAGGAGGGGGAGGACAGAGATCTTCCCCCCAGCGGGCAGGAGGAAGTGGCCTGCCTCTGCCACCAAGAAGGCCTGGCTCGAGGTGGCAGAGGAGGTCACCTGCACCACCAACATATCGCCCACCTGCATAAAGTGCAGGAGGCGCTGCAATGACCTAAGTAGGTCAGCCAAAGTGAGTACACTTACTCATTCCCCTACACTCCATCTGCCACATCACTGTCCCCACCCCACATCTCCTTCTGCACTACCAACACTACTCTGTCACATCACCTCTCACACCCACTCAAACCTCATCCTCATCTTACCTGCACTTACTCACCTCGCCAGTACTCATCCCACCACTAACACTCAACCCAATCCTCCTACAATCACATGGCTCTATCTCATACTCACCCTCTCATGCATCTCTTTCACGGTCAGCCTCACTCAACCTGTCACTACCTGTGCTGCAGCCACAGGGCATGCATCACATATGTGCAGTAGGCAGCGTAAGGCAAACGTGTCGTGAGCATGAAGGGGATGCTCAAGGGTGTTTGAGGGTTTGTCATGGTTTTCACTTATATTTAATTGCTGATCAACTCACATTACATATTATATTGGCACCACTACTGCCACGTCTTTGCGAATCTTGTCTGGTTTGTGCAATAATGCCCTTTCCTGAGGATCACAATGAAGACCCACACCTGATGCCACCCATTATGTCACTGCAGAGTGGGTGTAGGTGTATTTGCAGGGCTCTTTTGTGCAGACAACTGAGAGACGTCGGCAATGTCCCCGGTGGCACCTTGGAAGGATGTGGAGGAGAAGTTGTTGAGGGCAGTGGTGACTTTGACAGCAACAGGTAAGAAGATGGTGCTCGGGCCAGCCGGGAGCAGCTCGGCATGAAGGAGGCTGCAGATGTCCACGACTACATGTCGAGTGACTCTGAGCCTCCGTGTGCACTGCTGATCAGAGAGGTCCAGGAAGCTGAGCCTCGGTCTGTGGACCCTGTGGCGAGGGTAGTACCTTCTGCGAAGCATCTCTCTCTGCGGTTGCCCTCCCTCCTGCTGTGCAGGTGGATGTGTCACAGCACTGTGTTGTGGAGCTCCACGTGTCAGAGGTGGCCGGTGTGGCCGGCGAGGCTGGTGATGCTGTTTGCCCTCTGAGGAGGTCATGACTGCAGCTACGGCGGCCCCCATCCATAAGATTTACATCTGAGGTTTCCGCAAGGTAGGTACATGTCTCTGGGCCCCGGGGTAAGTGTGCAAGTTGATGAATTTTATGTTAGGAGGAGGGTGGTGGAGGCCAAACTTTGTCCAAAATGACAGAGTGGCCTCCTGCAATGAGTGAGGGTCTCCCCCCCCCAACTGTCAAATGGACCTTTGCAGCTGCCACAGGCTGACAGCTGCAACACGTCCATTTCAACTGAGAGTGTTTCCCCCAGTACGGGAAACAGTTCCAGTTGTCTGTAAAATCCCACCCCTCCTGAAATATTCCCATAATCAGGTCTGTTAATGACCTGAAATACCACAATAAATACTGTTAAGTGGCACCCTGCCGGCTTTAATTGCCTGCGGGAGTCCCACGTGCGGGGGCTGCGTGCGCATGTCAGCGCGTCTGTGGGGAACCCGGAAGTGGGTGGGTTGGAGCCGGGCTCCCGACCCGCTCCGGGAATCCCCGATTTTCGGAGCCCCCCCCCACGAACGCACCCGATAGCTGGTGCTAATATCGTGCCCATAATCTTTGTTGCTGCTCCCTGGGGACAAATTATTCTGTGATCACTGCTGCCATCTGCAGGAAATGCCAAGGATAAGAAATGCTTTTTCAGTAATTCCCATGCCAGACAACAAAAATTATGCTATTTGAGGACCAATTTTCACACTTCTGATTTGGAGCTGAATAACTTTTTTAAAGCTTGATATGTCTTTTCTATTGTTGGTCTGAATTGGAGACTACAGTACACAATGAACTTATAGTGAGTTAGCTTATTCCTAGGATTATAAATGTTAGTGGTGTAGTTACTATTACATTCCAATATTGCCACTTGCTTTCAGAAAAATACTTTTATGCTCGAGGCAATGGTGTTTACTCATTTCTCTCCAGGGAAAATAAAGTGCTGTCTTGTTTGCAGGTTTCAGAGAACAGAACTGATGTTCATTTTTTAAACATGCGAACTATTTTAACCATTGTGGTTTATCAGTCAAAATCAAAATAAACAGAATGTTTTTGCAAATTTTCACAATTTGCAGTGAAAGTGGCTTCAATAATGTATTTATAAAACTAAACTAAGCAGTTCTTCAATTTTACGGACACTTTGGAAAATGAGGAGCTTTACTGCACTGCATGCTAGTTTCATTCCATTTATGGGATGGTGTCTATCAGATTGTGGATCCTCTTCCACAATGTCGCTCGACCCATCTTCTGCACTGTGGAGCGCTCCCCGTCCTCCCAGTATTGGGGGCTTTTGCCCATCTGGGCTTTGTTTGCCCACGTTCATGCACCCCTTTCCAGTGTTACTACCACCCCTAGTGGCCCATGAAGCTTCTCCCCTGCAGCTCCCTATCTATTCTATTATTTCCTGCACTGGGAAACCAGCATTTTAGTTTTGAAAGTGCTCATGGTGCTTATCATATAAATACATCCATAATCACTAGTTCTGGGAAACCAGCAAGATGATGGAGGCCCAGCGGATCGAGGAACGGAATGGGTAAGGGTGGTTGAGGGGAAAGGGGAGGCAGGAAGGTGAGTAGGGGGAAGAGTGAGAGTGCAACATGGATGGGGGAACAATGAGGGGGGTACAGGGAAATTTGTACAGTGGAAGATTGAGAAGGCAACAGGAATTGGGCAACAGTGAGATTCTGACAGGAAGGGTGAGGGTGTGAAAGCAGAACGTGAGAAGCAAACAGCGATGCAGAAGGGCTCGGAGGAACGTACAAGTTATGAGGGAATATACAAGAACTTTTTGGCAAGAGGCAAAGGGCCAACAGATAAAGAAGCATAATAGGCAAACAAGGGACAGCATAAAATGATCAAAGAGACAGGGACTGGGAAGGGTAGACAGAGATGATAAAGGGGAAATGTGGGAGAGTGATTGCAGCTGTAGGGACATAACGAGTAGGTCGGAGAATGAAAACTGGACAAAGGGAGCAGGACAGTGTAAGGTAATGATAAATAGAGGAGAAAAGGAAGGGGAGACTATGGAAGGCATCGCAAGGGAGTCGGGGCAAGGTTCAGGGTGGAGCAAAAGTGTGACAGGAAATTAGCTGGAAAGCAACATTTAAAAAAACACAGAATATGGGAAACAGGACAGCCGCCATCATCAAAACTTCCTATTGTGTAACTTATGAATTTGAGTCTACCTTCAATACCTTCTCTGATTTAGTTGCATCATTCACTCCCATAAGCAGTCTGAGTGTCTTACTTTTATGGAGTTGACTCACACCCTGTCCTATATACACTTGTATGTTAGTGGGACCCGGGGGTGTAACAACAAAACATCCTTTATCAGGTGGATATCTTTGTCTTTGGCACATGCTTTTCTTTAATCTCTCCAGTGGACTGAGTTAGCAGTAGATGAGGCAAGATTTGGTTCAAATCATTAAGCTGCATTATTTTACGTAGGGTGAACATACAGTGCAACAGTTAGGATCAGATTCACTTGGTTCAATCAATGCAGGCTATCTCCAAGAACCAACGTGAAAATAATGAATGTGCTACGCTACTCCACTTCTATTGCCATGCTGGTTAGCACAGAGTGACTGATCTGCATCCTGCCATTTTTTGACCCTTCCTTTTCTGGATGCTTTACTTCCAGAAGCTAGCAAGAAGCCAGGAACTGTGGATGAGCAGAGAGATTTAGGGGTCCAAATACAGAAATCACTAAAATCTTGTGGACAGGTACAAAATATAATTAAAATGGCTAATGGAATGTTGGTCATTATCTTTTTTCATTCGTTCATGGGATGTGGGCGTCACTGGCAAGGCCAGCATTTATTGCCCATCCCTAATTGCCCTTGAGAAGGTGGTGGTGAGCTGCCTTCTTGAACCGCTGCAGTCCATGTGGTGAAGGTTCTCAAGGGGACTGGAGTACAAAGGGGTGAAAGTTATGTTATAGCTATACAGAGCTCTGGTTAGACCCTATCTGGAGTACTGCAATCAGTGCTTGGCAACACACCTCAGGAAGGATATATTGGTCTTCGAGAAGGTGCAGCGCAGATTACTTTCTATCCCAGACAGCTGCATATAGTGGCATCACTATTCCCGTCAAAATGATTGGGTAATTTCCCCCATCAATGACACCTAGAGGCTGCACTGCTGTAAGTGACTGGGATTGATTTTACGTACATAATTTGTATGTAACTATCCTCCACTCTCTGCATTTTGCTGGAGAAATAATCAATTTATAATTATGTAACTATCCTCCAATCACAGCACTTTGCTGAAGAAATCACCCTGCTTTTATCAGGAAACATTACTATAATTTCAGTCATGAGTTCTGTTTGCTGCAGTTCATAGAGACTCTTTTTAAATAGACTCTGTAGACTGCTGTAGTGTGTTGTTTAAATAGATTCTATTTGCTGAGTAAATTAACTTTGCTGTAAAATAGACAGCTTGCTCTGAGTCCTGCCATTGGTCCGCCCTGCCTCCAACTCTTGGCTGACACAGTGATGTTAATAGACACTCTGATCGTGACCCCTTTTTTTTTCACTTGCACAAGGCTTTTAACATTAAAAGTAAAATCTTGAAACAGGACACTAACACTTCTTCTGTCAGTATCGCTTTTTATTATTACACTAAGGTTCAAAGTGAAACAACAATAAATCAAATAAGAGCTCAGGAATGTACAAACCAAAAATGAGGAGAGTGGCTTGAAAACTAATTAAGGATTTATGAAAACAACTTTCCATGAATGACCGGTTAGGAAAACCTACCAATAAAAGAAAGGAGGGTGTGAACCAATCGAATCATTCCAAAGACTATTTGAAATATTTTTCAGATGACATTTATTCTCCTCCGTAATTGAAATTTCTAATGTCCAAAATGTTTTTGACAAAATAAAAACATAAAAAATGATGGGGTGGATTTTCATCTGCACCGCCTGGGTGGTAATCTGGCAGAGCAGATCACCCGCCCTTTGGAGAAGCTGCCCGATTTTCATTCTATTGATTTCGGGGCTGAAGATGAAAATCTACCCCGACATATTTCACGATAAGCATGATTGTCCATCTGTCTGTCTTTTGTATCTTCTAATACCTTCATTTAAAGTTTTCACTTTGAGGTCTTACTCTAAGCTTCAACTGCATATTTTTCCCCTGAGCAGTTGAAGGCAGTTACTAACCACATCCATGCATTCTGAACATGTGCAGTTCTCATAATTTCCCAACACAGCCCTCTCTCTCACTACAACAATTTTGCAAACTATTTCATTTTCAATTACCAATCCCCAGACTGATGCAATATCACAAGTGGCTAGTTTAGAAAATGACAAACAATTGTACATTTTTGCAAGTGTATATATTTAATTTGCTCTGAAGATTATATTGCCTCATTTAGAACTGCAAAATGATAACGCTGGATTGTGCATGATACACCAATGGTCTGAAGTCTGTACATTATTCTTGCCATTACAATAACGGTTCATCACAGTCATTCTTCCTCTGTCAGCCAAGCACCTGGCTTGCTGCTTTAGTGACTTCCTTGTTGTGGTTAATCTTAACCCTAGTGTTCCTTTTCATTGTACCACTGGTTCTTTCTTACTCGGAGATCACTAGTTACAAAATAGTTACCTTTTATTTATACTACCTGCCTCAAATCAGGTTCTCACAGCCAGGTGTGAGCTGTCTGCCTGCATTTAAGCATGTATAAGCTGCCAATCATTACATTTAAATTTTCTGAGAATGCTGATGGAATACCTGCTTTCTCAAAGAATTTAAAACAACTGTTAAGTATATAAACTTTTTTGGTTTGACACCATTCTGAAGTTATAGTCCATTCAGTGTCAAACCCAAATGCAGTGACACTGTCTTCTCCAGGGGATTATGCTCTGTTGCACTCTGGAATCAGGTTAGGACCAGACTCTAGAGTTGCATTTTCACTCATGCAGACATGTATTTTCTGGATCACCCATGGTGTTTCTTAAAGTGTGAGGATAGGGAGGGGAAGAGGTGGGGTTACATTACTGAGGGGATAATTTGAGGTTTTGATGGAGAAGGAAAGGATTGAAGTGAGAGGGTTCTGTTTTTAGAAGATTCATTTCTAATAGATCAGTGATTCATTTAAAAAAAATCTATATAAATGGGTCTGCCGTGGCATTGCTGATGCTAAGCTACAGCATACACTTTCTTATCTGTGTCTGTTGGTGTTCTCGTTCTCGTTCTCTTGCGCTCGCTCTTTTTGATGTTCACTTGTTCCCTCTTTAGTGTGTACTCTTTCTCGCTCTCTCTCGCTTTCGCTCCCTTGCTCTCTCTTTCTCGTTCACTTTCATGATCTTTATCTCTTTCTCTCTGCTTGCTCTTGCTCTTTTTCTCTCTCACTCTTTCTCTCTCTCTCACTCTGACTCTTGCTCCCTCTTTCACTCTCACTCTAGTGTGCGCTCTCGCCCCCCCCTCCCGCCCCCTCTCTCGCACCTGTGACCCCCCTCCCTCGCAGCAGAGTTTTGGATGAGTGGCAGTTTATGGAGGGTGGAAGATGGGAGGCCAGCCAGGAGAGCATTGGAACAGTTGAGTCTAGAGGTAACCAAAGGGAGTGTCTGTATGTGTGTATATATTGCAGTGTTCTGTGAAATAAATAATTATTTCGTCCCAAGTTTCTTACCAACATATCCTCCCTCAGCCTCTGCATTGAGCGACTGCTCATCAGTGATTTCAATCTCCAACTCAACTCACTTTGCCCTCTTTCCTGATTTTACTGCCGTCCTGTTCTCCCTTAATCTTTCCCTCTATTTAACTTTCCTACACATACTTATGGCCACCCTCTCGACCTTGCCATCTTACATTGCCTCTCTACTTCCACGGTCTCTATCACACACCAGACCATCTCTGACCACTTACTTGTATCCCTCACCACCCACATCCTGTTACCCCCTTCCAACCCCACTTCTTTTGTCATCTGCCCCTAGAATAAACTCTTCCCCCACGTTACTTACAACTGCACTTTCAGACTCCCAACTGACTAACTTTAGGCCCTCCATTCGGCATGATACTTCTGCCACTGTCGGTCTGCTCAACTACACTCACGAGGCCAGAGCTGGAGGAACACAGAGTTCTCTGAGGGTTGTTGGGCTGGAGCAGGTTACAGAGCTGGGGAGGGGTGAAGCCATGGAGGGATTTGAACATGATGATGAGAATTTTATTTGGTGGACCGGGAGCCAGTGTAGGTCAGCGAGCACAGGGGTGAGGGATGAGTGGGACTTAGATATGGGCAGCAGAGTTTTGGATGAGCTCAAGTTTATGGAGGGTGGAAGACCGAGGGCCGGCCAGGAGAGCTTTGGAATAGTCGAGTCTGGAGACACAAAAGCCTGGATGAGGGTTTCAGCATCAGATGGGCTAAGGCAAGGGTAGAGATGGACGATGTTGCGCAGGTGGAAATAGGTGGTCTTTGTGGTAGAGAGGATGTGATTGGGAAGCTTAGCTCTCTGGGTAAGCTCAGCATGGGGTCAAATAGGACGCCAAGGTTATGAACAGTCTGGGTCAGCTTGAGACACTGGCCAAGGAAGGGAAATGGAACCAGTGGCAAGGGAACAGTTTGTGGGGGAGTGGGGGGGCAGGAGGCAAAGACAATGGCTTTGGTCATAGCAATAACTCCTGCTGAGTTGAAATTGAATAAGTTAGGCTGGTGGATTCTGCTGTTGAGTGGGCTGGGGGAGAGAAAGTCAGTACGCCATTGTGAATGAATGCTGACACTGGAGTAAAGCTGACTTGAGAAAAACATCAGACTGCAGGGAGAGGAGGTTTTCCCTGGGCCAACAGCCAAAACAGAGGAAGTTAGTTGCTCATTGCCAGCAGTTGTACAGAAAGTAAGATAATTCTGAAAATACAAATAAGATAGTCCACCAATGTGGAATAGGGTTGTTAGTTCATTACGCCAAGTGGAGTGAAGCTGAGTGGAATCAGTGAATTTTGATTATAACTGCTGCTCTATGCTCATATGCTGTGACATAAAATAGCTTAATGATTCGTATCTGACCTTGTCCCACCAAGTGCCTTCCGAGAGATTGAAGAAATACCCATGTGGAAGACACACATATCCAGTTTAGGTCACAAAGGGGTATTATTGTTACACTCCAGGTTACACCATCATGCCAGTATATATAGGCAGTGTGAGTCAACTCCCATAAAAGAAAGACACTCAGGTCATATATGGAAGCTACTGATGCCAAGGAACCTGTGATGGTATGTACAGAAGATCTGTATTTGTAACTGGCACAAGTCTGGTATTTAGAGGTAGGTTATCCCAGCTTACATAGTCGGGATCGGGGGGCGGGAAATGCTTGAGTGCTTCTATGTATATTACAAATGAACAGTTAAACAACTCATGTATAATAGGGATAAGTCAGCATGGTTTTAGAAGTAATTGGTCATACCTTACAAATCCTCTGTAATGAGGAGAAGGAGATAGCATAGAATGAGAGAGGATGGAGCAGCCAGGAAACATGTTCATGGGTGAGGGGAGGGAAATCTCGGAAGGCTTGGTCACAGTGGAAATAATGCTACTCCATGTGGGGTGGGAATTTGGAGGGTAGGGAAAATGCTGCTGTGGGTTTAGAAAGTAAAGCTCAGTGGGGTATGGGGGTTCACAAACCCTATCGGTTGAGTGATGGGTCCATATGACTAACATTTTTCCTCAGTGTAGTTAGTAAGGCTGAAGTTGAGACGCACTGATCCTGGTTTAGATGATTCTGCTTGTGGGAGGGGTTCATGCATATCATCTGAATGATGCTCAGTAGTGAAGGAGGGTTTTTTTCCTAGGGCCATGATGAAAGGTTTGGTCTATTTTTGCTTATATGATCATCACATTGGGGGACCCCATTTAAGCTGCTCAATTGATGGGATTTGGGAAGGGTTTCAAGTAACACAGACAATTGCTCAGCTGGGGGGACAGTGGGAAGGGATGGTTCAGTTACTCTTCAAATCAGTGTGGGGGGATAGGGAGCAAAATCAATAAAATGATGCTCAGTGGGGAGGGGAGGTTTTTTTCATCTGGAGAAGGAGATTTGATTCAAAGAACTTTGCTCGTTATGGGGATGGAGGAGTTTGTTTAGGATCACTGGGGGAGGGGGGAATTTGCTTATCTGCATGGGGTTTGTTCAGATTTCCAAATTGCTGTTCAGTTAGGTGAGGGGGGGCTAAGTTCTTTTCACTGTACTGATTTACTGTGGAGGGGGGGGGGTTCCAGTTCTCCCAAACGTGCCATCTGCGACTCCAATTGTGTCTACATCATTGAACAATTTAGTCAGTGGCTATAGTGGATCGATCTTGTGTCTGAAAAACAAACTTTCTTGTTCCACAGTCGGGGACGAGTATCTCCTGTCCATCAACATCCCTGCAGCTGCATTCCACCCGTGCCAGGATTGACACCAAAATTTTCATGCTCATGTTTACAATGATTTGGGCTTGTGCTTGTGAGATTGATGCGTTGGAGTCATTGAGTGGTGTTTAGGGAGGGATGATGTAAAGATTACTGCTGTCTTATCGCTAATTCGTTTCCTGCTAGGAATTACATCAGGACCAGGAGTTAGTACCTTTATCAGTAAATCCATTGGTGCAGCACCACCCCAGTGGCAAATGGGTACTGCAGTGAGAGTTCAGCTAAAGTCAACATCAGTTGATTGATGGTCACATAATGTTAGATGGAGAGCCATTTTTAGACACATAACAAAACGTTGCCACCTACAAGCGCAATACTATTGGAATGTTGTGACCGCTCACTTTTTAAGATTGCATAATAGATGTATAGACGGTTATGTTTGTATATTGCAACAATGGTCCAGAATTTTCTGGCAAAATAAGTGTGAGGCTAATAGCGCTCACCATTATTTAGGGGCAAATCATACAGCAACTTCAGGTGAGGGCAGTTAAATGCGGAAATCTGAAAGTTGCTATCTGAGATGTGCCACTCCGTCATTAGCTTCGCGAAAACAGCACAGTGCAACAGAGGAAAGGTACAACCATGCACATGTGTGCACGTGCCAAGCAGTGGAGAGGACAAGAGGGGGGCTGAAATCCGCTTCTGGTGCCTGGACAAGTCGCGGAGTACTTTGCAGTACTAGCCTATCAAAGTATCGAGGATTGTGGTGGTTTGCTGCGCGTTGCACAATTTTGCCCTGCGGCCAGGACTGTCCCTTAACCAGGCAGACGAGAGGCCAGTAGAAATGAGCAAGATGGAGGTTCCCAACCTGGATGTCACTAGGGCCATGGTTCGTGTTCCACAACCTCCCCCACCCCACCAAGGAAGCCACGGCTGTAGCGGGGCAGGGCGGCCGGAGAGCAGCTAGTGGCTCAGTCATTTGGACAATGATAAAAGTGGCAAAATGTCTCCCCCCACTGGAAAGCACACAAAAGGACAGACAAGATTGACAGTCAAACAGTGAACTTTTATTGCAGCAGCAGCTACTTAGTGCAAAACTTTAACAAAAATTGAGGTAGTTCTGGCAAAGCTATAAATAAATGTTGAGTTACAAAGTCATTTGAAACAGTTGTAACGTTACCATGGTTGATATTATTAAATATTTTCTGACAGTTCTAAATGACTTCTGACTAAATGATTTAAGGACAGCAGCAACAACAACAATTATAATAAACAATCAAACAAGAGAAATATAAATATCGATAAATAACACACCAACAAGTGAACAAGAACAAGCAGCAAAAAAAATTAACAGACTTGCTTGCCTGTTGGTCGCTGTGACAACGAGCAAGAGGATGAGGACTCTGCACTAGAGGGGCACCCTGTTCCCTCCTGCACCTCACCCCTCCCTGTGAACAGACCCCTCTTGTGCCAAGGGCACAACCTCTGTGTCTTGTCTATTGGTTGTCGTCAGGGAGTTGAGAGCTGGCGTGCTGCTACTTCAAGGGGACATGGGGAGAAGTAGCGTCTGGTGGATGCTGAGCTGCTAGCTCTTGGGCCTGTACTGTGTCTGCGGTGGGAGCTGGCATGGGGGATATCATGGGCATCAGAAGTTGTGAGACCTCTTCATATCCATCTTTTGCTCTGCCATCTTTTTTCTGTAAGTACGTGCCTGCTGTGTTAACTTTCAACGGGTTTTTAAAAACTTCATTTTACTTTGCGGTGCTTTTTAAAAACTACCTTTTTATAAAAAGTTTGTAAAAGTTTCTTTATGATTAAACTAACTTTCTGCAGAGAAGAGGTCATTTTAAGACTGTAGTCACTTCTCTAACATTCTTGACTGAATTGTTGTGTGTCTCTTCACTGTTTATTGTGCCATCCGTTCAGACTTTTTCTTGGTCAATTGCAGACGCCACTTACATGCCCTGTAGAGGGCACTGCGCTGTTTCCATCTTGCACTTCCAGCAACTTGCGGTTCAAAATATCATGGAGATTAAACAGGCAAGGGCAAGTCTAAGTAACAGCGGGCGCCATTCATTGACCGGCTACAGCAAATTCTCAGCCAATATGAAGTTCACCAGACCACTGAAACAAACTTGTCTTGAGGTTGTCATATCCCTACTACCAGCACAAAGAATGATGATAAATCTGTAGTTATTTTTATATCAATGTATTCCAGTCCCCACCGCTTATAGCGGTCGCGTTGCTGTTATAGCGGGCAAGTCGCAGTAAGCAGTGGTCGGTTACACCATAATAGGTTAAGTCTCCTCATTTTGAGCTTGGTGTTACGCCTTCTCATTTTGTTGCTCTTACAAACCGAAGCTAGCTAACATATTCGGCTGTAAATAGTGACACTACTATTCCAGGTCAGAATGGAGATAATTGGATAATTACCCCATCAATCAAGCCTGGAGGTGATGGGATTGATTTTATGCATATTATTTGTAAGTAACTATCCTCCATTCACTGCATTTGGCTGGAGAAACCATCAATTTGTATTATGTAACTATCCTGACTGTGCTCTGCTGGAGAAATCACCATATTTTTATTGGAAATTGCAGCAATGTCTCCCGTCATGAGTTCTGTTCGCTGTAATTTGTAGAGACTCTTTTAAATAGACTCTAGACTTTTTGCTAGTGCGCTGTTTAAACAGACTCTGCTTGCTGAGTAAGTAGACTTTGTTTGTTGTAAAATAGACTGTTGTGAGTCCTGCCAGAAGTCCCGCCCCACCTCCAACTCATTGGCTGACACAGTGGCATCAATATATACACTGAACATATTATTGACAGCTGAAATCAAGCAATATTCACATGCCAAGGATTAAACGGCAGCCTATAAATTCACAGCCAGTTTTGATTGGGCGTTTCTCCCTTCTTCTCTCCCCCTCACAACTCTATTTTGAATCCTTTGATGAATCCAATTACCAAGACAAAGGGCCAATTTCACAAATACAGAGGATTAAGGAGTTGCAAATTTATTGAAGAACCTATTGAACTGCCCGAAATAGCCGGCATGCTTAATATGTTATAAGCGGCATGTTTGTAATTCACTCATATGGTATTGGCAAATGGTGAGTGCTATTTGCCCAATATAGATGGCTGTCTATGATAAGCGTGGACGACATAAGTGGTGAGGACTGTACTACTGTATAACTATTGCAAAATACCCCAAGCAGTGTTGATTCTGGGAGATGAAGCTGCAATTTGAATTGATCCTAACCATGCTGCTAACTATCAATAGCTGGGGACACCTTGGGCATGATTTTAGTGTCCATTATGGCCTGAAAATGGGCATAGACAGGATGTAACAGATCGGGATATTGGATAGAAATCTGTTCCGTCTGATTTCTGCCCATGGTGTATTGGATTTTCAGACAGGGTGTGGGACGGGTGGTGGAAGCTCCCATCCAAAAGAAGAGGGAATTTGGAGATCAAAACAGTTTTGCGTTGTTTACGGTCTGTACCACCAGTTCCTGCTCGCTAACCAGGGTTGGAGAAGTCAGATAGTTATTTCAAATGGGACCTATTTAAAGAGCCCAGCAGATGATGTATATTTTTTTAAATTTCCTGCAGAAAATATGTGTGTAATTAGAGGATATTTGGGTAATTAGTTCGTGAAAGTGGTTTGCCCATTTTTGCAAGCAGCCTAGCCCTTTGCAGTATGGGTGTCCTTCTGGCAATCCATTATATTTGTTATACTTGGAGGAGGATTACTTGGACCCACCCTTACTCTCCCACTGACTGTACAGGCCATGACAAACATTCTTGCACTTAACAGAAGAGCAATCCGTGCAGTGGTGACAGTTCACCAGGAAGGCAGAAACAGGCATGACTGACAGGCAACCTCTAGAACAAGCTGGAAAGATCATTGCAGCCCTGAACTTCTTTACCACTGCTCCTTCCCAGCACCACAGGGAATGTCACTAATAACCGTCAATCTGCAATACATACAAATAATAATCCATTGACTTTCATCACTTTTCCCATCGACATCCAGAAACAAGAGAGCACCCTGCAATTCTTCAGACTGGAGAATTTCCCAAAGGCTAGGGTGTCATAGATTTTACACATGTTGGCCTGTGTGCTCCTGTCCACCATAGTGCAGACTTCATTAATCGCAAGGGTTCCCAATCCATCATTGTGCAGCTGGTTTGTGATTATATGCACAGGATCATGCAGATCATTATCCACTTTCCTGGCAACTGCCATGATGCTTTTATTTTACACAGTTTATTCCCCCCCCCACCCCACCAACTATTGTTTAGGCCTGAACAACAAGTGAAAGATTAGCTCCTTAGAGGCCAAAGTTACCTACTGTAAGCCTGGTTTACTACACCTGTGCACCATCTACATACACCTGCTGAGTAAAGGTTCAAATAAGGTCAATGCTTCCACATGAGGACACCATAAACTGTAAAATAGACTGTTTGCTGTGAGTCCTGCCGTAAGTCCCGCCCCGTCTCCAACTCATTGGCTGACACAGTGGTATCAATAGACACTCTGAACATATTATCGACACCATTCAAATTTTGAAGCAATAATTCCGATGCCTTGATGGGATCTGAGTTTTCTGGAATACAGCCCAAGCAGAGTGCCAAGCATCATCGTGGTTTGCTGCAAGCTACACAACACACGGGAGGTGCTGTGGAGAGTGCGTGGCACTCTTCCTGTTAAGGAGGATGACACAGTGGAGAAACTGCTGGGGAACAACAGTTGCCAGCTTCCAGAGTTGTTTGTTCATATCTGATTTCATGAGTGCTTCATATAATGCGTCCCTAACCCCTCTGCATTGCCCCTAACCCCTCTGCATTAACAGTCCTACTAATCATCACCTACATTCTCTAGAATTATGCACCCCAATCAGTAACTACGCCACAACTACTAAGCAGAACATTCGGACCTCCTCGAATTCCAATCTACAATGTTGTTACAGGAATACGCTCAGAATAATGCCAGCGAAACGCCGTCAAATTTTATTACCGTACATTGTTTGATTTCTACTGTTTGCCAATACCTGTGTCTTCCCTTGGTCATTTACTGCAATCCCTAATGCACTGTTTCTACAAGGTGCTCCCCCAATACCTGGAGCTTGGAAGGTAGGTGGCTGGCTGGCTGCCACGTCTCAGTCAAAGGCTCCTGACATGATCACGGTGTTGGGGTTTGGCAACCTCAATGCAATTTATTGTAGACTAGAGTGCAACTATTTTTTTTTGCATACTCCAGTTTGCAGTTGACAATTTGTAAATCACTGTTTGCTTTGGATCAGATTCTCTCTGGCCCCTGATTTGTATTAAAAAGCAATATAAATTTTGCATTAATCTACTGAAATAATGTGGTGGCGTGGAGTGCTGCTACCTTTAGTACAGCTTACCTGCTTTTGTGGTGGTTGTCTCCATGTTATTGCTGACAGTTCCCGTGACTGATCACACACGGGCTGAAGACTAGCGTATGTCAAAGGAGAGGCACAGGATTTCAGGCTTACAAACGGCTGTATTGATTTACAGCTAGAAAAGGATGAAGTGTTTTAGATAGAGATAAACCAAGGAAATTGGTTAGCTAATAGCTTAACCGGACCTGATGACATGAATCATCGCTTTCCGGTTGTGGCCAGGCTCCCAAGTTCTCAAACAGCTGAAATTATGTAACAGTAAAAACATTCAGTAATGCCTTGCCTGTTTTGAATATGGGTTTGAATACACCAGAAGATCTTTAGTTGGCTGTGACTGCTCTGTGTATCTGATTAACATTTGCCGTAAGCCTCATATACAATTAATTACTTTTGAAATGCAATGATTGTTATATAGACAAATTTAGTGTGTCTGTGATATAGGTCAGTCAGTTTGTTCTGACTCCTGTGGAATTGAAGATCAATTGTAGTGTATGGGGGAAGCAGTGTTAGAGAGAAAGTTATAATTGGACCAGAGCAAGCAGATGTAATTCAGTCTCTGTTTTAAAGCTGTACATTCTATCCTTAAATTCTTATCTGATGCATACATTATTATATTTAGAGTTAAACACCAAAACACTTGGCGATGTGGGAAGCAGAGAAGTAGAGCTGGTTGGAGAATAGGAGATTCTCTGCAGTATAATCTGAGGAGTTGGGAGATGCAAAACTGAGGTGTGACAGTGCCCCTACTGGCTGGAGGGTCTATAGCATAACAAGTTTGCATAGGCAGTTTCCATTATAAATATGAATTTATATTTATATGACATAGGAATTTATGGAAAAAGTTGATGCAAAAAGTGTGACAAAAACATGACAACGGGAAGTAAAGTTTTTCAGAGAGGAACTGTGCACAGACATAAGATGTTTAACATGTTACTCGTCAATCTCCTATGGCCTTGCACGTAAGGAGTAAAGACCAAAGATCAAAGACTATACACATTCCTATGAAAGGGAAGGGAAGGGCATCCAAAGCTAGAAATCTCTGGATGACTAAAGATATAGAGATAAAAATGACACAGGAAAAGGAGGCTTATGATAAATGTCAGATTCATAATACAGTAGAGAATCAAGCAGAATTCGGAAAGTGCAGGTGAGAACTGAAAAAGGAAATAAGAGGGGCAAAGAGAGTGTATGAGAAAAGATCAGCTGTAACATAAAAGGGTTAATAATTGACAGGCAGCATGGATCTGTTAAAGACAAATTGTTTCTTGATTGAGTTCTTTGATGAAGTAACGGAGAGGGTTGATGAGAATAGTGCGGTTGATGTGTATATGGACTTTCAAAAGGCGCTTGATAAAGGAACACATAATAGACTCATTAGCAAAATTGAAGCCCATGAGATTAAAGTGGCGGCAGCAGCAGCATGGATATGAAATTGGCTAAGGGACGGAAAGCAGCGAGTAGTGGAGAACGTTTTTTTTTCAGACTGGAGGAAAGTATACAGTGGTGTCACCCAGTGGTCGGTATTAGGACCATTGCTATTTTTGATATATATTAATGACCTGGACTTGGGTATACAGTGCATAATTTCAAAGTTTGCAGATGAAATGAAGTGTGGTCAGCAGTTTGGTGGGAATAGGGTCGAGGCAGTAGGAGGTGGGTCTCATGGTCAAGATAAGCTCAGAGAGGGCATAAGGGGAGATAGGAGAGTAACTAGAGAAAGATACGAGTTCAGGGCAAGGGCAGGGGGAACCGTAGGGGAAGTTTGGCTTGGAAGGCATGGGGAAGGGAGGGAAGTGGCAGATGCAGCTGAACAGATGGTCTCAGAGGGATGGAGCAGGGGAGTGGGACTAATTAGATAACTCTTTCAAAGAGCCAGCACAGACATAACTGGTTGAATGGCCTCCTTCTGTGCTGTATGATTCTATGATTCTCGGTGAAACAGGTTAGAGGGCAGAGGATAATTGGATCGGGGCATGCAGAAGTAATTCAGTCCCAATTTTAAAGTCATACATTCTGTTCTTATTTTTAAATTTCAATGTCTATATTTATACTGGAAAATGCTTGTATAAACTTGTCACGTTGTAATTGCACCTTCCATCCAGTGATACAGCGGCAGAACCTCTGCTGGCAGCAGGGTGTAATTACAATATGACAAGTTTACAATGGGCAGTTCCATTATAAATATGTGCACAAATTTATAACGGGGATGGGAAAGAGTTGAAGGGAAGTGCATGCAGAATAAGACTTTTAATATCTACTGATGATGTATGTATGTAAACAACCATTTCTTCATAAATCTGACACTTCCTGCAATTCATCCTCTCACGATTTTCAATTACGTCACGCATTTGTTCTCGCATTTTAACTTTCCTATTCAGTTTTAATAGTGCTTATTCAATCTTCCTCGCTGAACTTCTAGGTAATGATTTGGCACCAATCTTTGCCTCTATTTACCTGTCACCAACTGCAGTGAATTGTGTGACTCCCAACTCCATCAAGCGCTCTTGTCATTATTTCTGACTCCTTCTTTCTTCCCTTCCTTCTTTCTTCCCTTTTGTGCTTATTAGCACGTGCTATTACCACGACCCAGTCCTGCTGGTCGTCCTGTCCAGGTTAGGGGCCAGAGCTGGCAGTCTCTCACCCTGTTCCTCCCATTGCCTACCCATTGTCACTTTTAGCCTTGGCTTGCCCACTTGATCTTGCTGTTTTTTTAAAAAATTGTTTAAAGCACTCATTCTGTACAAAAACAATATAAGCCATTTAAATACTTTTTAAAAAATTAAAAGCTTATTTCCCAGCTCAATGTTGGGAGATACAAACTTTCATTTTTTAAAAACCTACAGGTTTGGGGTAGGAGAAGGAGGTGGAGGAGATGGTGGATTGATGGGAGACTTAACAGAAGACAATGGTAGGGGTAATAGAGAAGAGATGGAGTGGAGAGGGCATGAGAGAACATACAATAAGAGATTTTGTGCAGCAAGTAGTAGGAGTGATAAAATATTGGATCCTCCAACTCACAGTGAACAATGGCATGGGAGATCAGGTAATATATATGATGCCAAATCCTTGTCAAAGATCAATCAATTCAAAAGAAGAGTAAGAGTAAGGCCTTAGTGTAAGTTCAACATGCTCAATTGGAGTAATTCATCACGTGGATTTTACACTGGCATGAAAATTGAATTTTGTCAGTGGACTATACAGCTGATTACATTGGCTAAAACTCCAAGGCTGATCCACAAAAGTAAATGTCTTCCTAAATAATAGTCGTGTGTGCTGTGTGCAGCCTTTGAGAAATTAAAACTTGTGCTTTTTATTCAAATCCAGTAACGAGTCCTCTTTATATGTGAAAGGAAGATGTTTTGTTTCAGATTAATCGATTTTGCTTGGTGTACACTACGTGTACAGCACCCCACTGGTTGAACTTAGAAGCAATGTAGGAAGATTTATTCATTCAAGCTGGTGTAAGAAAGACTGACCCCTGAACTCAGTAGATCTTGGCAGTGGTTCATGAACAGTGTGGGTAGTAATAGTTTTTGAACACTATCATATTTAGCGGTATCTTGCACTCGGGCTTTAATTTGTTAGTGGCAATTAACTTTCCCACGAGAAAATTTAATAAAAATGTGAGTTTCATGGCAAAGGAGCTCCTGACCTTTCTCTTCTGGCGGCATTAGTCTGCATTTAGAAGCAATACAGCTCTATAGCACATTATAGAGAGAATGATGGTCTTTTTATTATCATGTGGAGATGCCGGTGATGGACTGGGGTTGACAATTGTAAACAATTTTACAACACCAAGTTATAGTCCAGCAATTTTATTTTAAATTCACAAGCTTTCGGAGGCTTCCCCCTTCCTCAGGTAAATGTTCAGGAGCTCCTTGAAGCCTACGCATTTATACATATAGAACAATACATGGTGTTTACAGAATGCCCCTGCAACTGCCCGTTGCCAAGGCAATCACCGTGTTCAGACAGAGAGGTGTCACCTGCAGAACCCTTTTTATTATCAGCACCCCAAGCCAGAAAGCCTGCCCTGGCTGTGGAATTGGTATAATGCCTCTCTCAGCTGGAAGATCATATATTTGAGTCCCAAACTATTTGTTGCTCAGACTCCCATTTCTGCCAAGCTGCTACGTGGAATGAATGTTTCACTTAAGTCGTACCTCATGCTGGCTGATCCTGGAGTGGCTTTGACAGCTTTGGATAACTGCATTGTTTGGACTGTCCTGCTCTCATGCATTTTTATCCAGCTGGAGAATAAGATAATATGTGGAATGTTAAGAAGAAAAACAAATCAAATTATTCTTAAAACCTAGAATGTCAGCACTATTTAAGCTGACAAATTCACAACATTATTAATCAGAACTTCAATAGCAATGGGGCTATATCTCTGTCTACTGACAAATCACCTATTGGGATGCAGTAGTCAATTGTACTATCCCTTGGTTTCAGAAAAAATCATCTACATGTAAGTTTAATGTTATGGTTCCTGTTACTGTTGTTAAATCTCCTCCCAATTTAAAAATAAGCAAACAACTGGGTTATCCAGCAATGTCCATCTGGTGCAAGTGTGTCTGCTCATTATTGGTCACAATATAATGACAACAGTAAAGGCGTTGCTTTTCCACTGATATAATCTTTTCATACTGCAAACTCAAATGCATACACAAAATAACAAGAAAATCATTTCTTGATCCTGCATCCCTCCACAGAAGGATGTAACCCAGCTTCACGGAGAAACCACATGCTGAGCACGTGCGTGAAAGCAAACACGACAGTTTTTGTACAAAGATTAAGGCACACATTGTAATTTTACACTCACCCGGGCTATGGTCATACAGTTGCATTTGGCTTTGACTCATACAAACAATTGGGTGCTGCTGAACACATATTGGTACCAATTGATGCAGAAGCTGCATTGATTGTGAGGACTTGATTGGTGTAGGTTTTACAGTCCCGTCTTAGTGGATCTAAATGTGCTGGTGTCCCCACAACCTGCACTCCTGGGGCCGAGTTAGGGGGCATCTTGTGGGGGGGGGGGGGGGGGAGCAGCAAGACAGAAGCTACACTCTACCAGAGACAAGCCCCAATTAAGGGAAGACCAGCCCGCAGACGTCAGTTGATACAGATTTACCAATCACCAATGAGGACCTTGTTACGCCCCTCTGTTCCAAGCGTTAACCGGCACCAAAAAAAATGGCATGCCAAGAGAATCAGGACATCGCCTTTATTCTAGGTAAATCAAGGGCAGATTACACCCAATCACACAAAGGAGGGGGCCATCCATCTAATAACGCTGGCCACCCCTCAGAAAAGAACCCTGTAGCTCAGAGTTCCTAGCACTGACTGGGGCAGTGGCTTCAGAGACTTGAGCACATAATCTAGGTTGACACTACAGTACAGAACTGAGGGAAAGCTGTACTCAGAGGTGCTGTCCTTTGGATCAGACATTAAACTGAGGCCCCAATTGCCCTGTCAAGTAGATGTAAAAGATCCAATGGCACAATTTGAAGAAGAGCAGGGAAGTTCTCCTAGTGTCCTGGCCAATATTTTATCCCTCAACTAACATCACTAAAACAGATCATCTGGTCATTTATCTCATTGCTATTTGTGGGACCTGGCTGTATACAAATTGGTTGTCACGTTTCCCTACACTTCAAAAGTACTTCCACTTTGTGTCGTCCTGAGGTCATGAACGGTGCTATATAACTGCATGTTTGAAATATTATCCCAGAAAGAAAGAGCAATCAGAATAGAATGAGTTTCTAACCTGGATATTTTGTAAGCGACCTTTCTTTCCCCTGTATATTGTTGAATGTAGACAACTGATGTTCAAGCTCAGCATTTCTCCACTCAAGCAACACAACCTCTGACATTTCATACATATGTACTCCTGGCTATCGGTGATCCTAGGAGGGGCCACATCATGCATGCCCCACACATCACTGGCTTAGCATCTCCTGAGTTACATCTCTACTGTTGCAATACATAAAATGATTAATTTTAGAGAACTTGCTTACCAGACCTAGCCCTGTAGCTTCAGAGCTAAACATCTCCTCAGTGCCATATTCAGATTGGATTCAACTCTCTCCCTTGAATTTCTTGCACCGTTTCCTCTTACCAAAAACAAGAGAGAAGCAATCTTGCTGACTTTCATCTACTGATTATCAGTTTCTCGCACTACCTAGATCAGCAATTTTCCCCCAGTTATTTTAGAAGAGGTTGTTAACACAAGAAGATTAATATAAATCTTTAGAAAGAAAATGTGGATAGAGTTGTGGGAGCATAACTTTGCAAGTAGGCCATGTTGCACAATCGCTGTGAGTGCTTTGCGTTAATACTGAATGTGAGAAATGTTCCATCCCAGCACTGGTATCTTTTAAATTGTGTGTGAGAGAGAGAGGATATTTAGTCTTGGATCTAGCTTTCACTTCCTGTCTGTAATACATTTGCCAACACACTATAAATCAAAAGTAAGGAAAGGGCTGGAAAATTGACACTGACAAACTGCTAAGGACTTGAGAAAACAACTAATCCTAAATGATCATTTAGGAGAACCTAACCATGCTTTCTTAAAACAAAAATAAGTGAATTAATTGCTTGAGATCTCTTAGAATTGTGGAGTGGGAGGGTTCCCAGCACTGATTTGTCAGTGTCTGTCAAGTCCGTGCTCTTGCTCTCATTGATGACCAGTGAGCCAAACATCACATTCCACCCACCAGTTCTGTCAAATCTCTGGTTCTCCATCTACACTTCTATCAAGCCCTGGGTTTCCCTCCACAGTGGTGCCAAACCACAAGACTCCCACTCTAGTTCTATCAGAATCTAGGAATGCCCCATCTAGTACAGTTGAATGCAATTCTTCCCAGTACCGCTAGGACTAGGTACCTACTTCATTTGGAACACCATGTGTACCATCTGTGTGGCCTCAGCTTTAAAAAATGATAGGGCTCAAACCCCACCTCATGAGTGCCAGTAGATGCCCTCTGGCCGCCTGATATTTACCTACTGGCAGGTAGCCAATCAGCAGCTTTTTTACACCCATTTCAGGCGGACAGCTGTCCGGTGGGATGTTAATGAGGCCCAGGTGTTAAAATTGGCCAGGCTTCCCCCACGGACACTCCCGGGCAGAAGTTAAAATCCACGTTAATGTTCTCAGACTCACTGCAAGCAACACTATGGGAGATCAGATACTAATGATAACATAAACTTAAACTTTTAAAGTATAGGCTTTGAGGACAACAGATGGCACTACTACTGTAAATCTATTTTCCAATACAGTAAAATAACAATCTCATTTAAAAATGTTATAAGACTTGCTGTTGAAAATTTACCAACAGCACTTTGTGCATAAGCCTGCTACTTCTGCATACTATAGGATGTAATGTATTTGGCATCCCCACCTATAAAGATCTCTAAGAATGTCTCCTTTGGTTCTGTTGACAGGATGCAACCTTGACTGCTGGTTGGGGAGGAAAAGGAACTTCACTTCCTACAAGTGAAGCTGGCAAAAAGAGAACATATTCTTAAAATAGAAAATTGGTTTAATATATTGTCATCCAGATGTCTGCTCTTATAAGATGAGCACAAATCTGCTTCAGTCATTTGTTATGGGTTATGTTATCCCCGCTTATTCAATTGCAGGTGCAGCTGCATGCAAATGGGTCTCAAATGACGGATATAAAAAGTTCATTAACGGATTTCATTTCTTCGGGGCGGACAGGTCGTAGGGATGCTGTACCTGACATAAACGAAACACCACCTGATAATGTGGGTACAAGCGAATTAACCATGGACACGGAAAGCCTCGTAATCAAAACAAAAGGTTTGTAATTCTTTCCCAGATTTAAGGATTTAATCTCTTACTAACAAACTAAGCATAAGGGTTGTACTCTAATGGGAATTATTTTTCGAGCCTTGTGTAGCTATAAATTCCTAACTTTTTAATGAATTTTATCTGCAAAACTATCTGAGTGTTCCAACATAGCACATTTAATGATTCCGATTTGCACCTACATTAGTCGACCACTCAAAGATAAACATTGGTGGTTAAAGATTGGATTCATTCGAGTATGTACGAACACAAGAATAATTGATATGAGAAAAGACCATCTAGTTCAATCATCACCCCTTCTCTTTCTCCTTAACCTACCCCCCCCCACTAAAACGATACAGGACATCCTAGACTGCAAACATCATGAACATATCCCTTGATACTATTGCCAGGATGCATTTTTGACTGCTTGTGGGGAAGAGAGAAAACTTTACTCCCACAACTGAAGCTGGCAAAAACAAGAACATATTTTTAAAATAGGAAGTTGGATTAAAATATGTGCTTGTCCTTCGATTCTTAATGGCTTTTGGTGTCACTAACAAATCCTGCCGAAGGCATGTGACTTGTTCTAAAATTTAATTGACTAAATAAGAGCTATTTTTCCCACAGTAATACAGTAAGGGGTAGAGTTTCTGCTTTGGGCACAAATTGTACCCGAAAATTGCGCTGGCTGGGTTTCATTCTGAGTTTCTGCTAAAATGTATTAACATGATCACAAACGTAAAATCTTACATGAATCAGCATAATCTGGCAGCTTAACAGAGCGTGATCATTAATGAATATTTTTTATTGCAAAAAACAATAATAAAGTATTTAAGATTTATTTAAGAATGGTAACCTGGTGCAGTTTTATTAATACAGGGTTTAACACAAAAAATAAGCATTTTTAATAAGAGTGTCTAGTCCTCCACCTGAGTAACCTGATTTTAAAATCACTGAAAATGTCTTTTAAAAAAAACTGCACTGAACCATTTACTGCTTTCATTGATGTACACCAGTCAGTTGCTTAGAAAATTAATATTTTTAAATATTTAATAATGTTTAAAACGTGCCTATTAGTGTCCGTGTGCCTAAGAAAACTAGCTTAATTTGAAGACCCTCCTCGAATGGCTGCAGGCGGCGCAATCGGCGAAAACTCACCATCCTCATTATTTTGTTCGGAACCGTGGCCTGTTTTGTTTGCTGGGCTGGCTTCACCGCGATGATTTTTGAACCAGCACAAAAGATCGCGGAAACTCGAATTACACTGAATGTAATTTACGCCCGATGTACATCAAAATTCCTCGATCTTTTGCGCTGATCTGGACTAATTGCGCTGAAAAAAATCCAGTGCAATATAGCGGAAACTCTACCCTAACTGTTTATTTCTCATCCCAGGCACTTTGATCATTGTTAGTATTTCATTTTGAATTCTATAATTTAAAATAGCAGTACAAGGCTGTGCAAAAAGTTGCAGAATCTGCCACAATTATATTCAAAAAGTAAAGAAAACCCAAGGGCCTGAATATATATATATATATATAAATCTTGCATAGGATATGCCGTTTCTGTCCACAAACTTTCCTTCCATTTGTCATGGTATTTGATCACACTTTCCTGTTGAAAATTACTATGTTGACATTTCTTATTCATTTTTTCTGTGTCGACTGTCAGATGTTGACATGTATATTTGTATTTTAAGACCTTCAATTTTTCTCCACAGAAGAAACGAGCAACGCTACAGAAGCACAGGCTCCTACTAGTCAAACAGAGAGCAAGGGGGAGAAAGATGGGAACACAGCCTCTTAATGGATGGATGAATGGATGTTTGAGAATGCATATAACGATGTGAAACTGATTTTGATCATATCCTACACAAGAACCTCTGAGAATACGGTCTATTCCATTACTAAAGGAATAATTCAAAGAACGATGTAATCCACAAGGAACTGTATATTGGGATGGATGAACTTCCTCCTTTTTAATTTAACTGCACCAATTGACATTTTTAGTTTTTGTTCTGAACACTACAATATATTGATAGTACTTACTAATACAGCTGGGGTACCTGATGATAACTGGTATCTGGAGAGCATGAATAAAATTGAAGTCTTTGCATACATTTAGTAGGTTAACACCTAATATCTACACAGTTTATCTACTGCTTTTTGGATCTCTTGACACATTACAAATGGATTATAGCTATTGCAAAAAGGGGACCAAAGAAGCTTCATAATCTCATCAATAGAGAAACTAAAAGTTAAGCAAAATATTTGTTTGCATATATTCCACTGTGATTTGGAAAATACTTGCCATTATATCTACTGACTTGCATACAACATAAAAGTAGAAAGCATTATTTACACCAAGAAGTTTTAGTTGTTCACACAAAAGATTTGTATTCTGGATATGCTGAATAGATGGCAGACTCAACTTTGTATAGTTGTATGAAAATCAATAAACTGAATCTTGAATCAAAAGCTTTTTTCCCCCTCTTAGTGACTCAAATGGGTTTTAGTATTGCAGTGAAACAAAATGTACTTACAGTATACACTCAATTTGAATGTAACATTTGTCTACTCAATGTAAACCCAATCTTCTGCAAAGTAACAGAATACCTGAGCCCTAGTCACTGATCACTTATTCTTCCCCCAAAAGACAACATTTCACATGTAATGTTGCAGATTTGGAGGACGGGATCATAAAAACCTTATAACTTTAATATACGTGTGCAAAGGAGGGTTTCCTCTGCATTTCCGGCGAAGTAAAGGGCAGCAGAATGGGAGCAGCTCTGAGGAAATTCTGGGCCTATGTCAACATTCAAGGTGAGATTGGATGGGTGGATGAAAGAAAAGAGGATGAGGGGATATGGGAAGATGGTGGGTAAATGTGATTAGGGCTATTTTGTCATGTGGAGGGTAAACACCAATGTGAACTGGTTGGGCCAAATGGCCTGTTTCCATGTTATAACTTCTTTGCATTTCTATGTGTATTATAATTGCATTCTGTTAAAATGTGGGATTCAGCAACAGTTCTGATACTTGGTGAGTATAACAAAAAAAATGTACACTCTCCATGGAGCATGAATACACCAATTTAACCCAACCTGCTATGATATTTTCTTTCACTGAAGTACTACTCTGTACCATTGACACCTAAGAGGAAAAGTATTGCAAACATTATAATCATGCATTGTAACCGTGGTATGTTTTGCTGGTGTTTAATTTTACAGAGTGAAAGTAATTTTTAATGAACTGCATTAAAATTACTATTGCAAGCTGTACAATAGGTTATTCTGTACATTTTTCACAATTCTTGTATGTTTTAGTGTTTCACAAATCTATAGAGGATTCTATTTATATGCACACAAGATCACTGTTACTTTGCTGGCATGATGGCATTACAATAAATTCATTGGCTCATTTTAATCCCCATTTACTTGGAGACCTGCCAACCTTACGTGCATGCTAGGGCTGTGTAGTATGTGTAGGACATTGTGTTCTAAACTGAGGTCAATCTTTTATTCACCATTAGTAGTTTACTTTATTAATATCTGCATTATCACCCAGATTGTAAGATATTAAAAGTTCATATCCTTAGAGTACCAAATCAAAAACTCTCTACTGCTGTGTAAATTGGTTTTGCTTTAACAGCTATGCTGAATAACTATTTCAGTATGGGCATCCTTAAACTGAAAGGCCAAGTCACAACATAAATTACACCCAAGTTTCATTATAAACCATACTGAAAAGGAAGTGTATTCTTAACAGAAAAGCATTCACACCCATAAAGCTATATCATGACGACGATGGTAATTATATCCTGTGCAATATAAATACAGTCTTTAAAAGTACAAGTTTAACAAATTTAACCATCCTTGTACTGTAGTAATGATAGGATAGAATTATTAATTAATTATTGCTTCCTGCAGCAGTATGATTTGTTCTCAATAGTTTTTGTACACATTATTGAATACACAGAGAAAAACATTTGAATATAGGCAAAAGTGCAAAACCTGTTTATAGCATTTTTAATCTGAAGCATTAAGCTATATCTTTTTGCTTAAAGCAACTCGTAAGTGGATATTACTATTTTTAAAAACTATTTAATAAAGTCATGTTATTTCTGCACAATTTATTTTGAAAGTACAATTTATTAAACTATTTTTATGGTATTGGACACAGTTAAAAGACATAAGACTGGATTTTGCTGGGAAAATAACATTGAGGCTAACAGCGCTCACCGTTATTTATGCTCAAATCGGGCAGCGACTTCCGGCGACCGCCCATACGCAGTTAAATGCAAAAATCTGAATGTTGCTGTCTGAGGTACGCTGCCTCTCCATAAGCTGCGTGAAAACATCATCTCGCCCGCTGGCTTCCTATTCAAATGTATTGAATGGCGTGAAGTACCTGTACTGACATCATACATATAGACTAAACGCACCACAAAAAGTTAGGGCTTATTCATTCCAGTCTAAGTATCCTATCAATGGTGCGGTAAGTCTTAATTACTGCCAAACAACCTCTCTGACAATGAAAATTAACTTTTACAAGTGTGGAGACTCACTACAGTCAGATTTTAATTATTGAAGATTTTTTTTTAAATTCCATATTTTTTTTACTCTTTCTTTCTCTGTTACCTCTCTTAATCCAATCTTTCTTTCCTTTTTATTTCGCCTTCTGAACCTGATGTGACATTGAATTCACTATTCCAACTTTCACTTCCTGCTTCTGACTCTGCATTGTTATTAACTATGCTTCAATCTGATTGGTTAAGGAGATACACAGTTCCTTACCCTATTACCTAAGAAAGGATATACTTGTCATAGAGAGAGTGCGGCGAAGGTTCACCAGACTGATTCCTGGGATGGCAGGACTGTCGTATGAGGAGAGATTGGGTCGACTAGGCCTGTATTCACTGGAGTTTAGAAGAATGAGAGAGGATCTCATTGAAATGTATAAGATTCTGACAGGGCTAGACAGACTGGATGCAGGGGGAATGTTTCCCCTAGCTGGGGGGGGGGGGGGGGGTCTAGAACGAGGGGGTCACAGTCTCAGGATACGGGTAGGACATATAGGACTGAGATGAGAAATTTCTTCACTCAGAGGGTGGTGAACCTATGGAATTCTCTACCACAGAAGGCTGTGGAGGCCAAGTCACTGAATATATTTAAGGAGATGGATAGATTTCTAGACACAAAAGGCATCAAGGAGTTTGGAGAGAGAGCGGGAATATGGTATTGAGGTAGAGGATCAGCCATGATCATATTGAATGGCCTAATGGTCCACTCATGCTCCTATTTTCTATGTTTCTTTGTTCACACAGGTCCTAGATGCCCTGCAGAGGGCACCATGCTGTTTGGATCGCTAATTTGCAGTAACTTGCCATGCAAAACCCCATAGAAAGTCTATGGGCAAGTGTAAATCTAACGAACGATGCCCCTCACAGTCCATTGTTCAAATTTTAAAAAGGAAACATTGAATGACCCAGTTATATTTGCCCAAACAATGTTAATATGTGCAATGGTGCTGCAAGCAAGCAGCTAGTATTACATTGTATCATATCTGCACTGCTATATACAGCAGGTACTTAAAAATGGAGTTCCATTCACTCATCCAACTATCATTGGAAAGTTATGGCCACTTCTGCAGACCACCAGTGTTCTTTTTGCACTCTTTTGACTTAACACTGGCTCCAGCGCTATTGCAACTGATGCATAATACATGACGACCGATTCTGGCTGGGTTCCCCTACCATCACTAAATTGATTACTCATGCCAGGGTTAAGCTGCAGGTCTGTGTCACGACAAGCTGAAGCCAAACTTGCGGGAAAACAAAGACAAAAGGCTCATATCTTTCAGAAACAGTCTGTGACACATTTTAAAATTGAATGCAATTACAAAACAGATTACTGCAGTGTTAGCTATGTTACTTATGGTCATATATTATTTAATAAAAGCTCACACAATCCTTTCAAGATTATTTATTTTACAAATTGCCTTTTAGCCAAGATACCCATTTATTAGTCTGCCTTGAAATTGCTAATTTGAAAGTAGTTAGTTCAATTCAGAATGGCCAAATGAAATTAATTTATAAACAAGGAAAATGAAACCATTTTTGAGAGAGTTCTCATAGGCTAGCAGATTCATTGTGAATTTGGAATCACGGTAAATGCTTAATGAGTTGTCGCTCTGTGGGACTTTGTAATTCTACACACTGCATGTGTGAAAAGGTTGAGAAATGGCACTAATGTTCCATTTAATTCTAATTAGCTCCATTTCACAAATATAAAATGCAGTTTTAGAGCAGCTTGTGATATGTATAAATTGTACAGTACACTGCAACATGTTTCATGTAGTAAAGCTAAGTACTGAATGTTTTTCTTCCAGGCTGATAGTTCAGTACAGTACTGAGTGAGTGCTGCACTGTCAGAGATGCCATCATTTGGATGAGACGTTAAACCAAGACACCGTCTTTTTGTTAAAGATCCTATGGCACTATTCAAAGAAAAGTAGGAAAGTTCTTCCAGTGTCCTGGCCAATATTTATCCCTAAACCAACATCACTAAAAACAGATTATACATTATCTCATTGCTGTTTGTGGGACCTTGCTGTGCTGCATTTCCTATACTGGAACAGTGGATACACTTCAAAAGTACTTCATTGGCTGTAAAGCGCTTTGGGACGTCCCGAGGCCATGAAAGGCGCTATATAAATGCAAGTTTGTTTTTTGTTCAACATCCTTGCCTTTTTATTTCAATATTCCATTTCCCCTTTTTCTAAAGTAATGTTAGATTTTAGATTCTAATTACTTTTCACTCACCATTTTATTTGTACTGATTTCTCTCCAATGAAAACGAGAGAAAGTTATACTATCCGTACTTCAAAGTCACATTTCTGCTGCTTTACAAACTAAACAGAATTAGAAATCGATAGTTCCTTATTGGTCCATTTACAAGGAATTGGATTTTAATACTGAATGAAGTTTCAAATTATTGATCACACATCTCTGCATATATTGTGGCAAAAGTTAAATTAATCAATTTATTACATAAAACAGAAATCTGGTGGTCTGGTCACCAGCACATTTAAAGAAATCTGTAATATGATGAAAACCATATTTGTCCTTTCCAATTGAGTCTGAAGCTTCCCTGCTACATTAAGCACACCTTTACCACCAGGCCTGCTAGGAACATTGTCCCAGCTGCACAAGTTCTTGATTAAAGAACAGAACAGAGGAATAACATATTCTTCACTCTTTAGATCTTTCTCCCTGTTATAAGCTACTTATCACAGTGCATTGCCATGAACAGTGAGACAGTTCTAACCTGTAAGCCTCTTCAGGATGGCTAGCAATGCATATGATGATTAACAGGATTCAAACACTCTTCATTTTCACCCCTTCACCACCACCACCCCCCATTTTGCATCAGCTCACAAAGGAGATAATTCCTCTTTTGAATGTGTGTATTATGTAGACTGTGCTCCCAAATGATACTCCACCATCTTTAAGGAGCTGTTCCTATTGCTCCTTCTAGACCCATTTATAAAATGTTCAATAAAGTTAATATTTTACAAGCTAAATTTTGACGATTCTGCCCTGCTGATTTTTTTCTTTCACCTTTTGAGGACTCCAGTAGCAATAAATATATAAATGAGACAGCATTAGTTTTTTAAAAATTTATTTTAAGATTATGAGTTAAGTCATTTCTCTAATTCTACTTTATAACACTCATCTTCACACATCATCAGTTGTTTCTAAAATCAGACCAACTGTGGTCAGAATTCTAAATGGGTTCTTTTTATTGAGTCCTCTGCAAAGGAGTGCCATTTATAGAATTGTTAACTATGCTCTGTAGGCATAGACAAGTTCTCATTAACATAGTAGTATAGAAATTGAGACTTAGAAGAACACACAATTGGGACACATATGATTGGTTTGAAACATAGCGTAATTTGGGAAAGCCTTTTTTGAAATTCATTTTTGTACATTTGACAAATTTACCATGTATAAAAAATGCCTCTGCAAAAGGTTTATCAGTGCATGTGTGAATTCTGTACATGTACATTGACTAAACTTCTTATAGGAGGGAGTCATGAAAGGTGTGTGCCAGCACTTCCTTCCACACAGTTAAAAGGCAGACACCAAAATTTGAACCATTACCATTGTAAAGTTTTGGAAAGATATTTAAGTGTTTTGCTTGATCAACTAACACTGTGCCAATGTGTAACTTTAGGTGGTACACAGTGCCAGTGTGATGTGAGTGCCTGTGTGATGTGAGTAGCTTTGAGTAAACTGTTGGCAGTGTTTTGCTCAAAAGAAGTTTTTAAAAAACAGCTGTGCAAAATGCTTCATTGAAATGCCTTTCTGAGCAAACGCTGAGACAAATGGAGTGTTGTTATTCAGGAGGTTTGTCTTACTATCACTAGAGCGAGAATAACACAGCTGTAATGTTCACATTTGAACTTTCAAACTTTACAGTCAAAAAAACTCAATGACTATATTCTCTACATTTCTGAAAACAACCACTTCCTGATGAGAGGTGCAAGCTGAAAATTAACATAGCTGATGGTATAGTATAAGAGACATACAGTAATATATTGTAAATGTTCCAGTAGATTACTTGCATAGATATTTATAGATATTAACTGACTACATCAAGTGAGTATCACCTATAGGAAAAAAGTAATATTTAAATGTAGTCCCTATAACTAAACATAAATATAGTGAACACACCACCTCAGTAAGTTTTAAATCCACAATTATTAAAACCTTGAAAGGATCATATATAGGATATAACCAAACCCTGCATTGTATGGAGGGTCTGCTCACAGTCTTTAATTAATTTAAGAGAATTTGATGGCTCCACTTCCCAACAGCAGTAGCCCAGCCATTCTGCAGCCCCAAGATTGTGGCTGAAACCACCCTCAACCATTACTGTTTGTGGAGCATCAACCTAGTTCCTACCATCCTCCTGTGATATGAATTCACTCCTTGACAGACCAAGGGGCCCATCTGGATCCCACTTCCAGCCAGCACAGGTCAGGCCTCCCTTCTCCACCACATTCCACAAGACAATAACCAAAGAAACAATCTCTTCACATGTATTAGATTGGGGAGGTGATGTAGTGTTCTCATGTTATGTTCATTGGTGTGAAATCCACAGTGCACAAGTTGGTATCCCATAAGCAGGAGTTCCTCCACAATCCTGTGTATGCCACTGGAGCTAACCAATATAACTGAATGAATCAGCCGCATCCAAAAATCAGTTATTGGCTGTAGTTTAGTAATCCTTTGGAACATTTGTAAGTGAGGTACTGGTCTTTAACATTTTGCTTTCACGTAAAACATATAAATCATGAACAATGTGCTGCACATCATAAATTATTCTTTAAAAACATTGCCTAAATAACTTAAGACCTTGTAAACAAAATTAAAATCACATTATTGATCATAAAGAACTTGAAAATCATTGAAATTATAAAGGACAATTTATATTGCACTCCCTTCAAATATTTTACAAGGAGAGTTGTATTATGCATTAATCACAAATTGAACAGTTCATAATGAAATATTCTAGAATAATATCCATTTTCAGTCCATATTTAGATACTTCAGGCAGTCACTTTGGAGAAGAATTTCCAATTTGTATGTATGATTTGCCAGTGGCTATTTAAAACACAGTGCTCTGTACCATCCCATATGCCTCATATAATGTTGATAGAAGTTCTTCTTTCTCTTTATCAGGGAGAAAGCAGGAGCTAGCTGCATTAATATTCTGTAGGTTAACATAAAAATGTCAGTTATCAACCAATTATTTGTATTCAAATATTTTTATGGGAAACATGGCACATTTCTTGGAAAATAACTTAAATTTTGATTTCTTCCTCACTTCAGGACGTAAAAAAATTTTGTTTGGTTCAAATGGGAAACAGAAAGTCAGTTCCCAGGCCCCTACCACTTGTGCTTTGTAACCATTGTTAAGAAGTCTGCAGGAATGCTCCAATTGACTCACTTTTGCTATTTGATGCTTTCCAGCACCTTTGCTAAAATCAGGAGCCCACTGTGTAAGAAAATAGAAGGACAAGCCTACCTCCTACCCTACTACTGGATCCACCCAAGAACATCTTATTTGCTGTTGAAGATTTTTCAGAGGTTTCAGGTTTGTCAAAGAAATTATGTAATCTCAGTAACTGATGATCTTCAATGGGCCAAAAGATCTGTGACTTTTCTTTGTTTCTTCCACTTATTAAGAACATAACAGGATGAACAAACTAAAACGGTTCTCACTTAATAGGACTCTGGAACAGAAAGTCCCAGTGACAATTCCCCATTTTACAGATAATTACCACATTTACAAGCCTTAGGGTAAATGAGTCAGTTCATTTGCATAAACTGAATTTTATTAATTCCAGGCAGGTTAAAACACTCTGGCCTGGCATGGTTGTGATTTACGTTAGTAGAACATGGTGATTTATCTTTGCTGCAACAAGTTTAGTACATGTAAGCATTTTGCTGCATATTAACATTTAAAAGTACAGCCAAGTCCTTTTTAGGAATAGAGGAACAGGAGTAAGTTATTCAGCCTCTCAAGCCTGTTCCACCATTCAATGAGATCATGACTGATCTGTATCCACCCGCCTTGGCTCCTTGAATAGCAAAAATCTATCAATCTCAGATTTAAACTTATTAATTGAGCTAGCATCTACTGCTTTTTGCGGGAGAGAGTTCCATACTTCTACCACCCTTTGGGTGAAGAAGTGTTTCCTAACTTCTCTCCTGAATAGCTTGGCTCTGATTTTAAGGTTATGTCTCCTTGTCCTAGACTCCCCCGCCAGCAGAAAAAGTTTCTCTCTATCAACCCTATCAATTTCTTTCAAAATCCTAAACTCCTCAATCAAATCACCCGTTAACTTTCCATATTCCAGGGAATACAAGCCTAGTTTATGTAATCTCGCCTCATAATTTAACCCTTGGAGCATTGTGGTGAATCTGCGCTGCACTCCTTCCAAGGCCAATATATCCTTTCTAAGGTGCGGTGCTCAGACTGTACACAGTACCACAGATATGGTCCAACCAGGGCTTTATTTGGCTGTAGCAAAACTTACTCTCCTTTATATTTTAGCCCTCTGGATATAAAGGCTAACATTCCATTAGCCTTTTTGATTATTTTTTATACCTGACCCCTACACTTTAGTGATCTGTGTACATGGACCCCTGAATCTCTTTGGAACGCCACTGTTCCTAGCTTTTCACCATTTGAAAAATACTTGGATCTATCCTTTTTTGGTCTAAAATGGATGACCCCACACTTACCTGCGTTGAAATCCATCTGCCACAGTTTTGCCCACTCACTTAATCTATTAATGTCCCATTGTAATTTTATGCTCCTGTCTACACTACCTACTGTACCACCAATCTTTGTGTCATCGGCAAACTTGGTTATGTGGCTCTCTATTTTGTTACCAAAGTCATTAATGAATATAGTGAATAGTTGAGGGAGCACAGATCCTTGTGGGACACCACTAATCACTTCCTTCTAATTCAAGCACAAATTGAGATAAATGGTTTGATCTAATAGCCATCGAAGAGACATGGTTGTAAAGTGACCAAGATTGAGAACTACATATTCCAGGGTACATGACATTTAGAAAAGACAGGCAGAATGGAAAAGGAGGGGGTGTAGCCCTAATAATAAAGGATGACATAAGGACAGTGGTGAGAAAGGATCTTGGCTCGGAAGATCAGGAAATAGAATCAGTATGGGTGAAAAGAAGAAATAACAAGGGGCAGAAAAGACTGGTGGGAGTAGTTTATAGGCCCCCTAATAGTAGCAATACCGCTGGACAGAGTATTAATCATGAAATAATAGGAGCTTGTAACAAAGGTAATGCAGTAATCTTGGGGGACTTTAATCTTCATATAGACTGTGCAAATCAAATTGGCAAAGGAAGTTTGGAGGACAAGTTCATAGAATGCATTTGAGACAGTTTCCTCGAGCAATACGTCATGGAGCCAACCAGGGAACAGGTTATTTTAGATTTTGTATTGTGTAATGAGACAGGGTTAATTACTAATCTCACAGTAAAGGATCCTCTGGGGAAGAGTGATAATAATGATAGAATTTCACATTGAGTTTGAGAGTGACATACTTAAGTCCGAAACTGGGGTCTTAAACTTAAATAAAGCCAATTACACAGGAAGGAGAGGCAAGTTGGCTAAGGTAGATTCAGAAATTAAAGGTATGACTGTTGAAAAGCAATGGCAAAAATTTAAGGAAATATTTCAATATTCTCAACAAATATACATTCCATTGAGAAATAAAGACTCCACAGGAAAAGTGATCCACCCCTGGCTAACTAAAGAAATTAAGGATAACATTAGATTAAAAGAAGAGGCCTATATAATGTTGCCAAGAGTAGTAAGCCTGAGGATTGAGAGAGTTTTAGAAACCAGCAAAGGACGACCAAAAAATTGATAAAAAGGGAGAAAGTAGAATATGAAAGTAAACTAGCAAGAAATATAAAAACAGATTGTAAGAGCTTCTACAATTATGTAAAAAGGGAGGGAGTAGCAAAAGTAAATGTTGGTCCCCTAGAGGCTGAGAGAGAAGAAATTATAATGGGGAATCAGGAAAAGGCAGATGCATTAAACAAATATTTTGTATCTGTCTTCACAGTAGAAGACACAAAAAGCATAACAGAAATAGTGGGGAACCAAGGGGCTAATGAGAGTGTGGAACTTAGAGTAATTACTATCAATAGAGAAAAAGTACTTGAGAAACTAATGGGACTAAAAGCCGATAAATCCCCTGGACCTGATGGCCTACATCTGAGGGATCTAAAAGAGGTGGTCGCACAGATAGTGGATGCATTGGTTATGATCTTCCAAAATTCAGTTGAAGGGAAAAATGCTGGAATCCATTATTAAGGAAGTGGTAATAGGGCACTTAGAACATGATATGATTAGGCAGAGTAAACATGGTTTTATGAAAGGGAAATCATATTTAACAAATTCATTAGAGTCGTATATGAAGAGGAACCAGTGGATGTAGTATATTTGGATTTTCAAAAGGCATTCGATAAGATGCCAAACAACAGGTTGTTATAGAACCGAGTGTATCATAGTTTGCTGGCAATACAAAGCTAAGTGGGAAAGTAAGCTGTGAGGAGGACACAAAGAGTCTGCAAAGGGATATCGATAGGTTAAGTGAGTGGGCAAAAAGGTGGCAGATGGAGTATAATGTGGGAAAATGTGAGGTTATTTACTTTGGTAGGAAGAACAGAATATTTTTTAAATGGTGAGAACCTATTAAATGTTGGTGTCCAGAGAGACTTGGGTGTCCTGGTACAAGAAACACAAAAAGTTAGCATGCAGATACAGCAGGCAATTAGGAAAATAAATGGCATGTTGGCCTTTATTGCAAGGAGGTTGGAGTACAAGAGTAAGGAAGTCTTACTACAATTGTACAGGGCTTTGGTGAGACCTCACCTGGAATACCGCGTAAAGTTTTGGTCTCCTTATCTAAGGAAGGATATACTTGCCTTAGAGGCGGTGCAACAAAGGTTCACTAGTTTAATTCCTGGGATGAGAAGGATGTCCTATGAAGAGAGGTTGAGTAGAATGGGTCTATACTCTCTGGAGTTTAGAAGAATGAGAGATGATTTCATTGAAACATGTAAGATTCTGAGGGGCCATGACAGGGTAGATGGTGAGGTTGTTTCCCCCGGGCTGGAGAGTCTAGAACTAGAGGGCATAGTCACAGGATAAGGGCTCGGCCATTTAAGACTGAGATGAGGAGGAATTTCTTCATTTAGACAGTCGCTTAAGTGGAACCTTATCAAATGCTTTCTGGAAGTCCATATGAACTATATCCATAGACATTCCCCTGTCTACTACTTCCTCAAAAAAGTTTATTAGACATGACCCACCCTTTACAAATCCATGTTGGCTCTCTCTAATTAACTCAAATTTCTTTAAGTGCTCAGTCACTCTGTCCTTATAGATTCCAATAATTTCCCCACACAGATGTTAGACTAACAGGACTATAATTTCCTGGTTTCTCTCTCACCTTTCTTAAATAACCTTTGTCAGATACAAATGAGCCAAACCTGTGGTCAGTCTAAATCAGGAGCGTCAAAAGTAAGGCCTGCAGAACAGTTTCATCCGCCTGCAGTGTGTTTTGCTGTGCATCTTGGAAAGGGACTTGAATCTCCTAGGCACTGCTTGTAGAAGCCTGGTAGAACTGCACCTTTTCAATATCACGCAGCAGCAGTGCCACCCCCACCCCCACCCCCAACCCCAACCCCACTTTCCGAGCTGGTACGTGCTTAGGAGTGTCTGGAAACGGAATTGGCTGGTGAAGGGGAGGACTGAAAGAGGGAACAGGAGATTAGGACTTGGCAGGGTGGGGATAGACTGAGATTAGGACGGGGGATAGACTGAGATTGGCACAGAGGTGGTCAGGAGATTGGGATTGGGATGCCGTCGGGTGATAATGGCTTGGGGCAAGGGGAAAAGTTGACAGGATCCGGGACTTGGGGGAGACTGGCGAATAAGGGCCAGGAGATGGCTCGGAGGTGGGGGGGGGGGGGGGTCAGACAGGGAGTTGGGCAAATGGAGGTCAGGGAAGAGAAGGAGTCTAGGAAATAGGGGTTGGGAATGAGGGCTTGGGATTGAAAGGGAGACTAGGGAATGGGTGTCAGGAGATTGAGACTCAAGCAGGGGCAAAGAGATAGAAACAGGGGGTCTGGGCAATAAGGGCACGGGGCTGGGGGGGGGGGGTGGAGGAGGAGGGAAACTGGGGGGGGGGGCGGGGGTGTAAGGGGACTGAGGAATGGGGTTGGGTGGGCAGGGGGCCCAGCATTTCCTGCAGAGTTGGGAGCATCAGCAGCAACATGGTGAGTGGGAAGGGTGCCGTGAGAGGAGCAGCCAGTAAAGGGGTGAGTGAAAACTGGGGTCCTTACTATGGGCAAATAGTGAAAGATTGTTTCCACTGGTGGGCAAATGGGAAACAAGGGTACGGAGGCTGAGGACTCTTATTGCGCGCAGGGAGCTGCACGCCCTTATTTTGTATCACAAGCTTCACTACATGGAGGAGTAAGATGCAAGATTGCTGACTACGGGCCGACAGCGGCCCACAGTGGTGCTGTGGAGCTGGAAGGAGCACTCCTGCTTCTCCATGCTCCACAAAAGGGGAAGTAATAAAAACTTTCCCTACCATTTCTTCAGCAGCCTCCAGTGATCCCTTTAAGGATCGCTGTTTAGAAGGCTGGAGCACTGGAAAAACTAGTTGGAGTTTCCATGGTTCATGCTCCACCTAGCTTCTCATGTCTTTTGAAGGGTTTTGAAACAGGTGCAGGACCCTTCTTTACATATTTAAATTGATCCAGCGCTGATTTCAGGCAGTCGCCAGTTACGCATAAAAACAGCAAGGACCAACATAGCGGCGGCCATGACACCAGCGCAGATTAGGTGCAGGACATTGCGTCCAGAATTTGGTATACATTGCGCCTGTTTTATGCCCAAAAAACGGATGAAACTCATTACAATTTCTTCCCCAGTTTGTCCAAATAACATTTGCTGAATGTGGCCCACACCAAATGCCAGGATGTTGGATCAGGCTCACCGTGTAAATTGAGTTCGACACCCCTGATCTAAATACTATACTGTTAGTCGTTTTCTTACATCCTCTTCTCACGGTGCTGTGTAACTACAGTAGTTTCAGGGCTCACCCTTGTATCAGAGTCCAGTGCCAATTCCTCCCGGTGAGTTTAGTTAAGCATCAAGCAAACAGGTAATACAGTGCATAAGCCTACTGCAATATTTAGTCTATTTTCTAAGAGACCAAATAGAAAACAGGTTATAAAATAAGATATTTAATTTTCAGTTTAACTTATGGGTTACAGTTTCAACATCAACTTACCACTCTCATGAATTCTTCTTCTGTGAAACCCATGTATTTTGACACAATATGATAATCTTTATCTAGCGTGGATTTGAATATCAACGGATCATCAGTATTCAGAGAATAGTTTGCTTCATCTTTCCTAAACCTGTGAATGTATAAATGTTAGGGGGATCAAATACTTTAACAGTCGTGGGAAGCCACTGTGCTGTAAAGACAACAGAATCATGCTCCAGCATTGTGACCTTGCCCTCTACATTTCTACACACTGTCAGTTCTATCTCTCCTGCTGGCCTTGTCCATTGTCACAACCTGTTTTGGAATGGTTCATAATAATCTACCTTATTTTGTCAAGTCTCTTTACCACCACTGCACAGAATCCAGCCTCAGTCTCTATCTTAATGGCAAAACTTTGACATGTACTCAGTACAGTATTTCTATTTACCAATTTCAGTGTCAGATAAAGGATCCTCTTCTTTGACTTCCAAAGCAAAAAGGTTTCTGAAAGTTCTAGGAATGTAGGAACAGGAGTAGGCTATTCAGCCACTCACGCCTACCCTGCCATTTAATTGGATCATGGCTGATCTGAACCTCAATTTCATTTTCCTGCCTTAGATCCATATTCCTTGATACCCTTACATAATAAAAATCTTTCGATCTCAGTCTTGAAAATTTCAATTGATCAAGCATCAGCAGCCTTTTGGGCAAGAGTTCTACTACCCTTTGTGTGAAAAAGTGCTTCTTGATTTCACTCCTGAATGGCCTAACTCTAATGTTAAAAGTGTGTCCCCTTGTTGTGGAATCCCCTTCCAGAGGAAATAGCTTCTCGGTATCTACTCTATCGAATTTTTTTTTAATCATTTTCATTATCATGAAAAGCTGAGGCCCCAGTACAGGTCCCTGGGTAACGACATTTGTTACATTCCACCTCTGTCGCCTACCTCCTCAATTAGATCACTCCTCAACCATTTAAACTTAAGGCAATGCAATCTGTCCTCATAATTTAACCCTTTTAACTCCAGTATCATTTTAGTAAATTTGTGCTGTACCCCTCTAGGGCCAATGTATCCTCTTGAGGTTCGGTGCCCAGAACTGAATGAAATGCTCCAGATGGGTCTGGCCAAGACTCTGTACAACTGAAGCATAACTTCCTCCCCTTTGTATTCCAACCCTCTTGAGATAAATGCTAACATTCCATTAGCTTTTTTGATTACTTTTTGCACCTGTGCACTAACTTTTAGTGATTTGTGTACCTGAAGACCCTTTGCTCCTGCAGTTTCTAGCCTCTCGCCATTTGGAAAATATTCCAATGTGGTTTTCTTGGATCCAAAGTGGATTACTTCACACTTCCCCACATTGAACTCCATACTCCACAGTTTTGCCCACTCACTTAATCTTTGTCCCTTTGTAACTTCTAACTCCCATCTACACAACTTACTCTTCCTCCTAATTTGGTGTTATCTGTAAACTTGGATATTCAACTCTCTATTCCTTCATCCAAGTTAATGATATATATGGTGAAAAGCTGAGGCCCCAGTACAGATCCCAGGGTAACAACGCTTGTTACATTCTGCTTCTGTATCCTACCTCCGAACCAATTTTCAACCCATATTTTAAGGTTACCTCCAATTCCATGCGTTCTTATTTTTCTTAATCTCTTGGGCAGAACCTTATCAAATGTCTTCTGGAAGTCCATATAGACAACATCCATAGGCACTCCCCTATCCACCTTGTTAGTGACCTCCTCAAAATATTCAACAGGGTAATTTTTGGATAAATTCCCTCATCTTCCTACTAATTTTATCCACTTTTTTTCTCCACCTTGTCAAACATCTTTGCAGCCAAGAGTTTGGGTGCACAGCCTACTATTAGGCTGCCACCGCTGCCCCAAAAGCATGTCACCAGAGGTGTCTGGGACCACAGAACTCCCATTTGCAGTTTTCCCACGTGCACAGTCTTCTCTCAGCACTCTCCAACATGATTGGAGTGCAACCCAAACCTGTATCTGTCCCTGGTCCCTAGCACTGAAATTTAAAATGCTAGCACTCTGTCATTAACCTGCTTTTAGCTGTACAAATTTAATAAATAGGAAGAATGCATTTTGTAAACACTTGCATTCAGCACATTTAATGTTTGCTGTAGCATGTACTTTCTCCAATAAATCAAATTGTGTGACAGCAGCAGTTTGCTGAGAAAGCAATTACTCCTCAATAATAAGGTGACGCTTTTTTAAAATGCATTGTCTAGGTAGACTTCAACCACATCTCAGGCCGAGTAAATTAGAAATATGAATTGGAGTTACCTTATGATTGGATGCTGAGTAAAATCTGGATTACAGGCTCCAGTTAGATAGCTAGACCATGGACATGTCTGGGGAAAAAAACAAAACATCAAACCTTTCCCATCTGAATCAGGCAGAACTGTTTGGTCCATTTACAATCATGCAGCAAACCCTGACCTTTGAGTGGCAAAGAATTAAATAATTCTGTCTTTAAAATATTTAGAGTGAAAGATCAAATGTTAAATATATATCCAGGAAGTGCCTACCTCAAAATGTATATTCAGATTTAACAACCGGTTGTAGAGAATAGGATCTTCAATTGTGTGATACCCATGTCCAATCCGTTCAGCCTTCAAAATATCCACTGCCTAACGATAAATAAATGTAAAATAATAATTTGTTTAGGTTGGTGGAAGCCAGCAGAAAAAACTATACGATTTGCAGTTAATTCGGTCAACAGTACAAACCAGGAAAAAGTGTTATTCTTCTGGAAATACATTTTTTTTTATATAGAGTATTTTGATATGTGGCTAGTTAATTTAATGAGTAAATCACATTTTTCTTTTTTTTTTAGGATTTTTAAACTCCCCACCTCAAATTCCAATTTGCTGTGTTCCAACCTCCATGCTGCCTTCCATCAGACAAGAAATTATTTAGACTGCATACTCTATTGTTGCTCTCAATTCCCCTTTTTGTTGGTTTGATGCTAATTTTTATCCTTCACTACCCCTTTCACCCCAGCCCAGAAGGTTATATATTTTACCACCACGAAGGACTCTTCTTATGGCACGGCTGAGAACCAGCAAAATTTCTCAAAGGGAAGCTGATTTGATGGTCAATCAAGACCATAGCTTAACATCAGATCCATTTTGGATGGGGATTCAATGTTTATCACTGCTGTAAAATATTAAACATACAGAGATATAACGAACCACATATACAGTCTCACCTCTTTGACCACTGAAGAAGGTCCAGCTTCACCTGCATGTACAGTTCGATGAATGCCACTTTTAAAAGCCTCCTGGCAAAGTAACAGAAAACAGGAAGAGAAATATTGACATCTGCAAAGAATCAAAACAGAACTGATTCTTTTGTTAAAAGTTTGCACTGTTCTTTCAATAAAAGAACAGTAGCAGTGTCATTGCTAGTGCACGAAGAAAGAAAGAACTTGCATTTACATAACGGGCTGCATATAGTGACACTACTATTCCCAGCCAGGACGGAGATGATGGGGGAATTCCCCCATCAATCACACTTGGAGACCATGATGTTACCAGGGCTGCGGGTTTGCGGCAGGGGGGGGCTATTGGGCACGTGGGTAACGCACCCGGTGAAATCAGTCTGCCCCCCGCGCGATCGCAGCCTAATTGGGTCCACTTACCTGATCTTCCGGGTTCCTCACTGCTGATCTGCGCGTCGGGCGGGCTGCGCATGCGCAGTAAGGTCTGTCAGCTGGAGGAGCTCTATTTAAAGGGGCAGTCCTCCACTGACAGATGCTACAACAAATAGCAAAAATTACAGCATGGAGCAGCCCAGGGGGAAGGCTGCTCCCAGTTTAATGATGCCTCACTCAAGGTATCATTAGATGGGGTGAGGAGGAGGGGGAGGACAGAGATCTTCCCCCCCGGCGGGCGGGAGGAAGCGGCCTGCCTCTGCCACCAGGAAGGCCTGGCTCGAGGTGGCAGAGGAGGTCACCTGCACCAACATATCGCCCTCCTGCATACAGTGCAGAAGGCACGCCAATGACCTAAGTAGGTCAGCCAAAGTGAGTACAATTACTCATTCCCCTACACTCCATCTGCCACATCACTGCCCCCACCCCACATCTTCTTCTGCACTACCAACACTACTCTGTCACATCACCCCTCATACCCACTCAAACCTCATCCTCATCTTACCTGCACTTACTCACCTCGCCAGTACTCATCCCGCCACTACCACTCAACCCAATCCTCATACAATCTCATGGCTCTATCTCATACTCACCCTCTCATGCATCTCTTTCACAGTCAGCCTCACTCAACCTGCCACTACCTGTGCTGCAGCCACAGGGCATGCATCACATATGTGCAGTAGGCAGCGTAAGGCAAACGTGTCGTGAGCATGAAGGGGATGCACAAGGGTGTTTGAGGGTTTGTCATGGTTTTTACTTATTTTGAATTTCTGACCAACTCACATTACATATTATATTGGCACCACTACTGCCACGTCTTTGCGAATCTTGTCTGGTTTGTGCAATAATGCCCTTTCCTGAGGATCACAATGAAGACCCACAACTGATGCCACCCATTGTGTCACTGCAGAGTGGTGTAGGTTTATTTACAGGGCTCTTTTGTGCAGACGACAGAGATGTCGGCGATGTCCCCGGTGGCACCCTGGAAGGATGCGGAGGAGAAGTTGTTGAGGGCAGTGGTGACTTTGACAGTGACAGGTAAGAAGATGGTGCTTGGGCCAGCCGGGAGCAGCTCGGCATGAAGGAGGCTGCAGATGTCCACGACTACATGTCGAGTGACTCTGAGCCTCCGTGTGCATGGCTGCTCAGAGAGGTCCAGGAAGCTGAGCCTCGGTCTGTGGACCCTGTGGCGAGGGTAGTGCCTTCTGTGACGCATCTCTCTCTGCGGTTGCCCTCCCTCCTGCTGTGCAGGTGGATGTGTCACAGCACTGTGTTGTGGAGCTCCACGTGTCAGAGGTGGACGGCATGGATGGCGAGGCTGGTGATGCTGCTCGCCCTCCAAGGTGGTCATGACTGCAGCTACGGGGGCCCCCATCCGAAAGATTTACATCTGAGGGGGTCCGCAAGGTAGGTACATGTCTCTGGACCCCGGGGTAAGTGTGCAAGTTGGTGAATTTTATTGTCAGGAGGAGGGTGGTGGAGGCCAAACTTTGTCCCAAGTGACAGAGTGGCCTCCTGCAATGAGTGAGGGTCTCCCCCCCCACCTGTCAAATGGACCTTTGCAGCTGCCACAGGCCGACAGCTGCAACACGTCCATTTCAACTGGGAGTGTTTCCCCCAGTATGGGAAACAGTCCCAGTTGTCTCTAAAATCCCACCCCTCCTCACATATTCCCTTAATCAGGTCAGTTAATGACCTGAAATAGCTATGTAAATATTGTCAAGTGGTACCCCGCTGGCTTTAATTGCCTGCGGGAGTCCCACATGCGGGGGCTGCGCGCGCACGTCGGCGCGTCTGTGGGGAACCCGGAAGTGGGCGGGTTGGAGCCGGGCTCCCGACCCGCTCCGGGATTCCCCGATTTTCGGAGCCCCCCCCGCCAGGAACGCACCCGATAGCGGGTGCTAAAATGAAGCCCCATACTGCTGTAAGTGACTGGGATTGATTTTACACACATAATTTATAAGTAACTATCCTCCACTCACTGCATTGTACTGGAGAGATAATCAATTTGTAACATGTAATTATCCTCCACTCGATGCATGTTGCTCGAGAAATCACCGTGCTTTTATCGGGAGAAGTTGCTGCAGTTTTGGTCATGAGTTTTGTTTCCTGCAAACTCTTTTTAAATAGGCTCTATAAACAGACTTTGTTTGCTTTGCTATTAGCTGAGTAAATAGACTTTGTTTGCTACAAAATACATTGGGCCAGAAATTGCTTTAAAAAGAACGGTGAGCTCAATAGCGCTCACCGTTGCTGGTGGCCAAATGAAAAAGCAAGTTCCAGCATTTGCATATGCGCAGGAAATCCGGAACTTGCTCTTCCAGTGTAAATCCAACTCAGACTGACGGGATTAAAGTCTCTTCTCCATACCTTTTGACAATGTTCCAGTGAAATGAATTTGGGCTGTCTTAATTCAGATTGTAGTATCCCTGTATTCTCTACAAAATGGCCTGTAATTCAGCATTAAATTGGTAGTTTCACAGAGAGATCAGAAGGATGGCAGGAAAGATCATAGGGCTGCAATGAGACTTGAGCTGAAATAAATTCTGGTAGCAGAGTAGGAATTTTACTGTAGCTGACCAGTCCTATACCTAATTTTAAATTGCTCGTACAGACCCTTTGTGCTAAAAATGGGAAATTTTTATTCTCTCTCTACAGTCATGTGTAGGCCTAGAATTTCCTCAGAGTTTCACCCGCTCCACCGCCATAACTTTGCTGGAAGTGTGACAGAAATTCTGTTTACACATTAAATGGAGTTTCTACCGCACTTCCGATGAAGTTATGGCGGCGAAAGCAACTCTGAGGAAATTCCAGTCCATAGTATTAAAGGGTCTACTAGTGAAAATTAATTCCCACTACCCATCCAATTTTATTTTTATTAGTGACAAAAACAGTGGCGATTCACACAAGTAAATTATAAAATCATGAACTCGAGAAAGAAAAAGAAAAAAATCTGAATGAGAAACAAAAAGTTGTAGTGATATATTTGTACTTTTTCATGTGTACAACTTAAATGACAGATTTGCACTGTAACACTACATTATTTTTACTGTAGCTGACCAGTCCTATACCTAATTTTAAATTGCTCGATGCTACACATTAATAATCATGTAAAATGTTGCTTCTGAGTAATATTTTACATGTGCACATTTTAGATGGTTCATGCAGATTATTTCAGTTAAGCCTCTATAAGCCAATACAAAAAGTGAGATAGATTGAGGTTGGGGCATTGGAGCTTGTGTAAGATACCAGACTTGTAGAATGTGTGTTTTCATAGAGGAAAGAAATCAAAATAAGATCAGCCTGGTTTAATATTGAATCTACAGCTCAACTGCTGGAGATTAGAGTGGTGTGAGCCATATATATGAGGCAAAAAATGACATTACTTTCAATATAATGATAAAAATTGCTATGTGTGAAAGGAGTGTCTGTTGTACCATGTAGTAGCCTTCCCTACTGTCTGATCATTTTGATTTCGAACTTCAATAACTGAAGGCCATAAATAGCAATAGGAAAACATGTAATGGAATATTAATTAAAGCAGAGATGTTGGCATTAAGTATGCAGCAATAAACTTTTATAAGGGGAGTGGTATGATAAATGTGCTCAGATAAACTAATCCGAGTTAGTTGTGCAAAATAAAATGACCTTTGATTAGGTCTAATTGGGTTTGAAATCTGATTAGGTCCACACTGCTGGAGGATTTTCCGTTCAAGTAATACTTCAAGATTGGGTGGTTTACTGGCAGAAAAATCAATGGAAATCAGGCATGAGGCCGACTGCCACATCCAGGCATCCGGGCCCTGTGCTGGAATTCCCTCCCAAACCCCCTCTGTCACTCCCTGTCTCTTTCTTCCTTTAAGATCCTCCTTAAAACCAACCCTTGACCAGGCCTTTGTTCATCACTCATCACTCCCAATATTTCCTTCTTATAATCAGACAAAAATCGACACTGAGCCTGTTTCTGTGAAGCACATTGGAAAGCTTTTCTACGTTAAAGGTGCTGTATATGTTGTTGCCGTCATCGTCCTAAAGTATTTTTTTTTACAAGTCTGCAAACTTGTGGTTTAGGATGAAAAATTGAGGACAGTGCAATAACACATTGAACGTCACAAAAGTAATTTATCCCCAACCCTTTAGGAATGATTTCTTGCCAAATTTCATTACAATAATAGAGTTGCTCTGAACAATTGATATGTTTCTATCCTAAACTACAGTTTGTTCAGAGTAACGTATTCCAGTATTTTAACCAGTTTACTTTATTTCTTCAATGTCCTCATAGAAACAAGTAGAATTTTTCCATTATATAGTTTCAGTTGAGCTTAAGAGAATCTGGTCTTCCAAAGGTTGGCATTTCCTCCCTATTGTGGTGCAGAGGAATGTATTATGGTCAATTTTCTTGCAGTTAAGTAGTTACTTGTATCAGGCTTCTGATAACTATTAGTTTCTAAATTAGACAGATTTCTTTCAGAAAATAACATTTTGGGATGCAGTATGAGTAATTTGAGACATGACATTTGGTTAATGTAACATGCTTGGGAGGAAAAAGGTGACTTTGGACCAAAGCTCTCCACTATTGAGGTTTTCTTCATGTCATTTCTGAGTCTGTTATAGATCTACATGGACTCTGGTCTGAAGCTTTCCTTTTTACATCCAAATCCACCGACAATGGACTTTCATCTCTAATAATTTGACCTGGTGCTTTATACAGCCAGCATGATAAAAAAATGTCAGCTAAGCAGAAGCCTGATAAGTGAATTGTTTTGAAGAAGTGGGTAAGCACAAAATGAAGAACAATCTATCAATTAACAGCTTCACTCTCAGATGGGAGAGAATCTGCTGACATCAATTATATAGCCTGTCAGCAAAGGCTGCATAGGTGAACCAAAGTTCAGCATCTTTTCTAGTCCTGGATATTGACCGGAAGGCATCTAGGGCAACAAATTCATTACTGACCAGGTACAAAGCTGTATTCATACCCATTGAGAGTGGAGATGCTAATTGATATTAAGAATAATCTCTTATGCTTACTCACTCCTTCAACAAAAAAAACTCAGTTTATCAGGTATCTGCTTAACCGGCTATTTGTGTTCACAATGGGTATTAAAATAAATTTTAGTTGAAAATACCTATTAATGGTATTAAAGGAAATCTTCTGGTACCAGTCCGAATAGAGCAGGACATTGGAGCAAGAGTTGTAATTGCTAAAATTGCAGTCAGTGACCTTGCGGGATTTTCCAAGTTTTATCATATATCCATGGTGAACTCCTGACCCTGATTGGGTGTGCTTCCAGGAGCTTGCAGTGAGTGGGGTGGAGGGAAATATCTAATAGCTGCAGCTGTTAAAGCTGCATCTGCTTCTGGACAAGGAAGGAAAAATGGCTGTAGAAAGGAAATGTGCTCCATGTTCAGATGCCTTTTTGGAGGTCCTCTTAGAAGTGCAGCAATGGTAGGATACCCTTTTTGGCATCTCCAAGGTACCCTGCTCAGAAGAAATGTGTCAGCTACTTGGCAGGAAATAGCTGTCAGGGTAAATGAATAAAAAGACAGAAAGACTTGCATTTATACAGCAACTTGCAGGACCTTGGCGTCCCAAAGCGCTTTACGGCTAATTAAGTACTTTAGAAGTGTAGTCACTGTTGTAACGTAGGAAATGCAGCAACCAATTTGCACGCAACAAGGTCCACAAACAGCAATGTGATAAATGATCCGATAATCTGTTTTTTTGTTGGTTGAGGGGTGCTTTTCCTCTCTGGATCCTTGCTGGGTGCCCGATAGATAGCATAGCATAGGTACACTAAGCCTGGGAGGAGAAGAGTCCACTGAATTTTTAAGGCCCCTGACAGGCCCCTGTACTGGGATCAGGGGACAGCACCATGAGCATACCTGTAGTCCTGCTGGGGGCAGGGGAGAATCTTCTGGGTTCTCCAGGACTCCTGCAGGCCCTCCAATCCCTGGAGGGTCCTGAAACAGTGGGAGATCTGGGAATGTCCTCTCCCACCTCAACAGCATTGTTGCGCTGGGCCTGCACATACTGCAGCTGCAGGTCTTTTACAACCATTCAGAAATCTTGGGGCAACATATTAGAGGCAGACACCTGATGTAATGAGTCACCATTCCCATTTCCTCTTTGTTGAACCTGGGAACCAAGTATTTCCTAGGTGCAAAAAAGATGAAAATCTACCCTATGCAGTCTTCAACATCCAGAGGACATAAGGCAAATGAGGAAAAAGGTTAATAGCCTCTGGAAGTCTGCCACGGTAAGGCTAGCTAACTTTGCGCTATATCAAGTAGATGGGTAATATATTCAGGTCACGAACAGTTTCCTCTCACCTTGTTGCACCCTGACTGAGGCTGTATGCTAAGCCCTCACAAAACAGCTCTTCCCAAGCTTCACATTATTACCAATACTACAAAAGGACACACTTTATTACTGCTGCTCCAAACTGCAACTGTTTGATAATGTTTAAAAAATGCTCCCACTAAGCAAGTTTACCACATAGTTAACCTACATGTGTCATTGACAGTGCTATCAAGCGGCACTTACTCACCAATGCTCAGTTTGGGTTCCACCAGGACCACTCGGCTCCGGACCTCATGATAGCCTTGGTCCAAACATAGACAAAAGAGCTGAATTCCAGAGGTGAGGTGAGAGTGACTGCCCTGGACATTAAGGTAGCATTTGACCATGTGGAATCAAGGAGCCCTAGTAAAATTGAAGTCAATGGGAATCAGGGGGAAAACTCTCCCGTGGCTGGAGCACAAAGGAAGATAGTAGTGTTTGTTAGAGGTCAATCATCTCAGCCCCTGGACATCGCTGCAGGAATTCCTCAGGGCAGTGTTCTAGGCCCAACCATTTTCAGCTGCTTCAATGACCTTCCCTCCATCGTAAGGTCGGAAATGGGGATGTTCGCTGGTGATTGCACAGTGTTCAGTTCCATTCGCAACCCCTCAGATAATGAAGCAGTCTGAGCCCGCATGCAGCAAGACCTGGACAACATCCAGGCTTGGGTTAAGTGGCAAGTAACATTCACGCCAGACAAGTGCCAGGCAATGACCATCTCCCCTTGACATTCAATGGCATTACCATTGCCAAATTCCCCCATCAACATCCTGAGGGTCACTGTTGACCAGAAACTAAACTGGACCAGCCACATAAATACTGTGGCTTCAAGAGCAGGTCAGAGGCTGGGTATTCTGCAGCAAGTGACTCACCTCCTGACTCCCTAAAGTCTTTCCACCATCTACAAGGCACAAGTCAGGAGTGTGATGGAATACTCTCCACTTGCCTGGATGAGTGCAGCTCCAACAACACTCAAGAAGCTCAACATTCTCCAGGACAAAGCAGCCTGCTTGATTGGCAACCCATCCACCACCCTAAACATTTACTCCCTGCAGCACCAGTGCACCGTGGCTGCAGTGTGCACCATCTACAAGACGCATGGCAGCAACTCGTCAAGGCTTCTTCAACAGCACCTCCCAAACCCGCGACCTCTACCACCTAGGACAAGGGCAGCAGGCGCATGGGAACACTACCACCTGCATGTTCCCCTCCAAGTCACACACCATTCTGACTTAAAATATCACTGTTCCTTCATCATCACTGGGTCAAAATCCCAAAACTCCCTATCCAACAGCACTGAGGGAGAACCTTCACCACACGGACTGCAGCGGTTCAAGGCGGTGGCTTACCACCACCTTCTCGAGAGCAATTAGGGATGGGCAATAATTGCTGGCCTTGCCAGCGATGCCCACATCTCACGAATGAATTTTTAAAAATGATTCATGTTCACATGCAAGCTAGGTTGGATGGTGGTCACAAAGTTGTCACATTTATGTGCTGTTCTAACCTATTAATCCAGTTGCAGAATAGTGGCATAAAGCAGAAGGAAGCAGACAGAACTCTCATTTTAGACCAGTCAATATGATACAGTAATGCTGGACATGGTGGAATCTATGAATTTAGAGGGAGTGAGCTATGGCAAAGAATAATGATCAACTGTAGCTCAATGCTAGTATCATCCTTTTTGTGTTATTCTTCCTCCTTCATTCACTCACATATACATTAAATCAAGCCACTATAACACACACTAATAGTTGTGTAAACTCTGATTCAGGTATGCTTTTCAGTTACCATTTTAACATATCTTCTTCTGATGTGTCAGCTTGACTCAGTTGGTAGGGGCTTGGCTAGAGGGGTGGCTAGTTAAGGTGCCCTGGTCTTAAGTACTACAGCTGGATTGTTTTCAAGGCCCATGACTTTTATGTCTAATGTACTCAGCCCATTCTTAATGTTGCATGGAGTGGACTAAATTGGCATCTTTAATGGTGGAGATCTCGGGAAGAGACTGACAAGAATCATCCACTTGGCACTTTTGGCTGAAGACACTTGAAAACACTTCAGCCTTGTCTTGCAGTCACATACTATATGTTCTGCCATGGTTAAGGATGGGTGTGTTCATGGAGCTTCCTCCTTCTGTTAGTTTCCCAATTGTCCACCATTCTCGAGTGGATGTGGTAGGGCTGCACAGATTTGCTATGATCCGTTGTATGTGTCTATAACCTGATATTGAGTATACAGGTAGCCCTCTGTTGAAGTTTCACTAGGTTCATGCTAAGGTATGACAAGTGCTGTTCCTGGCACACCAGTCTACATTTTCTATTGAATCAGCATTATTCTCCAAGGTTGATGGTGATGGAGGAGTGAGGGAATCTGCTGGGCCAAGAGGTTATAAGATTGTGGTGGTATACAATTCTGCTGCTGCTGATAGCCACAACAGCTAGTGCATGCTAAGTTGTGGGCTGCTCGATTTGTCCTACTAAGCACAGCATTAGTGCCACATTACACAATGAAGAGCATCCTCACTTTGTCTTCTCAAGGACTGTGCGGTGGTTACTTCCACAAATCATAGGACAGACAGTGTGTGGCAGTTGGTGAGGAAGACGACAAGTAGGTTACTGCCTTGAGTTGGTTCCTTCACCATCTTCCAGAGACCAATTCTCACAGCTATGACTTTTAGGGCTCGCCCCGCCTGGTCCGTGGTAGACACCGAAGACTCCACCCAGAGTACATTTTTTGCCCTTGCTTCCCCCAACACGGAGGTGTACAATTTGTCTTTTCCTTTTTTTTGGGGGGGGGGGGGGTGCAGTGCAGTGCAGTGCAGAAAATAATCAGCAGGAAGTTTCGTTGACCTTGTTTGACCTGAAGCATGAGACCTCATGAGGCCTGGAGTCAATGTTTAGGACTCCCAGAGCTAAGCCCACCCAACTCTATACCACTGTGCCCACACCACTTGTGGGTCTATCCTGCCAGTGGAACAGATTATACTCAGGAGGATGATGGAAGAGCTGGCTAAAAGCTAGGACTCTGAATATGACTGTCAGCCAGCTGCTTGATTAGTCTGTGGGAAAGCTCTTCCAACTTGTGCACCAGTCCCCAGCTGTTAGTGAGGAGAACTTTGCAAGATTGACTGGATTGGCACTGCCCAAGTCTTGTCCTGATCCAATGGCTAGGTCATTACCACTTTAGAAGGCACTAGGACCCTGAGGCTGGAGTCACATGTAGGCAAATCAGGTAGAGGTGGCATGTTCCCTTTCCTAAAGAATATTAGTCAACTAGTTGGGCTTTTATGACAATCTGGTTAGTCCACAAATGACTCGATTTATTGAATTTAATTTCACAACTTGCCATGGTGGGATTTGAACTTACAATCTGTGTTGTTAGTTCAATACCATAACCATTAGGCTACCGTACTGAAACTCATTTCTGCCCAAGAACAGCATGAGGAGTGGTAGGGGCATTGGTGGTCACATCATGGCATGTATGATGCTTTGAACTTCATGAAAACCTGCCACAGTAAAAGTATTATGCCCCACCTTTCCACAGGGGAAGCAACGAAACAGTTCCCCTGACTAACATTGCTTTCTCACCTGCTCGATGTATTGGTTCACAGCTGACTTATGTGGTAGATATCACCGATAGTGACATAGGATAATTTGTTGATGTAGAAATTTAGCACTTTCACAATCACCAGAAGAGCCACCCTGTGGTTGGTATTGTGTGAAGGTCAGGTTCAAGGAGATGGCAAACATAGTCACTGCCTCCCTCATTAAGTATGGGCGGTGAGGGCGGGTTTCCTCTGAGGTAGCCCTGCTTGGGTATACAGACCTGGCTCCTTGGGTGCAGGCACATCTACTGCAAGTCACATCTGCCTCTGATCCACCTGCAGAAACTTCTCTTCCTTCTCCAAATTCTCAATGCAAGAGGAATACCCTGGGGAAATTCCTATCCAGAGATATTTGATTGCTGCAACTACAATATAGGCATGCAAAGTTGTCAATGCATTCCTAGCCAAAGGCATTGGAAATCACAGCTAACAGTTATTTAGATTCAATTCAGAGCTTTAATGAAGCCTTGTGTTCTTTGTGCCAGAGCACTGTGAGCCTGTAAGAATTCAGGCAAGAAACAGGCTACGACCTACTTGTTTGATTCTCTGATGCCCGCTTGATGTCTGAGCTACCAGTAGGTCTGATTAGAAGATCTAGCCTGATATGCCAACAACTGTATTTATATACTGTGATAGATGTCTAAAATATTGCTGTTTGCATGTGAAAATTATGACAAATTATGGATGTTGGTGCATGAGAACATTATTTGAAGAAGCATAACTGCTACAAATTGCTAAGTACTCATTTTTCCTCCTCCTACCATAGATCCAAGGGAGATTTACTTTAGGAGGTGTGAGGTATCTGTCTGGTCAGGAGCTACAGAAAAGGACAGAACAGCACTATCAAACACACTTAAAAGGTAATCAGTGCAGACTACAGTTCATTTTGAATTACCTTTCACTTTGCTCCCTGCCAGCTGGCAGTAACTTTGGACAAATTCCACTAGTCAATCAGCTATTTTTGTTTAGGAATTAGGCTACTTCATATTTTGCCTCTACAAAAAACGAGATTTTGTTCTGCGCCACGCCTCAGAATGGAATTTGCCATCTGCTTCAGGCTTGCACGGATTTTAAATTAAATAATACTCCCAAAAAAAATTCTTTCAAATTTCTGCTTTAGATATCTTTAATGAATATTTTAAACTTTAATACGGTAACCCACTATAGCAGAATTACTCCAACCTGTTCTTTCTGCAGACCTTTCACATTTGAGGATAATTGCATCACCTTCCACTGAAGTGATAGTGCTGCTATATGTTGCTTATGGAATCTCTGTGGCTGGCTCCCAAACACTTAAAATGAAGGGACAGGACTTCCGCCTGTCACAGAAATACGCCCCTGGCCTTGACCCTTAGTATTTTGGAGTTGGATCCTCAAATTCTGTTAGGGAGTTCTGCCAGATTGGGGGCAGAATTTTTTTTTTAATGTTTTTTTTAAATTCTATGGTTTCCTCTTCGCTTATGCATAGAATCATAGAATGGTTACAGCACAATAGGGGGCTATTCGGCCCATCGAGCCTGTGCCAGCTCTTTGTAAGAGCAATCCAGGTACTCCCATTCCCACACTCTTTCTCCATAGCCCTTCAAATTTTTTCCCCTTCAAGTATTTACCCAATTCCTTTTTGAAAGCCATGATTGAACCTGCTTCCACCATCCTTTCAGGCAGCGCATTCCAGATCATAACTAATCGCTGCATAAATTTTTTTTCCTCATGTTACCTTTGGTTGTTTTGCCAATCACTTTAAATCTGTGTCCTCTGGTTCTCGACCCTTCTGCCAATGGGAACAGTTTCTCTTTATTTACTTTGTCTGAACAAGGTCACACCAGGTGCTTACAAAGGCACTGATCCAAAAAAAATGGTGGGCTCCCACCACCACAAGAAGGTTAGATGCCTGGAATAAACAGATGTCTGTTGCACCCAGCCTTCAAACCAAGCAGATCGCAGGAAATAAACTTGAAGACATATTTTCTTGATTTGACTTTGACTAGATCTGCTCACATATGGGTGGGCGTACCCTACGACACTGGACGAGGGAAGAGGAGGGGTGCAAGAGGAGTTGGGAACGTAGTGGAATGCATCCTCAAGGAATTTTATGGCTCTACCTACCCCATATCTGCCAATAAGGTATGTGGAGGATGGGCAGGAAATCTAGGCCATAGACTCATGAATCAAAACAAGACAGATCTCCAATCTATCAAAGATTCTATGAGCAAACAAGCCATCTATTTTAATCAGGTTAAATGCTTCAGTGGTCCTTTTAATATGATCTTGTTAAACAGCAAAATGAAATATTTTAGTAGTATATCTGTACTTCATTTATTCAATAATGAGGTATTGTGGCAGTTTCCCCTTGAATACAGGAATGACTGGCGAACACATGACCTATTATCTTAATCACATCTACACTGAAAAATGGGCTGACTGGAAACACCCATGGCATGTTGTTGATGAGCTCTCACATTCATTGTCTGCATTAACAGAGCAGGAGAACCATTACAGACAGAGAGGGGTTTATTTAAAATACTAGCCAATCACCCATGGCATTATTCATGGGTAAACTGGGTTTGAAACACAGTTGTAATGTTTTGGTTTCAAGATGCAGCTGTATTTAACCTGCCCTGTCCTTTTAAGGGCACTGCTCAGTTATTTCTACAGGGAATATCCTACTATCAGTTAGAGGCTAATTGCTGAAGGAAGTCACTGCAGATTAGTTGCTGCTTGTAAATCCTTGGCTTCTGCCCTTGGGAAGATGCCTGGTTATGAGGTTCAAAAAAGCAGCATGAAAAGACTGTCTTGCTGTCTCTTTTTTATATTTTTTGACATTTGAAGTGCAATGGTCATGCACTATTTGACATACATAAACAGATGTACTGATTGTGTTACTATGTACATAAGTATGGCAGAGGGCCTTTCCTCTCGCTTGCGGGTGACCTATTTAAGCTCAAGACCAATATATGTTGCTTACTTTCTTCTTCAAACTGATTAGTCAGTCATTGAAGGTGTATAAAAAAAAAAAATCGGAATATCATTTATATAAGACCGGAATTAAATATTATAGATCTAGGTTATTATTTAATAAGTTATTATACTGTCCTGACATCCAAATAACGGCCATCTTATCAGCTGTATAGTTGACAATTTTCTCTTTCAAAAAAGTTTTATATAACAAAATTTAACTTGTTCTGATTTCTTTATTCACACCCTATTACTTAACCTGAAACTATTGGTCTTATTATTTTGCACATTGCAGAGATCACGAGTGTTCTTGTAGACATTTTGCGTGAAAATTATTTCCTGTGCACCAAAATGTTAGCAATACTTGATATTCAAAAAGGACTTTAAAGCACATTGTGATGACCGACACATCCGAGCAGTCAGTCAGGTGCACCACATTCTCAACAACAGTCAATTGGCAGGAGAACACAACCATCGAAGTAACCAAGTCTCCCACGTATGGGAGAATATCCTATATGTAAAACATATTCAATGAAGCTTAAGTAAGCATATTGGCGCAAGTGTAATGCGTACTTGTGTAGTACTTACTCTTGAATGAACCCAATAATGGTAGATTTTAAAAATCAAACCTACTGTTTTATATATTAAACAAGGAATTTTCTCAGGGATTCTCCTGATCGGCCGACCTAACGTCAACGGAGGATCAGCGGCAGCCATGTTTAAGTGGTGCATCCAGGGTTTCCACTGATGTTCCACCGATCAGGAGAATCCCTGATGATACCATATTGGAGAGCTGTTCCTCAGATCCCAGGAGTGTATACTGAATGCGCTCTGATGAAGTATATCAGGGGAGCCCACAGAATGCATTCTGTAACCATCACTAATTTTTGTAATGTTCATGTTTACAAAAGGCAAAATGGAATCTGTTTTATTTTTGAACTTAGCTCCAAACCAGTATTCCCCATTAAGTTAATTCATCATAGAGAGTAAACACCTACCTCATAGGCCTTGCCATGGCCTGAGTAGGTTTCACAGTTTAAAGACTCATCACCTGCCAAGTCAATGCCCACAACACCCTCATTGCGATATTTCTTACACAGGCGCACAACTTCTGCAGACCATTCTGAAAACATATCAATACCATCATTTTGTCTTTTTATCATTGTCAAACATTTATACATTGCATTGGCAAAATGAAAAATGGAGTGGCTTGGCTCATCACAGCATTCTTCAGGGAGGTACTAACATAACTATTATTTTCAATAATAACCTACCTCATTGATTTAATAAGCAGCACTCTTTAGCTTTATATGCATCACATAATCAAAGCTCATAGGTACATACATCATTACAGATGCCACATCAGTAACTAGACATTAAAAACCTGTATATCACCCAGTACAAGTTTCACTAATAATGTATCACAGTTATATTTTCCCCAATCTAAGTTTATTAACACAAGGTTTACAGAACACAGGATGGTAAAGTGTAACATATATCATGAGAGCTGTACACTACTGGTTCATCAAAATCCCGGTGATAGGTGTTTATAGAGAAGATAATTAAAATTATTCAAAAACCTTTAACGGTCATTTCTTGCCAATCTTGCCTCGTTCAATTTAAGTGTCTGTCTCATTTTAAGTAACTAACACAACCACATATTGTTAGGTTGGTTCTAGTCCAGTTTCCATCTTCTAATAGGGAATCATTAGTTTTGTCAGGCTTTTTTTTTGCTTCAGATTTCTACAGTAATTTGCATAATCTTTTGGGTTTTTTCTAAACTAAAATGACTATTTAAAATAAGTATGAGAGAAATTCTAACCAGTGGGTAAAACTGATACAAAAGAATTACAATTATTTTTGTACTTTTGAAGTTTGGTGTTATTATTTTTAAATTCTTGTTTAAACAGTGATTGTTGACGACTGCTCACCCCAGGAACAAGCTTGGAAGAGACAATGAGCTCAACAATGCAATGGAATGGATACAGAATTCAAACCATATGATTATTGCGAACAATGGATTATGGACAATCTCTACTTATGTTAGTTTCACTCCCTCATACCAATTGCACCAGTTTAGTAACTCCTTCAGGCTAGTTTCCTTTGTGAGATCATCAGTGCTCACAGTTTGAACAAAAAAAAATTCAAGGCAGAAGAAAAGGAAAAGGACCTGAAAAGACATTGTTGATTCTGTTCAATTTCTAAAAACAATGGATGGTGAAACTTCCTTTGAGAACAATGTTGTTATAATGAGAGATTTTAATTTCTGTATAGACTGGGAGAAGCACAACAGCTCCAGTAGTAAAGGCAATGAATTTCTACAATGTATTGAGGACAGTTTTCTAGAATATCAGAACAGAAAATCAGTCTCTCTCTCCCCGCCACCTCCCTGGAGGCAGTCTTAAATACTCACCCATTCCATGGTCTCTCCTCACCACCTGCTACTGCCAGATACAAATCTATTCTGATCTCATCTCTCCTCTAGCTTGCCACTTGTGTCATTATCCTTCTACAACACAGCAGTGTCAGTTGCCAACCGGGTTGGTAGACAGCTAGCAAGGGAATGGGAAGCAGAGGAGGAGGAAAATGACTGTGGGAGGTCAGAGGTGAGACAGGGGCCAGGTAGAGAGAGCAGCCCAGGGTCTGGCAGCAGCAGGTTGCAAAGGGAAATTTCATCCCATCCAATCCCCTCCCACCAATCACTCTTCCTCCCCTCTCCAGGATCCCTGTATTCTAGCCTATTCCTTAGTACTGAACTGGGAAATAGGCTTTTGGTAAAGTCCTGATACTGTATATAGTCAGCAAATACAGTGCAAACACTTAAAAAAATCTCAGTGGTGGCAAACTAGTACAAAGGCCAGTTGCTAATCGTAAGGTGGCTTGAGGAGGCTTCAGATAGACCAAGGCGGCAGTGACATTGACCAAGAGGGGAAGCAGTGGCAAAAACACACTACAGCCATGACAGAGCTGGGAGAAACGAGGCTGGTGTTGATCAAGCTCCAGTCAACCAGAGATAAGCCTAATCAAAAAGGTCAGTGCGATAACAGCACCTAGTTTGGAGACTCCGCTAGGAGGACTGAATCACAACTCAGTGTAATAAATAGAAAATTGAACAGTGACAGAAAATTGTAAAGCAGGAAGCAAGTCTGAGAATTACTGAAAGTGCTCAATATATGCAAATTAGAAATTATAGATAAATGGACAAATGTAAAAATATACCTGGCATGTGGCGCATGCAACAAAGGATGGACCTTGCTTTGATTTTAAAATCCTTTTCTCCTTCCTGGAAACCCTGGTTGACGAGATGAACCACTTCATCTGGAGTCAAGTCCCCTCTGGTTATGAAAGTAAACAAAGAAATCAAGTCAGACTCTTAATAACTAGTTGTCACATAGATTAGAAGACCAATTGTATAAATATGCACAGAGTGTGTGTCATCAGTCAAGAATGGATAAAAGCAACTTAAACACTAGTTTTAAAAAGGTCAGTAAAATTTTTGTCAATGACTTCTATACTGATAGGTATGAGACTAGTTCAGCTCAGTTGCGCTATACATATTTTTATAATACCAAAATTCTGCGTAACTACTTACGGCTTACTGTAGGTTGGCCACTGTTTATTTCACACAACAATGAAGGTGAAATACAAGCTATTGAAATGTAATTTTGTAAAAATAAGGACATCTGAAAGAATGGTACAAATACAATTTTAAGTATAAACAACATCTCAGCAAATAAACTAACATAACACCAATCTTTAAGGACATATGGATCGTTACACTTTTGAGCATCACACTACTATTTTTTTACTTGGGTTCACCATCACTGACAACTCCTGTAAGTGGATCTCGCATCCTCTGAACTGGAGTGTGCCTTTATCTAGGTAAACAATAGCAAGACCCAGGATCCAAACAAAAAATGGTTTCCACTGGGATATACCATCACAAAATTCTCCTCATTCTCAGTAGGTAGACAGGTTAAATATGCACTCTATTAGGCTGAGACTTAGGCTACAACTACAAAAACAATAATAGCTTGCATTTATATAGCACTTTTAAGGTAGAAAAATGTTTCCAGGCACTTCACAGGAGGCATAAGGAGAAACAGATGCCAAGCCAAAGAAGGAAAGGTTAGGGGGAAATGACCAAAAGCTTGGTCAAAGAGGTGGGTTTTAAGGAGTGTCTTAAAGGAGGCAAGGGAGGTGAAGAGTAGAAAGGTTTAGGGAAGGAATTCCAGAGAGTGGGATATAGGCATCTGAAAGCACAACCACTAATGATGGGGCAAAGGGGCGGGGGGGATGGTGGGGGGAGCATGCCAGAGTCAGGCTGGAGCTGACAAAGGTATGAATGAGGGTTTCAGCAGCAGATGGATTGAAGTAGGGCAGAGATGTTTTTATGGAGTTGGAAGTAGGTGGTCTTTGCGATGGAGATTGGGATTGAACAGTCTGGTTCAGTTGGTGACAATTGCCAGGAAGGGGATGGATTTGGTGGCGAGTGTACAGAGTTTTTTTTAAAACGGAGGCCGAAGACTGGATGTAGGCAAGCAGTCCGACAGCACAGAGGCAGTGAAGGGGTTGAGAGAGGTGGAGGAGAGGTAGAACTGGATGCCATCAGCATATACATAGAAGCTGACCCCATATCTGCAAATAATTTGCCAAGGGGCAGCATATAGATGAATAGGAGGAGGCGGGGCCTGTGCTGGATCCTTAGGGGACTCATCTCTGGTTCTTTTGCCAATTATCTTAAATGTGTCCTCTGGTTAGCGACCCTCCTGCCAGTGGAAAAGTTGTTCCCTATCTACTTTATTGAAACCCTTTATAATTTTGAACACGTTTACTAAATCTCCCCCTAACTTTCTCTGCTCTTAGGGGATCAATCCTAACTTCTCTAGTCTCTCCAAGTAACTGAAGTCTCTCATCCCTGGTACCATTCTAGTAAATCTCCTCTGCACTTTCGCCAAGGCCTCTTCATAAACAGTATGTTTATAGTAGTTTATATACTTTACTACTGTAAAGTTTTCTACATTATTGTAAACCTTGTTAAAGTAAAATATGTTAGTTTAGCTGTGAACAAAGGGGCTTGATGTATATCCACAACAAGCTATTTATGACCTTGTGAAAAAGAAGGCCTCTGAGTAATGAGCACTGGGTGCCATCCGCATGGCCTTGTCTTTCATTTAGAGAAGGAAAGTCATCTCCAGCCGTGTGAGGGAGGTGGTACAACCAAATGTGGATGTAAGGGAGGAGGACTGATAATGATCCCAGCTGCAGAGAGAATATAGAGCTAATTGTCTCTAAAACATATATAAAGTTGGGTGCTTTTCGGTACTGATTAAAATATTCTCAGAGCAAGGCTGGACTGCTAAACTAATCAAGACCTTCGAAAGTGCACTTCGAAGTCTTGGACAGTGATCAACTTTGTGTCAGGTGTATTCATCTTACTAGAATGTTTAATTATACTCTTGTATTTTAACATCTTTGTTACTTAATATAATTTCTTAATAAAGCCATTATTCTTCGGAACAAACCACCTTGTGACCTTTTGATTAAGGACTCGAACAGTATAAAGTATCTTACTTATGTTACTTACAACCGCTCGCAGCATATCAAAAACAACAAAGATACTTCTGAGCTAATGCCCAACATAAATTTGATCTTTGAAAATGTCTGCTCACTTATGTGGTGAAACATTACCACAGAATGGAGAGTCCAGTCTCCCTGCTGGTCTCAAACTAATTGATGAATTAGGTGCCTGCAATACCCGATAAGCTAACAAGAAATTTCTGGCAACTGAGCTGTCCATCAAAGGAGTACAGCCCATCATTGACCCTGTCCCTTCTCAAAAGGTCTGACTCACATCTTTCCTCCAAACACAGATGTCAGTTAAAACCACTACTCCAAGATGGTTTGATACAATTTATATGGCACAGATCAGTGTATGGCATTCAGAAACTTGTGAGGATATATAAGCACAAAAGACATTAACACACAGTGATGCTCGTAACTCCATTAGATAAACAACCAAACAATATTTTTAAATAGATACACTGACTGTAATAATCAAATTGTCACCTGTTATCAACAGTATTTAGGCTCTCGATGGGCTTAGCCATCAACCAAAGAATTGCATTAATGTCCACACATACAACGACTCTAGATTCAGAGCTGTTGTGTATCACAAGAATTGATCATTGCAAGGTTTTTTTTTTAAATCCTTCATGTGCCATGACCAGCAAGAGAAATCAAATAATTAATATAACAAAAAATGCTTCATTTTTATCACAGGGATGACCCAAGAAACTATTGGCCAGTGAGGCCAAGACCAGTTATGGGTAAACTACTATAAGGCAGAGGGAATAATGAAACACCTAGATAGGTATATTACAGTAAGAGGGAGTCAGTATGGACTTATGGGAGAGGGGTCTTGCCTAGCAACTTTACTGGAGTTCTTTTGAGGAAATAGACAATGAAAGCTCTGTGGATGCAATTTATTTAGATCTTGGGGGTTTTGCAAAATAGGGAAGAGCAAACTAAATACACAAAAAGATGTGGACTGGTTGGGAAAGTGTGCTGATGAGCAGAATATAGAATTTAACATTAACAAGTGCAAGATAGAGAGAGTAGGGGAGGGAAGTACACAGTGGGAATATAAACTATGCTTACGTCAAGACAGGAGGGGAACTGGGCTGTTGGTGAATAACTCATTCAAACCCACAGCACGTTGTTCAGCAACAGTAAAGAAAGCTTACAGCACAAATCCCAGGAGGCAATAAAGTTTGTACAATGAACTGGTATTGTTCACCTAGAGCACTGTATAACATTCTGATAAAGACATCTGAGTACTGGAGGCAGTGCAACTGAACTGATACCTAGCTTTAGGCATCTCAGCTATAAGGGGACGTTGAAGAGCATGGGATTGTTTACTCTGAAGAAAAGAAAGCACTAGAGATATATTGTTGATGGATTCAAGATCCTTAAGGGAATAGATAAATTAAACACCAATAATATGTTTGAGAATGCCACACATTCTAGAATCAGGGGACTCTGGCTCAAGCTTAGAAGAGGGATGATGCACAAACAGTTTCTATTGAACTACTTTATGCAAAGGGTGTTGGACGTGTGGACAGATTGTCCAGGGAGGCAATTGTAGCTGATAGTGAGAAAAAATTCATGAAGTGGATAATTGAGAAGTATTAGTTTATGAGACCAAGCAGATAGACTATGGAGTCTCTTCTGGCATTGTACTTTCCTATGTAAACAAACAATATTATATAATCATTTGCAATCTTTGCAGTTTTTATACTGATTGGTGAAACTCTTCCTCATCACATTTATATCATTGCATGAAACTCCTATAACATAGGGATTACATCAAATCAACTATTAAAGTCATTGGCAAAATGCAAACATATTCAATGCACAAGACATTTCAGTACTCTCAGATGTCTGCTGCTATTCAGGGTAGGCACTTTCACAGTGTCCTTTCACCTGTACAGAATCTTAAGTTTAATTTACACTGGACTGGGAACAGCATTGAGGTACAGTTCTTTATGGTCACATCTTGGTGCAGGTCATATGAATTACAGAACAAATAACAAATTCTCTCACATTGCTCACCTTATACTTTGAACACAGTGATTTATTACATTATACAAGAGCCCTTTGCAATTTAACCAAAAATAGTAACTGTAGAAACCTTTAAAAAGATTAACAATTAATCATTGCTGCCAAAATACTAATAAAATTATTGCTAAGTAATGTATTTTGATTACTTACGGTTTCTGGTTCCAAGGAATGGGAACAACGTTGGAGTTGGCCAAAAAATGAGGACTGTACCTTGCTTCAAAATATATAACACCTTCTTTGGCTTTCATTTGCACAAGCTCATAAGCTATTCTTTTCACAGCTTCTCGATCTCCACTACATGCAAGGATAAAAAATATCATTGATTATTTTCAGACGGAGAGTAACCAAAGTCTTGGATACCTGAATATTAACATGTAAACCAAATAGTACATACAGATGAAGAATTTTTTGAAAATACTAACAGCTAATGTGCAACAAATGGGCAAATGATGCAGTTCTGGCACAGCAGCAGATTTGACGCAAGAAGCTCATCATGACCAATAATGGCATGCCCAGCATTTGGCACATCATGAGCCGGGAATGCTCCAAGGTCAGTAGGTGGGATTTCCTGCAACAGCGACTGACTGTCCTTCTGCTTCGGATTGGTAGCAAAATGGTTGGGGGCATAATGACTCCATTCAGCGATTAGAGATCTTGCAATGATAGGTAGCACATTTAGGAGGAGAGGGTCACAATGCAAAGAGAGTTTTGCCACAGCAATATCAACGAAGGTGACAAGGACATCAATGAAGTCTCACCTATGGCCCAAACCTGAGACCAAATTTTATGGTCCATAAAAGGTTGTCAGGGTAAGTGTGCAACTTACGGCAACATCTTAATAGGTTATCTGTCAAAGCATCTTTGGGTTGTTCATTATAAAGTTGGTACACCATCGAAGAATGCAGTGAACAGTGCCAAATGTTTATCGTTCAAAGTGCACAGGCGTGCTCATGTTCTTGCACGGCACTAGATAATCTAGCTTTATCAAGGTGTTGGCTGTGTCACCCTTTAATTGTGGAAAGTAACAAGTACAAGGTAACAATCACAATACTGCTGTCCTATCATTTGCGTGGCACACATTTTCTCACATTCCTCCTTACAACACATGTCCCTTTTATATCTTTCAGGAGAAGGCTGCATATTCAGACAGGGGGCAAGGAGAGGTCACCAAAACTGTGACCCTGGACTCCTTGAGGATAGAACAATTAACATTTATAGGTATGCTGACAATAAAGGCCTCTCCCAAGCTCATGGCTGATATCCTTTCCTTTTCATATTTCCTTTATTACTCAGGTCATTTCCTTCCTCATACACAGGCAGGAATTACAGCATTTCAGTTTAGCACAGTGCATTGTCTTGCCATGTGAAGCAATGTTTCAAGGGGTTTCACTGCAAGCATTGTAAAGTTTGTTGCTCTCCTCTAGATAGCCTCCAAGAGGTGTCCAAGTTCAAGAATTGGTTTCAACTATGTACCTCACAGCACCGTGTATCCCCAGTCCTACTGCTGCAAACACAATTACAGATTCACTGCAACAAGGAGGGGGAGGAGCTAATTAGTGAATTGCAGGAAGGAACATTTCAAACTTAGGCCTGCCTACAAATGTACTTTGGTAGGTAATCATCAGCATTTCATGGGAATAATTTGAAAATATGCCAAACAGCTGTACAGTTTGAGGGATAAGTCCACAACTCGCCTCTGTGTAATGCTGCATGGGCTCCTGACCAAGATACAGACCATGTGACTATTCTGGTGTCCTCTGCAAGAGCCCTCTTCGGCTGAGTTTGTAAGCACAGTCACCATGACAATTTAACACCTGTGTCCCAAACATACAAGGCCAGACAGCCACTGTATCACTTGCTATGACACCTGTCGTCAGAGGGCCATCGTCTGATCCAGCACAAGGATATATTGGGCCACCTCCATCCTTAGAGGTTGATACCAGCAGCCATTCACCCCCTTTCCATTAGGCCACCTCCATCCTTATAGGTTGATGCCGGCACCCACCACCTCAGTTCCTACTCCCAGTCTTGAAACATTTAGAAGGAGCAGTTAGGAAACAAAATACACGAACCATGCATTTCAAATGCTCAGGGGCAAAACACATTTGTATCATGCATTGTAGTGTTTAATAGAAGTTGGACTGACTCAACCTCTAATATGTCCTGCTAGGCACATGAAAGTAGCTATGGAGAAATTATGTTGCATTCATGGGTCTGTATGTCAGAATGGACCCCATGAAGGGTAGGTTCCATTTGATACATATACTTCCAAAACAAAAGTTGTCGCCATAAGGCACTTAATTAAAACATTTGGTCCATTGGACCCTGCCTGATGACTCTCGACTGAGTTGATCATTATGCGACAAAAATTTGCTGCACAGTCAGCTTCTTCTGCTTGTTGGTGTCTTTTTTCTGGCTGCTCCATGGTTTGTCACCTTGCTGGCCAAAGTTGCATGGGACGCAGCAGGCAGCAATAATCTTGGAGATCTTGGCTGCACTACACTGTGGCATTTCACATTCCCCATTTATGAACACAAGAAATAGGAGCAGGAGTAGGCCATACGGCCCCTCGAGCCTGCTCCACCATTCAATCAGATCATGGCTGATCTTCAACCTCAACTCCACTTTCCTGCCCAATCCTCATATCCCTTGATTCCCCTAGAGTCCAAAAATCTATCTATCTCAGCCTTGAATATATTCAACGACTCAGCATCACAGCCCTCTGGGGTAGAGAATTTTAAAGATTCACAACCCTCTGAGTGAAGAAATTCCTCCTAATCTCAAATGGCTGACCCCATATCCTGCAACTATGCCCCCTAGTTCTAGACTCTCCAGCCATGGGAAACACCCTGTCAAGCCCCCTAAGAATCTTATGTTTCAATGAGATCACCTCTTATTCTTCTAAACTCCAGAGAGTACAGACCCATTCTACTCAACCTCTCCTCACAGGACAACCCTCTAATCCCAGGAATTAATCTAGTGAACCTTCACCGCACCGGCTCTAAGGCAAGTATATCCTTCCTTAGATAAGGAGACTAAAACTGTACGCACTACTCAAGGTGAGGTCTCACCAAAGCCCTGTACAATTGTAATATATCTTCCTTACTCTTGTACTCCAACCCGCTTGCAATAAAGGCCAACATGCCATTTGCCTTCCTAATTCTTTGCTGTACCTGCATGCTAACTTTGTGTTTCTTGTACCAGGACACCCAAGACTCTCTGAACACCAACACTTAATAGTTTCTCACCATTTAAAAAATATTCTGTTTTTCTATTCTTCCTACCAAAGTGAATAACCTAACATTTCCCCACATTATACTTCATCTGCCACTTTCTTGCCACTCACTTCAACTATCTACATCCCTTTACAGATGCTTTGTTTCCTTCTCACAGCTTACTTTCCCCCCTAGCTTTGTTTCATCAGCAAACTTGGATACATTACACTTGGTCCCTTCATCTAAGTCATTAATATAGATTGTAAATAGCTGAGGCCCACGCACTGATCCTTGTGCTACCCCACTAGTTACAGCCTGCCAACCTGAAAATGACCCGTTTATCCCTACTCTGTTTTCTGTCCGTTAACCAATCCTCTATCCATACCGCAAGGTAGGTAAATGTGTCTGGACACCGGGCTAAGTGTGCAAGTTGGTGAATTTTATTGTTAGGAGGATGGTGGTGGAGGCCAAACTTTGTCCAAAGTGACAGAGTGGCCTCCTGCAATGAGTGAGGGTCTCCCCCACCCCCCACACCTGTCAAATGGACCTTTGCAGCTGCCACAGGCTGATGGCTGCAACACGTCCATTTGAATTGGGAGTGTTTCCCCCAGTACGGGAAACAGTCCCAGTTGTTTGCAAAATCCCACCCCTCCTAAAATGTCATGTTAATCAGGTCTCAACAACCTGAAATACATTAATGATTACTTTAAGTGGCACCCCGCCGGCTTTAATTGCCGGCGGGAGTCTCACATGCAGGGGCTGCGCGCGCATGTCAGCGCGTCACTGGGGAACCCGGAAGTGGGGGGGGTTGGAGCCAGGCTCCAGACCCGTCCCGGGAATCCCCAATTTTCGCAGCCCCCACGCCATGAACGCACCTGCTCGGCGGTGCGAAAATCGAGCCCCACGTATCCAGTGGGAAGCTGTGCTCACAAGGAGCAAAGGTTAGAAAATCAGGGGAACAATGCTTTAGTCCTAGCTCTGACCTGGTGTCTCATTGGGAGCACAAGATGGCAGAATTACCATCAATTCTTAAGGAAAGAAGAATTGGAAAGAAAATAATACTTAAGATCTTACTGGGGTACAGTTCCACAAGCAGTAGTTGCCCTCCAATATCACCAATTCATCATTATTCACATGATCCTTAACAGCAATTGCTGGAACGTTATTCAATTGTGATGGATATCATAATCAAGTCCAATTTTGTTCTTACTCAATGTTCACATGCGTGCACTTCCAAGCAGGGGTTGCAATACAATATTAAGGAGCAGAAACATTGGCTGATTTTCTCGTCAGTAACCCATGAGCATTATGGTCTACTGTAGCCTTCCTCCAACTGTCTGGCTGAGATCAGCTAACTGCATACCTGACGTATGAACGTAGGAGCTTCCTGGTCTGAAGCTCAGTGAAAGAGGACAAAATCTTCCACCCACTGCATTCAAGGCCCTGGCAGTGGCGCAGGGTTGTGGCTTATCAGGGAATTGCAGGTGCACAGCCCATTTAAATCAATGGACAGAAAAATTACAGGTATCCGGTTAGATATTCACTGAGCGCGAAGCACACCCGAAGACTTTACCTTTAAGCCATTAGACAGTTATTAGCATCAAAGAGTATATTTAGCTCTGAAGGTCACATCTTGCAACATGAGTAGCAATAGGAAATACTTGGCAAGAACAATTATGATTGGACCTCAGTCCCTAAAGTCAACTATGGTTAGAAAGAGCATGAAACAGAATCCAAAAACCTTCAAACCAAATGGAGGACATGAAGACTGGATCTTACATCCCTTATGAATACACAGTAGAATTTGAAGGAGTTGATCATCTTCTCCCAATGCTGTGTGACAGCAATTCCAATGCAGACATCTTCAGCACCTGATCTTCCTGTCAGGGCTCATGATCATGAAAGCAATACACAGTGTGGATAGAACAATCCAGACCAGGAGGATCCCAGATCAGAACTCTACTTTACATTGTGCTAAGTTGCTAAGCATGCCAGGAGCATGGCGTACTTAAAAATGAGGTGCCAACCTGGCGAAGCTACAACACAGGACTACATGCATGCTAAACAATGGAAGCAGCATGCTATAGGCAGAGCTAAGCGGTCCCACAACCAACAGATCAGATCAAAGGTCTGCAGTCCTGCCACATCCGGTCGTGAATGGTGGTGGATAATTAAACAACTAACGGGAGGAGGCCGTTTGCCTCCCACGAGAAGTCCAACTCGCGCCTCTAGGGAGCTCGCAGCAACTGCGCCAACTTTTCACCCTTGACCTCCCTCCAACTGCTGTCCCGACAAAATAATTTATAATTCTATTATTATGCGAGGAGAAAAGTCACCCATTAATCTTAATTTTGAACGTTTTAAACCCACGTTACTTTTAATAAAATTGGATTTTTAAAAAATTGCAAGGCCTTCTGGGGCAGAGTCCAGCACGTGAGTGCAAAAGACAAGGCTGAAGCGTTTGCAACCAGCTTCAGCCAGAAGTGCCGAATGGATGATCCATCTCGGCCTCCTCCCACGATCCTCGTCACCTTCAGCCAATTCGATTCACTCCATGTGATATCAAGAAACGGCCGAGTACACCGGATATAGCAAAGGCAATGGGCCCCGACAACATCCCGGCTGTAGTGCTGAAGACTTGTGCTCCAGGACTAGTCGCACCTCTAGCCAAACTGTTCCAGTACAGCTACAACATTGGCATCTACCTGACAATGTGGAAATTGCCTAGGTATGTCCTGTCCACAAAAAGCAGGACAAATCCAATCCGACCAATTACTGCCCAATCAGTCTACTCTCAATCATCAGCAAAGTGATAGAAGGTGTCGTCAACAGTGCTATCAAGCAGCACTTACTCACCAATAACCTGCTCACCGATGCTCAGTTTGGGTTCCGCCAGGACCATTCGGCTCCAGACCTCACTACAGCCTTGGTCCAAACATGGACAAAAGAGCTGAATTCCAGAGGCGAGGTGAGAGTGACTGCCCTTGACATCAAGGCAGCATTTGACCGAGTGTGGCATCAAGGAGCCTAGTAAAATTGAAGTCAATGGGAATCAGGGGGAAAACTCTCCAGTTGCTGGAGTCATACCAAGCACAAAGGAAGATGGTAGTGGTTGTTGAAGGCCAATCATCTCAGCCTCAGGACATCGCTGCAGGAGTTCCTCAAGGCAGTGTATTGGCCCAACCATCTTCAGCTGCTTCATCAATGACCTTCCCTCCATAATAAGGTCAGAAGTGGGGATGTTTGCTGATAATTGCAGAGTGTTCTGTTCCATTCAGAACCCCTTAGATAATGAAGCAGTCCATGGCTGCATGCAGCAAGACCTGGACAACATCCAGGCTTGGGCTGATAAGTGGCAAGTAACATTCGCGCCAGATAAGTGCCAAGCAATGACCATCTTTTTTTTTAAAATTCATTCATAGGATGTGGGCGTCGCTGGCAAGGCCGGCATTTATTGCCCATCCCTAATTGCCCTTGAGAAGGTGGTGGTGAGCCGCCTTCTTGAACCGCTGCAGTCCGTGTGGTGAAGGTTCTCTCAGTGCTATTAGGGAGGGAGTTCCAGGATTTTGACCCAGCAATGATGAAGGAACGGCGATATATTTCCAAGTCGGGATGGTGTGTGACTTGGAGGGGAACGTGCAGGTGGTGTTGTTCCCATGTGCCTGCTGCTCTTGTCCTTCTAGGTGGTAAAGGTCGCGAGATTGGGAGGTGCTGTCAAGAAACCTTGGCGAGTTGCTGCAGTGCATCCTGTGGATGGTATACACTGCAGCCACAGTGTGCCGGTGGTGAAGGGAGTGAATGTTTAGGGTGGTGGATGGGGTGCCAATCAAGCGGGCTGCTTTGTCCTGGATGGTGTCAAGCTTCTTGAGTGTTGTTGGAGCTGCACTCATCCAGGCAAGTGGAGAGTATTCCATCCAACAAGCGAGAGTCTAACCACCTCCCCTTGACATTTAATGGCATTACCATCGCTGAATCCCCACCATCAACATCCAGGGGGTCACCATTAACCAGAAACTTAACTGGACCAGCTACAAGAACTGTGGCTACAAGAGCAGGTCAGAGGCTGGGTATTCTGTGGCGAGTAACTCACCTCCTGACTCCCCAAAGCCTTTGCACCATCTACAAGGCACAAGTCAGGAGTGTGATGGAATACTCTCCATTTGCCTGGATGAGTGCAGCTCCAACAACACTCAAGAAGCTCGACACCATCCAGGACAAAGCAGCCCGCTTGACTGGCACCCTATCCACCACCTTAAACATTCACTCCCTCCACCACTGGCGCACCATGACTGCAGCGCATACCATCTACAAGATGCACTGCAGCAACTCGCCAAGGCTTCTTCAACAGCACCTCCCAAACCTGCGACCTCTACCACCTACAAAGACAAGGGCAGCAGGTCCAAGGGAACACCACCACCTGCACATTCCCCTCCAAGTCACACACCATCCTGACTTGGAAATATATCGCCGTTCTTTTTTCGTCACTGGGTCAAAATCCTGTAACTCGCTACATAACCAGCTTCTCAAGGGCAATTAGAGATGGGCAATAAATGCTGGCCTTGCCAACGACATCTACATCCCATGAATGAATAAAAAAAAGTTAGCTGAGTTCAGCTGGAAGTGACATAGGCATTGTACAATTGACCTCAGCACCCTTTGATTAGGGAGGGAAGACAAAAAAAAAATCAGCCAGGTTGCCATGCAGTGATCCCTGCTGGAAAGTATGTGTGAGTGTGAACTCAGGCGAGAGCCTACTATGGTTGAAAAGTCTGCCAACACCAACTGTTTAGGCCCACAGATGAAGAATTACCAATTGGGCTAGCTACTGGAGAGCACCTAGCATCCATCCAGCCATACCCCAGCATGAGTCAACACCTTCAGGAGAGGAGGAAAGAAAAGTTAGGATTTTTAAAAAAAATTCTTATGGATGTCTTGTGCATGATGCAACAATACAGCAAATAACTAAAGCACTAGCCATTGAGTGATAAAATGCAGACATTGCAGCACAATTGATAACACAAATGAGTGTGTGAGGCAGTGGGTAGGAGTAAGATGCTGTGACACAGAGGAGGAGGAGGAGGAGGAGAATTGTAAATAAACTTCTCAGCAGCTGATTATACCATTCAGCAATTTGCCTTGCTACCCTCTCAGCAGGATGTATGGTGCCTGTTCTGGAGAGAGGAAAACAGTAAAATGAATATGGGAACAAATCTAACTACTCTATGAACTCAACTTTTTGAGCATATACACAGGAGCCTCAACTAGAACCTCATATTCAATACATGTAATTATAAATGTACTTTATATAAGTACAGAAGCAACAATATTTAGCAATAGAAGAATGTCTTCATAAATAGCACAAAAATAACTCTGACTATGTTGTTTCAATAAAGTTAGAAAAGCACACACATTCACGTGCTTCATTGTTCACTTGTAGAAACGCTGATTAAGAGGTCTCTTAGCAAGGCCCTTGAATACCAGTTATTTTGTCAGCTCAATTCCTAAATAATGAGGGAATGAACTGGATGGACTCAGCTGATGGCTTTGAATGCAGAGGTCTTATTTAACACTTAAAATAAACAAACCATCAGGAGAGGAATATTGCTTCAGAAATAAAACTTAATTAAACTTCAGTGATAAAACATATTTCACCTTAGTTTTACACTTACTACAAATACCATATGCTATTATTCCTTTCCAATGCCATTCCATCTCACTGTGCCAATTAGACACATTTTCCACACAGGTCACTGGTCACAACAAAATGACATGACTTTTCTTTTGAAAGCAACATACAGGTGCTGAATACCAGACAACTGGCACAGAATATCAGCTTGGCTCAATTGGTAGAGTTTTGCCTCTAAGTCAGATGATGAGTTGGAGTCCCGTTCCAGGAGTTAAGTATATAAACCAGGTTGTCACTGCGTAGTAGAGGGAGTGCTGCCTTTGAATTAATTGTTAAACTGAGACCCTGATAGGCAAATATTAAAGATTCCATGGAACTAATGGGAGACAAGCAAGTTGCTGTCCTGGCTAACATTCTTCCCTCAACCAACACCACCAAAAACAGATTACCTGGTTATTCACCCAATCACTGTTCATGGCATTTTGCTGTCTGCAAATTGGCCGCCACAATTAACAACAGTCACTTCACTTCGGAGTAATTGTATATAAAGCACTTTGGGGCATTTGACTAGGTACTATGTAAATACATGTCTATCTTTCTTTTACTAGTCCCAATAGCTCCCACTATTTCTATATTTCTACACCCCCAAAACAGGCTAATTATTTCAAAATCCTAAAGACATGAAAGGTGCTATATAAATGCAGGTTATTTCTTTCCTCTGGTTATCTATCCATTGACCAAAATTATTATTTTCTGTTCAGTCCCCATTTTTGTACCAAATTCATAAAGTGGTTTAATTTGTTAGCAAAACTAAATGTACTTTAATAGGCAGCATTCAGGTTTCCCATTATGCAGACTCTGAATAAACTTTGCACTGGTTTCTCCTCCCAAGCCCAAACTAGTCACTTCTGGTGTGCCCCAAACTTTAATCCTTGGATCCCTCCTGTTCTTCATATCTACAGTGATGATGCCTACCTTTCACTCTGCCACCACCCTCTGTTCCATGACTTGTGCTCAGCTGCCTGATATCACTGATGAGCCAAAACTTTCTCCAGCCTAATACCAGCAAGATAGAAGCAATCATTTCAGCCAATTGACAATGCGCAGATGCTTTCTCAGGGTGAACCCAATACTGGGTGAACTAGATGTGCTGCTGGACCTTGAGCTGAGCTTTAAACTTCATATTTATTGCCTCGATTGCTTACTTCCACCCTGCACTATTAGCTGCCTACACACCTACTGCATTCCAACCGCCACTGAAACTGTCACCTCTAGGCTTGAATTCTCTTTCCTCCACCCTGCACAAACTCAAACTCATTCAGAACTCCCTCATCCTATCCTGGACTAAATCTCATTCAACTCCTCCTCATCCTATAATGTACTGATTTTAAAATTCTTGTCAATAAATCCCTCCATGGCCTTGCCTACCCTCCCTCTGTTACCTTCTCCAGCCTAACATCCCACCTCTACTCTTTCAGAACTCCACCAGCCGCATCTCCGGCCTACTGTGCGTTCCTCCCTGCTTTTGCTCTACCATTAACAGTGAGCCTTCATTCATCACAACCCAGTGCTCTGAAACTCACTTTCAAAAGCCCTCCACATTCTCATATCTCTCCCCACCTTCAGACATCTACCTCTTCAACCTTCCGTCACCTCCTTTAACCCTCCGTCCAAACTCGAGGGCAGATTATAACTCTGACCGCCCAGTTTGCAGCTAAAATGGCCAGTATGTCTTTCCCACTACTTTCCAATGGATTGTGATTTTAACCTGCTCTTCTGAGCAGGCATGGGGGACACCCGCTGTCAGGCAACATGGCTTTTCTTCAAATATGCAGATGTCATCGGGACCCCACTACAATTTTAACCGAAGGCCTTTGCAGAGAAGCCAGTGGCTTCCCCACCAGGCCAACATGGCGGCAAGAGGAGCTGGGCCAGAAGAGGCCCAGGAAGGTGAGTACTTTTTTTCCCGTTTCCTTATGAGCTGGGAGGAGCAGGAACGTCCAGGCTTCCATCCCCCTCCCCCAACTGTGATGCCTTCCCAACACCCCTCCCCGCATCCACTTGCCCGAGTGCGGAGGACTGTTCCCTCGGGACCCCGGCGGCAGTCTTCTGCCAGGTTCGGGTATCTGCATATGGGTCCAGTTGTGGGGTCTATGCAGATGAGGCCTGGGGCGTTAATATGGGGCTTTAGTTTCCAGTTTCCTATTTTAAAAGCACCTTGTGATGTTTTGCTTTGTTAAAGGCACTATGCAAGTGCAAGCGATGGTAAGAGTATTCTTCTTTAAATAATGCAACACATTACTCAGATCAAACCCAATATTTGCCGTGTAGGTTTGGACAGTCAAAAATAAAAGCAAACCTAAATATACTGAAATAATAAATATCAGATTCACTTACGCTATTGCTGGCATGTAGTGATTAAATATTTCTAGAAATTGAGTAAGATTAAGGGGTTCTTCATATCCAATGTAGCTCATAAGCCCTTCCACTGAGTCTGCTGGCATTTTGATACCTCGTTTTCTAAAAATAAAGAAAAAAGTTTAATTTAGACAAATACCTCAAGTAATTACAGTTAGTCAATTAAATGATTATGAACATTATGGAACTGTTATATATTAATGTAAAGCATGCCATTTGATGCAGAGAATCAACGAAAATAGCAGCAAATTGCATACAGGCCATACACTGATAAAAGTGTGAACCGGCGTGAGAATTTCCATGGAGCTTCTCGTGCTCAGGCGGAAGCCCTCCTTAAGGGGCAAAATGCAGTGACTGAAAAGACTGCCAAAGGAGGTTTTCTTTTTTGGTAGGCAGAGGGCATCAGGTGAAATTTCTGGTTAGCATTATAACATACAGCAATATGGCACACCAATCACATTTGTATTGTACTGTTTTTATAGATGTGATAAATAATTTTTCTTTTAAGAAGTGTCAAATACCAAAAACTTTCGACGTTTGATGTTGACAAACATCAACAACAACTACTTGCATTTATGTCGTGTCTTTAACATATAAAAATGTCCCAAGATGCTTCACAGTGGTGTAATCAGACAAAAATAAACGGAGCCAAAGAATGACATTAGGAGGGGTGACCAAAAGCTTGGTCAAAGAGGAGGGTTTTAAAGAGGGCCTTAAATGAAGAGTGCGAGGTGGATAGGCAGAGTGGTTCAGAGAGGGAATTCAGAATGTGGAGCCTGGACAGCTGAAGGTACAGCTGCCAATGGTGGGGCAAAGGGAGGGAGGGATGCACAAGAGGCCAAAGTCAGAGGAACAGAGAGTTCTTGGATGGGGGGGGGGGGGGGGTGCAGGGGGAGAGAAAGAGAGGGGTGATGGAAGGGTTGGAGGAAGTTAGGGATAGGGAGGAGTGAGGCCATGAAGAGATTTAAACATGAGAATGAGAATTTTAAATTGGAGACTTTGGGGGAATGGGAGCCAATGTGGGTCAGCAATGATGGGAGAGATGGGTGAGCAGGACTTGGTGCGCATAGGATACAAACAGCAGAGATTTGGATGAGCTGAAGTTTACAGAGTGAAGAATGGGAAGCCAGGAGAGTATTTGAATAGTCAAGTCTGCAGGTGACAGAGACGTGGATAAGGGTTTCAGCAGATGGGCTGAGGCAGGGGTGGAGATGAGAAAGAGGAAAGGGCCAAGAATAAATCTCTAGGGGTTTCCAGACGTATCGGTGCAGGCCTGGAAAGAGAAGCCATTTCTGGAGATGCTCTGGCTATGATTGGATAGTCAAGAGTGGCACCAAGCAAGGTCAGGCCCACTGAGATGGGCAACGGAAGATGGTGTGGTCAACTGCAGAGAGATCAGAGAGGATGAAGATGGAAAATGCAGTATGGTCACAGAAACAGGGAATGTTATTTGCAACTTTGGTTATGGCTCGTTTCAGTGATCAGAAAATGTTGGTTCCACTCTGCAAAAAAGCCATTTGATTTCCTGCTCGCCGAATTACCTGTCAGCGCCCCAAATACCTGAGCAGCTCGCCATGAATATTTAAATGAGGCCTGACCATGAAAATGGTTCAGGTCCTTTGCTGGTACCAGTGGGCAGGTGTCCCGATCGTTACACCCAACTGATGTGCACCACACATGAAAATCTTCCTTAACATTTGATACAGTGGTAAACTCCAGCTGGTAAAATGAAAGTGGCACCAAATGGGAAAGGTGCCTAAAATGCCTATATATGTCTTTTTTTAACGGATATAAAAAGTTTGTCATTTGAAAGAGACATCAGCACATAATCTAGGCTGATATTTCAGAGCAGTACTGAGAGAGTTCTGCATTGTCCAAGGTGCCGTCTTTCAGATGAGACATTAAACCAAGGCCCATGTCCCCTCTCAGGTGGGTGTAAAAGATTCCATGGCACTATTCAAAGAAAAGCAGGGAAATTCTGCTGGTGTCCAGGCCAACATTTATCCTTCAACCAACATCAGTAAAACAGATTATTTGGTGGTTTATCTCATTGCTGTCGTGTGCAAATTGGATGCTGCACTTACCTACCTTACAACTGTGGTTACCACTTCAAAAAGTACTTCATTGGCTGTGAAGCACTTTGAAACGTACAGAGATCGATCTTTCTTAAAAGCAAAATACATTTATCTAATATTAAACTAAAAATAGCTCTCCCATATTATGTATTATTGGCTGTAATAAAAAGGTCCTCAGGGTTCATATGGAATATAGGACCCTGACCTAAAAACATTCAGCTCATATCTCATTGTGCTTTAATATGCAGTTTACTAGTGATGACATTAGAATATTGGTCAGGCATACCTTAAAACAAACTTGTTTAGCAGCAGATGATTAGACAGAATGTTCCTGACTCACTTTTTAAACTTTAAAATTCTAATTCTCCTTAATGCATTTAAGGGGAAGCTAGATAAGTACATGAGGGAGAAAGGAATAGAAGGATATGTTGATAGGGTGAGATGAAGGAGGCTCGTGTGGAGCAGAAATACCGGTTGGACCAGATGGCCTATTTCTGTGCTGTAAATTCTATGTAATCAGCACTGGTATCAGAAAATGTGTTGTGATGTGCCATTTTTCTACAATTCCTTCTAAATTAGCTGCTCTAGATGAAGTCACACATCAAGGAAGGCAGATGTCATGGAAAACTACCATGGATCAGACCTCCAATTTTGGATCCTGCAAAGATAATCAGCACACCTAGAGAACTCTTTCTTTCCAAACCTGCCTGTGTAGGATTTCTGCCCTTGAGTGTCAATCAGGGCAACAATCCTTTGCTTAACTGCGTGCATCCACAAATATGCTTTTACACTATCACTGTTGAATAATCTTTACACCATCTTCCCTTCATGTCATATTCAGTCTACTTCTATTAATCCAAAAGTCAATGCAATTTAAATAAAACAGTACAGGAAGCATTTTTTGCATGATTTCAATTCAAATTAACAGATAATTCTAAAATGCTTATTTTGAATTAAGAGTAGACTGTACAATGGACGTTTAATTGAGAGATTTTACTGACAAATTTCAAAATGATTATTTTATTTCTTAATCATTGTATTCTATTGGTAGATCAAGAGGGTAAATCTTAAATAAGACTTTTGCTGCAGATTGCTCACCACTGCTTCTCAATGTAAAATGCAAACAAATTTATAATAATTAAAAGATACTGACATTTAAGATTATCAAAAGAATAAAGAATGAGGTTTGGAGAGTTCTGTTTTTTGGCATGGGGGTTTTTAGGACATGGAATGTCCTACCAGAAGCAGCAGCTACAATAGCTTTTAAGAGATGTGGATAAATATTTGAAGAAAAAAATGTTTAAAAGCACATGGGGGGAAAAGGACTAATTAGATGGCTGTTTCAGAGAGCTAGCACAAACATGGCCTCATTTTATGCTGTGAAATTCTATGATTTTATGAACACAAGGCACCATTACAATGCAAATGCCTTAGTTCATCATTTGAAACCTGATGATTTGTCACTTTAACATAGGTACAAATGTACACTCACTTTCCTTGTTTGTGCTCTCCGTAATCAACTGTATGGTCTGCCATGCCTAATTTTATTTATTTTTTTACCTCCAATGTTATCATTTTCTCAATAAATGAGGGTGGGAAAAGGGGTTAAAAAGAAAACAACTTTCCACATGTCACTACTGCTGCAGTGCTCCGAAATCCCATCTTCATGCATATTGAGCTCCCAGGGGCAGCATATCGGGTAGGCGGGAATTTACGATGCATAACTGGGAGCCTAATTGGAAGATCTGGTGGGAAATGCCACACAGTCCAATTCTACACCATTCCTGCCTTATTTGTACCCATTCAGGTCATCGATCTGAAACTTTAACTCTGTTTCTCTCTCCTCAGATACTACCCAGACCTGCTGAGTGTCTCCAGCATTTTCTGTTTTTATTTCAGATTTCCAGCACGCACAGTATTTTGCTTTAGGATTTTCTAGCCTGATTTCAGATCTAAAAATAATTCTAATAGCAATGGAAAAACATAAATGCATATTAAAAGTTAATCTTTCTGACACCTTGATTGCCAAAAGGATATTGATGAGGACACTTGCCCTTTAAGAACTATCACCATCACTGGTTTAGATAAGTACAATTTCATATTTATTGTATCATTCAGAATTAGTGATAATCTCCATTACATAAGTATGTTTTAATAAATATTAATCAGTACTATATTTTTTAAATGAGGTATGTACAGGAACCTAGCAGGGTAAACTAATGCAGCTCTGTAAATGGCAGTGACATTGACCCAAATCCAAACCTCCTGCATAGATCTAAATGTGCATTTTCCAAATTAGTATCCATTTGATAACATAGGCACATCACCTGAACCTGAGCTTCCCACCAATTTGTTAGGTATTATTAAATCAATCCACAACAACATAAATAGCCTTCACAAAACTTTCTACTGTTCCTGGCAGGATATCACTGGCTCATCTACCCACCCATATAAAATGGACATTCAGGACTGCTAGGGCCTGCCTGACCTGTTGACAAAAATGCTTTTTAATAAGTCCTATTTGAACTTTGCTAGATTAATTTAGAGACCATTTCAGAAGTTTTACTTTCCTACTGTCCACTTAGCTGATCAGATACATTTGTGGCTGTTGTTAAGCCACTGTCATAAACGGTTCTGTTCTGTGTACATTTTCCCCATATCTTCCACCTCGTGTCTGAAATCTTCCATACAACTCCCATACATGTCATCTGATGACACAAGCTCCCAATTGTTTACAAAAACACACTCTGCGCACACAATTTCAGTGCAACAAAATGGGTTTTGTTCTGTTAGAACAACTCCGGAATTGTATCTCTGTTAGAACTTGTTTGTTCTATTGTCTAGAATTTCTAAAATCTCAGCGGATTTAAATTTCTGCTGTCTATTAAATCGATCACCCTGTGCGAAACTGAAGTTTAAAATGTGCAATTAGGGTCGATTGATTTCCCTCAGGTACCCAGGCTACACATTCATTCATTCAGAGATCAAAAGGAAAACTTTACTTTTAATAATTTTCACAAAATTATAATTGAAAACCTTTGCTTAAATCAAGATGCCCTTTTTGCTATATCTATTTATATGTGTATATGAAGAATATCTTTGCCCATGCAGCAAACTGGTTTGTAGGAAGCTGGATGTTCTGAGCGGTGTGCAAGTGAAGCAGGTATGAAACAAATCATCATCTACCTGTCTGTAAACCTACCACCTAAAAAGAGTTTGCTCTGAATTTAGTCTGAAGCGATGTGACCTGATGGAACTTGCGTGGTTGCTGTCCGCGATGGCTGTGTTCAGTTCATCCATGGCTGCATCATTCCCATGTCCTTGATGACTGTAGCTGGCACGACCTGAAATTCATGGTTTCTCCTGTTGCCTGGCTGGTGTTACTAGCATCAAGTATAAATGTTTAAAGCAGGAGCAATTGGAATAATTTCACACACAGGGAAAAGAATGAACGACGGTATATTGTACGCCCCACCTGTCAGCAGGGATTGAGTGATCTCCAGATTCCCCAAGGTAATGTTTTTTCTTTGATTTAGTTACATATTTAAGGTAATGCAAGTTTTACACAATTTAAACAACTCAGAAAGTCTAAAGCAACATCTGGTTGTATGCGTTTGAATGAATCAAGGCAGTATTAACTACAGTTAGAAAGCCCACCAGCACCATTCTTGAACGATCTAAGTAGTTGTGACAATTAAAGCAGTGTTTATTCAGCAAATTCATGATCACCATTGACTTTAATCGGGGCAGAGCTATGATAATTAACTGTTCACTGTTTCGGCGAGCGAAATGGCGGAGTGGCACAAAGGTCCAGGGAAATTGTGGTGTAAATTAAGGGGAGGAACTTAGTAGATTTAATATCAGTAAAATGATAATGGAGAAAATAATAGGACTTATGACAGACAAATCTCCATGATCTGATGGTTTCCACTCTAGGGTATTAAAAGAAATAGGTGAGAAAATTGCAGGTGCATTAGTCATAATTTTCCAAAGCTCTCTAGCTTCAGGAATTGTGCTCTTGGATTGGAAAATTGCAAATGTCGCTTCATTATTTAAGAAGGGAGTGAGGGAGAAACTAAGTAACTACAGGTTTGTCAGTTTAACATCTATTGTGGGGAAATTACTGGTATCTATCACCAGAGGCAGAGCATCTGAGCACCTGGACAAGTATCAGCTGATCAAAGCAAGTCAGCATGGATTTGTGGAGGCTCGGTCACATCTGACTAATCTAGTTGAATTTTTTGAGGCGGTCACTAACATGGTTGATAGGCTGGTATCTATGGATGTTGTCTATATGGACTTCCAGAAGGGCATTTGACAAGGCTCCGTACAAGAGATTATTGGAAAAAATGAGTGCGCACATAATTGGAGGTAACCTTGTTACATGGGTCAGTAACTGGTTGGGAGGTAGGAAACAGACAGTAGGGATAAAGGGAATGTACTCTGGCGGGTCGTGACAAGTGGTGTTCCCCAGGGATCTGTACTGAGGCGTTAGCTTTTCACCATATATATTAATGACTTAGATGAATGGAGAGTTGCATATCCAAGATTATAAATGACACTGTTAGGATGCACAGTAAACGTGTGGATGGGAGGAGAAAGTTACAAAGGGACATAGACAGACTAAGTGAGTCAACAAAACTACAGCAGATGGAGTTCAATGTGGGGAAGAGTGAGGTCATTCACTTTGGATCTGAGAAAGACAAATCAGAATATTTTCTTAATGGCGAGAGACTAAGAGCTGTGGAGAACCAAATGGATTTAGCTGTTCATGTAGATAAATCACTAAAAGCATGTGTGCAGGTACAAAACGTAATCAAAAAGGCTAATGGAATGTTGACCTTTATTTCACAAGGTCTGGAATACAAAAGGGTGGAAGTTATGCTTCAGTTGTACAAAGCCTTGGTCGGATCCCATCTGGAATACTGCATTCAGTTTTGGGCACCAAACCTCAGGAAAGATAGACTGGCCTTTGAAGGGGCAGAGCACAGATTCACCAGAATGATACCAGGGCTTAAAGGGTTAAATTATGAGGCCAGGTTGCATAAACTTGTTTTTCTTTTAAAACCCTGAGTTTAGAAGGTTAAGGGGTGATCTAATCAAGGTGGTTAAAATGATAAAGGGATTCGATAGAGTAGATAGAAAAACTATTTCCTCTGGTGTGGGTATCCAGAACAAGAAGGCATAATCTTAAAATTAGAGCTAGGCCATTTAGTTGTGAAATCAGGAAACATTTTTCCACACAAAGGATAGTGAAAATCTGGAACTCTTCCCCAAAAGGTTATGGATGGTGGGTCAATTGAAATTTTCAAGACTGAAATTGAAGATTTCTGTTCGGTAAGGGTATCAAGGTTCCTATGTTCCTAAGTCACTTACACCATCATTTCCTAGGACTTTTGCACCATAAAACAACGATGGCGCAAGTTTCCAGGAAATTCTGGGCCAATATCAACAAATTCTTAATTGAACTGTCAAACAAACAATGCCAGGGTTCTCATCTGCAACTTGACCTGTAAATGAACCTACTATTCATTCCAAGAATGCAGAGCAATTGCACTTTTTAGCCTTAAATTAATACACTCCTGCATTCTATTTTACGTAGTATAATGCTCCTTATAAAATAGCTCATCTTCTGTCTTACTGCCACGGCACCATTGAAGATTCACAAATATTACAAAGAACACACAGAGTTATATTGTAATTACATTTTAGGAAGAGCACTGACTGTTACTCACTTGAGTGAGCTCAAAAATAATTCACTGTTGTAATGCTCAAAACTTATATAACATTAAATGGTTCACTGACTCCCACTCCAGGAGACCAGGCCTGTTTCTCCCAGAACATGCAAATGGTGACTCACGTGTGTCTTCAAGTATATGGCATAAGCAGGGATCCATTACACTTAGACCTTTTTCAATGCATGTGACAAATATGAAAAGGCTGCTTTGATTTTAGAACAGCAAATTCTTTAATCCAGTAATCAACTTACTTGCCAAAGTACAAAATTGTCTCGGGTTTTATAGCCCCGTCAAGATGAAGATGAAGCTCCACCTGTAACAAAGACATGACAATTTTTTGTCAGATATGATAGGAACACAGGAACAGAAATAGGCCACTCAGCCCCTCAAGCCTATTCCGCCACTCAATGCGATTATGTCTGATCTGTATCCTAATTCCATCCACCCGCCTTGGCTCCATATCCCGTAATACCCTTGGCTAGCAAAAATCTACCGATCTCAGATTTAAAATTATTAATTGAGCTAGCACTACTGCTTTTTATGGAAGAGTTCCACACTTCTACCACCCTTTGCGTGAAGAAGTGTTTCCTAACTTCTCTCCTTAATAGCCTGGCTCTGATTTTAAGGTTTTGACCCTTTGTCCTAGACTCCCCCACCAGCAGAAAAAGTTTCTCTCTATCTACCCTACTGAATTACATTACCTATTCTACAGCACATTGTTTATATAAGTCTCCAATTTAGCATGTACTTCACTATAAAAGGTTTCTTTAGGTGAGGAGAGTGAAGGGAAGTGGGGGAGGGAAGGCTTGAGAGAACTGGGACTACAGGACTCAGCAGAGAGTAACAGATATGAGAGTTAGGAGTCTTATCTTACCAACCCTGATCAGGTCATTAAACTTCTTCCTACATTACAACCAGGTCCTCATAGCAACGCTGCTGGCATTAACCTCCATTGCAACCTCTTGCCACTGTTGCAAGGATACTTGTCGGGAGACCCTATGCCCTCCCCCCAGCCTCCTGATGGGAAGGGCATCTCCCTCCTTCCATTCACCCCTGCTCCAGGACCTCCAACACATCATCAGAGAATCTGAGAGCCCTTGCAGCATTAGGGTATCAATTTTCACTTCTATCATCTGGCAATAACGGCCTCAAGATGGGGTTGGTTGCTATAACGACCTGTTAAGATTGATGAAGAGGTCAAGGACACTTTGAAAGGGGTCTAGCGCTGGGTGCTCGAAGCATCTGCCTGTCTCAGGCAGTAGGTCGCTTTTAAAACACAATTCCTAGGACCACCGTTGCCATTTTAGGTCAGAACAGGTTGGAGCTTGCCTGTTCCATGGACGACGGAGCCGGGAGCCCAGACAAGGTAAGTTTAGAATTATTTTTATGGAGCCCGGAGGAGCGTGCTCATCCAGGCCCCACAAAAATAATCTGGACCACTGGTGTCCCAGGAACCTCACATTCTGCAATCACAACCCCCCCCCCCACACACACACACACACACACACACACCCCCTCCCTCCCTCCCTCCCTCCCTCCACCACCAAAACCCACTGCCACAGTCACACCCCCACACACACACCCTCCTTACTGGCAGCTCGACATTGGAATGCTTCAATCTGACGAGTTGAACAAGATGCCCGTTTGCTGCCCCACAGCTCGCCAGGCCATTGTTAACGAGGCTGGTGCTTCTAAATCACAGCCACCTCAACAACATGGGCACGGTCAATTGGCCGGCCGCTCTGCCAGTCTAGATCTTTCTACCCCTAGATCTTTCTACCATTTTGACTGCTGTAAAGCAAATTAAAGTGAATTCCAGTAGCCTACATCTTCCCCTTGAGCTAACGTTGCCAACCCTCTAGGTTTGTCCTGGAGTCTCCAGGAATTAAAGATTAATCTCCTGGACACTGCTGCAAGCAACCCCAGGAGAAGAGTCATAAGGGCTTTCAATTTAAAAAAAAACACTTTCATTCATTAATTATAAAAAATATTGGAGCTGGGGAATAAAAAGCTGTTTGGTCTGGGTGGTTGGAGGGGGGAGGTCATGTGATGAAACCTGCAGGAATGCGGCCAGCTAATGTTGGCAGCCCCACTTTGAGCACCTTACCTTTGAGGGCCAGTTTGCCTTTACGTTGCGTCAGGGAGGCCCGATTTCCTTGTCCCAATTAGGCGAGCTGCCAATCGCGAGGAGCGCGGGCAGCTCACTTGCTGTACCAAATGAGGCAGGAGCATAAAAATCGCTGATGTTCCCCAATATATCATTCTAAAACAAGTTTAAAATTATACCAAGATAAATGCATGAGACAAGATATGTCTGGGCTAAACAAAATACGTGGGCGGATTCTGTGATTTTGCTATGCTGGTTGCAGTCTAACTCCGGAATCGGCGTTCAACCCAGCCTCTGGGGGGCATGCGAGATCCCGCCCCAAGAGAAAGTAGCCTCACTGATAAAGAGATTAACTCCAACATGTGTCAAACCTTCTTACAAGTAGCTGGAATTGATTGGCAAAGCATTTTACATTTTGATTGCAGGGAGGGGAGCGCCGCGCCGCGTGTTGACTTCTGTCCTGGGCAGGTCTTTGGACTAGGCAGTATAGACAGGATTATGGCTAGAATGGAACATGCAGCTTTCCAACTCAAGACCAGCATTTGCAAATTTAAATGCATTATTACTCAGCCCTCATGCGGACTTTTTTCTCTTGATAATGATTCAGCAACTAGCAGAAACCTAATTTGTTCTGGGATGTATAGTAACCATTGCAAAAGGTTGTTAAAATCATACTTAACACAATTTCACATTACTTTTTATTCCAGTACCGAGTTCCTCGTTTTCTATTAAAATATCATACATGTACTAAATGCTGGACAAGGGCTACGTTAATCCTAAAACAATGAAGTTAATCGTTCCTATTTTGGACATTAATCTCCATTAGGGTTAGAGCGCCAACCAATCTATCCAGCTGTGAGGAAAGGAAAGGCTGCACTAAGTGAGCACTGAGCAGTGAAGCAGACTCAATAATCTAAACGTTTTCTGTTTTGAATTTATCAAACGTATTGTTCAAAACTATAATTTAGGAGGCAGCCAAACCAAGAATTCATTTCAGACGACTTCCTTATATTACAGTAAAGCGTTTTGCAATTAAACAGTTAGAATAACGATACTTAACCACACTCCATTGATAAAGCCTGCCCGCGTTTCTTACCCTGGCTTTGTTGAATGTCTGTATATTGTTTGTTGAGTTGTGTGCCATGTTGAGACTATTAGTTTTTCCCCAGTGAGTTTGATGGCTTCGAAGACGCAAAATCTAGTTTTTTCCCCTTTTCCTGTTGGACGACCAACAGCCGCGCCTCCTACCACCTATGCCCATTTTATAGATTTCAGTCCCGCCCACTAACCCCTACACGGGAATCTGTCGTTGGAATTCTAGTCCTCCAGTGTTTTCTGCGTACACTGCCCCTACGACAATAGCACACTTTGATTCATTAATAAATATCGACAGTTGTACACAAGTTCTATCAGCGGCTCCCAACAGGCACAATCGGAAAAAAAGGCATAGCCAGCTCACTTGGAATTAAAGGATTTGTATGAAACGTATCCCTGGCTGCCACTGTTACATCATCAAAGAGTGAACATGCCTATGTCAGTATTAAGCAGCTCAGGCTGAACTACTCTGAGTAACTACAGGCTAAATTCAGGACTAGAAACTGACACTGGATCCTTATGGGTAGACAGATTTTGCCAGCAAGCATCTGGAGTCTTCAGGTACATGTTCTTTTCTCTATCTGGCCACTATCCAGTGTGCCTTGAATCACTTACCTGGCATGCCCATGTGGGCAGCTCTGCACGCCCAGCAGAGACCGCCATGTGCATGTGCGTGTGCGTGTGGCCGGGCAGTTAAAATGGCCACAGCAACTTACCCCTTTCGAGTCTGTTGCCTTCCTGCAGGTTGCAATCTTAACCTGTTCTTTGAGCAGGTGAGCAGGACATCCTCTGGAAAGCAGCGGGGTCCTTTAAATATGCGGGGAAGCCGACGTGGCTTTCCTGCCAGGCCAACCTGGCGGTAAATGGATCGGGGGGCAGACGAGGCCCAGAAAGGTCATTTTTCATTTGTTTTGTTTACTTGTGGGCCAGGAGGTGCAGGAGTGTTTCTCCAGGCCCCACAAGGAAACATTGGGCCTCCTCTGCCCTGGCCTTCCCTCCCCTCCCCCAACCACAGTGCCCTCCCGAACCCCCTCCTGAGCAATGACCTGACTGCCAATTTGCCATCTGCCTCGGACCCCGCCCACACGACTCCCACCAGAAGTTAAAATCTGGGCTAGAGAATCAGTGGACTTAATCACAAGGCAATCATCCCTCATGATTAAGAAATTTTGGAGGGAATTGGTTGGTTTAGCCCCTTTCACCACCTGCCACCTTAGACTCTGGCAGAGAATTTGGGTTCTCCTCCGCTGGCAGCTCAAGCAACTCTTGGTTGATGGTTAGGATATCTGAGTTAGGCAGAGATGGCATTTGGCATCGACAGAACTCCTTTAATATGAAAGGACCTAAACATTTGAAATCACTACTCTGATCCTTGGGTTTCACTCCAACTGCTTCTCGATCCTCTGTTGGTCCATTGGTTTTGCTAGTGCACACGGGTAAGACCTGAGGCCACTATGTTGCTCTGCTGGACCTCAGGATCAACCTCTTCTCAATCTCCTTGGCCTTCAAATTCAACTGGGAAACCTCCACCAACACCATTGCTGACACCCTGCCCCTTGAATGGCTCTCCATGTTCCTCTCCTCTTTTAAGACCGTCCTTAAACCTACCTCTTTAAAAGCTTTTGGTCACCCCTCCAAATGTGCCCTTAGCATCCATTGTTTTCCTACTTTTCTCTTGTACCTTTGTGAAGCACCTTGGGACATTTTTCCAAATAAAAAGCGTTATATAAATGCAACTTGTTGCCGTTGTTGAACATATTTTCGTCAAATAAATTAAATTTAAAGGCACGACTCAGGTCTTTAAAATGCCGATATGCATAGGTGTTGCTGATATAAGCAGACTTGCACTGTGAGCAGAGCACTGGAAGACATTTCTAGACTCAAGTGAGTCTAGAAATTAAAAGGTTTCTGCCCCACTGAATAGTGATAAGACCACATGAGGAACAGACTCCAGGCACTAGTAACCAATGTTATGCCCATTAACTCATATGAAAAAGAGGTGGATAAATATTTGGTTTGGAGCTGGGTTGTTGAATGAAGTTAAACTAAGATAATTAAAATGTTATCATGTTGCTAGGCTCCGAGAAGAGACGGTGGGTTTTGTTTACAAAAGGCATCCAGCCAAGTTTGAGTAGTGGAGCTGGCAAGATGGATAGTCTGGAGTTGTGCTTAACACCAGTCTTTTACTTTGTTTGGACTTGGATCGATTTCAGCATTCCGTGCAGTCAGGGTATATGCAGTTTCTTGGATCCTTGAGAAAAAAATGAATAGACTGTTTGTTTGGCTTTATGTCTTTCCTTCTTTGGGGATTAGGAAATTTTCATACAGAATTTTTCCCTTTCCCTTAAGAGATTAAATAGGTGAAGTTTAGCGCATGATGGGCTTGATTGTACATTGTTTGTGACAGGCCAGATGGCCTTTTCTCGTACCATACTTTATTGTATTTTTCGGTTGTGAAGCTGTCCATTCTCACAATCAAGAATAGATTGGTTTCAGAATGTGAGAAACCCTGGGATAGACCCAGCTTCAAGTCACATTCTCTGATTCTCACTGTCAGGGTCAATATAATTAGAAGAAGTGCTTCATCATCATTGTTTGTAGGAAAGGGAAGAGACTGGCTTTGTATTTAAAACATTGATGGCCTTTTAGACTCAAGGTAGGAAAGATAGGTTTAGTAGTTCACTTAGTTACCTAAGTTTTACTTTTAACATAAACACAAAAGTCACAGAAATATGCATCAATCAGTTTACATTTATACAGTATCCTGCTTATCTTAAACTACGTTGGACCCAGAAACAAAAATAGAAAATGCTGTAAACACTCAGCAGACCAGTCAGCATCTGTGGAGAGAACAGACAATTTAACGTTTCAGGTGTGGATGAACCCTTCGTCAGCTTACTGTTTCCAACATTTTCTGTTTTTGTTTCAGATTTCCAGCATCTGCAGTTTTTTGATTTTTGTTTATGTTGGAGGTCATGTGAGCAGATGCTTACTCTAGTCCTACGTTGAAGCTGCAGACACAAAAAAAACACGGATACAAAGATAAAGCTATTTACACCCTGTATTTAGGAGCTTTGTTAACAATTTTACAACACCAAGTTATAGTCCAACAATTTTATTTTTAATCCCACAAGCTTTTGGAGGCTTCCCCCTTCCTCAGGTGGTGTGGAAGGCTTCCCCCTTCCACACCACCTGAGGAAGGGGGAAGCCTCCGAAAGCTTGTGGGATTAAAAATAAAATTGTTGGACTATAACTTGGTGTTGTAAAATTGTTTACAATTGTCAACCCCAGTCCATCACCGGCATCTCCACATCATGTATTTAGGAGAGCAGTGTTTCACTGTTGGTTATTGTTTAAATAAACAAGTAGAAGGTGTATTGCTCATTGTCAGCATATTCATTTATAATTTGCATTGATTATTGGTGTCTGTATCTATTATCAATGCAGTTCATGGTATCCAAGAGTGGATGACATAGTGACTATATAGGCCCAAAAATTCTAATGGTTTGGTAGGGCATAAACCTGATGAATCTAACTAATGAGAATCGGAATTTGGGACTTAGGATACACCATCTTTAAGTTGAGCCCTAAATTCTGCTGAAAGTGAGGGAGAGTATAAGGTAAGTCCACCCTAGCTAGGGTGCAGCCATATAAATGATGGGTTTAAACCAGGATGACTTCATGTCCTAAATTCCGACATTTACACCCTGAGATCGACTAATCTATAAAACTATAAAACAAGGGTAACTTAGACGAACAGCTGAGGAAGGCTGATGTTGGGATGTTAAAGATGATTTGCTGTATTACATTGTGCTATTAGAGGCTCATAACTTTACTGTGGATTGGTCTTTTGTCAAAAACATTTTTGCTCTTTATTTTGGAGGCTCCAAGCTTCATTTGGAATTAAGACTGTTTTTCCCATAGGGAAATGCAAAATGTTTTTCCCATAGGGATTCCCACCATTATTTACTTATCGGAGGAGGAAGATGAGGAGGAACGGCAGGCAACCTAGGAAGCCAAGCTTATAAAGAAGCAGCACAGGAGATCCAAATCCTCTTAGATACCAGGGTGTAGAGCCCCAGAAGATCATTCTTCAATATACCTATGAAACTATGTATCAGGAGGCTTCTGTGTTCCTTAGGATATGTAAGCAGTACAAGATATTGAAGGACGTAGCTTTGCTTCCTTCTCTCTCTTTCTGCAGCATCTTTCTTTCCTTTTCAAATTTTGAAAGAATGGGGGGGGATTTTAACTGCCCCCGCCTGGTGGAAACCAGGCAGAGGGACAGTTTAAATGGAGCTGGGGACATCCCAACTCCTTTCGTATTCTGATCTGGCCGACTGCAATTTTAAATTCCAGCCAGCAAGAACACCTACCCAAGCTGACAGGGTCCTCTTTAAATATTCAGATTGGGCTCAAATGACGTGATCGGACTCAAATGACCTCACTGGGGCCCAATCATTTATTTCAACGTGAGGCCTGAGCAGGGGAGCAGTGGTGGCTTCCGTGCCAGGCAAAACCTGCCGGAACAGCAGTTGGGGCCAGAAGAGGCCCAGTAGGTAAGTTTTTAAAAATTTGAGTGAGAGTGCTCCTCCGGGCTCCACAAGGAAATCTTGGGCATCCCTTGCCCTGGTCTTCCCCTCTCACCCCCTTCCTCGACAAAATTTCTACTCCCACAGTCCTTGTGACCACTTACCTTGTGCCAGAGACCATTGCAATGGGTCCCCGGCAGTGGTCTCCGAGCCGCACAATTTCACTTGCCGGGAACCCACTTTCTGCCAACTTCCTGGCCCCTTTGGTCGGGAAGTCAGGAAGTGACATACTAATGATGAATGGCCATTAAAATGGGCCATGACCCCCCTGCTGCCGCTCCCTTGCTTTGCCACGTTTCCGCCCCCCCCCCACCATGAGAGTAAAAATCAACCTAATATCTCAGCTTGTCTTGTTCCAATTGAATAGTCCACATGTGAAACCATCAGGTTATCCAGAAAGACTCCAAGGGACGCAAGAATGATCTGCCATGTAAGGTTAATCATAGAATCATATAGCACAGAAGGCGGCCTTTCGGTCCATCATGCCTGTGCCAGCTCTTTGATCGAACTATCCAATTAGTCCCACTCCCCTGCTGTTTCCCCATAGCCCTACAAATTTTTCCCCTTCAAATATTTATCCAATTCCCTTTTTAAAGTTCTATTGAACCTGCTTCCACTACCCTTTCAGGCAATGCATTCCAGATGACAACTCATAATATTTTGGAATCTTGTGCCAAGTCTATTGGAGGTTAGCACAGCAACCATGGCTGTTATTTTTAGCCTTCTGAGGAGGGATAGCTAAGCCTGCAATGACTGTGCATCTACAGAGTATCATTGCTACTGTTCATTTTTCCATTTACTGTTTAATAAATCTGTTTGGAAGTTTATAGACTACAGTGTTCAGTTCCATTCGCAACCCCTCAAATAATGAAGCAGTCCGAACCTGCATGCAGCAATTCCTGGACAACATCCAGGCTTGGGCTGTTAAGTGGCAAGTAACATTCGCGCCAGACAAGTGCCAGGCAATGACCATCTCCAACAAGAGAGCGTCTAACCACCTCCCCTTGACATTCAACGGCATTACCATTGCTGAATCCCCCACCATCAACATCCTGGGGGTCACCATTGACCAGAAACTTAACTGCACCAGCCATATAAATACCGTGGCTACAAGAGCAAGTCAGAGGCTGGGTATTCTGTGGCGAGTGACTCACCTCCTGACTCCCCAAAGCCTTTCCACCATCTACAAGGCATAAGTCAGCAGTGTGATGGAATACTCTCCACTTGCCTGGATGAGTGCAGCTCCAACAACACTCAAGAAGCTCGACACCATCCAGGACAAAGCAGCCCGCTTGATTGGCACCCCATCCACCACCTTAAACATTCACTCCCTTCATCGCCGGTGCACAGTGGCTGCAGTGTGTACCATCCACAGGATGCACTGCAGCAACTTTCCAAGGCTTCTTCGACAGCACCTCCCAAACCCGCGACCTCTACCACCTAGAAGGACAAGAACAGCAGGTACATGGGAACAACACCACCTGCACGTTCTCCTCCAAGTCACACACCATCCCGACTTAGAAATATATCGCCGTTCCTGCATCATCGCTGGGTCAAAATCCTGGAACTCCCTTCCTAACAGCATTGTGGGAGAACCTTCACCACACGGACTGCAGCGGTTCAAGAAGGTGGCTCACCACCACCTTCTCAAGGGCAATTAGGGATGGGCAATAAATGCCGGCCTCACCAGCGACGCCCACATCCCATGAACAAATAAAAAAAATCACAATGTAGTGGAGTGTTTATTCTACAACCTTCCGAAGTTAAGGAAGATCACATGATAAAAGCAGTAAGCTGAACTACAGTGACTAGGACTTTCCATTTGACCCCTGGGCTCACCACAAATTACCTAGATATTGGACAGGTAAAAGTACGCCACGGTTCGTAGGGAGTGAGGGCTCACTTATGGGTGTAGACTGAGCTGCTGGCCTGAGGAAAAACTCCAAAATCTTAACAGTTATGGCAGTGCAATTGTACAGTCTGAAGAGAATACATTGTTGGAAATGATATTTACCTGTAATGAGGTTGAACTGTAAAATTTTAGTTGATGTATTCAAATGAGCCCTGGTCTGCTACTGAAGGCACAATAGTGTTGTTGTATTGTGTACCTGTTTTGATTTAATCTAAATTTCTTTTCTTTCAAAAAAAACCCCATTTAAATGTATGGAGCTGTGTTTATTTTTGAGTGAAAAACACCAAAATAAAATTTGTAAACCAAAATGAGTGAATGGAACTTTAACTAAATGCATACCATGTCCTGACTTTAATGGGAAATTCCAATTTCATTTTAAATGAGTTAACATCTTCATTAAAATAATGAAGAGAGAAATTTCATACAAACATGTCAGCATATTTCTTACCAATATCGTATACCATAATTTCAATCCAACTGTGATACCAGAGTATGAGTTTGGTGGAGTCATTATAGTTCAGTATTAACAACCATATTGTTTTTTATTATTAGTTATAGACTCCCAAGGTAAAGTTCTTGTTTTTAACTTATTTTAGGATTCTTTGTATTCCAAGATTGAATGAAAAGGAATAACTTTATTTAGGTTTAAATACAACATTATATGCTGTGGTGCTAGGAGGAGCACTCCTTCTCCTGGCTCGACATGAATTTTTTTAAAAATTAAAACTTACCTTTTTGGTGGCCAACAGTCCCTAATCTGTATCCCTGCCAGGAAAACCTGAGCGGAGCAGGCCTGACACCTGATCTGCTCAGGGTAGCCCAATTTCTCAGTGAGGTGCGAAAACAGGCTTTAGGCCTTTCATTAGCATGTGCAAGGAGCCTAGCACCTATTTTAGGTGGTTGCCCTGGGTGCTTGAAAATCGCCTGAGGCCAATGTGGCATTGGATGTTTTTCAGGCGTCCTTGGGGCACAGGGCATAACCCTGCAAAATTGATCATTTTTGCTCATGTTTTCCATCCAGAAAATGATCGCAATGATGATCAATTATTAACCCCAATTGTTTAACTGATTCAATGTCAAATATTGTAAGGGAAATATCTGTAATTTATATACTCAAACTGATATGAGACATTGATTAGAAATGTAAAAAAATATAAATGCTTGTGCTAACATCATTACACCCAAGGAGCCAGTCATGAATATCAGCTTTACGTGCTTTCAGCAATAAGAGTACTAATAAACCCCATTCCAGGGTTCATATTATAGATGTAGTGAAGCCTCTTAACAGAAAAATCTTTCAACAGTCATTCTTGTTAAGGAAGATAGTAAAAGTTGAGGTACTGATCCAGATTAGGGTGACATGTCTCATCACTGCCCAAGAATTAATGTCATTAGACCATCTTTATCATCAGATTTGTGTTGCTAACCACAAGGTGTAATGCCGGCCATCCGAGCTCCTTAGTACTAGTTCCACCTAATGCCAATTGTAGTAAAAGAGTTGTGCTAACTCTACCAAAATCATGCTAATTAGACATTGTTTTTAGATAAAACTAATCTCCACTTTTTATTATTTAAATTACAGGACTAATATTAATCCAATATGGACTCTTTTCCATCTTGGATAAGAAATGGATTTTAAAAATGAATTTGACCCTTGTGATAAGGATTCCTGTGATAACATTATCCCCGTACCTTGACTCCTGATTCATGCTACATTTTATGTTGTTAGTCACTTAAGCACATGTCTCATTGTGAAAACCTTTGACTACTGGGAATAATGTGCTAAAGTCCTGTGTTAAAGGTGCCATTTACAGTAATATATGCCTATCAATCAGCAGATCTTTCTATTGAAATGTATGGGAATTAATTTGTTGCCTGGATAAAGGTTCTTTCAAACAATTATCTGTATTACACAGGATTTGAACTGTTTGCAGCAATGTTGGCAAAAAAGAACATTTCAATTTCAAATGTTCTTATTTTGATTTATTGATTTTCTGGAATGTACACCTGCTCTCTAGCCTGGTGATCAAATTCTTGTAAATAGGTTTGACTTTGATTATTTCCACTCTGAAATGTATTATAATTTGTATTCATTTTGTTCAGAATATAAACAAGATATTATTTAATATGTGAATTTTGGTTTGAGAAAATGCCTATTTTCTGAGTCTTTTTGTTTAATATTTGTAGCATGAGCAACTCAATGAAATGACCTCAGTGGCAAACAAAATTTGTTTTTAACCACACTCAGCTGACTCCTGTGCCCAGCTGACATATAGAAAGTGTGTATGTGTGTGTGCACATGAGAGGGAGACTGTAGACTGTAAAGGAAGGAAAATAACAAATGCTAAAACACAACACAGAATATCCATTAGAATTGGCCACATTCATACTGGAAAGTCAAAGTGTCTCATCCCACTGTGAGATTTCTTTTTCATGACATAGCTTGGATCATTTAGATCAGCTGCTGCCAAGAAGCTGGGAGGATCATTTGGAAGTAAAAAAAAATGAAATTGTAAATTTCTATGTGTAATCACTGATCATTGCAGTTTGTAAATTTAAGTCTTCAAAAGTTTGTAACATATTGAAACATGTAGTATTATGGAATTAGATTAGTACAGTCTGCATGAACGAGATGGCTTTAATAATTCAGTGCCATGGCAAAACAAGGGCCAGCTGGGCTATTAATTGTGAACCCCTGAAATACAGGGATTAAAACATTGCTTTGCTGTCTCCTTTAACATGTGTAGTGGATATAAAGCAAAAGCTGCAGAGTGATTAATTTATGGACAAAGTAGCTAATAATCTCCAGCAGTGTGCATACCAGCTCGTTCTCCTTGGAGGAAGAGATTAGTAAGGCTGACTCTGTTGGAATGTTGGCTAGGGGCATTAGGGAAGTGGGTTAAAATATTCGCAGTTCCATTAGTTCCCATGTGGGGTCTAGCAGACCTGAAAAGCTTCACTTTCTTACTAGGAGGTAAAGATGATAAAGAAAAATCTCAGACTTTAAGCATGTACCTCTCTAAGCTAAACTTAATGGTAAAATAAGATGCAAAAGAGACCCTTATATTCTGGAGAAATAGAACTGACAAACATAGTGGCTCTGAAATCCCGAGGCGTTCTCCTGCTGTAATTCCAGCAGGAGACCGGCAGAACCCCCCAAAAAATGACAGAAATCTGGCCTCACCCAGTCATTTTTCAGAGGTTCCATTGGTCTCCCATTGAGGTTACAGTAGAAGACGGAGAAAATCCCTCTGGAATTTCAGAGCCAGTATGTAGGAATGGGAGGAAACTATGCAAACCTACCTATGGAAAAATGGGATTAGTGGGACAGAACAAATAGGAGAAATTATGGAGAGGAATATGGGAAAAGCTAAAGAGATAGCCAAATCTAATATTCAAAACCATCACATCAGTATACAACGGAACAGAGAAAAGATTTTTGAAGCTTGTAATAGCAATTTGGCAAAATTATCCTGAGTAGTATGCCATTCGGCTGACTTCCAGAGAAAGAGAAACCCCTTTGATTATTGGTTGAGACTCGTAGAGTTACGGACCTAGTGATGGGGAATTTAAAATCCCAAGGGAGGAAGATTGAGAACTCTACATTTGAGATCACAATGACGTTTGTCAAGTATTATCCTGATCAAGCACTATCAGGCCCTGCTGTCCTCTGCCAAACTGCTCACAACTCCAGGATTATCCTGGAAAGCCAAAAAAAACAACCCCTGCCTTCTTTTCTTCACGACCAACTGACTCCTTAAACCCCTCTCCTCTGCCCACTCCATCCTCACCTCCAAAAATGTGCAAGGAACTCATGGACATATTTATCACTAAGATTGAGACAATCCGTTCAGCTGTCCCTGCCACATCCCTTCCTTCCTCTAGCTCACCAAGCCAAACTTCCCCCAACGTTCCCCATGTCCTAGCCCTGAACCTGACCTATCTTTCCTATCTCCACTCATGCCCTCTCCGACCTTATCTTGTCCATGAAACCCACCTCCTGCTCTCTCGATCCTATTCCCACTAAACTGCTGACCACCTAACTTCTCTTCCTGGCCCCATTGATATTGTAAATGGTTCCCTCTTCTTAGGCATTGTCCCCATCCCTTTCAAAGCTGCTGTCATCACCCCTCTCCTCAAAAATCCACCCTTGACCCTTCTGTCCTTGCAAACTACCGCCTCATCGCCAACCTCCCTTTCCTCTCCAAAGTCCTTGAATGTGTTGTCGCCTGCCAAATCTGTGCCCCTCTTTCCCGCAACTCCATGTTTGAACCTTTCCGCTTCTGCCACAGCATTGAAATGATCCTAATCAAAGTCACAAATGACATCCTGTGTGTCAGTGACCATGGTAAACTATTCCTCCTCATCCTCCTTGACCTGTCTGCAGCCTTTGACACGGTTGACCACATCATCGTGCTCCAACGTCTCTCCTCCGGCGATCAGCTGAGTACGACTGCCCTCATCTGGTTCCACTCTTACCTGTCCAGTCTTAGCCAGAGAATCTCCTGCAATGGCTTCTCTTCCCCCCCCCCCCCCCGCCCCCCAACCACCGTTACCTCTGGAGTCCCCAGTGGATCTATCCTTGTCCCCTCCTATTTCTTATCTACATGCTGCCCCTCGGTGACATCATCTGAAAACACAACGTCAAGTTCCACATGTACGCTGATGACACTGAGCTCTACCTCACCACCATCACTCTCGACAGCTCCACTGCCTTTGTGTTGTCAGATTGCTTGTCCGACATCCAGTCCTTGATGAGCCGAAATTTCCTTCAATTAAACATTGGGACGACCGAAGCCATTGTCTTCGGCCCCCGCTTCAAACTCTATTCCCTAACCACTGATCCATCGAATCTACTTGGCCACTGTCTGAGGCTGTGGCAGACTGTTTGCAGCCTAGGCATCCTATTTGACCCTTAGCTGAGCTTCTGACCCTATATACTCTCCATCACTAAGACTGCCTTCTTCCAACTCTGTAACATTGCCTGTCTCCACCCCTGCCTCAGCCCATCTGCTGCAGAACCCGTCATCCATGCTTTTGTTACCTCCAGACTCAACTATTCTAATGCTCTCCTGGCCGGCCTCTCATCTTCCATCTTCCATAAACGTAAGCTCATCCAAAACTCTGCTGCCAGTATCCTAACTCACACCAAGTCCTGTTCACACATTACCCTGGTACTCGCTGACCTACAATGGCTTCCGGTCCACCAACACATCAATTTTAAAATTCTCATCATCATATTCCAATCCCTCCATAGCCTCGCCCCTTCCTATCTCTGTAACCTCCTCCAGCCTTATAACCCTCCGAGATCTCTGCGCTCCTCCAATTCGAGCTTCTTGCCCATCCCCCACTTCCGTCACCCCACCAATGGCACCTGTGCCTTCAGCATGTAGGTCCTAAGCTCTGGAAGTCCCTCTCTAAACCTCTCCACCTCTCCTCTTTTAAGATGCTCCTTAAAACCTACCTCTTTGATCAAGCTTTTGGTCACCTGTCCTGATGTCTCCTTCTTTGGCTCAGCGTCAATTTTTGCCTAATTATGGTCCTGTGAAGTGCCTTGGGACATTTCACGACTATATAAATGCAAGTTGTTGTTGCTGTTGTTGTTGTTGATCCTATTCTAGATATAGCTTTTAATTGTTTTCCAGAAAAATGGATGGAGAGCGAGGTTCAAGCAATGACTGATAGTTACCAAATTCAGTAAATATCTTAGTTCCTCCCAGAAAATATTAACGTACAGGGCTATCAGGATGTAGCATCTTAGGAACCTCAAGGGCTAGAAGTTAATACTGAAGTGATCAAAGGATTACCAAGGCTACCATGTAAGGATGTTCATTTAGAGTCTGTAATGAATAAATGAATTAGTATTTCAATTGAATCCTGGCCAACTAATGAAACATATATGGAAACATACGACCTAGTTTTATGCAGAGAACATCACAGAGGTTCAAAGGAAATAGTCCTTCATATCAAATTTTTGGGGAGGGACAGACCAACAGAATTCATTGTATTAGGGATCACCTGTGTTTTTATTGTTTCTCCCCTGAGCATGTTTAATGCCGGACAAATGGAGCAAGAGGGATAAAGGGCAAAGTATCACCAACTAGCAAGGAAACTAAAACACTCACAACCAAAGGGGGACAGTGTTGATGGGTGATGATTTAAAATCAGTTTATCACTATCAATGTACCATCAGCAAGAGGACAGAGCAAAGGCTTAAAGAAAAAGGAGCCACATTTTAAACCCCAACCAGAACTGGATGTTGCTTTGGTTTGACATGAGAAACAGAAGACTAATTTATAGTTAAAGCTAATTAGGATTAAAATGTTAGTTCCAATACTAGGGGATTCAAACTGGCATGATGACATGATCATGGGTACATAGGAACAGAAATAGGCCATTCAGCCATTCAATTAGATCATGGCTGATATATACCTCAACTCTATTTACCCGCCTTTGTTCCATATCCCTTCATGTCCTTAACTAACAAAGATCTATTGATCTTAGTATTGAAAATTTCATTTCACCCAGCATCCACAGTCTTTTGGAGGAGACAATTCCAGATGTCACTGAGTGGCTGCAGAACATTCTTGGGGGGAGGGTGAACAGCCAGAGGTTGTGGTCCATATCGGTACCAACGACATAGGTAGAAAGGGGGATGAGGTCCTGCAGGCAGATTTTTAGGAGTTAGGAAAGAGATCAAGAAGCAGGACCTCAAAGGTAGTAATCCCAGGATTACTCCTGGTGCCACACGCTAGTGAGCATAAAAATAGGAGGATACAGCAGATGAATGTGTGGCTAGAGAGATGGTGCAGGTGGGAGGGCTTTAGATTCCTTGGGCATTAGGACCAGTTCTGGGGAAGGTGGAACCTTTACAGGCCGGACGGGCTGCACCTCAACGGAGCTGGGACCAATGACCTCGCGGGAAGTTCACTAGTGCTGTTGAGGGGGGTTTAAACTAATTTGGCAGGAGGATGGGCACCAGGATGTAGCAATGGAAAGGAGAAACAAGGGGCATAAAGGATCGGGGGAGAAAGATAGAACTAGAGCAAATAATAGGACAGTATTAGGTCGGATCAGACTAAGAGAGAGTACAGGAAAGTCTAAGACTGGTTTGCAGTGCATGTGTGTAAACGCACGAAGGGTGGTAAACAAGGTTGGTGAGCTGCAGGTGCAATAGCCACATGGAAATACGATGTTGTGGCGATAATGGAGACCCGGCTCAAAAAAGGGCAGGATTGGATACTAAATATTCCTGGATACAAGGTGTTCTGGAAAGATAGGGAAGGAAAGAAAGGAGCGGGGGTGGCAGTATTGATTAAGGAGAATATTGCAGTACTGGAGAGAGAGTATGTCCTGGAGGGGTCAAGGACAAAATCTATTTGGTTAGAGTTAAGAAATAAAAGAGGTGCCATTTCATTACTGGGTGTATTCCATAGGCCACCAACTAATGGGAAGGATATAGAGGAGCAAATTTGCAGGGAAATTACAGAGAGGTGCAAAAGCTACAGAGTAGTGATAACTGGGGACTTCATCTATCCTAATATAGACTGGGATAGTAATAATAATATAAGGGGCATAGAGGTGGGAGGAATTTTTGAGATGTGTTCAAGATAACTTTCTTAACCAGTACATTTCCAGCCCAATGAGGAAGGAGGCATTGCTGGACTTGGTTCTAGAGAATGAGATGGGCCAAATGGAGCGTGTCAGTGGAGGAGCATTTGGGGTGCAACGATCATAGTATCATAAGGTTTAGAATAGCTATGGAAAAGGACTCTAAAGTAAAAATGCTCAATTGAAGGAGGGCCCATTTCAATGGGATGAGAACAGATCTGGCCCAGGTAAACGGGAATCAAAGATTGACAGGCAAAGCTATAATTGAACAGTGGGTGGCCTTTAAGAAGGAGATGGTTTGGGTACATTCTCGGCACATTCTCACGAGGCAGAAAGGTAGGGCAACTAAAGCCAGAGCTCCCTGGATGACAAAAGAGATAGTGAGTAAGATGATATGGAAAAAAGGGGCTTATGACAGATGCCAGGTTGATAACACAAGTGAGAACCAGGCAGAATATAGAAAGTTCAGAGGGGAAGTGAAAAAGGAAATAAGAGGGGCAAAGAGAGAGCTATGAGAATAGACTGATGGCCAACATAAAAGGGAATCCAAAAGTCTTCTACAGGCATATGAACAGTAAACGGGTAGTAAGAGGAGGGGTGGGGCCGATTAGGGATCATAAAGGAGATCTACTCATGGAGGCAGAGGGGATGGCTAAGGTACTAAATGAGTGCTTTGCATCTGTCTTTACCAGGGAAGAAGATGCTGCCAGAGTCTCAGTAAAGGAAGATATAGTTGAGATACTGGATGGGCTAAAAATTGATAAAGAAAAGGTAATGAAAGGCTAGCTATACTTAATGTAGATAAGTCCCCCAGTCTGGATGGGATGCATTCTAGGTTGCTGAGGGAAGTAAGGGTGGAAATTGCGGAGGTACTGGCCATAATCTTCCAAACTTCCATAGATACGGGGGTGGTGCCAGAGGAATGGAGAATTACAAATGTTACACCCTTGTTCAAAAAAGGGTGTAAGGATAAACCCAGCAACTATAGGTCAGTCAGTTTAACCTCAGTGGTCGGGAAACTTTTAGAAACAATAATCCGGGACAGAATTAACAGTCACTTGGACAAGGGTGGATTGATTAGGGAAAGCCAGCACGGATTTGTTAAAGGCAAATCATGTTTTACACAACCTGATAGTTTTTTGATGGGGTAACAGAAAGGGTAGATGAGGACAATGCAATTGATGTGGTGTATATGGACTTTCAAAAGACGTTTGATAAAGTGCCGCACGGTAGGCTTATCATCAAGATTGCGGCCCATGGAATAAAGGGGGCAGTAGCAACATGGATACAGAATTGGCTAAGGGACAGGAAACAGGGAGTAGTGGTGAACGGTTGTTTTTTGGACTGGAGGGAGGTGTACAGTGGTGTTCTCCAGGGGTCAGTGCTAGGACCACTGCTTTTCTTGATATATATTAACGACTTGGACTTGGGTGTACAGGGCACAATTTCAAAATTTGCAGTTGAAACAAAACTTGGAAGGGTAGTAAACAGTGAGGAGGATAGTGATAGACTTCAAGAGGATATAGACGGGCACGTGGCAGATGAAATTTAACGTAGAAAAATGCGAAGTGGTACATTTCCGTAGGAAGAACAAGGAGAGGCAATATAAACTAGAGGGCACAACTCTAAAAGGGGTACAGGAACAGAGAGATCTGGGGGTATATGTGCACAAATCGTTGAAGGTAGCAGGGCAGGTTGAGAAAGTGGTTAAAAAAGCATACGGGATCCTGGGCTTTATAAATAGAGGCATAGAGTACAAAAGCAAGGAAATCATGATGAACCTTTATAAAACACTGGTTTGGCCATAACTGGTATATTATGTCCAGTTCTGGGCACCTCACTTCAGGAAAGATGTGAAGGCCTTAGAAAGGGTGCAGAAGAGATTTACTGGAATGATTCCAGGGATGAGGGACTTTAGTTACGTGGATAGACTGGAGAAGCTCGGGTTGTTCTCCTTGGAACAAGAGATGGCTACGAGGAGATTTGATAAAGGTATTGAAAATAATGAAGGGTGTAGACAGAGTAGATGGAGAGAAACTGTTCCCATTGGCCGAGGGGTCAAGGATCAGCGGACATATATTTAAGGTGATTGGTAAAAAAAACCAAAAGGAACATGAGGAAAAACTTTTTTACACAGCGATTGGTTAGGATCTGGAATGCACCGCCCGAGGGGGTGGTGGAGGCAGATTCAATCATGGCCTTCAAAAGGGAACTGGATAAGTATTCGAAAGGAAAAAATTTGGAGGGCTATGGAGATAGGGCGGGGGAGTGGGACTAGCTGGATTGCTCTTGCATACAGCCTGACTTGATGGGCCAAATGGCTTACTTCCCTGCTGTAACCTTTTTATGATTCTGTGATTCTAACACTATAGGCCTCTTCTTTTAATCTTTTTTTTTATTCGTTCATGGGATGTGGGTGTCACTGGCGAGGCCAGAATTTATTGCCCATCCCTAATTGCCCTTGAGAAGGTGGTGGTGAGCCGCCTTCTTGAACCGCTGCAGTCCGTGTGGTGAAGGTTCTCCCACAGTGCTGTTAGGAAGGGAGTTCCAGGATTTTGACCCAGCGACGATGAAGAAACAGCGACATAATTCCAAGTCAGGATGGTGTGTGACTTGGAGGGGAACGTGCAGATGGTGTTGTTCCCATGTGCCTGCTGCCCTTGTTCTTCTAGGTAGTAGGGTTTGGGAGGTGCTGTTGAAGAAGCCTTGGCGAGTTGCTGCAGTGCATCCTGTGGATGGTACATACTGCAGCCACAGTGCGCCGGTGGTGAAGGAAGTGAATGTTTAGGGTGGTGGATGGGGTGCCAATCAAGCGGGCTGCTTTGTCCTGGATAGTGTCAAGCTTCTTGAGTGTTGTTGAAGCTGCACTCATCCAGGCAAGTGGAGAGTATTCCATCACACTGCTGACTTGTGCCTTGTAGATGGTGGAAAGGCTTTGGTGAGTCACTCGCTGCAGAATACCCAGCCTCTGACCTGCTCTTGCCGCCACAGTATTTATGTGGCTGGTCCAGTTAAGTTTCTGGTCAATGGTGACCTCCAGGATGTTGATGGTGGGGGATTCGGCGATGGTAATGCCGTTGAATTTCAAGGGGAGGTGGTTAGACTCTCTTGTTGGAGATAGTCATTGCCTGGCACGAATGTTACTTGCTACTTAACAGCCCAAGCCTGGATGTTGTCCAGGTCTTGCTGCAAGTGGGCACGGACTGCTTCATTATCTGAGGGGTTGCGAATGCAACTGAACACTGTGCAATCATCAGCGAACATCCCCATTTCTGACCTTATGATGGAGGGAAGGTCATTGATGAAGCAGCTGAAGATGGTTGGGCCAGGGACACTGCCCTGAGGAACTCCTGCAGCAATGTCCTGGGGCTGAGATGATTGGCCTCCAACAACCACTACCATCTTCCTTTGTGCTAGGTATGACTCCAGCCACTGGAGATTTTTTCCCCCTGATTCCCATTGACTTCAATTTTACTCGGGCTCCTTGGTGCCACACTCGGTCAAATGCTGCCTTGATGTCAAGGGCAGTCACTCTCACCTCACCTCTGGAATTCAGCTCTTATGTCCATGTTTGGACCAAGGCTGTAATGAGGTCTGGAGCCAAGTGGTCCTGACGGAACCCAAAGTGAGCATTGGTGAGCAGGTTATTGGTGAGTAAGTGCCACTTGATAGCACTGTCGATGACACCTTCCATCACTTTGCTGATGATTGAGAGTAGGCTGATGGGGCAGTAATTGGCCAGATTGGATTTGTTCTGCTTTTTGTGGACAGGACATACCTGGGCAATTTTCCACATTGTCGGGTAGATGTCAATGTTGTAGCTGTACTGGAACAGTTTGGCTAGATGCGCAGCTAGTTCTGGAGCACAAGACTTCAGCTACAGTCGGGATGTTGTCGGGGCCCATAGCCTTTGCTGTATCCAGTGCAATCAGCCGTTTCTTGATATCACGTGGAGTGAATCGAATTGGCTGAAGACTGGCTTCCGTGATGGTGGGGATATCGGGAGGAGGCCAAGATGGATCATCCACTCGGCACTTCTGGCTGAAGATGGTTGCAAACACTTCAGCCTTGTCTTTTGCACTCACGTGCTGGACTCTGCCATCATTGAGGATGGAGATGTTTACAGAGCCTCCTCCTCCCGTTAGTTGTTTAATTGTCCACCACCATTCACGACTGGATGTGGCAGGACTGCAGAGCTTTGATCGATCCGTTGGTTGTGGAATCGCTTAACTCTGTCTATAGCATGTTGCTTCCGCTGTTTAGTATGCATGTAGTCCTGAGTTGTAGCTTCACCAGGTTGGCACTTCATTTTTAGGTACGCCTGGTGCTGCTCCTGGCATGTTCTTCTACACTCCTCATTGAACCAGGATTGATCCCCTGGCTTGTTGGTAATGGTAGAGTGAGGAATATGCCGGGCCATGAGGTTACAGATTGTGCTGGAATACAATTCTGCTGCTGCTGATGGCCACAGCGCCTCATGGATGCCCAGTTTTGAGCTGCTAGATCTGTTCTGAACCTATCCCATTTAATACGGTGGCAGTGCCACACAACATGTTGGATGGTGTGCTCAGTCCGAAGACGGGACTTCATCTCCACGGGGACTGTGCGGTGGTCACTCCTACTAACACTGTCATGGACAGATGCATCTGCGACAGGTAGATTGGTGAGGACGAGGTCAAGTAGGTTTTTCCCTCGTGTTGGTTCGCTCACCACCTGCCGCAGGCCCAGTCTGGCAGCTATGTCCGTCAATACTATCCTTAACTTCTTCAGTTAGCCACGGGTGAATCACTCTCCCCATGCAGTTTTTATTTCTCAATGGAATGTACATTTGTTGAGAATATTGAAATATTTCTTTAAATGTTTGCCATTGCCTTTCAACCATCATACCCTTTAATTTGGTTTTCCGATCTACCTTAGCCAACTCACCCCTCATACCTATATATTTGGCTTACGAGGATGTTGCCAGGACTGGAGAATTTTAGCTATGAGGAAAGATTGGATAGGCTGAGGTTGTTTTTTTTGGAACAGAAGATGCTGAGGGACGTTTTAAACGAGGTATATAAAATTATGAGGGGCCTAGATAGAGTGGATAGGAAGGATCTATTTCTCTTAGCAGAGAGGTCAATAACCAGGGGGCATAGTTTTAAAGTAATTGGTAGAAGGATTAGAGGGGAGCTGAGGAAAAACTTTTTCACCCAGAGGATGGTAGGGGTCTGGAATTCACAGCCTGGAAGGGTGGTGAATGCAGAAACCCTCATTGCATTTAAAAGGTGCTTGGATGTGCACTTGAAGTGCCATAACCTACAAGGCTATGGACCAAGAGCTGGAAAGTGGGATTAGGCTGGGTGACTCTTTTTCAGTCAGCACAGACACAATGGGCCAAATGGCCTCCTTCTGTGCTGTAAATTTCTATGATTCCCTCTTTTTCATAAATGAATTTGTACACAGTCAAATTGAATATTGATATTTTCTACATGAAACTCTTAAAGGGGATAAAACTGTTGGAGATGCAAGATTTATCTTTTAGATGGGCCTGATACTTCATTTGCTGCATATTGCAGCATTTTGAAATCTACCTGATCATTGTCCCCTACTGCAGTGATAATCTTTCCCCAATCCCCCAGCATAGGAATACTAATAGAAAATATATTTTTTTATTTGTTCTGGAGATATGGGCGATACTGGCAAGGTTGCATATATTGCCCATTTCTAATTGCCTTGAGAAACTGATGGTGGGCCTTTTCATTGAACTACTGCAGTCCTTGTGGTGATGGTATTCCCATAATGGTGTTAGGTACGGAATTCCAGGATTTTGACCTAGCAATAATGAAACAAAAAACATCCAAGTCAGGATGGGTGTGTGACATTTAGGGGAACTTGGATGTGATGTTCCCATGAGATTGCTGCTCTTGTCCTTTTGATGGTAGAGGATGCAGGACTGAGAGTTGATATAGCAATAAGCTTGGTGTATTGTTGTAGTGCATTCTGTAGATAGTACATACTGCAATCAAAGTCCTGTGGTGGTGGAGGGGGTTTTGTGGTAGGTCAGCTGATCTGTCCTGGATATAATAGGTAGGTGAAAGGATTCTCTTTCCATACCCTATCTCTGCTCAGAGGAGCTGCACTGGAGGCATCCTTTCCAGTTCAGAACTGTTCTGGGCACAAGGCAAGTCTGGTGCAGGTGCAACTTCTGTCTCCTTTAGTAAGGAGCCGGCCAGTTCCAGCTCATCTTCCCACTAGCATTTATGGAGTGCTTTCTGCACTACTGCTCAGCAATAAGATGTCACTGGGGACACTAGTAGCTCCACTAGCTTTATGCCTTCTGCCCCTTCTACTGCACCTCAATTTGCAAATTTACTTCAGACCCCCAAAACTAAAACTCATGAGGTAATAAAACAATTTAACCTTAAGCTGTAGCTCCTGCCTTTCCTACAACCATAGCACAGAACGTTTGAATTTTAATCTGAAAATGTAGACAAGCAGACACTGAGTCCGACATGCTGATGCTTGCATAAGGTGGCATGTATGCAAAGGGCGGGGGAGTCGGACTAGCTGGATTGCTCTTGCATAGAGCCGGCGCGGATTCAATGGGGCGAATGGCCTCCTTCCTTGCCGTAACCTTTCTATGATTCTATGATTTTAATTATCTTTCATGTGAAAAAGTGCTTCCTGATTTCACTCCCTATTGCCTGGCTCTAATTTTAAGATGATGCCCCCTTGTTCTGGATTCCCCCACCAAAGGGAACAGTTTTTCTGTTTATGCAACCTGGCCTCATAATTTAACCCTTTAAGACCTGATATCATTCTGCACTGTACCCCCTCCAAGGTCAGTATATTTTTCCTGAGGTTTGGTGCCCAAAACTGAATGCAGTATTCCAGATAAGATCTGAGCAAGGCTCTGTACAATGGAAGTATCACTTCCTCCTTTTGTATTCAAATCCCCTGGAGATAAAGGCCAACATTCCATTCAAGGGATTTTTTTTCCTGCTCCTCCACGCACACACACAAAGACTCCTCAGAAAAGTTAAATAAAAATACTTAGCCTCTTCTGGCCAGTCTACCAACTCCTGCAAGGATTGGCCCCATGCAGGCCTCCCAATGTTCTGAGTTAAAATGCTGTTACAGTTCTGGTGACATCATCGTGCTGCAACTTGTTAATGTAAAATAGGTCCCTGCCTGCCTGGGGCAGGCAGCCCTCCTGTGCCTGTTTTGAGGTGAGTAAAAATAGTGACAGGTGGGAATGCAGCGTGAACCCACCCGATCAGCATTTTAACGATCTGTCTGCCC